>NC_090354.1:6298762-6926550 GCF_035084215.1 Heptranchias perlo
CCTTCTCCTTTATGACTGAGCCTCCCAGACCGATGGGTCAGATGTTTCCCCTTTCTGCTGGCTGTAAGATCCCAAGTGAACTGGCTTTGTGGGAGTTTGGACCCAGCACCAATTAGGCATGAATCCAGAGTATGAATATATCCACAAGTTGGAATTAGATGTGGAAAATGGAATGGCCACACTGCTGTAGTAGGTGGCCACTCCTCTGACGTTAGGGTCAGGGCACATTGCTGGGACAGAGTAGATACATCTTCCACTCTATATTAGGGATGCCCATCCAGTAGCCCAGAAGCCACTTATGGCCCCCTGATCCCTGGACATCCGGACCTCAAGACACCGGTAACTTATATGTGCTTATTTTTCTTATTTACTGGCTCGTCCTGTTTGAATGTTGTGCGCCTGGAGATTTGGCAAGGGCAGTCTTGATTCTGTTGCCTCGCTGGTGGATAAATTCTAAAATCAGAACACCAAGATCTGTTGGCATCAGGAGCTTGAGATATGTGAGAATTAATGGGAACATGGATTTAATCTTTATACACGGGTTCCCCGGGAGGCTCCGTGTTATTTACCTATATGAGCTACGATGACAAATAGCCTGGACATTCCTGTTCTACATCGAACTTGTTCTGTTGCTGATCTGAGAGTTCTTGATTCTGACACTGAACGCCAAAAGTTTCATTTCTCAGCACTGACATCTCTCATCGTGAAGAACACAAAATATTGTCTCTTTCCCTCCACTGTAAAGTATTTTAAAACTAAGAATGGCAGCTGCAGGCTACTTGTACAAGTTCCTTTGAAATGGACCATCAATATTCCTTTATGACAGCTTCTGTGGCAATTGTCCCATTTCATAAATACAAAATTGCTGGTTGAGAGCAGGGTTATAGATTGAATCTAACAGCAGCTCCCTTTATGTGAAGTGTTGCCTCCAGGTTTGGGACTCAAAGCATCGCGAACTCTATTCACCATTATCACAGAATTAACTGCAGAGAAACAGGCCATTCGGCTCAACTGGTCTATACTCCACATGAGCTCTTCCCACTTTAATTACTTCTTCTCACCCTGCACCGCCCCCGCCCAGTATCCCTTTATTCCCTGTATGCATCAAGCCTCCTGTTTGAAAAAAGATCCCTCTTGATTCCATTTCTAATAATGTTTTTGGTGAGTTTCTGAGGTGAGGGATATCAGTGCTGCGGAATGGCCTGTTTCTCTGCAGTTAATTCTGTGATAATGGTGAATAGAGTTCGCGGTACTTTGATTCCCAAACCCTGGAGGCAACACTTCACATAAAGGGAATTGCTGTTAGATTCAATCTATAGCCCTGCTCTCAACCAGCAATTTTCTATTTATGAAATGGGACAATTGCCACAGAAGTTGTCATTAAGGAATATTGATGGTCCATTTCAAAGGAACTTGTACAAGTAGCCTGCAGCTGCCATTCTTGGTTTTAAAATACTTTGGGAACCTAGGGGGCATCGCTGAGCACTCCCAGGTCAGTAAAGTAAAGTTACTGCTACTCTAACCCAATATGTTTTAAGCCCTAACTCAGATGAGCTATTTTCCATACCACTCCGAATAAGGTTCCCAACATTGTGCCAATTTGTTGTCAGTTTTCTGCTGTTGGCCGATGCTCTCTGAGGACTCGGTTAAGACTAGGTGAACTCATTTAGCAGACAATCGTGACATGAGCAGAGAGAGGAGATTTGCATCACTTTAGTGTCGGCTGGACATGTACCCATTTGGACAGCGTGCCTAATCCACTGGACCACCCGAAGAGACAGCATCATAACCCAATGGGCCACCCACTTGCCTCTTCACCTCACAAATAAAAATATCTATAACTTTTAGAATTCTATAAGCACCAAAACCCAAAAGTAGCCCCCCATTCACATGCAGGAATTTCTGGCCTGCAGATCTCCTCCAAACATTCCAGAGGAGACAAGCTCTCCCGCCCATGGCTTCCTATAATTCAGGCCTAATTGGCACATATTGGGCAGTTTCCCTGACAGAGGCCACACAAGGAAAGATGGTATGAGAACAGGAAATGTCATGCAGGTGCAGTAACCACCCTTCTTCCGTGGTTCCAATTTGGGTGCATTTAGGGCTAATTATTAAAACATTTACAATTCCATTACGGCGTATGATTTTTTTCAAGGTTTCTCTCGCCAACAAACTATGAGTTACGAAAAGAAAACAATGATTTTTTTCCCCCAGGTGGGGCAATTTCTGCATTCCATCTTTAGTTGAAACCTGAGACCGCCACAGTTCATCAATGTTCTAGCGTTAACTGTGCCAGCATTTTGTGTTGACTCAGACCATCTCAAGACAGGCGTTTTATACCCTGTATTCAATGTGCGTATCACTTCAGTGGCTAAATGCACTGTGTGGTTGTGGCCATACAGACTGAGACGTTTGCAGTTTAATCCCTAAACTGTGCTCCGTTAACTAATCTCAGATGCGACCGATTTCAGCAGTCTTGGGCTGGGGAGGGAGGGGTGGAGAAAAACATCTGCCAGGGTTTGTGCCGCTGATCACTGTCTAGTGAGTCTTGCTGGACGCTGAGTGATACTAGGATTGGGTTCAGTTGCCATGATTCATAGTCCAACAACCTACTGACGCTCACTGCCCACGCCATGAAGGTGTTCAATGATGGGGGTAATTTTCCCCCGGCATCGCACACCAAGCAGGGAGCCTCACCCGCCGGGAGCACATATCAGGAATTCGAGTGTGAAATGTGTGGAATTGTCCAGCTCATGTCGGAAATTGTGCACAACACACGCCCGAATTTCCAATACACGCCCCTGGTGGGATTGCAAAATTGGAAAATTCTCCCCCCCCCCCCCGCCCTCCCCCCCAAGTACTGTATATCCTGATGGGTATGTGATTTTTAACACTTCGAATGCTTTTTAAAATATATATTTGTTGTTTGGATGATTTAGTCGTGGGGCAGCACCTGATGATACTCTCTTCTCTAAATGAAAACAAGATCCTAATGTCTTCCTGTCAGGGTTGAGATGACCTTTCTCCTGACCTTTGTCGTAGGACAGGGAGGAGTTGCCAAAGTTTGCGAAAACCATTTCTGAGGCTCGCTCGTGCTCCTAATGTTAATCAACAGAATGGCAGGTGATGGCGAGGTCGAAGGAGATTTCTTATCCCTCTATTCCCCCCTTCCCCCACCCCCATTATTTTCAGTGGGAGTGAATGCACTGGGCTATAAATTGGGCCGCATAGCTCCCGTTTTGTAAGTGCTACGCGGCCTCCTAAGGATCCAAGATGGCATCCAGAATGTGCGAGCACACACTTCTAGCGTGACGTGCGCCGGACGCCATCTTGGTAAAGGCGTTTGCGTACACGCAGTTAATGAACGCCGGCAGCATACAAACTAAGGAGAAAATGCAATAGATCAGTGTGCAATGCTGATTTAAAGGGACAGATGTGATTTTGAAACTCAACCCTCCAGCTAACGCACTGTCTTAACCTCGCATAGCTGAACAGGTCATAAACAGCATGGAGGACTCCTCACCAGCGCTACTTAAAGGGATCATGCAGGATTAACAGATTAGTTGCTGGATTATTGCTTCTGGCTGCTGATGCATTTGTACCTGTTTTTGGAGGTCTCCTATACTTGAATACTAGGACTAGGGGACATAGCCTAAAAATTAGAGCCAGGACTTGCAGGAGTGAAGTTAGGAAACACTTCTACACGCAAAGGGTGGTAGAAATTTGGAACGCTCTTCTGCAAACAGCAGTTGATGCTAGCTCAGTTGTTAAATTTAAATCTGAGATTGATAAATTTTTGTTAACCAAAGGTATTAAGGGATATGGGGCTAAAGTACATGGAGTTAGGTCACAGATCAACCATGATCTCATTGAATGGCTGAACAGGCTCGAGGGACTAAATGGCCTACTCCTGTTCCTATCATCCTATAATAAAGTTTCAGTACTTTACAGGGAGTGGGCTGGCTAGCTGACAGGAAACAGCAAGAGCACTGGCAGAGTCACAGGAGTGGCTCAGGAATGCTGTCATCCTGAGAGAGGACAGCAGGTTTGTGTTCCATGGAGCCACTGCCACTTGCTGCCTCCTGTTATGCCCCACCTTCTCCTGCAAGAAAGCGGCATAGTGTTGGTGAGTGTCCTGAAAGATGTTTGGGTGATGTGGCTGTCATGGTTGAACAGCTGCCAGGAGTGTGACCTGTGAGTTGTGGGTGTGCGGCTTGCAACCGTGGTACTGTGTGAGGGTGAGAGGAAGCATCTGATTGGAAGAGTTGAGTACTGTTGGTACGTAGGTAATGGGGGGGTGTAGTGCATGGAGCAGTGGATGCGGTTAGTGGTGCAATTGATAGGAGACGCCACTTGACAGTTAACCTCACTTATCTTGACCACTCGTGTCAAATCATTGAACTTCTTCCTGCACTGCATCCATGTTCGCGGTGCTATGCGCCTGGCATTGACTTCGTCCCCTACTGTTTCGGGAGCATATGTCTGGAGGGCGTCTTGCCCCCCTGTGGATATAGGATGCCCCACTTTCTGTCCACCTCTTGCACCAAGGCCTCTAGTGCTTCATCAGAGAACCTTGGTGCACGCACTCTCACAGGCCTGGTATAAACTCAGATCGGCAGATTGGTGAGGTCTGGCGTGCAGATTGGAGGATGTGGGATTTAGTAGTGCGCAACCTTTATTCAATGTTTTAACATAACTCAACAGTTTGTAAACATAGGGACGGGACCTGCATCTGTGTTTTACGTGTGCGATGCCTGATCTCCGCTCAGACTCCGTGTGGACTCGTATCTTATATTTTGCAAATAAGAGGTGCAGGCTGCCTTTAAGAGGTGCAGGCCGCCTTTATATGATGCTAGTCACTCGCGATATCGGGGCCCCCCCCTGCTGGTGAGCAGCCATTCAACAGTGCAGGTAGGCGTGGTTGCAGGCAGCTAACAGGTAAAATCACCAGGCAGCACGAATGTTGTGTGCTGCCTGCAGCTCAACGACTGGGCACGGGTTAATCGCGCACCGCAACCCCTGCGCCCGGTTTCGGTGGTTATCCAATATAACCCCCATTGGCTTTCCACACCCCAGTATGCCCCGTACATACTCACGTCCTTGTAACTGAACACGATCCGTCCTTCTTGGCACAACGTGGCCTGAAAGGTGAAACTCCCGATGTCCTCCCGGTCTGGTAGAAACACTTTATCCCACTGGACGACGAATGCAGTCCCTAAACAGTACAGACATAACCAGTGAGGCTCAGCACAGGGACACGAGAGCGCTGGTGGCAACGCGGGAATAAGCCACAAAACTGATCCTTGGCGTCAGGGGCTTGAGTTATCAGGAAAGACTGCAGTGATTTGGGCTTTTCCGCCTCGAAAGGAGACGTCTGAGAGGTGATCTTATATAAGATTGCTAAAGGCATAGAAAAAGTTAACTCAGAATATTACTTCAAATTAAACTACGGGAGTAAAGCACAGGTCCAAACAAGTAAAAGGTAGTTTTAGGACCAATATCAGGACATTTTCCTTCACACAAAGAGTGATCAACGTGTGGAATAGATTTCCAGACAGTAATGGAGGCAACAACACTGGAATCATGTTAGAAACAATGTGAGGGTGGGGGGGGCATTAGGATAGCTCTGGATGAATGAATGGAGATGAGCCAAATGGCCTTCCTCATTCATAGTTATCTTGGGATCAGAGGGAACTCTTACCAACACCTAACAGATGATCACAGGCCTTATGATGTCCCTGAACATTTTCTGTTGCTTTAGAGGAAGCTATTGGACACCAGACGAAGATGTTTTTTCCTCATCGTTTCTTGTTCTTCTGTGCTCCCCAGTAATGCCCCACCCATGGTCAACAGGCCAACCAACGAGGAACTGAGTGAGAGTGAGCCTAGGGGTGAGATCACTGCCTACCTTCCAGTAGGGAAGTGCCTGGACCCTTCCCAATGATCTACTGCTACTAGTACCACCACCACTACTATTACTACGACCGTAACAATAACAACTTGCATTTACATAGTGCTTTTAAAGTAGAAAAACGTTCCAAATCACGTCACAGATATGCACAAGGGGAATGGATGCTGAGCCAGGAAGGGAGAAGTGAGGAAGGATGCCTGGTGGAATAAATTGGCTTTGAGAAGGTTTTTGAAGGAGGAGAGGAAGTTGGAGAGGCAGAGGGATTTACGGAGGGGATTCCAGAGAGTAAGACTCAGAACGCTGAAGGTTCTGCAGTTAATAGGGGGACAAAGAAGTGGGGATGGGATTGTATAAAACATAGAAATATAGAAACATAGAAAATAGGAGCAAGATTAGGCCATTCGGCCCTTCGGGCCTGCTCCGCCATTCAAAATGATCATGGCTGATCGTCTAACTCAGTACCCTGTTCCCGCTTTTTCCCCATATCCCTTGATCCCTTTAGCATTAAGAAATATATCTATCTCCTTCTTGAATACATCTAAAGACTTGGCCTCGACTGCCTTCTGTGGTAGAGAATTCCACAGGTTCACCACCCTCTGAGTGAAGAAATTTCGGTTCTAAATGGCATACCCCGTATCCTGAGACTGTGACCCCCTGGTTCTGGACTCCCCAGCCATCGGGAACAACCTCCCTGCATCTAGTCTGTCTAGTCCTGTTGGAATTTTATATGTTTCGATGGCCAGAGTCATAGGAACGGAGTGTTTGGCGGGGGGGGGAGAAAATATAGAACTGAAGGAGATGGCAAAGATTGGAGTGGTACGGACGAGGGATTTAAAGATGAGGATTTTATAATTAATGCCCTGGGGGATGGGGAGCCACTGTAGGTCAGCAAGGACTGGGGTGACGGCAAACAGGACTTAGAAGGGATTACAGGCACAAAATGAGAGCCAAGTACAACATCTTTGAAGGTGGCAGGACAAGTTGAGAAGGCTGTTAAAAAAGCATATGGGATCCTGGGCTTTATTAATAGAGCCATAGAGTACAAAAGCAAGGAAGTTATGATAAACCTTTATAAAACACTGGTTTGGCCCCAGCTGGAGTATTGTGTTCAATTCTGGCCACCGCACTTTAAGAAGGATGTCAAGTCCCTAGAGAGGGTGCAGAAGAGATTTACTGGAATGGTTCCAGGGATGAGGAACTTCAGTTATGTGGGGAGACTGGAGAAGCTGGGGTTGTTCTCCTTAGAGCAGAGAAGGCTAAGGGGAGATTTGATAGAAGTGTTCAAAATCATGAACGGTTATGAAAGAGTAAATAAGGAGAAACTCTTACCAGTGGCCGAAGGGTCGGTAACCAGAGGACACAGATTTAAGGTAATCAGCAAAAGAGCCAGAGGTGACATGAAACATTTTTTTACGCAGCGAGTTGTAATGATCTGGAATCCACTGCCAGAAAGGGTGGTGGAAGCAGATTCAATAGTAACTTTCAAAAAGGGAATTGGATAAATACTTGAAGGGAAAAAATTTACAGGGCTGTGGGGAAAGAGCAGGGGGAGTGGGATTAATTGGATAGCTCTTCAAAGAGCCGGCACAAACACGATGGGCTGAACGGCCTCCTCCTCTGCTGTACTACTACGATACTAGGATATGAATATCTACATCTGCAGACTGCTGATTAAATGCATTGTCTCGCTGCACTGTTCTCTTATGTGTGTTATATCAGCAACTTTTCCTTTAAACCAAATAACATTAGATTAATTCCTTTCACAAAGCCGAACAGATAGGTTAAACTGAGCCTGACTCACAACTAAAATATTGTACAAGCCAACAGTTCTGTTCCAAGCGTGCCCTTTCAGAGCAGTTACAAAGGCCACGAGGGACGTATCTGACGTGTCAGGAAGCGCATTCAACACAATCAAAAGGCATCTGACATGTGCACGCACTGAGATGGTCAGGAGTGAACAATAAGCCTCCTCCCTCTTAGTGACTCATTTGGTAAATGCACTGTGTGGTATGGCACTACTCCAGATAGACCCATAAAGTCCCAACTTTGACCCCTGCTCTACGTGGAGTTAACTCAGTCGGTAGGGGCTCAACAATTGCTCTCAGTGCCCATACCTGTCCTGTCGGCCAAGGATCCGTGTGGCGCAGGGAGACGCAATTGGGGAAAGCGGAAAAACAAAAACCTTTTTTGAAAAATATAGAAGGGTTCTGAAGAACAGTATGGCACAACACACTGATAGGACTTTAAATCTGGTTGGAGTTCACCGATTTGCGTAGCAGTTCACTCACAAAAGCAAGACTGGGGAAACTTGCACTCCTCAACCTTGAAAGGAGACAGTTGAGAGGTAATCCAAGGTTGAGGAGTACAGTAGTATAGTGGTTGTGTTACTGGACTAGTGATCCAGAGAATGTGAGTTCAAATCCCACCATAGCAGTTTGAGAATTTGAGTTCAGTTTGAAATAAACAGGAAATAAAAAGCTGGTATCAATAAAAGTGGCCTCAAAGCTGTTGGATTGTCATAAAAACCTAACTGGTTTAATGTCCTTTAGGGAAGGAAACCTGCTGGTCTGGCCTTATATGTGACTCCAGTCCCACACTGATGTAATTGACTCTGAAGTGACCTAGCAAGCCACACAGTTGTATCAAACCATCAGTAGCAGTTTGAGGTGGCCCATCACCACCTTCTCAGGACAACAAAGGATGGTCAATAAATGCCTGGCCTTGCCAGCAATACCAACACCCCAAGAATGAATTAAAAAAAAACTCCTAGAGGTATATAAAATGGTAGATGTCATGGAAAAAGGTGAACCCAGAAGATATCTATATCTAGATAAGAAAAAGAGTCCAAGATTAAGGTGTTGGGCTGGTAATTAAGTTTATTTCAGTGGGATGAATAGAGATCTAGCCCAAATTAATAGGCTGTAAAAATGGCAAGATCAAAAGATGGACTGGTTGCTTTCCTTGCTTTGTCGCTCATGGTTCCAGCATCTCTACAACCAAGATCATTTTGTCCTCTCTATATTTATCCTGATACAACCTTTTGATCCCATCCCTGTCCAGATACTTGTCTAGCTCTCTAGAACGGGCCATTCTCTACTCCTAAAGTACGATTATTGAAGCTCTCTCTTTGTAGCGGTGAAGACCCTTTAGAAGAACCAGTAGTAAAGTAAAAACCGAGATGAATCTTAACATTTTACTTGAACAGATCTCAAAATCAGAATTCTATGATACTGGAATTTGACTTTTAATCTAATAATAATTCTTGGATAACAATCCAAGTTATTATCAAACCAGAGACATTTACATGCAGACAGAGGAAGTATTGTAATTGAGTCTTTACTGGTCTATTAAGGGAAAAATGTTCTCATTTTCAGCGATTGCTACACAGTGAGATCACTAGCGTAGAAATAAAGAGCATTGTTATATTTAAAGAACGTGAGATAAATACAAATGGGGAGGGCCATTAATTTCAATTTAGCTTGCCCATCCACATATATCTTCAATCCTCCATCACAGCATCCAACTGTGTCTTAGATATTTGCATTGCAGATTTAGTGCGAAGCTGTTCTGACGCTAAACCTATGGAGAGTAAATCCAGAGTTAAGGTCTGACCTGACTCTCAAGTGAAGTGGAGTGAGATTCTTACACTATTTCACTGCTGTGTCAAGATTGGACCCTGACTCCAGGTGTGGTTGCTTTTACACTATAGGGGTGATTCAGCGATCCGGCATTCCCAGTGGGGAACGGTGCTCGGAGGGAGTTCATCTTGGGAAATCGTAGGCATCCAATCCGTGATTTCCCATCCAATAATGGATGGAAAGTGACAGGCTGCGTGATTGCGATTCCCCAAGACGCACTCCCTGTGGACGCTGCTCCTCACCGGAAGTGCTCGACCGTGGACTCATCCCGTATAACTGTGGTATGAAGCACTTACACTTTTAGTGTAAAGGCACCCGTAAATAATCATGTCCCCATTACCCAAAGTTCTCACCGTTGCTCTAGGTGAACTCAACCACCAGCAGAGATCTGGAATAAAACCCAGGAGATATCCCCTGCTCCCCATTTAGCTTAAAAAGTTCCTGGGCAGATGAACTTTGTGAACTTGGCTTTGCACAGGGCTGTAGTCATAGTTCAATGGGTGTAAAGGCCAAGCAGCTTGACACCACCTCCTTCAGGTTGTCCAATATCTCTTGTCTAAGTGCACCTGAATACAGTACACACTTTACATTGATGCAAAACCTAAAACGGCCTCGAATCAGCATAAACTGTGCATTATATCAGAGCGAAATGTTATTGGGGGACAAACTATGCTGAGGGGACACAGTGCCAATCAGCAACCTCACTGGGCTACTGCCTTTCTTTTACTCCCAATTTTTCTCCTGCCCTCCTCTCCTGAAGGCACCGACTCCCAGCCGGGGGCACAGCTCCACCTCACCCACCGATGCCTCATCCAAGTGGCCACTCTTTTTTGCATGAACCTATATTGTGAGTGATGGCAGGATACATGACAGTGGCATCAGTGCCAATTCCAGATCTTGTCTTCACCCAACATCACCATGCGTTGGGTGTGTGTGTGTTGGGGGGGCGGGGGGTCAATTCTCTTCACTGGTAGTCAGGCTGAGATCAGCTAACTCAGCACAGAACGGGAAATGAACTTGGGACCTTTCTGGTCTTCATGGCTCAGCTGCTCCCTGCCTTAATCAATTAAGAGACTATGCCATTTATGATCAGCCCTCTGATCTCAACACATGGTTTTAATATCTCACAGATGTAGTGGAGCAATTAGACAAGAGCTTTAGGGATTACACAATTTTAAAATAGTTTTTTTTAACAATAAAAAGCTCCAGGATTGCGTGATCATTTCTACTGAAATCGATATCACTCATAAAAAAATGGCCCACTCCTGTAAAAGAAAAATATTTGAACAAATCGCAATAATTTTTTGTTGTTTTGGAACTGTGGAAATGGCAGATTTGCTGAAACCTATTCGATCGTTGTTGTTTTTTACTTCATCGAGCAGAGCTCACCCTCCGCCCACCTCACTCGTGATGATGTCATTGCGCTCTGCGCCAGAGAATGTGGCTCTTTTTTTTTTAAGAAAAATAAAAGTAATGAGTCAGTCTTTGGAGCGTTTCAATGATCTTTGCAGGTGGAACAAACATGTTATGACAGGGGACTCAGCAGGAGAGAAAATAAAATGATCCCCGAGAAGGATATTTTAGAAATATTTTTGCCTTTAAAGGCTTGTTTTAATTTTAGGTGCTGATTTTAGTTAATAATATCTTGTTTTTATTTTTTGACAGTGATCGGGGGAGTTGGAAATCCAGGTTGTAAAGAGCCTTGTTCACATCCCATCTGGAGTTCTGCATTGAGTTTTGGGCACTGCACCTCAGGAAGGATATATTGGCCTTGGAGGGGGTGCAGCGCAGATTCACCAGAATGATACCAGGGCTTAGAGGGTTAAATTATGAGGACAGGTTGCATAAACTTGGCTTGTATTCCTTTGAGTATAGAAGTTTGAGCTGTGATCTGATTGAGGTGTTTAAAACGTTAAGAGGATTTGATAGGGCAGAGGCGGAGAAACTATTTCCTCTGATGGGGGGAATCAACAACAAGAGCACATAATCTTAAAATTAGAGCTAGGCCATTCAGGAGCGAAAGCAGGAAGCACTTTTTTACACAAAGGGTGTAGAAATCTGGAATTCTCTTCCCCGTGGATGCTGGGGGTCAATTGGAGCTTTCAAGACTGAGATCGATAGATTTTTGATGGGTAAGGGTATCAAAGGATATGGAGCAAAGGCAGGAAAATGGAGAATGCAGATCGGCCAAGAGCTAATTGAATGGCGGAGCAGGCTTGAGGGGCTGAATGGCCTACTCATGTTCCTAATGCTCCTACGTTCTGCAGATTACCGCCCATGTGGTGAAGATGAAAATTTACCCCTGTATTTTTTCATTTGCGAAGACTGAGTTGAGGAATCTAGTTAATAGATCGGCATTTTCCTGATTCCTCTTCCCAATTTGTCCATGAAAGGACCCAAAGAGCAAAACCACAACATATTGAACAGTTGCCAACAGGCAACAGGAAGCAGCACATTGTACATTGTAAACAATCAGGGATGACAGGAACTTTAAAAATATAAAAGGTAATTTACAAATTTGCACTTCAGCAAGGAGCTTCACCCATAGGGAGCACACGTCGGGATTCACTGGGAGCATGCGTCAGGATTCCTGATGTGCGCTCCCGTTGGGCGATGTTCTATGCCAGATGCGCAAATTCATAAAACTATCCCTATACCTGTACTTGTGGTGTGATTGCAGGGTTCTGCTGGTGGGACCAACTTCAATCTGTTTTATGAATTTTCCAGAATTGCCAGGGCTGAACATTTAAATATCTGCCTACTGTGTTCTTCTTAGGTGAAGTACCATGGTAACAATGTGAATGGATGCAATCAGACGAGATTGGAAGTATTGCTCAGATAACGATGTTTGCTCCAAATTAACAACAACAGTGACTTTGTTGACCAATTCTGATGTTCTCAACATCTGATACATGGGTGAAGCCAGAAAACCTATTGGGAAATAAATGTCTGCCACAAATAAAATTACTCGATCACGTTTTGCAACTCATTTCCAGGATTCATGAATCTCGTCAAAAAAGAATATTCTTCTTCCCTCCCTTCCTGAAGATATTGCTTCTTGTTATGTATGGTGTCCACAGATTTCCTGTACCAGGAAACTCTTTATGGCCTAGAAATTGTATCGTGCTGGTGTAAAATGGGTGGACTAAGGGGTGGGGAGTATACACGCGCTCGTTCCACACTGGAAGTGCGCCACCCGCCATATTGGTTAGGGCTGCTCAATAGGAGTGCAGGGCGCACGCTTGAAACTAGCATTAGGTCTCTTGCACATGCAAATCGTGGGCCTAATGCCTGTTTCAGGCTCCTTTGCCAAATTGGGTAGGACAGGTAGATAAGGTGGTTAAAAAGGCATACAGCTTACTTTCCTTTATTAGCCGAGGCATAGAATATAAGAGCAGGGAGGTTATGCTAGAACTGTATAAAACATTGGTTAGGCCACAGCTTGAGTACTGCGTACAGTTCTGGTCGCCACATTACAGGAAAGATATGATTGCATTAGAGAGGGTACAGAGGAGATTTACGAGGATGTTAGGAGAATTTTAGCTATGAGAAAAGATTGGATAGGCTGGGGTTGTTTTCTTTGGAACAAAGGAGGCTGAGGGGAGATTTAATTGAGGTATATAAAATTATGACGGGACTAGATAGAGTGGATAGAGAGGATCTATTTCCCTTAGCAAAGGGGTCAGTGACCAGGGGGCATAAATTTAAAGTAATTGGTAGAAGGATTAGAGGGGAGCTGAGGAGAATTTCTTTCACTCAGAGGGGGTCTGGAACTCACTGCCTGAAAGGGAGATAGAGGCCGAAACCCTCAACTCATTTAGAAAGGACTTGGATGTTCACTTGAAGTTCTGTAACCTACAGGGCTACGGACCAAGAGCTGGAAAGTGGGATTAAGCTCTTTCTCGGCTGGCACGGACACAATGGGCCGAACGGCCTCCTCCAGTGCCGTAGCTTTCTATGATTCTATGAATGACTGGAGCATGCGCCATTCATGCTACAGTCAGTTTCTTCAGGCGCTTAGCAACCAAACCAGCGATCGTTAAAGGGGCCAATGGAGGCCGCCACCCAAAAGGTAAGTTAAACGTTTTTTACTTATCTTATTGTGAAGCCAGGTGGTGCAAGAGTGCCGGCCACTGTTTGACTCCCCCCCCACTCCCCCCCACCACCTCTGCCCGGATACTCCTGAGGAGCCTGGCTCTGGGGCCACAAATGGACATCCCTCGTTGCCCTGAGGGCATTAAGAGTCAACCACACGGTGTGGAACTGGAGTCACATGTGGGGGTGGTAGGTTCGGTTCCTTTCCGTAAAGGATATTAGCCAACCAGTTGGGTTTCTTGGTTATTTTTCTGGTGCCAGTGCACAAATTACCAGATTTATTGAATTCAAATGCACAACTTGCCATGGTGGGAATTGAACTCACCAATTGGAAAGCTCCTTCGAAGAGCCAGGCACAGGCATGATGGGCTGAGTGGCCTCCTCCTGTGTTGTACCTACTATGAAACTATGCAACCTCTGCGTGGCTGGTCCAGTACCATAACCACTAAGCTAGCGTACTCTCTGTCTTCAGCCAATGTCAACGTCCTCACACACTTCAGCAGCAGCTACTGGATAGTAATGAAGAATGGGTGAATTTCCCCCTCCTCCTCCTTCCCTAACCAAGAGGGGCTGAGGTCTGTCATGGCACCCACTGTTCCCTGACTGAGCTCAACCTGTATGTACCAGGGATCAAACCTGGGATCTTGCTGATCTGCATGGCTCTGATTCACACCGGGCAATGCACTTACCAAGTGAGAATTTGTTTCTTGTTCTTCAAATCTTGTTCCCAGACACTTGCCGTTGGCAGGCATTTCCATTCAGTCAGCATCGAGTGTCATTCTTTTCGAGTTTGGGTGCTGACTGAATCCTGAAACTTCTGCAGCGATTGATTACACAGCTAGTCAGCACCAGTGCGTCATGCTCATGTCACTGATAGCTCCCAAATGTCATCCGGGACCGTAAGAAAGGGGGAGGGGGAGACGGATATTGATCAGCAATTACTGCACAGAGCTGCTCACCGAGGGAAGCTCATAGCCAGCACCAGCCGAGCAATCTCTTGGTTGGTTTGAGGCCCAAAACGGCAGGTCTCCCGGAGGCTGCGGGAATAAGACTCAAAAAAGTAAATCTCTTCCACAGGTCTTTTTTTTTTGTTTAGTTTGGTTGTAAAAGATGGGTTTTGTCTTAACAAGATGGCAGGAGTATTTTCTGCAGAATGCACACCTACAACTGTTACTTTCTCCTTAAATCTCTCCCAGTCACGTCTTGGACGCAGGGACCAGAAAAATTCCAAGCAGTTGTTTATGCCAGAATCGTGGAAATAACAGACAGATGACTTGGGGGAAGAGGCACTGCGGCCCTTTGGTCGCCACTTCCAGAAATGCAGACACTCACGAGCTTTAATAGGTGTAGGGTTCGAATCACAGACACGGTGCAGACATTACAGCTATCAACAGCCACAGATGGAATTAGATTCCCCATTTTTAAATATGCTCATTTTGTTATGCCTCCTACTGGAAAAGCAATGTTTGTAAACATCAAAATCTTGTGCTTAAAGCTTGTAAATAAATAATTCAAAATTGTAGTTCATTTGTCTCTCCCTCTATCCCCATGCTCTCCCCAGTCCTGTCCCTCTATCCCATGCTCTCCCCAGTCCTGCCCCTCTATCCCCGTGTTCTCCCCAGTCCTGTCCCTCTATCCCCATGCTCTCCCCAGTCCTGTCCCTCTATCCCATGCTCTCCCCGGTCCTGCTCCTCTATCCCCGTGTTCTCCCCAGTTCTGACCCTCTATCTCTGTGCTGTCCACAGTCCTGCCCCTCTATCCCCGTGTTCTCCCCAGTCCTGTCCCTCTATCCCCGTGTTCTCCATAGTCCTGCCCCTCTATCCCCATGCTCTCCCCAGTCCTGCCCCTCTATCTCTGTGCGCTCCCCAGTCCTGTCCCTCTATCCCCGTGTTCTCCACAGTCCTGTCCCTCTATCCCCATGCTCTCCCCAGTCCTGCCCCTCTATCCCTGTGTTCTCTACAGTCCTGTCCCTCTATCCCCATGCTCTCCCCAGTCCTGTCACTCTATCCCCGATATCTCCCTAGTCCTGCCCCTCTATCTCCGTGCGCTCCCCAGTCCTGTCCCTCTATCCCCGATATCTCCCCAGGCCTGCCCCTCTATCCCAATGTGCTCCCCAGTCCTGCCCCTCTATCCCCATGCTCTCCCCGGTCCTGCCCCTCTATCTCAGACCTTTGGCTCTGAGCCCCCCTCCCTCCATGGTCCTTCCCAGTGGCTTTGTAGATAAATGCATTGCTCGATGTGCTACGGAACCGTACAGACCAGGTTTGATCGCTGGTCTATGTTGACTTGCTGGAGATCGGGGAAAATGTTGGACTTGGGGGTGGAGAAAAAATAAAATCAACCAGAATTTCTGCTCCTGATCACTATCCTGGAAGGTGTGGATATTTGTGGAAGGCAGATGAGAGCAGGGTCGGGCCTGGGTATAACATCCTGCAAGACAAGATTCACTTGGGTAAGGTATTAGATTGTGCCTGGAATCCCTCGGCCAGTACCCCAAGCAAGGCGGCAGGGAAGGGTAAGGCAAAGAAAGACCTAATGTCTGGTCCGAGCTGTGGCTCAGGGAGCCCTGCCCTTAAATCCTGCACATCCCATACTGAGCAAATTGGTAAAAAGAAAGCTACCGTTATCAAAGTATCTGATGGTGGAATTCCTGGAGTAACTGGGATCAAAGTTCGCCATGAGCGGGGCAATGTACTGAGTGGCAGTCAGCATCCGATGAATGACCTCCCCGGTGAATATAAAACCTGAAAGAAAATAAGACGACAAATTAGAAGCCCTCATAATATGTGTTGTACTCAGGGACTGTCCTTCGGGAGAGGTTCCTGCTCAACAAGGTGAGGGGTGTCAGCAATTGGGAATGGAACATCAGCTCATCTTATCTCAGTATCAAGTGATAAGCAGTTCTTCTGTGGGACTTAACATTTTTCCTTTGCTTCCCCTGCATTTTCTGGTGCATTTTTCTTTTCTGGCATTAAAAATGATCAAACTTTTGTCCGGACTTCCTTTGGTTTGTTCCCACTGCTGTGCTTACAGGAGGAAGTGTAGAATATTTAAGTGGTGGATCTCCCATTGTGTTGATTGCTGGCAGTGGACAGGCGGGAGGCAAGCGAGCTGGGGAGGCATGCTCGGCAGTCACAGAGGACGCACATGGCTAGGAGACGAGTGGGCATCAGGTTCAGGCAAATGGGATCGAGCAACAGTGTCACATTGGGCTGGTGGATGAGCTGGTGGTTTTTTAAAAATCAGTTAACTCGCTTTCATGTGTTTTCCCAGTTGGCCGTAGGGATGGAAGGTTGTGTTGGCAGCCTTCAGCCAATTTGCGTTTGACTGGCCACTGCTTACCGCATGACCAATTACACCACGTGGTTTCCACAAACCAATCAGAAAGGTTAACAGGGACTCTACAATCCAAATCCATTCACTCATTCATTCATACAGATGCAATATTTAATAGTGGAACAAATCACTCCCATTTGGCTATAGCATGATTTAGCTGCAATGAAAAACTGATAAGAACATATAAAGTATGAAAAGGCCACTGGACTCATCAATCCTGCTTCTTCTACAGACCATATATAATGGGCTCTACCCTTCATCTCCTGAGGGAAACTTCTGTATAAATACTTCCATATAATCCCCAAAGGTTATGAAGCAAAACTACAGAGTATTCAACCATTCCGACACCTCTACTGCTCAACAATGCCCCGCTGTGTTCCACATACAACAACGCCACAACCCCAGCAGCATAGGACTATCATGCCACAGGATTATTTCATCACCTCAGTTTAAACTACTTCTATTCTAACAATGTGCCTTAACCCCCTATCTCAGAACAACATCCCTTTCTGTACCAGTGAGATATTTTCCTTTTTCCTCATCAACTTCTCTTATGCATCCCTCCCCACCTCGCCCCACCATTGGCGGCCGTGCCTTCAGCTGCCTTTCGCAATTTGCTCCCCTCTGCCTCTTCATTTCTCTCTCTCCTCTTTTAAGACTCTCCTTAAAACCCACCTCTATGATCAAGCTTTTGGTCACCTTATCTAATATCTCCTTTCTTGGCTCGCCGCCCATTTTAGTCTGATTACGCTTCTGTGAAGCGCCTTGGGACAGGCATTATATGTAGTTATTGTTGTTATTAACAATTTTATGACAATCTGTCTCAAATTGTGGGTAGTTCTGTGCTGTGGACTCATGAAAATGCCAAAAAAGAAAAGAAAGACTTGCATTTATGTCGTGTATTTTGCAACGTTTCAAAGCATTTTCCAACCAACTAAGTACTTTTGAAATATGGGCACTGTTGTAATGTAGGAAACAGGGCAGCCAATTTGCACACAGCAAGATCCCACAAACTACAATGAATGAATGACCAGATCATGTGTTTTAGGTGTTGGGATAAATGTTGATCAGGATACTGGGGAGAACTCCCTTGCTCTTCTTGGAATAGTGCCATGGGACTTTTTACGTCCACCTGAGATTGTGGACAGGGCCTGGGTTTAATGTTTCTTCTGAAAGATGGCACCCCAGATAACGCAGTGCTCCCTCAGTACTGCGCTGGGAGTATCAACCTAGATTATGTGCTTAAGTCTCTGGGGTGGAACTATGAACCCACGACCTTTCTGACTCAGAGGCGAGAGTGCTACCAATTGAGCCACGGCTGACACCTCAAAACTGACTTCACTTATTAATTTACAACTACAAAGGGGGAGAGAGCGAGAGAGAGAGAGAAGATTTTCAGCCCATCAGTCTGGTGTGTATTTGAATCCACATCCACAAGACAAAAAGACATTCTAACCAACTTCACCAGCGAGTCCCCAACACCTGTTAACTTTACATTCTTTTCAGGACGCAGTTATTTTAAGGTGAAACAGTCTCCTATTTGTTCCCTTTAATATTTAGGTGTATAGTTTTCCAGTTCATATTCTAAGCCCCTGTAATTTTTAAGCTCTTAATCGATTTGTTAACGTTTAATTAGTGTAAATGGCAAATGTAAGCCTGTGACCCTCAGAGATTTGCGAGCTCTGGGTGGCCCTGAGTAATCCTATTATTTTACTGTAAATACAAACTAGTGTTTTTCTGGATAAACTAGCCTTCATGCTTCAGTACATTTTCTAGATGTTATACCCAACACATATGAACAATTGGTCGCACCACAGGGGGGAGGGAACATTAACTGTGGTGAGAATGACCTCCCTTTGATCCAGTTGCAACTACTGAAGCAGAAGGATATTGTCCTGAATCTGGCAGCACAGTAAATACCAGTACCAGTGCATACTGTATCACAGCATCACCACACTAAGCCAGCACACAACATGTTCTGCTAAAAGAGATGCCACATTGTGCAGTGCCAGCACATCGAAAAATAACAAACGACTTGCATTTATATAGCGCCTTTCATGAACTCAGGACATCCCAAAGCGCTTTACAGCCAGTGAAGTACTTTTGAAGTGTGGTCACTGTTGTAATGTCGGGAAACGCAGCAGCAAATCTGCGCACAGCAAGATCCCACAAACAGCAATGTGATAATGACCAGATAATCTGCTTGGGTGATGTTGATTGAGGGATAAATATTGGCCAGGACTCCCCATCTCTTCTTCGAATAATGCCATAGAATCTTTTACATCCACCTGAGAGGGCAGACAGGACCTCGGTTGGACTAGTTTCAAATTAATTACTTTTTTGATGTATCTCATTCTATTCTTCTCCTCCAAAACGACAGAGTTGTGAATTTCGTTACTAAGGAGAGAAAGACACGGAACTTCAGATTGGGTCCAGCAGATAAATAAATGTTGGTGGGGGGGGGAGTATTGATAAATGTTTAGTCAGACTTTATAGTTCCTTTCCAATGAAGTCCATCACCCATCAGAGCCCTTGCTTTCACTCACTCAAGTCCATTACATACTGCAGATAACGGACTGAAATGTTTCAATTACTGTCGTGAAGTAAATAATACTGCATCTAAAGGAACTGATTTGCAGTTAAATGGTTTTTTATCGCATTAGGCTGCAAGGCAAAATAAAAGAATATAAAAAAGATTTGTGATAATAATTAATTTGATACTTGGAAGGATTACAGAAATTGCTGAGTCGAATCATAAAATCATTCACCTACCTGGTGAATGTTTAAAGGTGCAGAGCTCGCTCTCTCGGCCACCTGCAATTCAATCCTGTTCCAGCTTTAGCCAACCAACGACCTGCATCTATATAGCCCCTTTAACTTAGACAATGTGCTCCAATGTACTTCATAGAGGTTTAAGGAAAAATAGATGCAAAGAAGGAGATATTAGGAGGGTGACCAAAGGTTTGGTTGAAGAGTTGGGTTTTAAGGAGGGTCTTAAAGGAGAAGAAGTGGAGGGTTTTAGGGAGGGAATTCCAGAGCATTAGGCTTAGGTGCAGAAGGCATGGCTGCCAGTGATTGGAGAGCGGGAGCGGGGATGCACAAGTGGCTACAGTCAGAGGAACGGAGAGTACGGGGGCAGTGAGATTGTTGGGCTGGAGAAGGATACAGAGATAGGAAGGAAAGAGGCCATAGAGGGATGTAGGCACAAGGATGAGAATTTCAAATTTGGAGGCTTTGGGAGACCAGGTGCCAATGTAGATCGATAAGGACACGGGGATGGCTGAGTGGGACTTGCTGCAGGATCGGATACGGACAGCAGAGTTTTGGATGAGCTGAAGTTTAGGGAAGGTGGAGGATAGGTGGCCGGCCAGGAGAGCATTGGAATAGTTGAGTCTGCAATTGACAAAAGCATGGATGAGGCTTTCAGGAGCAGATGGGCTGAGGCAGGGGTGAACAATGTTATAGAGATGGAGTTAGGCAGCCTTTGTGATAGAAAGTATATGGGGTGGGCAACTCAGCTCAGGGTCAAATAGGACGCCAAGGTTGCAAACAGTTTGGTGAAGCCTAAGACAGTTGCCAAGAAGGGGGATGGAATTGGAGGTAAGGGTGTGGGGTTTCTGGCATGGGGCCAAAGACAATGGCTTTGGTCTTACCAATGTTTAACTGGAGGAAATTGCAGCTCATATAGGACCGGATGTGGGACAATCAGAATGGCAACACAGAGGCAGTGAAGGGACTGAGACAGGTGGTATAGAGGGGTGTAGTCAGCGTACATGTGGAAGCTGACCCTGTGTCTTTGAATAATGTCGCCAAGGAGCAACATCTAGAATAGGAGGGGGCCAAGGATAATAATCTTAGGGGGACTCTGGAGGTGATGATGTGGGGGCGGGAAGAGAAGACATTGCTGGAGATTATCTGGCTACGATTGGATAGGCTAAAGTGGAACCAAGCGGGGGCTTCCCACTGAGCTGAGCCCATATCCCTCAATACCTTTGGTTGCCAAAAAGCTATCTATCTCAGATTTAAATTTAGCAATTGAGCTAGTATCAATTGCTGTTTGTGGAAAAGAGTTCCAAACTTCTACCACCCTTTGTGTGCAGAAATGTTTTCTAATCTTGCTCCTGAAAGGTCTGGCTCTAATTTTTAAACTATGCCCCCTACTCCTAAAATCCCCAACCAGTGGAAATAGTTTCTCTCTATCCACCCTATCTGTTCCCCTTAATATCTTAATAAAGGAAAGGGGGCATCTGGATTTGAACCAGAGACCTCTTGATCTGCAGTCAAATGCTCTACCACTGAGCTATACCCCCAGTGGCTTGAAGAGGAAGGGGACAGTACCTGAGGGGTGCCTTATCTTGCTGCCTTGACTACAGTTTGGGCTATTTCTCATTTTCACATAAGAATATCAATGAGATATTACTTGAAAATAAATCCTAACCACCCTACCGCACACCATAGCTCAGTGGGTAAATATACCACCCAGTTTGGTACTCGGTGGTACAAACAAGGATTATCTCAGGTTTGATGCAACATCTGTGCTGTGTTCAGTTAGGTGTTACAGTTGGCCTCAGTGCCCCTGAGCTAAGGAGAAGGAAAAAAACCTGCCAGAGGTTCCCACTCTTGATCATTATCCAGTGATTCCTGCTACAGAGTGCGCATGTGTGGACATTGACTGAGGCTGGATCAGGTTTGGCTGTATGACTGTCATGGTTGAACAGCCTGCTGACGCTCATTGTTTAGGCTTACACATGAAGGATGGATACTTGGTGCCGGTATCTATGGGCTGGAGGTGCCTAGGAACGAGTCATTGCAATCAAGAGGAGGGGATAAGATGGCACCAAAAAACCTTTAATGGCCGATTAGTAAGTTGAACCTGTCTTAGTTTAAGCACCATATTTTTTATGTTCATGATAACCAATTTCAGAGTTTAGGATGGCCCAGTAAACACAACGGTAACAATCAGTTTATCTGCGCAGAGCATGTTGCATTTACTGGGCAACTCTCCCAGTACACAATACGACAGACTGCCCTCAATGCTGAGCCTGCTGCTAGTTGCCAGTCTGTCAGCAGGGCCTAGCCTTGGGCCTCCTATTAACTGTCAATGAAGCTATTAAGCGTTGTCAGCTGTGGCTCAGTTGGTAGCAGTCTTGCCTCTGAGTCAGAAGGCTGTGGGTTCACAGTCCCATTCCAGAGACTTGAGCCTAAAATCTAGGCTGACACTCCTTGTGCAGTACTGAGTGAGTGCCACATTGTTGGAGGTGCTGCCTTTCAGGTTAAACTGAGGCCCTCTCAGGTAGATGTAAAAGATCCCATGGCACTATTTTGAAGAACAGCAGGGGAGTTCTCCAGGTGTCCTGGCCAATATTTATCCCTCAACCCAACATCACCAAAACAGATTATCTGGTCATTATCTAATCGCTGTTTGTGGGATCTTGCTGTGCACAAACTGGCTGCCACATTTCCCTACATTACAACAGCGACTACACTTCAAAAAAGTACTTCATTGGCTGTGAAGCGCTTTGGAACATCCTGGGGTTGTGAAAGGCACTATATAAATGCAAGTCTTTCTTTCTTTCTATTGGGGGTGAATTTCCGCAGGGGGTTCTCCCACTTTTCCGCTGTAAATTCGAAGGAAGAGCAGCAGAAAGTCCGGAAAAATGGAGTTAATGCTGTTTACGCCATTTTTCCGTGGTTCCATGGTTCTTCTGCTGAAATTATGGCGGAAGAGTGGGAGAGCCCCTGCGGAAATTTACTCCCAATAATTTTGTACTCAACTATTCCAATGCTTCCCTGGCCGGCCTCCCATCTTCCACTCTCCATACAATAAGCTCACCAAAACTCTGCTGTTCATATCCTAACTCGCACCGCGTTGGTCAACCATCACCCCTTTGCTCCCTGACCTACATTGGCTCCCGGTCCACCAGCACCTCGATTTTAAAATTCTCATCCTCGTGTTCAAATCCCTCCATGGCCTCGCCCCTCCACTTCTCTGTAACCTCTTCCAGCCCTACAACCCTCCAAGATCTCTGAGCTCCTCCAACTCTGGCCTCTTGTGCATCTCCCACTTCCTTCACTCCACCATTGGCGGCCGTGCCTTCAGCTGTCTGGGCCCTAAACTATGGAATTCCCTCCGTAAACCTCTCCGCCCCCTCTCTCTCCTCCTTTAAGATGCTCCTTAAAATCTACCTCTTTGACCAAGCGTTTGGTCGCCTGTCCTAATGGCCTTTGGCTCGGTGTCAATTTTTGTCTGATTACACTCCTCTGAATGTTTTACTACTACATTAAAGGCGCCATATAAATGCTAATTGTCGTTGAAATTCAGCCCCATCGTGTTTCCATGCAGTGAAAGTATCCTTCACACCCACAAAATTACTTGAGAGTAATACACTGCTAAAAGTGCAATCTGATTTTAATAAAAGGGGAGCCAAGTGAATTCAGGAGCTGACTGTTCATGTGCCAACTTTCAACTAACTTGAATGATGCCACAACTGGAAACTTGGGCTCCTCTTCCAGGCACAGTTGGGGACCCAGAGAGGGAAATGAAAGTTAGACAATTAACATCAAATTGGCATTACCCCAAACTACAGTTATAGTCATGACTACGACATAGCACAGCACAGAAAGAGGTTATTCGGCCCAACTGGTCAATGCTGGCGTTTGAGCTCCACATGAGCCTCCTCCCACTCCTCTTCATCTCACCCTATCAACATTTCCTTCTATTCCTTTCTTCCTCATGATTTATCTAGCTTCCCCTTAAATGCATCGAAGATATTTTCCTCAACACTCCTTGTGGTAGCAAATTCCACATTCTCCTGAATTACTTTTTGGATTTATTAGTGAATGTTTGGTCAAAGAGGTAGATTTTAAGGAGCATCTTAAAGGAGGAGAGAGAGGGGCGGAGAGGTTTACGGAGGGAATTCCATAGTTTAGGGCCCAGACAGCTGAAGGCACGGCCGCCAATGGTGGAGCGAAGGAAGTGGGGGATTTATAAGAGCAGGGAGGTCATGCTCGAACTGTATAAAACACTATTTAGGCCACAGCTCGAGTATTGCATACAGTTCTGGTCACCACATTACAGGAAAGATGTGATTGCACTAAAGAGGGTACAGAGGAGATTTACGAGGGTGTTGCCAGGACTGGAGAATTTTAGCTATGAGGAAAGATTGGATAGGCTGGGGTTGTTTTTTTTGGAACAGAGGAGGCTGAGGGGAGATTTAATTGAGGTGCATAAAATTATGAGGGAACCTAGATAGAGTGGATAGGAAGGACCTATTTCCCTTAGAAGAGAGGTCAATAAACAGGGGGCACAAATTTAAAATAATTGGTAGAAAGACTAAAGGGGAGCTGAGGAGAATTTTTTTTCACCCAGAGGGTGGTGGGGGTCTGGAACTCACTGCCTGAAAGGGTGGTCGAGGCAGAAACCCTCATCGCATTTAAAAAGTACTTAGACAAGCACTTGAAGTGCCGTAACCTACAAGGATATAGACCAAAAGCTAGACAGTGGGATTAGGCTAGATAGCTCTCTTTCAGCCACACAGAAACGATGGACCAAATGGCCTGTATGATTCTATGATTTATGACCCCCAGTTTTGGTTGCATCTTCTCTACTTTTACCCTATCAAACCCTTTCATAATCTTAAAGACCTCTATCAGGTCACCCCTCAGCCTTCTCTTTTCTAGAGAAAAGAGCCCCAGCCTGTTCTATACTGGACAGAAGTGCAACGAGCAGGGCTGTGAACATTGGATAAATCCTTGGTATAAGGTTTTCAGTCACAAACTGTAAAACTGAGACGTCCACATTTGCCAAAAAATAAAAATAATGTGTCCTGTTACGAACCACAATAGATGCCGAGCATCAGCTGTGGCTCAGATGGTGACACTCTTGTTTCTGAGTCATAAAGGTGATAGGTTCAAGCCCCACTCCAGAGACTTAGAGCACATAATCTAAGCTGACACTCCAATACAGTACTGCAGGAGTGCTGCACTGTCAGAGGTGCCACCTTTCAGATGAGACATTAAACCAAGGCCCTGTCTACCCTCTCAGGTAGTCATAAAAGATCCCATGGCACTATTTTGAAGACCAGCAAGGGAGTTCTCCCTGGTGTCCTGGCCAATCTTTATCCCTCAACCAACATCAATGAAACAGATTATCTGATCATTCTCACGTTGCTGTTTGTGGGACCTTGCTGTGCACAAATCGACTGCCGCATTTCCAACATTACAACAGCGACTACACTTCAAAATTACTTCATTGGCTGTAAATTGCTTTGGGACATGCTGAAGTCATGAAAGATGCTATATAAATGCGAGCTCCTTCTGTCTCAGTATTCCCCTTGAATAATGCTTAAGTGAGGAAGACTCCTGCTTAATTTAAAAAATTTTGACACCACCATCTGCTCGTAGAACTATTCCCACCCACTCACAGTGAGATCCGCTCGTCTCTACCACAGGGACTGAGACAGAATTCGAAATCCTGAACACGAGGAATCAATATGGTTTTTTAAAAGACCTACAAATACAGCTCCATTTTGTTTTGAAATGGTTTGTATTAGAAGCAGCACAGGGTAGGGTGTTTTCTAAATCGAAACAGAAGGCTGAAGATTAATTGGAAGCCACACTGTGTGATGGGAGCTCACATTACAGAAGTGAGATCTGATGTACTGGAAACTAGCAGGACTTCCTACTGTTCCTGATAATTGGGTATGTCTGGTGGTGGAGGCTGAGCCCAGTGACATGCGTACTCACATCACGTGTACACTCTGTGTACTTTGCAACAACCCTTATATTTATTTGGTGTTTTGCACCAGAACTCATTTGATGAAGATTCTTCTTATATATTCGCTTAGGAACGGGATTAGGCCATTCAGCCCCTTTAGACTGTTCCGCCATTCAATTAGATCATGGCTGATCTGTATCTTAACTCCATCTGCCCACCTTTCGTAACCCTTAATACCTTTGCCTAACAAAAATCTATCATATCTTCTTGTGCAGATCACGCCCATTCCCTCCACCCTAATTTTCCCTCTGACTTTCCCCCCTCACCTTTCTCCTGAATGTAATGGCTCATGTGAGATCAGGGACAGTTATTGTCATCAGGTTTTTTGACTGTGCGTTAGGGAATGGGGAAATTATAACTGAACCCAAACTTGCCTCGTCTGGTTTCCAGCACGTAAACTCCTTCGATCACTCGATAGGGATCAAGAGCGTGGGCCGGGGCTGATTCTTCCTGCTTCGAGCTTGGAGGTGCTGGGAACAATTGTAGCAACAATAGCCCTGATTTTAATCCAGCCCGCCCGGCGTGAACTGGGCGGGCGGGTAGTTAAAATGGCGGAGGGGGGAGTTTGGCGCCACGTTCCTGATGATTTCCTGCCCCGCGCCATTTTAACTGCCGGGATTTAGGCAGCCGGGAGGCCTAATTAAAATGGGGATGTCGTGGCCCGATGACATCATCGTCGCCGCAATTTTAACATCAGCTGGCGGCAAATCAGCATTGGGCCAGGGCAGGCCCACTTCAGTTGGGTTTTTGCTCATTTTTCTAATGTTCCTTGTAGCCCAGGGGGAGCAGGAGAAATCTCGGGCTTCCAACTCCTCGGGGCTTTCCCCACCCCTTCTCCTGTCGCGATCGGCTCGGATCCCCTCCTACCCACGCCCCCCTCCCCCCCTTCCCACCACTCACTTACTTTGCCGGGATTGTTCCCTTGGTACCCCGGTGACGTCAGCCTCTGGCCCGATTACCCGCTCCCGCCCTGACGTCACTCCGGCCGGCCTCAGCGAAACTCTCTGGGGGGGGGGGGGGCCGTTTCCCTCCTGCCTCGCGCCCCCACCCACCCCGAGTTAAAATCCCAGGGTTATAATTCTGCCAGCCCTGGGAGGGAGAGGTAAGGCCGGGGCTGGGGAGGCCCAAAGGACTCCTGCTCCTCCTCGGCCAGAATAACTCCTCAGAAAAGTGATTATATCGTGGACTCCTGAATCTGGAAGTTAAAATGCCATTTCGACGTAAAGTAGGCCCCAGCCTGCCACAGGCCAGCGGCCCTCCCGTGCCTGAATTTAGGGAAGTAAAGATGATGCGAGAGCGGGAATGTGTCGGGAATGAGGCACGACAATCCCTCACCATCTTAACCTCCCCCCCCCATCCCCCCATCCCCACACCTTTCCCAACGGGAGAGGCAGGGGGTTAAAATCTACCCCAAAAGTGTTTCAATTTCTATTTAAAGTTGTGACTTTAGTGTCCGTTCTGATAGTTTGGGGTTAATATTACATTTCATAAATCAATTCCAGTTGGTCTCGGGATACAGGGATTTGTCAGGAGTCTAAGGGTTAAGTTTCTGTTAATGAGAAAATCTCACTTCAAGTTTCAGATTAATAATGGGAGGCTGCTTTAGAATCGGTGCTGGCTCCCGATCTCCTCGGCAGCATTTAAGCTACCACTTTTTTGCATTTTCCCATTGTGTTTGTCAGCCTGGTGTCGGAGACCAACACATTGCATTACACAGCTCAGTGCACACACGTACTTTTTCAAATCTTTCGACAATCGAGCATTACAGAAAGAGTTTTACCCCTCTCGCTGACATTAACCTGCCTGAAGAAAATGCCACCGGAATGTGTAAAATTGACACTAAAAAGCAGGGGTTAATTTAACACTTCCCTTGCCCCTCCCCCCGCCCCACCTCCCACCAATCCCATTTTCTCGCTGCCTCTCCGGCTCTCGCTGGGGGACAATTTCACAGTCATCGGCAACGCTCAAGTAATTTGTCCACGTGGCTGTTCTTCGCAGGCGAGGATAGACAGTGAGCGTTGGCAGATTATTCATCTATAGGGGCCTTGAAATATCTCATTGAAACATTACAAAATTCTTACAGCGCTCGACAGGGTAGATGCAAGGAGGATGATCCCCTGGCTGGGGAGTCTAGAACCAGGGGTCACAGTCTCAGAATGAAGGGTAGGCCATTTAGGACTGAGATGAGGAGAAATTTCTTCACTCAGAGGGTGGTGAATCTTTGGAATTCTCTACCCCAGAGGGCTGCGGAGGCTCAGTCATTGAGTACATTCAAAACAGAGATCGATAGATTTCTAGATATCAACGGCATCAAGGGATATGGGGATGGTGCAGGAAAATGGCGTTGAGGTAGAAGATCAGCCATGATCTTATTGAATGGCGGAGCAGGCTCGAGGGGCCGGATGACCTACTCCTGCTCCTAGTTCTTACGTTCTTGCCCCAGGCGTACATGCCTATATGCTCAAACAGGGGCCTCTGCATAATGAGGAGCAATGGGAATCCTGCCAGTTTTCCCTTTTCCTATCCCAGGAATGCTGAGGCAAATTGTAGTGCCCCATCCCTGCAATGGCTGAGACCAACTAACACATTGAAGACTGAAGATGGAACCGGGAACCATCTTGGTTGGCATGGCTAAGTAGTCTATTATGTGGTGAGTACATCTCTTTCCAAATCCTGTCTGGGAAGACCCTTCTACTATCTCGCCCTCACTCCTGGTCTGGAAAAAAAAACATCTTGCTGTCTGTTAGACGGTCCTCTCACCTCTGGCCTCCAACTTCTCTTTCTGCAATCTTTCCTGTCTTTCTCTATCGATACTACCAAGATCATTGCTCGTCCGAACTTTCCTCCTGAGATCCAAACATACTGGCCTATGCGCTATTTTTTTTTCCCTCTCTGCATCTCCACTGTGTTGAAATCAGGACTCGTCATGGCATCTGCTACTCCAGTTCATTCTTGCTCTGGATATCTAAATGATGAAGCTCCTCTCTCTCCCTTCACTGTTCCCTTCTTCTTACATTCAATAACCCTTAAAAAACCAAATTTGGTGTCACCTATCTTGTACCTCTTGGGTTATCTTTCGTCTCCTACTCTTTTCAGCTTGTTGTTATCTTGAACTCGGGATGGACCTTTACTTAGCTTCTCAATAGTAACGAAGATCAAATCAGACGGTAAATTTGAGGCAACTTCAAAGCATAACAACAACAAGACTTTGGTGTCAGAATAAAATGCGCCAGTAAACACAATAAATGATAAAAGCTGAATATAAATTTGTCGCTGAATTCAGCAATGATGAATGACAAAAAGAAAACACAGTGCAAGCAGCGTTTGCTGTTATTAATGCATTTTAAAGTGTTCATTGTGTAGCTCTTAAAGCAATTTACAGCCACAGCTCTGGGCTCCCAGACATTATTGATCTGTAGAAGCCGCTGTTAGGAGAGATATGTGGGACAGCATGTGAAAGGTGTCACGGACAAAGTAGGTGTTTGGACAGACGTTTGTCTTTGGTACAAGGTGGAGGCATTATGCTCGAGAAGCTTCTGTGGTTATTCTCCTCCACCTCCCACTGATACATGGATGTCTTCTCGGGTTGCCAACTCTGGTTGGACATATTCCTGGAGGTGTCATCACATGACCTCCCACCTCCAACTGCCCCGCCCTCACACTTCTGCTATTGGTCGCCAAACATGTCCATCCTCGCGGTGCCCCGCCTTCCCAGGCCAATTGGAAAGGGAGTAGACGCTTCATTATCCGATTGGATGATTCTTGTCAAACAGCCTTTTTCTCTCCACGTCCAATATTTTTAGAACTAATAAACAAAGGCGTTCAAAAAATTTTTTATAAAACAATTAAAAAAATTTTTTTTCTTTTGTTCATTATTCATTACTTATAAAAAATATTGGAGATGTGGGAAAAAAGGCTGTTTGACTGGGCGGGGTGGTTGAAGGCGGGAGGTCATGTGATGAAACCACCAGGAGTTGGCAACCCGATTTCGGACAGAAGTCCGACACTGTAATTGCTCCGAAGCAGAATGCAGTCTTCTATTACACAGCAGGCCAGCAATACAATAACACAGCGATAATTTGGGGAGATTAAACTCAACTTCAGCCATGTATCTGACAAGAGAAAATCTGACTCCTCGTAATGAACGTAATTGTGACAAATGTACTTTATATCTGCAACATGAGCCACTTACCTCCTGTTGCTATGGTGATCTGGCGCAAATAATGGCCATAGAAAGGGAAATCGAAGGACAAAATCACTCTCTGTGGAAAAGAACGAAATGACAAGTGTGTTCAATAAAAGCAGCATAAACACAGAGTCTGTGCGTGACATATAAAAGGCAACATGACACAACTTTAAAAATATTCAGAAACTGCAAAGTCTCGCTGGGCTGGAAACTATAGAGCTCCAATTCAACTGGGTCGTGGGAGGTGGGTGGGGAGCAGTCGTGCCCCTGAATTAGAACCCAAACCAAATGTAACACAAAAAGTGAGGCTCAACTGATCACCTCCGCCACCAACAGGTCCTTTTTCCAAATCGGCCGTGCCTTCAGCTGCCTAGGCCCTGAGCTCTGGAATTCCCTCCCTAAACCTCTCCGCCTCTCTACCCTCTCTCTCCTCCTTTGAGATGCTCCTTAAAACCTACCATTTAAACCATGGCAAATAAGGTGCTCAGTTGCATTAGCAGAGGAAGAGGGTACAAATCATAATAACCTCCTCCAGCCCTACCACCCTCCGAGATCTCTGCGCTCCTTCAATTCTTGCCTCTTGCGCATCCCCGATTTTAATCGCTTCACCTAAGCCCTTGTCATAAAACTGGATTGTCAGGTGTTGAAGGATAGAATACTAGAGCCTGGTCTTCAGTTGCTTCCAAGCCTCTATTCACAGAGATCCACATTATACCCATCATACCCTAGGTAAGTTCTCATTTAAACGGATATAAGAAAGTCCCCAATCGATACGCACCACCTGAATACAATTAACACTAATTGATATAAATCATATGAATACAATTAACAGCCCTAAGCTCGGGAATTCCTACACCTCTCTGCTTCTCCACTTCTCTCTCCTCCTTTAAGACGCTCCTTAAAACCTACCTCTTTGACCAAGCTTTTAGTCACCTGTCCTAATATCTCCATACGTGGCTTGGTGTCAAATTTTGTTTGGAAATCGCTCCTGTGAGGCACCTTGGGACATTTTACTATGTTAAAGGCGCTATATAAATGCAAGTAATTGTTGTTGTTGTATTGTCACTGCACCGGGTATTGGTCAGACCCCATTTTGCATACTGTGGAACTCCTCCTCTCCCTCTTACATAGAATGTACAGCACAGAAACAGGCCATTCGGCCCAACTGGTCCATGCCGGCGTTTATGCTCCACACGAGCCTCCTCCCACCTTACTTCATCGAACCCCATCAATATATCCTTCTATTCCTTTCTCCCTCATGCGTTATCTAGCTTCCCCTTAAATCTACAATCTACAGACTTTTGAAACCCAAGATTGAGGTCACATAAACATTACTTCCTGATTCATCTCATCTTCCCTCTTGCTTTTTTCAATGTTGGTGGTATCCCTGACTATGGGCCTTGGATCTTCACATAAGTGTCTGGGCAGGTAAGCAATGATTTATGACCAGTTCAACTTTAAACACTTTTACATCAAGCTACGTATTCACGTCAATCCGTGCCATTGGCTTTAGTTACAAAGTTCACCTGTGCCATTTAAGCCTTGTGACGGACAGGGCTAAAATTCAAATACAACAGGTTGGGCTGAGCTGTAGGGCTGGGAGTGAGAGATTAAGCACACCACAAGGAATTATTCTGAAAATTGGAAAACAAAATTAGGAGCTTACTGAAGCTTGTCGGTGTGTGTTTGAGAGAATCCCGTGGACCCTCACTTTGCTCTTGTCCACCTTTGTGAAGTCGACCCAGAGCTCCTTCGTTCTGGAGTCATTTGGTCCGTAGCTTCTGGATACATAGTAGTTATGGTAGTCTTCCTGAAACACAATAATACCATTTACAGCCAAAAAAGGTCCATTATTGCTGGAAACAATCTGAACTGTTTCATGCCCTCGGTTACAATACTTGCTGACTGCTATGACTTTTTTTTGAGATAAGCCCAATTTTTGTCCATTTATCTGGAACTTTCATCTCACTGGCTACGTTGCAATTTTCCTGGAGATCTTCTCCAATCTACTCCTGCTGATTGACTTTATTTCAAAAATGCCATGAAGCTTCCAGTTGATTTCTCCTCGTGTTCTGCATTTCACGCGACAGAAACATCTCCCCATTCACCAACGCTGCACTATGTCTCTACCAGAGTTCACCATTACAACAGTGACTACATTTCAAAAGTACTTCATTGGCTGTAAAGCGCTTTGCGACATCCTAAGGTCGTGCAAGGCGCTATATAAATGCAAGTTCTTTCTTTAGTTGCCTGTACAGTATTCCTGGGTGACTTGCATTTAAACCGTGAGCTTCACCATTAGCAATTTTGCTCTCGGGCCTGCCTTTCTCTCTCTTTTTGTTTTCTGTCATCTTGGTTTTTCTCTCACATCTGTTCAGCCCCCTGCCCGCACGTGCTGTTCCCAGGCCTCTCTCTCCCCCGGAAGGATTCATTCTCTACTGATTTTCTTTCTGACTCCTTTCTCTGAAAATTGTCCTGAGAGTTATTGATTTTAACTTCATTCCACAGAGTGGTGACAATACAATAAATTGAAGAGTAAATTTACACTACCAACTGTTAGGGCACGTCCATCACTGACAGTATAGTGAACCAGGGAACCTCATGTTACAATCACAGTGAAGATTATTAATGGTCATCAAAATTGTAGCAGTTGTGACAAAAAGATTGGTACGGCTAAATGATGCTTCATATATAGTGGAAAAATGTTCAGATCATGAAGATTTGTCACACATTTTTTAAGTGTTAAAAGTGACAATGTGCTATTTCCCCAAATCCATCTGGTAAACAATTCTTGCAAACAATATACTCCATGGGTAAAAGCCAATTAACCTTTCAAGCCATAACATTATCAGTAAGGGAAATTCAGCACACAGTAGTGCAATCAGTACTTCAAGGGCCACACATTCTGACCTTTGAACTGAGGAAACGTTAACACCAGATCACTTTCTTGTACGACACGCCGGAGCCTTCTGAGGCTGCGCAGACGCTAAACGCCCATAAAAAGAACTATTCTAACGGGCTGCTCGCAGCGGTGCTGCAGGAGATCGATCGGCAATCCCGGGAGACTCTCGGACGATCCGGGAAGTTTGGCAACCCTAAGCGGGAGTGGGCCGCCCGGCTCCACAGCACTACTGCTGGCCGCTGCCAGCCTGCGATCGCCCCCTCCCCCCTTTCCCATTCATCTCCACCCTACCCGGACCTTCCCGAGGGCCGGTGTCGCGGTCGGCCTGGATTGGTCCTCTCTGAACCGGCTAGCTACCACCGGATGCCCGATTGGCGTCCACTGCTCGCCTGAAATATGGTGACGAGGCCCGAGGCAGAATTTCAGACGAGCCTCGCGCCTCCGGCTCCTGGCGCACGCTCCGAGCGCGTAGCCTGTTTCATAGAATCATAGAAAGGTTACAGCACGGAAGGAGGCCATTCGGCCCATCGAGTCCGGGCCAGCTCTATGCGAGAACAATCCAGCTAGTCCCGTTCCCCCGTAGCCCTGCAAATTTTCTCCTTTCAAGTATTTATCCAGTTCCCTTTTGAAAGCCATGATTGAATCTGCCTCCACCACCCCCTCAGGCAATGCGTTCCAGATCCTAACCACTCGCTGTGTAAAAAAGTTTTCCCTCATGTCACCTTTGGTTCTTTTGCCAATCACCTTAAATCTATGTCCTCTGGTCCTTGACCCTTCCGCCAATGGGAACAGTTTCTCTCTATCCACCCTGTCTAGACCCTTCATGCTTTTGAATACCTCTATCAAATCTCCTCGCAACCGTCTCTGTTCCAAGGAGGACAACCAGTCTATCCACGTAACTAAAGTCCCTCATCCCTGGAATCATTCCAGTAATTATCTTCTGCACCCTCGCTAAGGCCGTCACAGCTTTTCAGACCTGAAAACAGGCCTAAACCAATTTCCTGGCCCAATGTCACTTAATTAAACTTGTGAAGTTACAAAGGTTTCTAAAATTAACCAGAATGAACCATGTTTAATATAAAATTCAACATGTTCCAAGGAGTATGTGCCAGCACCCTCTGTCCCCACCCCCTTCTAGAAATGAATGTGCCAGTGGGCACAAGGAGTTAGGGTTTCATTTGTAAGGAGTGTGCACCATTCTACACTTGTCATCTGAGATTGGTTAAGGGTTGGGACTGTTCAGGAACCAAATAACACAGGACTTCCACTGGTTACGCCCTCCAACAAAAGATTGCAGTAGCTTTGACCAATCCGAAAAGCCAACAGGGGTTGAGGAATGTGATGAGAAGCACAGCCCTAATCCCTGCCGGGGAAAGCTGCACTCGGTCGTCCCATCAGGACAATGACCTCCCAGTTTTGGAAGCAAGCTATCACCAGACAGAGTGTCCCTTCAACTCTAACCCTTTGATGTGTTCCCCATTTTTCCAGTCGATAATAAGCGAATACTGAGCCCATTTTCATAGTTTGACAGTTCAAGCTCGGCTCTTTGGTGAATGAAAAATGATCTTTCAAGAATGCTTACGAATAAATTCTTATCAGTGGACGTTTCATGTAAAAAGTTTCCCTCTTCTGTTCAGTTCCCAAAATAGCACGTCCAGTTGAGGTCAATGTTGCACAAAGTTTACCAGAATCTCCTGGACATTAATTACGTCCCAACTTTTAAGAGTATAATTTACCACGTTTGTTTTCAGCGGCATTATTTACTTTGCTCTGTTCTCACTCCTGAACAGTCCCAGGCCCTATACTGACACCAGGGCACCCTTGGGAGAAATGCATCTGTAGGTTTCCTGGAGAATGGACAAAAAGTCCATATGATTCGGAAATAACTGTCAGCAGTACCGTAGTGATAGTCAGCGCTTAGCCCTTTTAGAATCCAACTGTACTTGACCTTTCCAGATTGAATACGTCCAGTTTTTTTGTTTCAATTTTTTTTTTGGGGGGCCGGTATAAGAGATTGAGGTCAGTGTTAGGGAATGGAACTCAGTTCATTGGCGACACCAAGCGTCAGCATCAAGTACACTGCCAGGTCAGGTATAGCAAAGGTCGATGCAAAGCAAACTCCCTCTGCTCTGACCCAACATGCTTCACTCCCCCAACCACAGAGCTCCCTCTTCTGCACGAGTTTGGAACTTGTTCTATTATTTTCCCTCAACGAGCTTCTTTCAGTCTGTCTGAATGACAGACAGGGTTGAATTTCCTGGGGGCTTCTCCCGCTGTAACCTCAGCCGAGGTTCAGCGGACACCCCACCTTTCCGCGCCAACGGGGTTTCCGCTGAAGTTAGGGCAGCGGAACGGGGTGTGGGGGGAACTCTGAGGACATTCACCACCACCCCCCCAACTGTTAATTTTGTGCTGCCCATCAGAAACTAGGTTCAGATGTCCAAACTCATTCCACACAGAACCCTTACAGCCAGCAGACAGAGGAGGTGTTCAGTCTGGGCCGGATTTAAACCCAGGTCCTGGAAATTTCGTCTGGAGCTCGTTGCTCTAGACCTTGGGGGCAAGGGTAGGGTTGCCAACTCTGGTTGGACGTATTCCTGGAGGTTTCATCACATGGTCTCCCACCTCCTGACACTCCCGCCATTGGTCGCCCGACACGCCCATCCTCGTGGTGCCCCGCCTTCCCACACTGATTGGAAGGCAAGAGGGCTCTTAATTACCCAATTGGATGATGCATGACTGTCAGTCAAACAGCCCTTTTATCCTATCCCCCAATATTTTTATAACCAATAAATGTTCAAAGAAGATGAAAGAAAACTCTCAATTTTTTTTAATACCCCTATGATTTATCCCCCCCCGGGTTTGCTCACAGCAATGTCCTCGAGATTAATCTTTAATTCCTGGAGACGCCAGGACAATCCTGGAGGGTTGGCAACCCTAGGCAGGGCGGGGCAGGGGGGAAGGGGTACAGAAGGGATATGCTGGCGCATCCTTCCTTAATAAACAGGGAAGAGAAACAAGGGTGGATAACAAGGGCTTGCAGCATAATTGTAAGATCTCTGGATATGACAGTCTGCAGTTACATTTCACTGTCTGTACAAAATAATGGGTTTTGCTTTTGTCTAAACGACCTGAAAATAAGAAACAAATTCCTGAGCTGAAGGTTAATCGTGATAGTGAGTAAAGTTTGAGAAAAAACTGCTTTGCTGAAGGATGGTGGGAATTAATTTTAATGGGGTAATTGTTGCTCGATAACCTGAACAAAAATTATGATGTGTAATTTGCTTAAAAGCTGGTACTTAAGGCTGCCTTTACCTTACGATTGTGATTTAGTGTCAGCTTGGCTCAGCGGTAGCCCACTTGCCTGTGATTTAGGAAGGTTGTGGGTTCAAGTCCCACTCCAGAGACTTGAGCACATAATCTAGGCTGACACTCCAAGTGTAGTACTGAGGGAGTGCTGCACTATCCGAGGTGCCGTCTTTCCGATTAGACATTAAACCGAGGCATCGTCTGCCCTTTCAGGTGGACATAAAAGATCCCACAGCACTGTTTCAAAGAAGAAATATTGGCCATTGTTCTGGCCAATATTTATCGCACAACTGGTCATTTATCTCATTGCTGTTTGTGGGATCTTGCTGTGCCCAAATTGGCTGCCGCCTTTCGCCACTAAACAACAGTGACTGCAGTTCAAATGTAATGTTCTGGGGGGTCCTGAAGATGTGAACGGTGTTATTTATGCACCAGTTCTTTCTTTATTCTGATGCTGCTGTCCGCGGCCCCAGTTTCAGTGGCAGTGCAGAAGGTACATGAGGCAGTTTTGGTGCTTCTGAAGGTTTCGAGGCCCATCGACTGACATGGCTTGTTGCCGCTGGAGATGCTGGCAGGCTTCTTAATTTTGGTTGCCGGGGGGGCAACCGGCTCAGTCCTGCCTGTACAACTCAGTGTTGTGGTTCTGCACTCGTTGGCTTGTTGGTACCTGCCCCAAAAAACGGGGAAAGCACTTCATCCCGAAACAACGTCCCAAAATACAGCTCGGTTACTTCCTGTCGTTCCGTCAGTGTGGAATCCACCTCATAATATAAGTGGGACAGATTCTAGCACATCAGGGAGCCGATTTTCACTGCCTTCGCCTGGCGTTGACGGGGTGGTTAATGGCCTCAAAATGGGGTCAGTTGCCTTATCGCCCCCTTTAACACGGACGATGTGTTCGGCTCCATTTTGAAAGGGGCCTACCGCCAGGTGTCCAAAGCGCCCGCCAGATTCAGGCAGTAGGCCCTTTTTAATATGGAAATCGTGGGTCCTATCACATAAATAGGACCCCAATTACCATTTTAGGTCAGAACTGGTCAAAGCCTGCACCGTGCCCACTCCGACCAGTTCAATGGGCGATGGAACCAAAGAGGTCCAGCCAAAGGCAGGTGTCGAATTATTTTTGTGGGCCCCGGAGGAGCAGGAGTGCGCCACAAAATTAATCTGGGCCACCGCCGCCCCAGGACCCCCGCCCTCCGCGATCGCGGCCTCCCCAACGTAACTTACCTGGCTAGCGATCGCCCAGGCCCGATCATGAAACCTCGATCCAGGCGAGCTGCATCGCAATGACTGTTTGGAGCCCCATAGCTGGCCTGCCAAATTTAAATGCGGCCGGGGCCTCAAAATCGCTGGGGGGGGGCTTTTAGCCCCCCAGAACGGGCGGCCGACCATCACGCTCCGCCTGTCGGTCGCCCGAAAGTTAAAATCAATCCCCGGGACTCGCAAAAGAATCCAAATGTGGATCTAGGTGCTGAGAATCTAGGTACCATTTTCGAAGTTCTGTTAACTCACTTTACCCCTCAGAAGCTGTTCTCCTTAGAACAGAGACGGTTAAGGAGTGATTTGATGAGAGGTGTTCAAAATCATGAAGGGTTTTGATAGAGTAAATAAGGAGAAACTGTTTCCAGTGGCAGAGGGTCGGTAACCAGAAGACACAGATTTAAGGCAATTGGCAAAAGAACCAGAGGCGACTTGAGGAAAAAAAAATTATGCAGCGAGTTGTTATGATCTGGAATGCATTGCCTGAAAGGGCGGTGGAAGCAGATTCAATAGTAACTTTCAAAAGGGAATTGGATAAATACTTGAAGGGGGAAAATTTGCAGGGCTATGAGGAAAGAGCAGGGGAATGGAACTAATTGGACAGCACTTTCAAAGAGCCGGCACAGGCACGATGGGCTGAATGGCCTCCTTTTGTGCTGCATCATTCTACAATTCTATGATACAAACGTCGATCAGTACACATTACCTGGCTCATCTATTATATGATTCTAAGTTACTGTTGGTGATATCATCATGTCAGTGTGTGATATTCCTTTCCTGCAATTTCAATGCGGGCATTAGACTGTTTACTTTAAATGGGCTTAATGTCGCCACTAAAATAACAGGCAAGGAACATGTCTATCTGATAATATGGAAAACAGTCCTTTCTTTTAATACCTTTGAGCAGCAACACTGCTTAGAAACCCTAACACTCCTTTGCGTGTTATTTTGATGCAATCGCAAACCGCTAATGAGTTAGTAACTGGCTTTAAAAAGAAGCTCTGAGAGTCACGTCAGGCAGAGGAAACAAAACCCCTCGGTGCAACATGATTGTTATACACTGTTGTAGTTGGCGTGACAGAAAAGATGCCAAATGATTTCATTCTTGTAGCTTGTGCCTGTGTATTCGCAATGCACATACAATTTTAAAGTCTGTAATGGTGAGAATGTCTGGCACTTGGGGCTTGGAGGGAGTGAGAGGCAGTCACACTTGGTGAACTTACAGATTTTTGCTGAAAATCTAACGGCGTCTGAACAACGCACACCGTTATTAACGCGCAAATTGGCCAGCAACTTGTCGCGAGGAAGAGATACCCCGTGAATTGCGAATCGCCACACGTCGCTGGCCGATTTGCGCCGCTCCGCCGTTAGCTTCGCGAAACCGGCATCTCGCGCTTAACCGCCCCGTGATTTTCATGAAGTTGCTGCGTTTGCACATTGGTAGCCCTTTAAACCGCCACAGAAAGTTAACGCTGGTATTTATCAGCGTAAGTGACCTTTTAATGACATGATAATTGTTAATGACTGCCAACCAACCTCTCTTGCCCAGAAAGTAAACAATTATAAGCTTGGAGTCTCATTCCTTCGGGTTGTGAATTGTGTAAGGAGATTTTTAAAATGTTAAATTTTCCATTTTTAAATGTTTTTTCTTTTCCTTTCTGTCTCTGTTTTCCCTCTCTCTTAATCCAATCTTTCTTTCCCTCTTTCTGTACCTGATTTGACATTGAATTCACCCACTCTAATTCACTCTCCTTCTCAGTCCATCCTCTGTTTGTTCTCAATCTTCTAATCGCACTGTTTAAGGATATACCTTGTTGGTCTCGTTGTTCACCAAGGTCCCAGATGCCCTGTTTCCCTCGTCGTGCTGATATCAGCTCGCACTTCCAGCAACTTGGTGGACAAAAAATGTTAAAACCTAAGCGTACAATTGTAAGTCTTAATAACAGGGCAAGCTGCGAGATGCCCCATTCCAACAACATCTGGCCCAACATCTATTGTGTGAGACGGGACAGTCCTGAAATGGTCAATCCAGACCACATTGGATTTTCTAGTCATACTGTATGACTCAGTTCTTTCGTTTGGCAGCGCACTTAATAATTGAGTGATCAGGGAGCTCATTATGTAAAATTCAACACTGAGGGTTGTAATCATGGAGTCTGAAAATGAAGAAGGCCATTTGGCCCAGTCAGTCAGTGTTGGCTTTTACCTTCATGCGAGAAAGTAATTCTAATCCTATTTACGAGCCCTGTTCCCATATCCCTTCATCCCCTATTCCACTTCTCCAATCTAATTTTGAATGTTGACATAGTTGACATAGAAACAGCAGGCCATTCGGCCCCTCGAGCTTGTTCCACCATTCAATTCGATCATGGCTGATCTGTACCTTAATTTCATCCACCCGCCTTGGTTCTGTAACTCTTAATAATACCCTTGCCTGACAAAAATCTATCCATCTCAGTTTTGAAATTTTCAATTGACCCCCAGCCTCAACAGCTTTTTGGGGGAGAGAGTTCCAGATTTCCACTCCCCTTTGTGTGAAGCTTCCTGACATCACCCCTGAACGGCCTAGCTCTAATTTTAAGGTTATGCCTCCTTACTTTGGACTCCCCTTACCATAGGAAATAGTTTCTCTCTATCCATCCTATCAATTCCTTTAATCATATTAAACGCCTCAATTAGATCACCCCTTAATCTTCTATACTCAAGGGAATAGGAGTCTAGTCTGTGCAACCCGTCCTCATAACTCTACCTCATGGAAGATTGAAGCCGAGAGGATCGGACTCCATATGCAAAGATCAGATTGGAAGATTGGCAACGGGTAGTCAATTGCAGGAGCTGACAGATGGGAGAGCAGAACGTCTCCGTCTGGGCAGAATCAAAACAGGGTCCAAGGGGTAACAGAGTTTTTGACTCCGTATCCGCTCCATCACACAGACCAACTATTCCACCTCGGCTGTCTCACTCCCTCTCCCGCTCATCAATGCCTTTGTCACCTCCAGGCTCGACTATTCCGATGCTGTCTTGTTCCGCCTCCCATCCCCCACCCTCCGCATGCTTTAGCTCCTGGTTCCCCAACACCTCCAATTTAAAATTCTCATCCTTGTGTTTAAATTCCCCAATGGCTTCGCCCCTCCCCTATCTCTGTTGCCTCCTCCAGCTCTACAACCGCCCCCCCCAATCCCTGCACTCTCTGTTCATCTGACTCTGGATTCTTATGCATCCCACCTCACTTCGCAGCTGTGCCCTTGGTCATTTAGGCCCCATGCTTTGGAAGTCTCTCCTTACATTCCTCCGTCTCTCCATCTCCTTCGCCTCCATTAAGACCCCCTTAAAATCTACCTCTATGACCAAGCTTTTGGTCAGCCCTGCTAATATTCTTTTTTGGCTGGGTGTCAATTTTTTATCTGACTTCGCTTTTTTCAAGCACCTTAGGATATTTTTCTATGTTAAAGGCGCTATATAGATAAGTCACCCGGTTTGGATGGGATGCACCCAAGGTTGCAGAGGGAAGTAAAGGTGGAAATTGCGGAGGTACTGGCCATAATCTTCCAAACATCCTTAGATACGGGGGTGGTGCCAGAGGACTGGAGAATTGCGAATGTTACACCCTTGTTCAAAAAGGGTGTAAGGATAAACCCAGCAACTACAGGCCGGTCAGTTTAACCTCGGTGGTGGGGAAATTTTTAGAAACAATAATCTGGGACAGAATTAGAAGTCACTTGGACAAGTACGGATTGATTAGGGAAACCCAGCACGGATTTGTTAAAGGCAAATCGTGTTTAACTAACTTGATAGAGTTTTTTGATGTGGTAACGGAGAGGATTGATGAGGGCAATGCAGATGATGTGGTGTATATGGACTTTCAAAAGGCGTTTGATAAAGTGCCGCATAAAAGGCTTATCATCAAGATTGAAGCCCCTTTTATTCCCTATGGAATAAAAGGGGCAGTAGCAGCATGGATACAGAATTGGCTAAGTAACAGGGAGCAGACAGTAGTGGTAAATGGTTGTTTTTCGGACTGGAGGGAGGTGTACAGTGGTGTTCCCCAGGGGTCAGTGCTGGGACCACTGCTTTTCTTGATATATATTAATGACTTGGACTTGGGTGTACAGGGCACAATTTCCAAATTTGCAGATGACACAAAACTTGGAAGTGTAGTGAACAGTGAGGAGAATAGTGATAGACTTCAAGAGGATATAGACAGGCTGGTAGCATGAGTGGACAGGTGGCAGATGAAATTTAACGCAGAAAAATGCGTGATTCATTTCGGTAGGAAGAACGAGGAGAGGCAATATAAACTAGAGGGCACAACTCTAAAAGGGGTACAGGAACAGAGAGATCTGAGGGTATATGTACACAAATCGTTGAAGGTGGCAGAGCAGGTTGAGAAAGTGGTTGAAAAAGCATATGGGATCCTGAGCTTTATAAATTGAGGCATAGAGTACAAAAGCAAGGAAGTCATGATGAACCTTTGTAAAACACTGGTTTGGCCACAACTGGAGTATTGTGTCCAGTTCTGGGCACCGCACTTTAGGCAAGATGAGAAGCCCTTAGAGAGGGTACAGAAGAGATTTACCAGAATGATTCCAGGGATGAGGGATTTTAGTTACGTGGATAGACTGGAGAAGCTGGGGTTGCTTTCCTTGGAACAGAGAAGTTTGCGAGGAGATTTGATAGAGGTGTTCAAAATCATGAAGGGTCTAGACACAGTAGTTAGAGAGAAACTGTTCCTATTGGTGGAAAGGTCAAGAACCAGAGGACATAGATGTAAGGTGATTGGCAAAAGAACCAAAGGTGATATGAGGAAAAACTTTTTTACACAGCGAATGGTTAGGATCTGGAATGCACTGCCGGAGGGGGTGGTGGAGGCAGATTCAATCATGGCCTTCAAAAGGGAACTGGATAAGTAGTTGAAAGGAAAAAATTTGCAGGGCTACAGGGATAGGGCAGGGCAGTGGGACTAGCTGGATTGCTCTTGCATAGAGCCAGCACAGACTCGATGGGCCGAATGGCCTCCTTCTGTGCTATAACCTTTCTATGATTCTATAATATAAATTCAAGTTGATGTTGAAATGATGGCATACTATCCAACTTCACCATTCAGACCTTCTTCTGTATTTTTTTTTAAATAGGCTGTTCAGTATAAAGAATAACAAATAGTCAGCAGTGAGTTACAGGCCACTAACTCCAGAGAGTGGTTCGGTTCATTTTCGTAAACTAATCAAACTTTTCTCTTGCAGTTTATGACATCGTAAGCTCTGCTTGATTGAATTACTACCTTGGCAATCTGTGCCAACCATCCATTACATTAAGTGGACTGGACATTTGGAGCCACGTGACAAATTTAATCTGTTGAAGGAGGCAACTAGCCATAGGTGAAAACACTGAAAACTCTTTCTGACCTTAATCAAAAAGATGAAGAAAGGCCTTCAGCCCATTTGATAACCTGCCCTCATGTCAAACCTATTGCTTTCCTGTTACAGCATCCAGCTGTTTCTTGAATGAGTTCGGTGACCTGAGCCTCAGTCGCCCATCCAAGCAAACCACTCCAGCTGTTGGCCACCCACTGTGTAAAAGAAAACCAACTTGTGTTCGACCTGAACTTGCCATTCAGAACCCTAAACCTGTAACCAAGAGAGAACTCTGGCACATCAACCTAGCATTAAAATCTACACAGTTCAGTCGGATCGATTGCATCCCTGTAGTGCTAATTCTTAGAGAATTTAATCAGTTGTACCTATTCTTATCCTTGGATCCTGATCTAGGCCCTAAGTTCTGGAATTCCCTCCCTAAACTGCTCCGCCTCTCTACCTCTCTCTCCTTCTTTAAATCACTCCTTAAAACCCACCTCTTTAACCAAGCTTTTGTTCACCTGACTTAATATCTCTTTATGTGGCTCAGTGTCAAATTTTGTTTGGTAACGCTCCTGTGAAGCGCCTTGGGATGTTTTAATACATTAAAGACGCTATATAAATGCAAGTTGTTGTTGTTAAACAGTTACTTATGTGGCTCATTTTCAAAGGATCCAACTATTTTTGCTGGGAGTCTATTTCGTATGTCTACTAATCAATAGGGGAAAGTAATATTTTCTAAGGGGTAATTTTCCAACCCCATGCTCCCAGTTGGGTGCCTCACCTGCCGGGAGTGGAGGACAGGTCTTTGGGCACATGCTACGCACGATTTTCCAGCTAGTGGTTGGATAACTGAGTAACTGAATAAATTTAAAACAGAAATCGACAGTTTCCTAGAAGTAAAGGGAATTAGGGGTTACGGGGAGCGGGCAGGAAATTGGACATGAATTTAGATTTGAGGTTAGGATCAGATCAGCCATGATCTTGTTGAATGGCGGAGCAGGCTCGAGGGGCCGATTGGCCTACTCCTGCTCCTATTTCTTATGTTCTTATGTTCAACTTTCTGTTACGTGCATTTGATGGGCGAGGATCCCTTCCGGGAGCACAAAATTAGAAAACTACTGCCCCCCGCCCCCCCCACCACTCCCCCATTCTCTACTTGCAATTAAAATGTTCCATGTTCATACACATTTCTAGTTCTGCGGCCAGGGTTTAAGTTAATTTTTCTGTGTACTTTCAGCACTTTAAAAGTCTGGTCTCTCAATCTTCTTTATTGAGTACAGGTCACTCTGTCCTTAGAGTTTAAGAGTCTCAACATCTTTGTTACTCTTCTCTGAACCCCCCCGGAAGATTTTTTTTCAATTTGGAGATTGGCCAAGAAGTATTTACATACTCAAGGTGACTGAGTTTAAGGAGCACAGCACAACATAACAGATTGCAGGACTGCTGCCTCACAATGAGAAAGGTCCAGCCTGGACAGATGGAGTAAATTCTCCACCCCCTTACAGCAGTTACACAACCTACACTAATGAGTTTGGGTGGTTTTAAAATTGTCGAATTTGCAATTGGCATAAGACAAATTAAACTATTTGAATAAATGATTTAGATCCAATAGGATGTCACTGGGGACGAAACGTTGTGAAATAAAACCTCAGAGGTCACACAGGATGACTACACCACATCAGAGACTACACTTCAAATGTACTTCACTGGCTGTAAAGCGCTTTGGGAGGTCCTGACGTCCTGAAAGGTGCTATATAAATGCAAGTTCTTTCTTTCTTTTACAGAGCCAACTCTTGACTCGCTGCTGAGGCCAGCCTCCTCTGTCTCACCGCAGGCCATTCGTACATCCTGACCAGAGTCTGCGGCACCTGTTAGCCAACTTCAAATCCATTTCCGAAGAGGATAGGAACAATAAAGTTTTATTTTGGAGAGGCAGTCTGGCAGTGGGAGGAGTTTATGGTCTTGCATTGAAGATTTGCCAGAAAGCCATATGAGGACACAAAATAAATTCAGATGAAGAAGGCCTTCAGGCTATTTGATCTCATTCTTCCAGAATATCAACCCTACCGCCTTCCCACCCCAGCATCTAGCTGTTTCTTAAATGAGCCTTAACCATCCTTGCTGCCAACCCCTTCCAGCTGTTGACCACCCTCTGCGTAAAGGAATATTTCTCAACTTCCCTTCACAGCCCTGATGCCGTGCCCATTTGTTCTTCTGCCCTGGGTATAACCTAAAGTATTGTTTTGGGTTACTTTCTCTATCCTATTGAGTATCTTATATACCTCAAACCTCTGAGACAACCCTTTTCAAGGCTAAAGAGATCTAACTAATCAAATCTTCCCTCACATCACCTCCCCGCGATGCCAGGGGTCAGCCTTCCCACTCTTAGGGCTGCCTTTGACTCTTTGGGGTAGAACTTTGTCTGGGGCGGTAATGCAAAATCTGGCGGTACTGAATCGGTCACCCCAGTGCTCAATAGCAGTGAATACCAAGTGAGGCGCATAACAGGCGGCCGACTCGATAATGTCTGTCTAGCGCCATCATCCAAGACAAGAATCACGGTGAGCAGAAACCTATGCCGCACTCCAAATGTGGCCTGATCAAGGCGCTGTACAGGTTCAGTGTGACCTCTGAGGATCTAAACTCAACTGGCCCATTAGAGTGAAGCAACAAGCCGAGGTAAGACACTTCCCCGCAGAGCGTGAGGGAAACCTGCAAAGCAATACAAGTGGTCTGGTCCCGGTTAGCCTCCCTATTTGTTCAGTCAGCCATTGGGGTTGCCAACCCTCCAGGATTGTCCTGGAGTCTCCAGGAGTTAAAGATGAATCTCCAGGGCACTGCTGCAAGCAACCTGGCGAGAAAAATCTAGGGGTATTAAAAGAAAATGTTTTAAAAAAAATTTTCTTGCAACACTTTTGGTGATTAGTTATCAAAATATTAGAGATGGGTAACAAAGGCTGTTCGACCGGGCGGGGCGGTTGGAGGACGGGTGGTCATGTGGATGAAACCTCCAGGAATACGTCCAACCAGAGTTGGCAACCCTAGTCCACCACTGGTGGGTAACATAAGAAACCGAATGAGAAAGTGAACGAGGAAGTTATACAAGGATAAAAGTAACAAACATGCTTAAAAAAAACAGGAGTTTCATTTCAAGGAAAATAAGAGAGAAAACATTTAAAGCTGCAGAAATATTGGGGTAAATTTTAATTAGGAGCTGGGAAGAGAGCAGAAGTGTAAATGGGGACTCTGGGCCTGCACTGTGTGTGGTTTTTCCAACCATTAATCACTCTGACTTACACGTATACACTCTCTGACCTCACACACATGCACATACACTTTGACTTCACACTGTCACTCATAGACACCCTGCTCTCTCACTGTTATTTGCAGATATTCTGATCCCACACAGCCACTCATTGGCACACCTACATGAACAAATGGCGTTTGATAAACAACATCCGAATCTGATTGGAAGGGTCGCTTTATTATAACTACATATTTTGTTAAACTCACCCAGATGAATAATGAGTACATTTACTTAAAAAGCAAATGTGGTTGTTCTGTTATGAGAGATTCCTGTATCTACCCTGAAACTCTACATGCAACCTGGAGGTTCTCCTGAATTATTACTTTCCCAAGGGGTCCTTGTACTTTCTTTTCTTTCTCTAGTCAGTCATGTGAAGCTCACTTTTAAACCACAAAAGGGAACAAAATCATTCATGTCTAGTGACACATAGCCAGTGCATTCTGTAGCATCAGCTCCTGTACATGTATATTCCAAATTAGGTATGGAATACCGTGAATAAATAGTCATATACCATTGTCTGGTACTGTATGGTTGATATCTCAGTGTCACCTTGTGTATATGTGTGCAAGGGTACGGTAGCATAGTGGTTATGTTACTGGCCTAGTAATCTGGACTCATAAGTTCAAATCCCGTCACGGCAATTAGGGAAATTAAATTCAATTAATTAAATAAAATCTGAAATTAAAATACGAGTATCAGTAATGGTGGCCATGAAACTACCAGATTGTTGTAAAAACCCATCTGGTTCACTAATGTCCTTTAGGGAAGGAAACCTGCTGTCCTTACCTGGTCTGGCCTATATATGACTCCAGACCCACAGCAATGTGGTTGATTCTTCATTACCCTCTGAAATGGCCTAGCAAACCACTGCAGTTGTACAATCTCGCTTAAAAAAAGTCGTTATAAGAATAAAACCGGACGGAGCACCAGACACGACAAAAGCAAACCAAGCTCAGTCGACCCTGCAAAGTCCTCCTCACTAACATCTGGGGACTTGTGCCAAAATTGGGAGAGCTGTCCCACAGACTAATCAAGCAACAGCCTGACATAGCCATACTCACAGAATCATACCTTTCAGCCAACGACCCAGACTTTTCCATTGCCATCCCTGGGTATGTCCTGACCAACCAGAGATGGCAGTACAGTGATATACAGTCAGGAGGGAGTGACCCTGGGAGTCCTCAACATTGACTCTGGACCCCATGAAATCTCATGGCATCAGGTCAAACATGGGCAAGGAAACCTCCTGCTGATTACCACCTAACGCCCTCCCTCAGCTGATGAATCAGTCCTCCTCCATGTTGAACACCACTTGGAGGAAGCACTGAGAATAGCAAGGGCGCAGAATGTGCTCTGAGTGGGGGACTTCAATGTCCATCACCAAGAGTGGCTCGGTAGCACCACTTCTGACCAAGCTGGTTGAGTCCTGAAGGACATAGCTGCCAGACTGGGACTGCGGCAGGTGGTGAGCGAACCAAGACAGGGGAAAAACTTACTTGACCTCATCCTCACCAATCTACCTGTCGCAAATGCAGCTGTCCATGACAGTATTGGTAGGAGTGACCACCACACAGTCCTCTTGGAGACGAAGTCCCGTCCTCACACTGAGGACACCATCCAACGTGTTGTGTGGCACTACCACCATGCTAAATGGGATAGATCCAGCAGCTCAAAACTGGGCCTCCATGAGGTGCTGGTGGGGCAGCAGCAGCAGAATTGTATTCCAGCACAATCTGTAACCTCATGACCTGGCATATTCCTCACTCTACCATTACCAACCAGCCAGGGGATCAACCCTGGTTCAATGAGGAGTGTAGAAGAGCATGCCAAGAGCAGCACCAGGTGTACCTAAAAATGAGGTGCCAACCTGGTGAAGCTACAACTCAGGACAACATGCATGCTAAACAGCGGAAGCAACATGCTATAGACGGAGTTAAGCGATTCCATAACCAACGGATCAGATCAAAGCTCTGCAGTCCTGCCACATCCAGTTGAGAATGGTGGTGGACAATTAAACAACTAACGGGAGGAGGAGGCTCTGTAAACATCCCCATCCTCAATGATGGCGGAGTCCAGCACGTGATTGCAAAAGACAAGGCTGAAGCGTTTGCAATCTTCTTCAGCCAGAAGCGCCGCGTGGATGATCCATCTCGGCCTCCTCCCGATATCCCCACCATCACAGAAGCCAGTCTTCAGCCAATTCGATTCACTCCCGTGATATCACGAAATGGCTGAGTGCACTGGATACAGCAAAGGCTATGGGCCCCGACAACATCCCGGCTGTAGTGCTGAAGACTTGTGCTCCAGAACTAGCTGTGCCTCTAGCCAAGCTGTTCCAGTACAGCTACAACACTGGCATCTACCTGACAATGTGGAAAATTGCCCAGGTATGTCCTGTCTACAAAAAGCAGGTCAAATCCAATCCAGCCAATTACCGCCCCATCAGTCTACTCTCAATCATCAGCAAAGTGATGGAAGGTGTCGTCGACAGTGCTATCAAGCGGCACTTACTCACCAATAACCTGCTCACCGATGCTCAGTTCGGGTTCCGCCAGGACCACTCGGCTCCAGACCTCATTACAGCCTTGGTCCAAACATGGCACAAGTCAGGAGTGGGATGGAATACTCTCCACTTGCCTGGATGAGTGTAGCTCCAACAACACTCAAAAAGCTCGACACTATCCAGGACAAAGCAGCCCGCTTAATTGGCACCCCATCCACCACCCTAAACATTCACTCCCTTCACTACCGGTGCACTGTGGCTGCAGTGTGTACCGTCCACAGGATGCACTGCAGCAACTCGCCAAGGCTTCTTCAACAGCACCTCCCAAACCCGCGACCTCTACCATCTAGAAGGACAAGGGCAGCAGGTCTGTGGGAACAACACCATCCGCACGTTCCCCTCCAAGTCACACACCATCCCGACTTGGAAATATATCGCCGTTCCTTCATCGTCGCTGGGTCAAAACCCTGGAACTCCCTTCCTAACAGCACTGTGGGAGAACCTTCACCACACGGACTGCAGCGGTTCAAGAAGGCGGCTCACCACCGCCTTCTCAAGGGCAATTAGGAACGGGCAATAAATGCCGGCCTCGCCAGCGACGCCCACATCCCATGAACGAATCATGCACCTGCTATTGCAGGGGAGCCAGGACTGGTTGAGCTGGAGTCTCTTTGGCGTCTCCGATACTTACACTGGCTAAATAATGGGTGCCTATCTCCAGTACAGCTTTCATACAGCACAAACTGCACTTACCAACTCCCCTGCGTGAAAGAAACTTCATAGAACTGATGTCAGGGCACGAATAAAACATCCAATGAAACATGAAAGAAATAATTTTGACAACTGCCAAAATCAAACCTTTTATTTTTTGCCTTTGTTTACCATTCCTGGTACTGTCGTTGAAAAGCATTAATTTTTTGTTACTCCCAACCTTCTCCCCTGAAGGCAGTGACTCGTGCAGCAGGAGGTTTCTCAGACACCGAGCACCCTCTGTTAATGGACTGAGACTCGGCGGGCTACTTGACTATGGGGTCGAGGCACCACAGACAAATCCTGATTCCACCTTCACCCTGATCTGCACACTCTCGCACGTCTTCACCCTGATCTGCACACTCTCCCACGTCTTCACCCTGATCTGCACACTCTCGTACATCTTTACCCTGATCTGCACACTCTCGCACGTCTTCACCCTGACGTGCACGCTCTCACACATCATCACCTTGATGCGCACACTCTTGCACGTCATCACCTTGATGTGCACACTCTCGCACGTCATTACTCTGCTGTGCACACTCTTGCACGTCTTCACCCTGATGTGCACACTCTCGCACGTCATTACCCTGACGTGTACACTCTCACACGTCTTCACCCTGATGTGCACACTCTCGCACGTCATTACCCTGACGTGTACACTCTCACACTTTCCAGCAGGGCTCATTGGAAAGGGAACCCTAGCTAATGTTTTTCCCTTCTAAGCCCGGAAATACTGAGGCCAAATGTCTCCCCCTTAACGCAGGGACCAGCCAATCCAATACAGATGCAGATTGATCCTGGGACCTTACGGATCAGCTCTGCACCGGGCAGCTCATCTACCAACTGAGCCAGTGGGGAAGGGGGGTGGGGGCTCTCTCAACCACCACAAAATAATGGGGGTTTACAGGCCCCTCCTCACCACGAGTATAAATCGCTTGGCTCAGAGTTTCCCCGACACACATCCTTTATTTACGTACACTACAATAAAACTCACGGGGCTGAAAGGTCAGGAATCCCTGCAACTCTTAAATGATGTTTTAATTGTATCTGCCCTGGAGAGAACAGCATTTCCCCTCCCCTGTACCTCCAAGAAAGCTGCTCCTTTAGCATGCAATCTCGATCGGGACCCGTTAGCAGCTATGAGCTTCACGCACATGTGCTTGTGGTTATGTTGTGGTGTTTATAAGCTGCTCTCGTAAATCTGTGGTCTGTTTTAAAGATTTCCACTGCTGGCATGCTGCTTTCTATAATTGCTAACATATTACTTTGTTTTGAATTATTTAGAATATCTATTTAGTGTATCAGCCAATTGGCAACCGTGGAGAGGTGAGTTTGTTATGCACAGTGTTACTAGTCTCGCAGTGCCACTTACAACACTGGCAGGAACCTTAAGGAACCCTGGTATGCCAGGATGCCAAAACTTCATTGCACATCCAATGCACTTTGGGTAAAATGCAAAAGTCCACTCATGATTTGTGTCATCTGACTGACTCAACAACAGCAACAACTTACATTTATATAGCTCCCATAACGTAAAAAAACGTCCCAAGGCGCTTCATAGAATTACAAAGAATGTACAGCACAGAAACAGGCCCTTCGGCCCAACAGGTCCATGCCGGTGTTTGAGCTCCACACGAGCCTCCTCCCTCCCGACTTCATCTCACCCTATCAGCATATCCTTCTATTCCTTTCTCCCTCATGTGTTTATCCAGCTTTCCCTTAAATGCATCCATGCTAGTCGCCTCAACTACTCCTTGTGGTAGCAGGTTCCACATTCTAACCACTGTCTGGGTAAAGAAGTTTCTCCTGAATTCCCTATTGGATTTATTAGTGACTATCTTTTATTTATGGCCCCTAGTTCTGGTCTCCCCCACAAGTGGAAACATCTTCTCTATGTCTACCCTATCAAACCCTTTCACAATCTTAAAGACTTCCATCAGGTCACTCTATATTCTTCTCCTTTCTAGGGAAAAGAGCCCCAGCCTGTTCAGTCTTTCCTGATAGTTATAACCTCTCAGTTCTGGTATCATCCTAGTAAATCTTTTTTGCACCTTCTCCAGTGCCTCTATATCCTTTTTATAGTACGGAGACCAAATCTGTTCCTCGTATTCCAAGTGTGGTCTAACCAAGGTTCGATACAAGTTTAACATAACTTCTCTGCTTTTCAATTCTATTCCTCTATTGGCCTTGTTTGCTTTTTTTATGGCCTCGCAGATCCGTAGTCAGACAAAAGTTTCTGCCGTGCCAAAGATTCACTGTTGCGCTGTGTAAGTCTTTGTGTCAACTCCTGCACAAGTGAAGCACGATACTTGAGTCTTGCTCCTGTATCTGGAGAGGCTCTTCTAACATCTATCTCACACTCCGACACAGGTTTTAGAACAAAAAACTTGGCACCTAAGACGTGATCCCTCGCTCATTATTGGAAAATGTGAGGTTATGCACTTTGGCAGGAAAAATCAGAGAGCAAGTTATTATCTTAATGGCGTGAAACTGGAAAGTACTGCAGTACAAAGGGATCTGGGGGTCCTAGTGCAAGAAAATCAAAAAGTTAGTATGCAGGTGCAGCAGGTGATCAAGAAGGCCAACGGAATGTTGGCTTTTATTGCTCGGGGGATAGAATATAAAAACAGGGAGGTATTGTTGCAGTTATATAAGGTATTGGTGAGACCGCACCTGGAATACTGCATACAGTTTTGGTGTCCATACTTAAGAAAAGACATACTTGCTCTCGAGGCAGTACAAAGAAGGTTCACTCGGTTAATCCTGGGGATGAGGGGGCGGACATATGAGGAGAGGTTGAGTAGATTGGGACTCTACTCATTGGAGTTCAGAAGAATGAGAGGCGATTTTATTGAAACATATAAGATTGTGAAGGGGCTTGATCGGGTGGATGCGGTAAGGATGTTCCCAAGGATGGGTGAAACTAAAACTAGGGGGCATAATCTTAGAATAAGGGGCTGCTCTTTCAAAACTGAGATGAGGAGAAACTTCTTCACTCAGAGGGTAGTAGGTCTGTGGAATTTGCTGCCCCAGGAAACTGTGGAAGCTACATCATTAAATAAATTTAAAACAGAAATAGACAGTTTCCTAGAAGTAAAGGGAATTAGGGGTTACGGGGAGCGGGCAGGAAATTGGACATGAATTTAGATTTGAGATTAGGATCAGATCAGCCATGATCTTATTGAATGGCGGAGCAGGCTCGAGGGGCTGATTGGCCTACTCCTGCTCCTATTTCTTATGTTCTTATGTTCTTATGTTCAACTGTAGCCTCGTACCTTGCACTCTTCCCCAAAACCTTTCTTGTCTCTTTCCTTTTCTATATTACTGTAATCTGTGCCCCTTTGACACTTAAGTGCAGTACTGAGGGTGTGCCGCACTGTCAGAGGTGCTGACATTCACAAGAGATGTTAAACAGAGGCCCCCTCTGCCCTCTCAGGCGGATGTAAAAGATCCCATGGCACAATTTTGAAGAAGAGCAGGGGAGTTCTCCCCGGTGTCCTGGTCAATGGTTATCACTCAACCAACATCACTAAAACAGATTATCTGGTCATCATCACATTGCTGTTTGTGGGACCTTGCTGCGTGTAAATTGGACGCCGCATTTCTTACAATAGTGACTACACTTCAAAAATACTTAATTGGCTGTAAAACGCTTTGGGACGTCCTGAGGTTGTGAAAGGTGCTATATAAATGTAACTCTTTCTTTCTTTCTGAGTGGTAATCTAGTGGAGTGGTGTCTTCGCCCATTATAAAACCCGTCTTTAAAATCAATGCAATGAAAATCGGGCGGGTTCAATAATGACCGGGCAATCCGCTCAGCCTGATTACCACCCCCACGGTGAAGACTATCTACCCCAAGGATCCTAAACATCATCGAGATGTTCTTCTACAGGTGAATGTCTTCTTCCTCCCTCCCCTCTTCCAAGGCAGTGACTCATGCCAGCATAGTCTTGGTGTTGGCACCTCTCCAGTACAACTGCACTTGATCCTCTCATCACTCAACATCTACAGGGAGGTCACTTGATAATGAGCAAGAGTAGCAACGCTGGCTGATTCTTCTCCTGCCTTACCCAAGACAGCAAAGCTTGTGGTAGCAACCCATCATTAAAACAACAACTTACATTTATACAGCGCCTTTAATGTAGTAAAATATCCCAAGGCGCTTCACAGGAGCGATTATCAAATAAAATCCGACACCGAGCCACATAAGGAGATATTAAGACAAGTGACTAAAAGCTTGGTCAAAGAGGTAGGTTTTAAGGAGCGTCTTAAAAGGGGAGAGAGAGTTGGAGAGGTTTAGGAAGGGAATTCCAGAGCTTAGAGCCTGGGCAGCTGAAGGCATGGTCACCAATGATGGAGCGATGAAAATCGGGGATGCGCAAGAGGCCAGAATTGGAGGAGCGCAGAGATCTCGGAGGGTTGTAGGGCTTGAGGAGGTGACGGAGATAGGGAGGGGGCGAGGGGGGATTTGAAAACAAGGAAGGGAATTTTTAAAATCGAGGCGTTGCTGGACCTGGGAGCCAATGTAGGTCAGTGAGCACAGGGGTGATGGGTGAACGGGACTTGGTGCGAGTTAGGATAAGGGCAGCAGAGTATCCCCAAAGAGCTCACCTGACTCAGCATAGGCCAAGAATGGAATGTGGGACCTCCTTGGTTTATACAATGCTTTATCGCACCAGCCAGTACACTTACCCAGTTGAACATTGGATGGAGATTTTCCACTACCTTTTCAAACAGAATCAGAAAGGAACAGGGACATTCCAATCCAAACCAGCCCAATTCAAGCCGGAGCATCTCTCGCCCCCAATACATGCACTGTAAACTGGGTAGTGAACGGACAAGGTACATGGCCCCAACCCCTTATATTTGCTGTGTAGCTCATGTTCTTGTTCCTACTCTCAGCCCTCCAAGGGGCTGGATTATCTGAACTGAACACAATATCCCAGGATTTACACTGAGGGCTTCCCTCTTAAGCTACAAGTTATTTGTTACATTGGATGTAAGCACCATCAATTTTCCTGGGATAAGCCTGGTCAGAGACTCATAAGTGCCTCTTTACATCAAAATACAATATGAACATTCAACTTCACAGAGCAGAACTGTGAAAGGATGAGATGCGGGAGATTTTACTCCCCTGGGTGATAACTCTCGACTGTTCATCCTTAAGCCGCGTAAGCAGCCTGTTACAATCTCACAACAGATGCAGATTTGCAGCTGTGACATGAATGGGAGGTCCAATTTGTGTCAACTGCTATATACTGAACACTCCAAAAGGGCGTTTCCCTACAGTGCAATACTGACTACACTTCACAGTAATTTATTGACTACGAAGGCGCTTTAGGATGTCCGGAGATCGTGAAAAGCTTTACATAAATGCAAATTCTTTCTTTCTTCATTTTTATCTGTCAGCTGCGTTGGTCTAATCGCTGATTAGGAAGTTGTTCAGAGCACTGCATTTAGTTTGTGAAGCTGCATGGTGAGAGGCCGTTAATGTGGCCCAATGGCACTTCTTCAGTGCTATGTGGGCCTACAAGTGGGCGGAGCTCTCCTGAATAACATGAGGTCAGCGTAAGTTACTGCTGCCCTGAGTCTCTCGCCATGTTCCGGGATTGCCAGGGCCAAATTATCAGGGACCAGCAGCCAGTTAAGGGCTGCTACTTGCCCATTGTATGCCAGGCACTTTTCCACATGGTGGCAAGGCCATCAGGCAACAACTGCCGGGGATGGGCAGGGTTGGGGGGGGTGGTGGGGTGGTGCGCGGAGGCAAGGGGCAGGAGAGGATGGAGATAATTGGGGGAGGGGTATTGAGATGTGGATTTAATTGAATTTAAAGGCAACTTCCCCTTCATTCTAAACACCAGCCACATTAAAAGACAGTTTTCCGAATACACAACTGGCATGCTGGTTCCTGACCCCTTTATGTGCACTGGGGTAGGTGTACTGAGCACCTCAGATATGCTTTAGGCTCCATGACCTTTTTCTCAAGGAGCAGATGTCCGATGTGTTTTTACACATTAGATATCTGCCACCGTATTATCAGCCCCTTGGCGAGCCGCTTTGATTGCCTGGAACAAGTCAACTTTCATTAGCGGTTTCTGTTCATTGCGTTTTAGTTCGATTCCACCTGACGAGTACAATGCTGTGACTCGGAAGGATAGCTTTAAATAAATGCTCATGAATGATGCACGTAAACACTAACGTGTACATGCACACCAAGTCAGCCATCTTGAAATGTGGGCAGCCATCTTGAAATTTAATGGCCAACTCTTGAAATTTGCTAGCTCAATGCACTAGTTAATCCGACAAACGTCACAGGAATGAAACCTATGCAGGCATTTAGAGAGAACACCAATGACTCATACTGGAGAGAGATTGATTAAATTAGAAATGATAGGAACTTCGATTTGACTGAATTATATCGGGAAAGCACATCCAACTTATCAATGAGGCTTACTCCTCATTTAGTACTGAGCTGAAACGGTTAAGTGAAAGGCAGGGTCAGGGATTTAGTTTGACGGCCCGACAGCACATGTTGTTTTGTTTTGAAATCTGAAAAAATACAGGACACATCATCTTGTCAATTTCCACTGCTTTGCCTGAGAGGATAAAACCTCCAAAATATTGTCCTTATGAGTGAATTCGCAGGCCTGGATTAGCTATCAGAGGATCTGAGCCAGGAAAGGAATTCAGTCTCTAATTGAAAAAGAGAGATTAAACCCTCGGAAAATGCGCGTGTGTGTGTGTGTGTGTCTGTGTGTGTGTGTGTGTGTGTGTCTGTGTGTGTGTGTGTGTGTCTGTGTCAGTTCAGCAACATGATACTGAAACCAAACTAAAATATTTCTCTCCGCTATCCAACGACATTTCCCACACGAGGTTACAATGTTTTTCCATCGTTTCAGGCTGCACACATTTGTTGTGTTTAACTGTGCCTAGCAACTATTCTCTTGCTTGTAAAGTTGTAGAGCAGCAGCAGGCCTGTCATGACCTTAGAGAACGAGAAACACACAAGGTTTTCTGCCCCCCTTTTGCAATCTGCTCCCAATTGTTGCTGTGGAGAATTCATTAGCAGGTGGGTTGTCGGCTGCATTCAGTGGGTGCTACCCACCTGAAAAAGTCTTTGACCGTTCTCGTCACACTCCCGCTTCGCCTCCATCACTAAAACGACCCGCCTCCAACAAGCTAGGTTTCTCTTTCACACTTACTTTCCTGTCAACGGCACTTAAGCTCTGTAAAAAGTCCAGGTCTGACACTTAAATACTGCTCCCAATAACTGGAACAGCTCCTCTAATGCCTCTCCTGGGCAGAATGCTTGTCATTTGTCAGGCAATAATCCTTCTCTCACTTCCACTCTCCAACCTCTCTCGTTCTTGCTCTCTGTTGCAAATTTTGCCTATTTTAACGATATTACTATACTCAGTACTCCATTGAAATTTTCTCTCTCATTTCTCCCAACCTCTGGATATGCTGTCCTACACACCTTGCCCTGTATCCCATCTTGATGAAATCAAGATTCATTACACTTGCCTTGAATTTTGGACGCACAGTACCCGTTATTTTGGGCGTGAAAGGGCTTCCTAAGTCACTAATATGGCAGGCAGGAAGCACACGCTCATTACGAGCCAGAAGTGTGACGTCTGCCATATTGGTAAAGGCGAAAAAAATCAGCGTGCAGTGCCCACGCCTGGAACAGACATAAGGTGCCTAACGCCTGTTTGAGGACCCCCACTGCAAGATTGCTTTGCCCTGAGGCAGACAGCACCGGCTGCACTCAGGAAAACCAGGTCTATATGCAGCTTAACTGGCGGTCATTAAAAGGACCGCCTGTTAAGCCACAACGAACAAGGTAAGACTTTAAAATATCATTTCCTGAAAGTGGAGCCGGGCGGAGCAGATGTGACCCAATAGTCAAAGACGGATGCCCAGAAATGGGTGCGCCCGAATTTCTAAACTACTACATATCTTCTTCTCTAACACATTATACCCATTCTCATGGAAATTCTCATCTCCCTTAGTCCCTCCTTCCTCCTACAACCTAAGCTTAGCGTCAAACTGACCATTTCTCAATTTATCACATCTTCTCTCCTTTCTCTTTCAATCTTGTACTGTGGGCTTTGACTTTTCACCTAGGTGTCCCAATAATAAAACACTCAAGTGCCCTGGTGCATTGTGATGATGCAATTCATATCCTGTGCATCACATCATCGTGACAACAAAATGACAGCTGACTTCTCCAGACAAGGAAACATTTGATAAATGTTTTTTTTCATGAAGAAAGTGTTCCTTCAAACAATTTCCTGTGCTACTTTATTAGCTCTGAGCCGTTGAGGTTTAATACTTTAAGAGCTGTGGCAGTTTTTTGCATTAAAGGAATTGCTGAGTCCACAGCCAAGTGTAAGGGCTGAATGTTCATCATAAAATGCAGAGGAACTTCCATTATCTGTGCTCCAATTATCTGTCTCCCTGATTTCCTGCCAGAGTTTTTGTTGGACAAGGTTTTGTGCGAGACGTGGCCCCATTCCTTAGCCTGCCATCATCAACCTCCTCTTGTCAGACATAAATCAACCGCACAACACGAGAGATTCAGTTTAATTTATGTTTATGGTGTTGTACTTGTCTTCATTCCCGTGTCAAAGGTATTGATGTACGACAGGGGTCAGATTCTCAATTACCCACCGGGGGGGTCTCCTTCATTGTGACTGGTAACGGAGGTTTCATCATACTGTCTCCATGTAGGTGGGTTTTGGGGGCTGTGTTATTTTTAAAAATCTCCAATATCTGTTTTAACATATCGGGCTCTTGGAGGCCTGATATTATGGATCATAAATTCACCAGATCGCTGCCAAATTCAGCCACAAACACCGATGGTACAGTGCGATCAAGGTCAGGTTTTGGAACCATCAGAGTTTAGTATCTCCCTCCTCTTTCTACCATCTGTATTCCTTATGGTCCCAGTATTTCGACGCCAGAACTCGACATGACGAATAAACATTTCAATGGCCCTGGCTTTAATTGCACACAAGGGAGCTGCAATGCTGCAAATTTATCATAAAATCTAGAGGAAACTGGCTCGGTGAAGTTACTGAGCCCAACAGCACAAGAGAACTGAATTAGCATTGGCAGACATACAGGTTGTATGGACAGTTACTAGGAAACAGAGCAGCCAATTTGCACACAGCAAGCTCCCACAAACAGCAATGTGATAATGACCAGATAACCTATTTTTAAGCGATGTTGGTTGAGGGTTAAACATTGGCCAGAACATCAGGGAGAACTCTCCTGCTCTTCTTCAAAATAGTGTCATGGGATCTTTTACGTCCACCTGAGAGGGCCAACAAGGCCTCGGTTTAACATCTCATCCAAAAGATGGCTCCTCCTACAGTGCAACACTCCCTCAGTACTACACTGGAGTGTCAAGATAGATTTAATACCCAAGTCTCTAGAGTAGGACTATGAACCCACAACTATCTCGCATGAAAGACAAGAGTGCTACCAACTGAGCCATGGTTGACACTGCACTAACTATTTGCCAGTACCATAGGAGTCAAATACAAGGTGCCTCGTGTAATGTATAGAGTGCCGACTAGTTCGGGCAGACTTTGTCATGTTGCTTTCCTTTCTTGTTCTGCCACTTTGATCCTCTCCTGTGCAGTGAAATAGCTCTATTAAAGTAGAACTTTAATGGTACTCTTGGTCCTACAGTTCTCCCTCCCCTTCCCATGGGGCCTGTACTAAACACCCCCTCTCCCCCATAAGTTGCACGATTGAAGTCAGGAGCGGGGAAATTGCCGATGTAGACCTGCGCCCCAATATTCCCGAGAGCGGCCCCCGAGCAAGCGACTGGCTGGAACTGTGGCTTTTGATTAGAAAAAAGAAAGAACAAGGTGTGGAATTGCACTTCCAGAATGTTCTCACTATTTTCCCAGCTGTCACAGTCAGGGAAAGGTGTAGTTAGTCGCATGGCCTGCCTTTTCATGCTACTTGTTATACCGTCCACTGCCTATAGCAGGCAAATCGCATCTACACCAACACGCCCGCTATAAGCAGTGGGGACTGTACACCAAAATCCATTACATTTGCACAGGACTAGTGTTGGAATAAACACACACATCCATCCCTCCCTGATTGATTCTTCCCCTTGCTAGCTCAGTGACATTAAAGCCAACTGTAGTACGCCCACTGACAACCTGACTGAGATCAGCTGTAAAATTAAGCACAGTTCCAATAGTGTCAGCTGTGGGTCAGTTGGTAGCATTCTTGCCTCTGAGTCAGAAAGCTGTGGGTTCAAGTCCCACTCTCAGAGACATGAGCACATGATTCCAGCTGACATGTCAGTGCAGAGCTGAGGGAATGCTGTCCTTTGGATGAGATGTTAAACTGAGGCCCTGTCTGCCCTCTCAGGTGGAATTAAAAGATCCCAGGGCATTCACTTTGAAGACAAGTAGGGGAGTTCTCCCTGTTGTACTGACCAATATTTATTCCTCAACCAACATCACTATGCAGATTATCTGGTCATTTATCACATTGCTGTTTATGGGATCTTGCTGTGCGCAAATAGGCTGCCGTGTTTCCTACAGTACAACAGCGATCACACTTCAAAACTATTTGGCTGTGAAGTGCTTTGGGATGTCCTGAGGTCGTGAAAGTTACTATATAAATGCAAAGTTCTTTCTTTCTTTAATTCATGACAAAAGTGCGATCGCCCTCCTAGAGTCCCTGATTGGAGGGGGAACAGATGGGATGGGCTTGTGTTGAATGTCACACATGACAATAACCAAAGGTCAAGTCAACCTGCAGAGCAGAATTAGCACCATCGGGAAGAAATTGGAAAAAAAAAGTTTGTGGAAACAATTACCGACTAACAATTATCGATGCGCCTGACATCCTGATCTTTGCTTGGGAAACTCTTTACACTTCATTATGCGTCCTTTCCAGAACTGCAGTTATCCATCATTTGTTTTATTTCTGGGTGTTTTCTGAGTAAGGTTGGCAAAAAACTGAATTTAGCTAAAGGTTTAACGCAAGAAACTGTCAATGTTTTTAAAACGTTAGATTCATCTCTTCTGCCACTTCTAACAACAAGCAGCCAGCGCATTACTCAACAACCCACGAGGGTATTCACTGCCAGTTGAAGATGGATGCTTCGATACACCATATTAAACAAAACATCTGTTCTCTTGCTTCCCTCCCCACGATGTTCGCCTCTCCCCTTCTCCCTCCATCCCCTCCCAAGGCATTGACTCATGTTGGATTCAGTTGTACGGAGGTCAAACTCTCTCCGGTATCCCAAATGGCCAATCTTCATCTGTGAGTCTTGCCGGTGAGGGACAGGGTTCATTTTTTGTTTTTGTTTTTGCACTTGGGTAGTAACTGGCCGCCCGGTAGAGCACATAAAGAAAAATCAGAGAGGGAAGTCCGTCGCCTGTAATGGAGCTCGCCAAATTTTCGGCCCATTTTAATCACTCCGAGACTGGAAGGTTGGCTGCAGTCAGAGGGGTACTGTGGTGACGGGCAGAAGTCTCACCGGGGCAATGACACACTCAATCCCACTACAGCGGAAAATCTAACCTTATGCATCAAACAGAACTGCTTGATTGGGAAAGGGTTGAATATTGTAATTTTCTTTCTAGCCTGTCGACTGCATATTCTTGGCATTGGAGAAGGCGCAGAGGAGATCTACCAGAAGGAAATAAGGGAATCAGAAACTTCAGTTATGTGGAGAGACTGGACAAACTGGAGTTGTTCTCCTCAGAGCAGAGAAGGTTAAGGAGAGATTTAATTGAGGTGTTCAAAATTAAAAGGAGTTTTGATAAGATAAGTAAGGAGAAGCTGTTACCACTGGCAGGCTGGGTCAGTAACCAGAGGATGCAGATTTAAGATAATTGGCAAAAGAACCAGACGGGAGACGAGGAGAATTTTTTTTACACAGCAAATTGTTATGATCTGGAATGCACAGCCTGATAGGGTGGTGTTAGCAGATTCAATAGTAACTTTCAAAAGGGAATGGGATAAATATGTGAAAAGGATGAAATTGCGGGGCTATGGGGAAAAAGCAGGGGAGTGGGACTAATTGGATAGCTCTTTCAAAGAGCCGGCACAGGCACGATGGGCTGAATGGCCTCCTTCTGTGCTGTCAGATTCTATGATTCAAAAGATGGACATTCTCTCAAGCTGGTAAAGAAGGTCCTCTCAAATGCTGCTGCTCTCATAGTAATGACAATGTAATGTCTTTTAGTGATCAATGAAGATTTCTAATGGCCATTCTTAATGAATAACCAATTACATTTTATGCTGCTGAGTACATGATAAAACAATGTGATGCGAAGTAACTCATCCAGTGGAGCCCAAAGAAAGCATTTAACAAATTAAGTGCGTGTTTCACCATCATCCCGTAAATTACGGGCAGATCCAGGGAAACTCGTGTCATCCTATGGCTAAGTGTCCCTTCAGCTCACGCATAGAAGGAGCTTGTACAGTGTAAACCCGCAGCGGACAGTAATTGGGTGCTACGCTCGCCTGATTTGCCTGGTTCTGGTGGCAGTGGGACCCTCCTTTTCACTCGGGGTTGCCAAACCCTCCAGGATTGCCCTGGAGTCTCCAGGGATTAAAGGTTAATCTCCAGGACACTGCTGCGAGCAACATCCGGAGAAAAATCATAGGGGCAATAAAAAAAATTGTGTGGTGATTTTCATTTTCTTTGAACACTTTTATTGATTAGTTTTTAAAAATATTGGAAATGGGGGGGGGGGGGAGAAAAAGACTGAAAAGTCAAGAATCACCCAGTCGGGTGACGAAGAGTCTGTTTGCTTTCCCATCGGTGTGGGAAGGCGGGGCACCGCGAGGATGGACAGGTCGGGTGACCAATGGCGGGGCGGTTGGAGGCCATGCGATGAGATCTCCAGGAATACGTCCAAGCAGGGTTGGCGACACTAGGACATATCAGGCAACTTGGGGCCCCTTCCTGGATGCTAACTTAACATGATCACCCTCAGCAATGCCCCTACAAAAGGGAAACCAAACAATATAGCCAGAGCAGTAGAGAGAAGCTCCCAGCCTCTGAACTCCAGAGGGCTGTAACCCTGCACAGGACACTCATTGCCCACCTCCCCCTTGCACAAAGCACACCTGCCCAACAGCACGCAGTCCACCAACACACTCAATATCCATCTGTACGATATCAGTGTACAAAGTACAGACTGACCACAATGCTTTCAAGAGGGAGCTGGACCGGTTCTTGACTGGGGCAGAGATCATAGAATCATAGAAGTTACAACATGGAAACAGGCCCTTCGGCCCAACATGTCCATGTCGCCCAGTTTATACCACTAAGCTAGTCCCAATTTCCTGCACTTGGCCCATATCCCTCTATACCCATCTTACCCATGTAACTGTCCAAATGCTTTTTAAAAGACAAAATTGTACCCGCCTCTACTACTGCCTCTGGCAGCTCATTCCAGACACTCACCACCCTTTGAGTGAAAAAATTGCCCCTCTGAACCCTTTTGTATCTCTCCCCTCTCACCTTAAATCTATGCCCCCTCGTTATAGACTCCCCTACCTTTGGGAAAAGATTTTGACTATCTACCTTATCTATGCCCCTCATTATTTTATAAACTTCTATAAGATCACCCCTTAACATCCTACTCTCCAGGGAAAAAGTCCCAGTCTGTCTAACCTCTCCCTATAAGTCAAACCATCAAGTCCCGGTAGCATCATATAGAAGGTAAGTGTCTTTATAGGTAACACTTGGTCCATGTGATCTCGTTGGACTGGTTTTAGTCGCCTGAGGGGGTCAGAGAGAAATTTTTCAGAGTATTTTTTCCCTTATTGGCCCTGGGTTTTTTTGCCTCTCCCAGGAGATTGCATGGCTGCGGGAGTGGGTGGAAGTGTTTATGCAGCTTGATGGACCAGCTGGCCTTTTCCTACCCATTAATTTCGTATGTTCGTAATGCAAGCTGACTGAACCCGGTGTGTGAAAACGTGATGATGCTAAAAAGAAACCACTGACCATAATTTGGGTTCCGTTGTCTGGCAGAGTGTCGATGGCAAGACTGGCCCCCACTAGATCCTGGCTCAAACGGTCCCCTTCAGCCTCCAGCATTTTGACAGAGTCCATATTGACAGGCGAGCTACGCTTCCAGCGCTGGCGTTTCAGACTCACACCGACCGTGCTTGCATTCGGCAGCTGGTAAGTGAAATCTGTTAAATGAACAGAGTGATTAGCAAAGGAGAGGATGGCTCAGTTGGCATTGCAGGAGTTCCCGTCTTCTGCAGGACAGCCAGCTTTATAAATTAATGTAGGAAGAGCTTCCTATGGAAACTCATTCCCAAATGAAGGCTAAGCCAACATGAAATATGTTAATGCTAATCCTAGCTGCTTTTAACTACTGATTTTTCTTTTTAAATTACGTAGAATTACATAAACCAAAATTTTCTAAAATATGGCTTGTGTCACGGATCATTACGTGCATTTTATTATCTAAGTACTAATGGAGTGTCAGCTGAGATTTTTAGGACCCAAAACAGATTGCAGACGTCAGGACTGACTTCACTGAGGTCTTTCTACAGCCCCCACGAGATCCGGTAATAATATTGCAGCTAATAATCTCTTTGTTTTGCAAGCTGGCTGAATAATGTTTGATGTTGTTGAGAATTTTTTTGTTGTGGGAGGGGTGAGAATTATCTTTACATCGAGTCTACAGCACAGAAACAGGCCATTCAGCCCAACTGGTCTATGCTGGTGTTTATGCTCCACATGAGCCTCCTCCCACGTTACTTCATCTCACCCCATCACCCTATCCTTCTATTCCTTTCTCACTCATGTGTTTATCCAGCTTCCCCTTAGATGCATCTATGCTATTCGGCTCAACTACTCCATGTGGTAGTAATTTCCACATTCTAACCACCCTCTGGTTGTTCTGATGACAAGATTCCCCTTTATTCTTTGAACTGTGGACATGCCTTGTTTTGTTTTTTTGGTGCATTTCGTGTTCAGGGTGGTGAGGAGAGTTACTGCTGGGAAATAAGAACACACGCTGATACAAGCATCTAGTGTCACGAAAATTGTGGCAGCAACTTTTGTACTTTGTATTTACAAAAGTAGATAGAGAAACTATTTCCTCTGATGGGGGAATCCAGAACAAGGAGGCACATAATCTTAAAATGAGAGCTCGGCCAATTATGAGTGAAATCAGGAAGCACTTTTTCACACAGAGAGTGGAAATTTGCAATTCTTTCCCCCAAGAGGCTGTGGATTTTGGGGGTCAATTGAATGTTTCAAGACTGAAATAGACAGCTTTTTATTAGGTAAGGGTATCAAGGGATATGGATCAAAGGCGGGTAAATGGAGTTGAGGTACAGATCAGCCATGATCTAACTGAAAGGTGGAACAAGCTGGAGGGACTGAATGGCCTACTCCTATTCCTATGTTCCTAGGTCATTGTGCACTCTGATGTTCTAACATACACTGCCTCAGCAGTTGTCTGAGGTTGGGTTTGGTGAAGGGGAGATCCCTCAGCAGTCGTCTGAGGTTGGGATTGGTGAAGGGGAGATCCCTCAGCAGTCGTCTGAGGTTGGGATTGGTGAAGGGGAGATCCCTCAGCAGTTGTCTGAGGTTGGGTTTGGTGAAGGGGAGATCCCTCAGCAGTCGTCTGAGGTTGGGTTTGGTGAAGGGGAGGATCCCTCAGCAGTCGTCTGAGGTTGGGTTTGGTGAAGGGGAGATCCCTCAGCAGTCGTCTGAGGTTGGGTTTGGTGAAGGGGAGATCCCTCAGCAGTTGTCTGAGGTTGGGTTTGGTGAAGGGGAGATCCCTCAGCAGTTGTCTGAGGTTGGGTTTGGTGAAGGGGAGGATCCCTCAGCAGTCGTCTGAGGTTGGGTTTGGTGAAGGGGAGATCCCTCAGCAATTGTCTGAGGTTGGGTTTGGTGATGGGGAGATAGAATCATAGAATCATAGAAGTTTACAACATGGAAACAGGCCCTTCGGCCCAATATGTCCATGTTGCCAAGTTTATACCACTAAGCTAGTCCCAATTGCCTGCACTTGGCCCATATCCCTCTATACCCATCTTACTCAGCAGTTGTCGAAGGTTGAGTTTGGTGAAGGGGAGATTCCTCAGCAGTTGCCTGAGGTTGGGTTTGGTGACTGAAAGATCCTTTTCTCATATCTATCCTTCATGCACTGGCCTCGCAGAGAGGCAAGAGCAGCTCCTATGTTCTTCATTCATTTTCTTCTTTCTGCCTCGGTTTGCAGCAGCTGCCACTGGATATTGAGAATAAATCAGATCTCCTCCCCACTCCACCCCCACCAACCTTACATCACCACCAGCCATAGCAACTCAAGACATCAGGAATGAAACTGCATAGCCATTTTGTCACTGGCAGGAAATACATCATACGTCATTCCCCCGTCATTAGCATGTCATTTGAATACACCCGTCCGTCATCTGACTGACATACTTCATGCCCGCAATCGCTTCCAGCACTAAATCCTGGAAGTGACGGCAGGCTGCAGGGAGGAGGCAGTACAGCTCTCTTCCAGGGACAGTAGTGTAGTCACTATGGTACTGGACTAATAATCCAGAGAATATTAGTTCAAATTCCACCACGGCAGTTGGAGAATTTAGGGCAGGAACATAGGAACAGGAGTAGGGGGAGGCCATTCAGCCCCTCGAACCTGTTCCGCCAATTCGATTAGATCGTGGTTGATCTGTATCTTAACTCTATTTTCTTGGGCACCCAGAAAATGAGGAGCACTGCGAATCAGGAGCACCGATCTCTGATCTGCACTCCCGTCGCCTGAGACTCCAGGTCAGGAGTGGAGTCTTGCAAAATCTACCTTAATATTCTTGCTGCTCTTCAAAGACAGAGGCTTCTATACTTAACTCATGTAGGAACGGGCTGCGGTACTCAATGGGTTACAGTCCTTAATATTCTTTCCAGAAATCCATTCTGGATTGAATTATGGGTTGTACTTACAAGCAGGAACGTAGGAGCATTAAGAACAGGCCCCTCGAGCCTGTTCCACCATTCAATTAGATCATGGCTGATCTGTATCTTAACTCCATTTACTCACCTTGGTTCCATAATCCCTTAACATCCTTTCCTAACAAAAAATATCAATCTCAGTTTTGAAATTTTCAATTGACCCCCAGCCTCTATTGGGGGAGAGAGTTCCAGATAGTGAAGATTTCCAAATGTGTTAGGTAAGGGTATTAAGAAATTATGGAACCAATGCGGGTAAATGGAGTTAAGATACAGATCAGCCATCATCTAATTTAAATTCAGTTTTTTTAAAAGTGACCACAAAGATGTTGGATTATTGTAAAAACCCAACTGGTTCACTAATTTCCTTTAGGGAAGGAAACCTGCCGTCCTTACCCATTCTGGGCTTATGTGTGACTCCAGTCCCCACACCAACATGGTTGACTCTTAAACTGCCCTCTGAAGTGGCCTGACCAGCCACTCAATCAAGGGCAACTAGGGATGGGCAATAAATGCCAGCCTTGCCAGCGATGCCCACATCCTGTGGAGTCACCCCATCAATTCCAGAGGGAGATCGGCCCTTCTGATTCCAGGTGATCCCACTTCCAGCACACAGTCTGCTTTAGACTGCAATTCCGGCTCTGGATCAGCACCTGGGAAAATGCTGCACCATTGCCAAAATTGTAGTAGAAAACTCCCAATGCAAGTCCCAGTGCAATGTTTGGCTCAGTGCTGCATCCTGAGCTCAGAGAATGTCTGGAGTTATGCTCCTGCTTTTCGGTAAGCTTAGAATCACGATCAATGTTTGTAGGGATATTCAGCATTGTTCAATGGCAAACTATCATTCACTGTTCACTTCCCGTTTATCAGATTCAGATTTCAGAGGAAATATCACTTCAAACATTAGCTGTTTGTTGCAGCTATTTAGTTTGTTCTAAGGTACGAGACCATATCCGAAGTAAAAACTCAGTGACACAAGAACTGTCACAACGTACGCTGCAATTTCAGATCCGGTCAATATCAAGCAGCAAGGATTACGAGAGGATGGAATCAGGCAGAACATGCTCAGCTCTACACTGAAGGTGATATTTTGTTTCTCTTATGGAATCAAAGACCAATTGCCCAAATACTGCAGAAATTAATAAATCAAATTCAAGGTGGTAGGTGCAATCAACTTTGCTTAGAATCAGAGACTGATACAGCACAGAAGGAGGCCATTCGACCCATCATGCCTGTGCCGGCTCTCTGAAAGAGCTATCAATTTGTTCCATTCCCCTGCTCTTTCCCCATAGCCCTGCAAATCTTTTCCCCTTCAAGTATTTATCCAATTCCTTTTTGGGAGTTATTATTGAATCTGCTTCCACCGCCCTTTCAGGCAGCGCATTCCAGATCATAACAACTCGCTTCTTGATTTTTAAAATTTTTCTCAGGATGTGGCAACGCTAGAAGGCCACATTTATTGCGCATCCCCAGTTGCCCCGAGAAGGTGGTGATGGGCCTACTATTTGAACTGCTACAGTCTTTGTGGTGAAGGTATTCGGTAGGGAACTCCAGGACCATTGGTCCAGCAACGATATATGTCCAAGCCAGGATGGTGTGTGACTTGGAGGGGAACTTGGAAGCGATGGTGTTCCAACAACATTGCTGCTGTTGTCTTTCTTGGTGGTAGAGGGAGGTACTGGTGAACTAACGTTGGTGAATTTTCATGCAGTTTGGATCTATTAGTGTTAACAAGTGCAATTGTAAAGAATCTTACAACACCAGGTTATAGTCCAACAATTTTATTTGAAAATTTTTCAAATAAAATTGTTGGACTATAACCTGGTGTTGTAAGATTCGTTACAATTGTCAACCCCAGTCCATCACCGGCATCTCCACATCTTAACAAGTGCAAGCCAGCCTTTGAGGGCCCATGTGTGATAATGTTGGCACACGATGGGGAGAAGCGACAAAAAGATTGTAATCCGGTTGTAGATGGTCCGACAAAGATTCTGTGAATCCTTGACCCAATTTTATATTTAAAAATTAAAAAAAAAAAAAACGAGTACTACAAAACTGTCCCACTTTCAGAACTCCATCACACGAGGGGCGATTCTGTGTCTGGTGGGGAGTGTCTCAGGGAATCCTCGGCGTGCAGCCCATGGCCTGCTGCCCATTGATCCAGCGATTGTAGCGGGGAGCGGCACCCACAGGGAGCTCATTTTGGGAAGTCGCGGGCTGGCGGCCTGTGACCTTTCACCCATTGATCCAGCGCTCCTAAGCGGGGAGCGGCACCCACAGAGAGTGCATCTCGGGAAATTGTGGGTACCCAGCCAACGTTTTTAATTCATTTCAAGGTGAGCTGCCTGCTCGGAGTACCACATCACACAAGCAGCTTCCCTTATGCCGGGTTGTGGCTCAGTGACAGCACTCTTGCCCTCTAAGTCAGAAAATTGTGGGTTCAAGTTTGAGGACGTAATCTCGGCAGACACTCCAGTGCAAGTACTGAAGAAGTACTGCACTGTTGGAGGTGCTGAGGGAAAAACTGGATAAGGGTCCGTTCTGAGTGATGGTAGCCCACCCCGCACCGAGCAGCACGTGAAATTCATGTTGCCTGCTACTTACCCTGAAATCTCCGTGCAGCAAGCGCAGCCCTCGCTGCTGAGAGGCTGCACGGAGAATGAGGAAGTTGAAAATGGGGCGTGGACAGCGCACGTCATCAGCTGCCTGCACTACTTAAAGGTGCAGGCACATTTCTAATGGCAGATACACAGCCAAGGAGGAGAAGGGAGAACGGCATCTCGAGTAGCTGCACCAGCAAGAGAGCGGGCACCAAGATTCTCGGATGATGTTCTGGTGGAAGGGGTGGACCAGAGGAGGGCAGCATTGTACCCGTAGGGTGGCCGGAGACCGTCTAGACTTATGCTGTGTAGGCATTGGCAGGCCGTGGCACAGGAGGTGAATGCGAGGAGCATTGCAGCACGCACGTGGGTTCAGGGCCGCAAGAAATTTAATGACTTGATACGAGTGGTCAAGGTGAGTGAATGCAAGTGTCCTACCAACTGCACCAATACTCCATGCACGACACCTCCCGTCACCCACCCACCCACCAACAAACACTGCCCATCCATACGCAATGCTGCATCTCACACGCACATAATGCCACACAACCACCACTCAAGTCACACAAACTAGCAGCTATTCGACCATGACAGGCACATCACCCACACATTATGCAGGACACTCACTGACACACTGTCCTCTGTCTTGCAGGAGAAGGTGGCGCATAACACCCACCAGCAGGAGGGACCTGAGGCTGGGCGGGCACGTCTGCATGTCCTCACCCCCATAGAGGAGACGGTGCTCAGGATCATTGGGCGGGCCGTCGCTGCAGCCGTTACAACGTGCCGCGCTGGAGGTCCCAGTCAAGGGGGTCTCTGCATATCGAGTGATCCTTCTACCTTTTCCCCATCTCCCTCCTCCCATAATCTTTTCTGACTCATGTGCTGCACATGCTGCCAGCACACACCTCTTACTTGCTCCTCTCCCCGCTCCACAACTCAACCTGTTTCCCTTTGTCAAGAACACGTGGCGACACCCGAGGAGGAGGAGGAGGAGGAGGGGGAGGAGGGGGAGGAGGAGGAGGAGGGGGAGGAGGAGGACACTGAAGGCACACCGTCACTAGATCTGACACTTGCTTCCACCAGCGCAGAGACTGACACTGTGCGTCCTTTAGAGGTTAGGTTAGAGGAGGGATCGGATACCACAGGAGCCAACTCGCCGGAGGGCGAGGTCGCTCACTAGTTCTGCTGCAGAGGAGTCAGATGAGGACTTCGATGGGCCAGGCTACAGAAGACGTCTGATGGGTGTACACCAACAAATGCTTGGGGCACTGGAAAGCCTGCCAGAAATCCTGTGCATAATGAGAAGGGGCATGGAGGAGTCCAGCTCCAACTTGGCGCAGGGCTTTGCGCAGAGCTTGGAGCCCATCTTTTCCAACATGGAACGGGTGGTCACCTCCATCAGCGCACCCGTGGAACCCACCATGATGCAGCGTCTGATGAATGATGTCACAGCATCCATTGCAGCACAAACATCTGCCATCCAAAGTCTGACTGCTGCATTGGAAGCTCAGACTGCTGCTATCATGGCTCTGGGGACCACTGTGGAACGGGGCATCCAGGGCATCACAGCACTCCAGCAATCCGTTCTCCAGCCGATCACCAGGAGTGCTGAGGCGCCGCTCTGGGAGAGTGGCAGTGGCGCCATGGCATTCGGACCTGCTGTCCTCTCTCAGGACGACAGCATTCCTGCTCCCACCCCTACCACTCTACCAGTGCCCCTGTTGTTGCCTCTCGGCCAGCCAGGCCAGACTGCTGCAGCCCATGCTAAGATGGTGCAGTCTGAAGCCGGGCCCTCCAGGCCCAGAGCTGCTCGAGGTTGTCCTCCAAGGCCATCTAGACGTTCCTCCATTGAAAGCCGGCAGCCTTCCACCTCCCATGCTCCAGCCACTGGGGAAGCACCTTGTAGGAGCACTAGGATAGGTAAAGACACACGGACAACAGGCACTAAGGGAATGCACAAGGGTGAATAGTTCTGTTATGTTTGCATATTTTCATTTATTACTCCATAAATGAGAGTTTGATTTTGCATTTGGTGGTGGTTTTTATTTATGCAATGAGCTGAGAGGGACACCAATGTGTAATCTGATGGAGGGCGATTTGATTGTCTTGTGGGAGGGGAAAGGTGGGGAATGTAGGACTGTTGGTGAGTTGGGGGATGTAGTTCCAATTATTGATAGTGGGCACGGATCAGGTGAGCACGCAGAGCCCTTGTGGTTCCTGCTGCACCCTTGCGTCCTCCTCCACTTCCTCTTCCGGCTCCACCTCCTCCTCCTGCTCCTCCTCAGCCTCTTCCTCCTCCTGCACCTCCGCCTCTTCCTCCTCAGCCTCCTCCTCCTCAACCTCAGCCTCCTCCTCCTTGCTCAGGATCTTCTGCAGTCATTGGCGGCAAAGGCTGATCCCTCAAAATGGCGAGGTTGTGCAGCATGCAGCAGACCACCACGAATCTGCCCACCCACTCAGGGGAGTACTGCAGGGCTCCTCCAGGCCGGCCTAGGCAGCGGAAACATTGTTTGAAGAGGCCCATGGTGTGCTCCACGATGTTGCGTGTGGCAGCATGGCTCTCATTATAGGCCTGATGTGCACGTGTGTGTGGATTCCTGACCGGTGTCATGAGCCACGTCGAGAGGGGATGGCCCTTGTCACCCACTAGCCAGCCTTTGACTTGCCGAGTCAGATGAAAGATAACTGGCACGTTGGAGTGCTGCATGACGAAGGCATCGTGACTACTCCCAGGGTAGCGGGCATCGACCGCCAACATGCGATGTGTGTGGTTGCACATGTTGAGGAGTGGAAGCCCTTTCGGTTGACGAAGACGGCTGAGTTGATGTGCGGGGCACGCAGGGCAATATGTGTGCAGTCCATGGCACCCTGCACCGTGGGGAAGCCAGCAATGCGGGCGAACCCCCGTGCTCGCTCGTTCTGATTGTCCCTGTCGAGAGGGAAGGTGATGAACCTGTTCCTCATGTGGTACAGTGTGTCTGTGACTTCCCTTATGCAGCAGTGCACTGCATACTGCGAGGTGTTGCACATGTCGCCAGCAGAGGCCTGAAATGCTCCTGAGACATAGGAATTCAGCGTCACGGTGACCTTCACAGCCCCAGGCAATACTGTCCTCGCCCTGCTCTGAGGCTGCAGTTGTGGCCGCACCAGTTGACAGATCTCGGTGACGGCTTCCTTGGTGAACCTCAGGCGTCGGATGCAATCCTCCTCGGTCATGTTGAGATAAGAGAATTGATCCCTGAAGGCCCTTATTGGGTAGGGCCTCCTGCTCTGTGCCCTGCGCCTCCTCGTCCTCCGTCTCCTCGCAGCTTGACCCGCTAGGCGTGGCCTCTCTGCATGCTCCCAGTCATGTTCAATGCCCAACGGGAACCCTAGCAGACTGCCCATGGTTGGCAGGAATGTTGTTCCACCAGGGTTGTAGTTTCCCGACCCGTAAGGCAATACCTGCCAAAGCACTCTCAAAAGTAGTGTAGGAGCTCTGAATAAGAATGGGGAGCTTCAAAAAACACTCCTCCAGCAGCCAGAAGCAATAATCCAGCATCTAACCTGCAACACCTGCATGGCCCTTTAAATAGCGCCGGTGGGGGGTCCTTCAGGTACTGTTAGAAACGTTTAGATGGTCGGGGATAAGACCTTGCGTTGAGTTGAATGTTAAGGTCCAAAATTGTGTGTATCACTTTAAATCAGTGTTGCACACTGATTACAGCCATTTTCTCCCTACTTTACATGCTTCCAGCGTTCGGGTACGCGCTAACTCCTATACCAAGATGGCGTCTGGCGCACGTCACGCAGGAAATGTGCGTGTGCATCCAAGACGCCATCTTGGATGTCGGAGAGGCCGTGTAGCGGCGAAACAACGGGCGCTACACGGCCCAATTTAGCGCCCGCTGCCTTTTGGATGAGACGTTAAACCTCTCAGATTGTCATAAAAGATCCCATGGCACTATTTTGAAGAAGAGCAGGGGAGTTCTCCCCGGTGTCCTGGCCAATATTTATCCCACAATTAACATCACTAAAACAAATTATCTGGTCATTATCACACTGCTTTTTTGGGACCTTGCTGTGCGTAAATTGGCTGCCACGTTTCCTACATTACGACAGGGCTACAATCAAAAGTACTTCATTGGCTGTAAAGCACTTTAGGATGTCCTGAGGTCGTGAAAGGCTCTATATAAATGCAAGTCTTTCTTTTCTCCCCATTCAGAATGTGCTTTAAAGGCAAAAATGCAAACCCAGCACAAAAGCCGAGAAATGGCACCCGGTATTCACTGAAACATTTTTAATGAGGAGGAAAGAAAGAAAGAACTTGCATTGATATCGAGTGACCCCTGATGGACAGTGAGTGTGTGAGAGTGAGTGGTAGATGGGGGACAGGGTCACGCTTGTCTCAATGCCCTTAGTGGTCAATTAACCTGATGACCTTTGCTGTCTAGGCTCACACACCTGTGCAACTGTACTCCAGCATAAGTTAACACCTTTAGGAAGGAATGAGAGAAAACGGAAGGAGAAAAAACCCACCCAGAAAGATCAGGTCAGGAGAATGAACAACTACAACAACTTGCATTTTTATAGCGCCTTTAACGTTATAAAATGTCCCAAGGCGCTTCACAGGAGCGATTATCAAACAAAATTGGACATCGAGCCACATAAGGAGATACTAAGACAGGTGACCATCAGCTTGGTGAAAGAGGTAGGTTTTAAGGAGTATCTTAAATGAGGAAAGAGAGATAGAGAGGCAGAGAGGTTTAGGGAGGGAATTCCAGAGCTTAGGGCCTAGGTAGCTAAAGGCACGGCTGCCAATGGTGCAGCAATGAAAATCGGGGATGCACAGAGATCTCGGAGGGTTGTAGCGCTAGAGGAGGTTACAGAGATAGGAAGGCCATGGAGGGATTTGAAAACAAGGATGAAAATTTTAAAATCGAGGTGTCGCCAGACTGGGAGCCAATGTAGGTCAGCAAACACAGGTGAACGGGACTTGGTGCGAGTTAGGATATGGACAGCAGAGTTCATGATGCACATTTTCCCCAAGTAGATACTTATGGTGAATAGTCTCTCACATGATAGGACTGTACAGAAGTTCACGCCTGCTGTGTATAAAGGGTGCATCATCCGATTGCTCCCAACTGTTTACTTCAATAAAAACGGTTTTAAAAATGTTCAAAAAGGAAAGATGAAAGGTGAAGAATTGCCAGGCTCACTTGCCCATATGGCAAATCAAAACCTGCTTTGTGTAAAGAAATAATTTCCAACCTCATTACAGACAAGCATTGTGGGCAGCCAAATGATATTTAATTAAGGAATAATTAGTGATAAATGTTTTTTTTTTGCTAAGAAGAAATTGAAATGCTGTGTAACAGCAGAGTGATGGATGATCCCAACCCGATTCAGGAACGTTGGCCAATCAATCACAGCGGACTGCTGGAGTGTAAGCAGGTGCCTGACAGGATTCCAGAGAGTGCAGCATTTTTCATTCCGTCAAACTCAATCAAGCAGCCTGTCACAATTACAGTTTTTATAATTCATTAACCCTTTGGACTGCTTTGCAACAGCTGATTTCCATTAGAAAGGCATTTGAGGTCGCCTCGGTGACTCAGTTGCTAAGTAGACTGAGTATTGTGGAACTGAGCCATGCAAACCAGGAAGATCCCCTGGGGCAGAGATGGGGATCACTACAATTAACCTCCGAGCTGCGGAGGGAAGGGTTGCTGAAGGAATAATCAGCCAGTGTTCCTGTTCCTGATCGCTACTCACTATTGGAAAGTACAGGTGTATGGACATCAGATAAAGGCTAGGATTAGGGTCTCCTGTGATTCCTCCCATGGTCAAATAGTCCACCAACAATTACGGTCTAGACTTGCGCATGAAGAATGGTCAGATGAGTAAGATATTGGTTCATGGCATCTGGGGAACTGCACCCCATCAAGTGTCAGCGCCTTCAGGGGAGATGGGGAGGGGAATGGGGAATGAAAAGAAAGGCACTTGACTAGTTCAATTGAGAAATGTTATTGTTTAATTTAGATGTGTTGCATCTCCTCATAAAATGAAAGGGACAGGGAAGATCAGACACAAAGGTGGCAGTGTCACAATATTGGGTCAATGGCCATACTCAGACCCATGCTTCACTTGCCCCCTGTTTTATCAGAGTAGATAGGGAGAAATTGGTGGGAGGGTCGGTAACCAGAGGACACAGATTTAAAATATTTTAAAGATTTAAAAGGAACCGGGGGGGAGACGAGGGGAAATATTTTCACTCAGCGAGTTGTTATGATTTGGAATGCATTGCCTGGAAGCAGATTAAATAGTAACTTTCAAAAGGTAATTGGATATATAATTGAAAAGGAAACATTTGCAGAGCTATGGGGGATGAGTGGGGAAGTGAGACTAATTGGATAGCTCTTTCAAAGAGCTGGCACAATCACGAAGGGCCAAATGGTCTCCTTCTGTGCTGTAAGTTTCTATGATTCTGTGAGCTGCCTAAATCCTGATTTTAATGGCAAATTATATTCAGATTTGCTCTCTGATCCAACCTTTGTCAGGCAGTGGCTACTGGCTGAATTCTAAATCGGCAAATTGATGCAAAAATACAACCAGAATGAACTTAGGGGCTTATCTCGAGCCAGTGCTTATTCTGACATGTTGACGCACTGCCAGTTACATGGGCAGCAAGCTCACGACTTGAATCCATACAGATACTTTCCTCCTCCTCCTCCTTCCATTCACTGCATGCCTCACCCTGTACTATCTGCCAACCTGGTTTGATCACCAATGGAGCAGAATAAAAATAAATAAAAGTAGAGGAAAATATATGCAAAAGCATAAAAGTACCTGACATGTTGATGCACTGGTGGTTAGATGGTGAGTAATGAGCACCCCCCCAATGACTCAATTGATAAGTGTATCGTTTGGTTCAGTACAACACCATACAGGCTATGAAGGGTTCATCCTTGCCTGTGCTGAGTTAGGTGACCTCAGACAGGTAGCAGGTACTACAACTGGCCTCAGTGTCGATGGATTGGAGACCAGAAAAAAAAAGTAGCCAGGGTTTCCACTCCTGGTCGCCTTCCCCTAACACATGCTGGAAAATGCACATGCAAGGACAGATCAGGTTTAACTCATGTCACCCACAGTCAGGTAGCCTACCGCCACTCACTGCCCAGGCTCAGGTGAGAAGGATGACCAGTTGGGTGGGGTACTGGAGAGCTGCCGGCACCCATGGGACTCCACTCCATCGAGAATTGGCGTCTTCAGGAGAGGAGGGGAGAAAATTGGGTGAATAGATAAACATATTTAGCCTTGTTCAGCCCTAATGCATAACTAATTATATATTTGTATACTAATTCATCTTGGAGTTGCTGCGTGCCAATAGGGGCTCCATTAAGAATCATTCCTACATAATTTACCACCAGAGTCTCTGTTTTCAAGATTACGCAGAGGATTCATTTTTCTTGTTTATAAACAGACAGCCCAGTTCATGTACTGTATAAGTTTGGTTATTGTACTGTGTAAGTTTGGTCATTGTACTGTATCTTGCTGTGCCTTTTTGGTCCTGTATATTATTTTTTCTGTAAATAAATCTGACCTATCACAGTTTAACCTGTATGGTCTGGCCTGGCTGTGTGTTACTTTCTGTAGTCTGAGTTACTGGGAGAATCCGGTGAGATTCCACATATTCACAGGAAGTGTTTTACCCCAGTTCAGAGTTGATTGTTAAACCTGGGAATGCTAACCCATACTTGGCAGAGATTAAAGATGCAGGTTGTGGCTTGTGGAAAATGTAACCTAGCCGTGAACACAAGAGTGTGTTTGCAGAAAAGCCCAGCATATAACAGCCTGCTCCACACTGTAGCACAAAGCAGCAGACTTGGTAATCTTGGCTGAGGAGCTGTATAATTACAATTAAGCTACAAACCATGCAGTTGCCATGGTAACACAGTAAGTTATGCTTGATTCCCCCACCCCCCCCACAACCCCCATCACATTAATAGTCACATCGAAAATCTGGAAACCTATTTATCTGTTAATCACTGAGATTTATTTTCTCTCCCTTCACCCTTCCTCTGCTAAGGTGCTTTCTCACGCTACGGCGCAGATGCAAGAATACCCCGAATCTCTGATACCTCGTCAAGCGTCATTCTTCACGTGTGAGTGTCAGACCATTCGACCATGGGGGCTTCATAGCGGAGTCCGATCATCTCCGTCACCCGTACACTCGCCCTTTCCAGCAGGGGTCGCTGGATAATGATTAGGAGTGGAACCCCTTGTTATTTGTCCCACCTCCCCATCCCGGCCTTTCCTTACCCAAGGAGCAATGAAGCCAACGGACTGAGAAACTCTGCACACTTAGCCAATTTCAGCCCGGGTGGTAGTGGGAGGCACTAATGAATATTTCCCCCTGGACCTCTTGAGTGAACCATTTTCTAAAATTCTGATTAAACCTCATCCACTTCACTCATAAAATTCAATCAAGTGTATTATTGGATTGATTGAAGAAGGAAGCATGAAGATGGCAGAGCTAACAGGACTATAGAATCATACAGCACAGGAGGAGGCCATTCAGCCCATTGCTTCTGTGTCTTTGAAACAGCTATTCAATTGGTTCTACCCCCGCTCTTTCCCATTAGCCCTGCAAATTTTTCCTTTTCCAGTATTTATCCAATTCCCTTTTGAAAGTTACTATTGAATCTGCTTCCACCGCCCTTTCAGGCAGCGCATTCCAGATCATAACGAGTCACCGTGTGAAATAAATTCTCCTTATCTCTCCTCTGGTTCTTTTGCCAATTATCTTAAATCTGTGTCCTCTGGTTACCGACAATCTAGCCAAGGGAAACAGTTTCTCCTTATTTACTGTATCAAAACCCTTCATAATTTTCAACACCTCTATTAAATATGGGCTAATACTGCATGCAATGTAGTTCATTCAAACCTAAATATCAGGTTATATATTGAGAAAAGCTCTGAAAAAGTCATTAACTCTTAATACAGTATCAATGAGTTTTCTCTCTCACTAATAGTCTCTTCTTGTTTTGACAAGTGAAGACCTGTCAGAAATTGAACTGATAGCATAGGAAGGAAGGGGAATGGGCCATTCAGCCCCTCCAGCCTGTTCTGCCATTCAATTAGATCATGGCTGATCTGCATCTTAACTCCATCTACCTGCGTTGGTTCTGTAACCCTCAGTACCTTTCCTTATCAAATATCTATCAATCTCAGTTTTGAAATTTTCAATTGACCCTCAGCCTCAACAGCCTTTTGGGGACGAGAGTTCCAGATGTGTGTGAAGAAGTGCTTCCTGACATCACCCCTGAATGACCTAGCTCTAATTTTAAGGTTATGCCCCCTTGTTCTGGACTCTCCCACCAGAGGAAATAGTTTCTCTCTATCTACCCTATCACGTCAATGAGGTAGACGGGTCAACCATCACTTCTATAGCGTTAGACTGCCTAAAAATCTAGAAAGCATAGAAATTTATGGCACAGAAGGAGGCCATTTGGCCCATCGTGTCTGTGCTGGGAGATGGTTGTTGGCAAATGAAAATGCACTTTTTTTTCCAAAAAGTTGCTCCAACTCCAAAGTGGAAGGTGGGAGTCAAGAGGAAGGAGAAAGTTTTAAAGTAATTTTCCCAGCGGAATAAGGCATGGAAAAAAAATCATAGAATCATAGAATGTTACAGCACAGAACGAGGTCATTCGGCCCATCGTGCTCGTGCCGGCTATTTGAAAGTGCTATCCAATTAGTCCCACTCCCCTGCTCTTTCCCCAAAGCCCTTCAAATTTTCCCCCTTCAAGTATTTATCCAATTCCCTTTTGAAAGTTATTATTGACTCTGCTTCCACCACCGTTTCAGGCAGAACATTTCAGATTTTAACTCACTGAGTAAAGTTTTTCCTCACGTCCCCTCTGGTTCTTTTACCAATTACCGTAAATCCGTGTGCTCTGGTTACCGACCCTTCTGCCACTGGAAACAGATAGGTGAGGTAGAAAAAGAGTAAAACAGAATTTAACAAAAACACAGAAAGAGGACAGAGGAGATGATTGCACGGTCCTGCGCTCCCAATGGGCGAGCTTCACCTGTAGGGAAGGTTTTATGGGCCCATGATTTTTGATCTATTAAATTTAATGGACATAAAAACCAGTCATGGTCATGCATACCCACAAATTTGTTCACTGCGATCACTAGACCATGCAATCAGTCCTATGTTGTCGCCATATTTTTTAAAAAGTAATTGAAAAGGGTTTTTCAGAAGGCAACCTTCCTTTTCTTTGCTCCCATGTGACAGAAGGGTCAAAATGAGCTAAACACAGAAAACGCTGGAAATTCATAAATGGTTGGTTAACATTTGAAAGAGAAAAATAGATTAACCCTTCACTAGTCCCTCCAACGATTGGGATGAAGGATCAAACCGCAAAGCACGAATCTATCTTTCTCTTTCGGATGCTGGGCCTCCTAATTTCAGTTTTCTAGATCTTCCTGTTTATAAGCTACATTTACAGGCTCTGCAGATTTTCCTCCTGATTCTGGTCAAAATGAACTGTTTTGATTTGAATAGAAAGATTCAATATCCCGTGGAAGAGTGGGCCGCACGGTTTTCTTGCCTATTTGATGACGGGCAACTAGTTTTTCCATTGCACAAAGGAACTTTTATCTGTCTGGGAGTGTCGCTCCCAAGAGTTGTGAGCTAATCGTCGGTTGACAGATTTGTCTGAACTTGCCCATTTCCAGATAAATTTAGAAACATATGCTACTCCAAAGGAAGCTTCAGAACTTTAGATCTGAATGTTAATTGGGAGTGGGATTCATTCCTGTGTGTGGAATGTGGGGGGGAGGGTAAAGTCTCATTGAGGTGCCAAGATCAGGCACCATTATGTGTTTTAAAATATTTATCAATGAGCCCCTGACCCATCCTTCCTAACTGACCTAACCCCCTCCCCAATCCCAACCCCATCAACCCTTAATCAGTAGTGGTATCAAAATGTACAGATCTGAATTGCAAAGATGTCATTCTATATCCTCATGCTCACCCATACATCCCCAAGTTAAAATCAAAGCTTATCACATTACACGTGTTAGCCGTGGCTCAGTATAGCACTCTTGCCTCTGAGTCAGAAGGTTGTGGGTTCAAGCTCCACTCCAGACTCTCGAGCACAAAATCTAGGGTAACACTCCAGTGCAGTACCGAGGGAGTGCTGCACTGTTGGAGGTGCCATCTTTTGGATGAGACATTAAACCAACTGCCCTCTCCTGTGGACGCATGGCACTATTTCGAAGAAGATCAGGGGAGTTCTCCCCGCTGTCATGGCCAATATTTATCCCTCAACCAACACCTAAAACCCGATTGTCTGGTCATTGTCACATTGCTGTTTGTGGGACCTTGCTGTGAGCAAATTGGCTGCCGCGTTTCCTACATTACAGCAGTGACTACACTTCAAAAGTCTTAATTGGCCGTAAAGCGATTTGGGACGTTGCTCCCGATCTAATTCATTCTTTGCCAGAACATCAAAACTGTGGAACTTCTTATCTCCTGCAGTTTACAGGCTCATAAAACCTATGATACCACCTAACCACTGTTTCTTGATTTACCTCCTATTCTCTCCTAATCTGTTCAACCTTGCCAATGTTCTGCAGTTCAGGAGTTGGTCCTTCATCTGGGAAGGGGTTTGATAGGGTGGATGTAGAGAAAATGTTGCCACTTGTGGGGATGTCCAAAACTAGGGGCCATAAATACAACATAGTCACCAATAAATCCAATAGGGAATTCAGGAGAAACTTCTTTACCCAGAGAGTGGTTAGAATGTGGAACTCGCTACCGCATGGAGTAGTTGAGGTGAATAGCATGGATGCCTTTAAGGGGAAGCTAGATAAGTACATGAGGAAGAAAGGAAATGTAGGATAAGCAGATAGGGTTCAATGAAGTAGGGTGGGAGGAGGCTCGTGTGGAGCATAAACATTAGCACAGACCAGCTGGGCCAAATGGCCAGTTTCTTTGCTGTAAATTCTATGTAATTCTATATAATCCTCAATGTACAAGTCTACGGGTATCACATAATGTGACCCAAGGTGGTGTGTAAACTTGTCCGAGTTCAATTAAAAAAGTTCACTGTCTGAATAATACAAGCCTCATCACTCTACTCCTACTGCAGCCCAGTGCACACAAGTCACACTTCAAAGTTGCCATGAATTGAACAGCTGATGTGGGATCTGCCTAAACATTCCCATTGCACTTCCCTGCAAGCTTTCTCCCATCTTGTAGAACGTGGCACTGGTGTCAGACAGTGATTTAGAACAGTCTGATACACACCCATCTTCAGGGACCTGGTCCTGTGTAAGTATGGTACAAATTAGCTGTAATGCTTTCAGCACCAGCAGGCTGCCAACGGACCAGCAAATTAGCCAAGGGAGAGGCAAATGTGCTAACAGATAGATACATGAATTGTGCAAAGTGCTTGGAGTCATCAGTTAAACTAGTTACCAGCAACAGGCCTCTCAATCCAGAGGTCAGCGTTAATTCTGGTTCCCCTCGCAATGAGCTTCTTCCTCTTTCCCCTTTTCCAGCGAGATTTTATATTTGTGCTTTGCTGAGTTCCAACTGGCTGCTGTCCACATATCTACTACGCATAGCTGCATTTATGGGGAAGCTAGATAAATACATGATGGAGAAAGGAATAGAATATGCTGATAGGGTTGGATGAAGTAAGGTGGGAGGAGGCTCGTGTGGAGCCTAAACACCGGCATCGACCAGTTGGGCCGAATGGCCTGTTTCTGTGCTGTAAATTCTATGTAACATTTGAAAAGAGAAAACAGGTTAACGTTTCAAGTAAAGGCCCTTTGTCTGAACTTATCTTCTCAAACTTGGCCACTTCTGGCAGCATATCCTCTATTCCTTCCTCCCTCATATATTTATCTAACTTCCCCTTAAATGCACCTATGCTATTCGCCTCAACTACTCCTTGTGGTAGCAAGTTCCACATTCTAACCACTCTCTGGGTAAAGAAATTTCTGCTGAATTCCTTATTGCATTTATTAGTGACTATCTTATATAGACGACCCCTAATTTTGGATTCCCCCACAAGCGGAAACATTTTCTCTACATCTACCCTATCAAATCCCTTCACAATTTTAAAGAGCTCTATCAGATCACCCCTCAGTATTCTGTTTTCTAGAGAAAAGAGCCCCAGCCTGTTCAGTCTTTCCTGACGGTCATAACCTCAGTTCTGGCATCATCCTTGTAAATCTTTTTAGCACCTTCTCTATAGCCTTTTCGTAATATGGAGACCAGAGCTGTGCACAGAGTGTTGACTGAGCTTCTCTGTATTCCCGGTCTTTTATTTTTAGAATTTGCAGCTTTGCCAACCCTCCAGGATTAGCCTGAAGTCGCCAGGAATTAAAGATTAATCTCCAGGACTCTGCTGCGAGCAACACAGGAGAAAAAAATCATTGCGGCGTTAAAAAAAAATTGTAAGTTGTTCTCATTTTCTTCCAGCACTTTCATTTATTAGTTCTAAAAATATTGGAGATGGGAAAATTGTCTGTTTCACCGATAGTCAAGAATCATCAAAGAGGGTAACAAAGAGTGTTCACTTTACACTTGGTATGGGAAGGCGGTGTTGGGCGACCAATGGCGGTGGGCAGGAGGGGGCGAGGCAGTTGGAGGCGAGTGATTATTGTGAAGAAACCTTCAGGAATACGTCCAACCAGAGTTGGCAACCCTACTTTTAACCCAAGATGTAAGGTGGTTCCGCACTCTCAGTAGGGAGCTGTGCTCGACGGGAGCATGGGTCAGAGGATCAGAGGTACAGTGCTGTAGCCCTCTCTATGACCTGAACTCTCTGCTGGGACAGTGGGCTCAGTGAACTTGCCCTTTGGAGAACTGTCAGTGCCAACACATGCCCATTTGCTCTTAGCACCAGGCAATGAGGTAGCCATTTATAAGTACCCCATTTAAATAAAGCCTTTGTGCTTTTGAGGAGAGTCACCTTCTGTACTATAAGGGTGGATTCTCCGATGGAGAGCTTTGACCATGAGTTCACTGACTACGATTTCCCGATATGCACCAGCCAGTAGGAGAAGCTTCTCATCAGTGGTACAATCTCAAAAATAGAATCATAGAAAGGTTACAGCACGGAAGGAGGCCATTCAGCCCATCGAGTCCATACTGAATGTACCCCCAAATTGTCTGCTTCAATGGCCTTCCCCACTAGCTATACTTCCTTTCCTACTCCCTAACTTCCTCATTTTTGACTCGTTCCTTTGGGATTTGAATCCTCCTCACAGCAAACAATTTGAGTCAAATCATTTTTGGCAATATCTCCATGCTCGAGAAATCATCTGTGTTCAGCACTTGGGCACTGGGGGAATTCCTTCGCTGGCATTATTTAACTGACAAATATATCACTATTTACTTCAATTCACAATGTCAGGTGCAGATAAAGGATTACAAGTGGAGACTTGCCACATTGTGGGATGACTAATTACTGCTAGGGCAGAGTATTATAGCAGGTCCAGCGAGCAGGAGAATTAGTGAAATGTTCCTGAATGTTGGGCGTTCGCTGTGTCACATCCTGGGAGATGTTCTAATTAGTATTCCCCCTTCCCTTCAAGCCTGATAACACTGTTTCTGCCCAGCATTTCCTGCTCAGTATGTTAAGGATTTGATTGCCATTTGCTTTCATGATGTGCTTAATGTTGCCATGGAGATAATAGACTCTAAGGGTTGAGAGCCCTTCAAGCCACTGAAGGCCTTATTCACTGAGTTTTTACTCAAGCCTTGGGATGCTTTGCTATTTTAACAGTGTTGAGTCGTCCTGTCTTGTTCTCCCCACCAATGCCTCAGTGAGTAAATGCACCTGGTGTGCTGCAGAGCTTGCAAACAAGGAAGGCTCCTGGTTTGATCTCAAGCTGTTCCGAGTTAGATAATTTCAACATGCAAATGGTCGGGTGCTACAATGGACATCTGTGCCCTTGAGTTAAGGCGGGGAAAAGTCAGCCAGTGTTCCTGCTTCCAATCACTATCCAGTTCCTCCTACTAGAAAGGACACGTTAGGATAAGGTCAGCTCGGCTGTCCTGCTCCCCATGGTCAAGTAGCCTGCAAACACTCACCGTCTAGGCTCACACATGCAAGGTGAGGTCCCAGAGGGTAGCCACCAGCTGTGGAACAGGAGCTTAGCAAGGGTCAGTGCCTTTTGGAGAAAAGGGGAGCGAAGAGCCCAAAAAGAAAAGAAGCTAAGTTGTCAGCAGTAGGGGAAAGGGGGAATATGTTTGTTCAGCACTCGATTCCAGCAAATTATTGTGGAGCTGAGTCTTAACATAGGGAGACAAAGAGATCCCTGGTAGTGGGATGAAGGATCCTCCTACACGGAGAAACTTTTAAAACTCAAACGTAGTGACTGACCTGGAAAATCTGAATTTAGGACATAGTCTGTGAAGGTGGCAGGACAAGTTGAGTAGGCTGTCAAAAAAGCATATGGGATCCCTTGGCTTTATAAACAGAGGCATAGAGTACAAAAGCAAGGAAGTTACGCTAAACCTTTATAAATCACTGGTTAGGCCTTGGCTAGAGTATTGCGTCCAGTTCTGGGCACCACACTTTAGGAAGGATATCAAGGTTATGGAGTGGGTGCGGAGGAGATCTACCAGAATGGCACCAGGGATGAGGGTCTTTAGTCATGTGGAGAGACTGGAGAAGCTGGGATTGTTCTCCTTAAGAGGAAATAGAGGTGTTCAAAATGATGATGGGTTTTGATAGAGTAAATAAAGAGAAACTGTTTCTACTGGCAGGTGGGTTGGTAACCGAAGGACACAGATTTAAGATATAAAAACAGAAAATGCTGGAGAAGCTCAGCAGGTCAGGCAGCATCTGTGGAGAAAGAAACAGTTAACGTTTCAGGTCAATGACCTTTCATCTTTGACCTGAAACATTAACTCTGTTTCTCTCTCCACAGACGCTGCCTCACTTGCTGAGCTTATCCAGCATTTTCTGTTTTTCTTTCAGATTTCCAGCAGCCACAGTATTTTGCTACAGATTTAAGATAAACAAAAGAACCAGAGGGGAGATGAGGAGAAATTTTTGATGCAGTGAGTTGTTATGATCTGAAAGGGCGGTGGAAGCCGATTCATTAGTAACTTTCAAAAGGGAATTGGATATATACTTGAAAAGGAAACATTTTCAGGGCTATGGGGAGAAAGCAAGGGAATGGGACCAATTGGATAGCTCTTTCAAACAGCTGGCACAGGCACGATGGGCCGAATGGCCTCTTGTTGTGCGTAAGATTATATGAAGATTGGATTTGTCTGAGACATTCATCCCAATCGAAAGAGTGTTTAGAAACACAAAGAAAATTCCCTTATCTCCTCACACAACCTACCTCGTTCAATACCATGAACAATACCTCAGGCCTCGCACGGATACCACGTTCCACTTAAAGCATAAAAGTGTCTGAGATATTGAGGCAGTTGCGTGCGACATGTAGTGCTGCGTTTCACAGCCAGAACGTGCTGTTGCGGACTCCATTACCTGAAATTTTTTTTAAAAAGCAACAAAGTGCTGCGTGTGCAGACAGCAGATTCTGAAAATGATTGAAACCAAGTTGGGAAAGTACAATAAACAGAGGCCGTGTTTGGAATAAACCTGAAGTGATCAGCAGAGAGCTCAGATCTTTAGACACAGTAATGGAGGGAAAACAGCTGGTAGCGGAATAGTTTTATATTTCCAGCCACTGGAATAGAGGCAATGAAAAGGTTTTGCATGATCTAACAGAGTACTTTAAAGGATCATTTAGCTCAGCATTATGTGTTTTTAATCTCTTGTAAATAAAAATTGTATCTTTCCCCCCAAAACCCTATTACTGAATAATACAATTTTAAATGAAATGGAACTTTGATTATTCAGAGTCCCACTATCTGCTTTCTCGATTATCTTTTATTAAAGTTGGAAAAGCAGTGGGAGTTGCGGCTTAAATTGGTGTAACATTGCAACAGTGACTGCAGTTCAAAGTGATTCATTGTTTGTGAAGCATTTTATAACATTTCTGATAGATGTGATAAGGTGTTGTATGAAAGAAAGTCTTTCTTTATAAACCAGCGAAAATGCAATTGAGTGTCTTTAATTGATTTTTCACAGACTCTGGGTTCTTGGTGCAACAAAATCATAAAATAAAATCATACAGCACAGAAGGAGGCCATTCGGCCCGTCGTGGCAGTGCCGGCTCTCTGAAAGAGCTACCAATTAGTCCCACTCCCCTGCTCTTTCCCCATAACACTGCAAATTTTTCCTTTTTCAGTATATATCCAACTCCCTTTTGAAAGTTACCGTTGAATCTGCTTTCACCACAATAATAAGCAGTTAATATCTGGACGTCCAGCACCTGGTAGAACTAACCATCCATGCATTTCTGCTATTTAGCTCGGGTTCCAGAGACCAGGGTGAGTCAGGGCTTTGAGTCAGCAGGAATCAGGTTACCATCACGTTTTTCAAGAATATCTCACTGTTAAAATGGAGAAAGGTGGCTCCTGTCAGCACATGCTGGGAACCCGGTTTGGTAATTTAATCAGAAGCTAAACTGGGGTAAATCTTGACTTTGTGCGACAGTGTAAACTGGGCGAGTCACCAGCCCGGTTTACATCTCTCCCCATTTTTAAGCCCATTGACCACTGAATTTTATTTTTAGTTCTAATTCACTAATTTTCTCTTCTGAGGGCATTGACTTATTCTGGGGTACGGTTCCATAGGTGTCCAAAACCCCAGATACCTCACCCAGGTGCCCTTTCTTCCTTTCTTTATACGTGATCCTAGACAGTGAACTATTCCATCATAGGGGGCATCACATCACAACCTGGTTATGTCCTTACCTGACATCTGTGCACATGGACTTCTCCACACAGAGAGAGTCGTGAGGCTGTGGAATTCACTTCCTGGGTTAGTGGTTGAGGCAGAAACTGTGTCAACATTCCAGATTAGATTGCAGAGGTGGATAACGGAAAATAAGTTTAAGGGATGTGGGAACAAGGTGGGCAAATGTGATGAGAACTATTTGCTCGCATGGAGGGTAAATGCCAACATGGACTGGTTGGGCCAAATGGCCTGCTTCTGTATTGTAACTTCTATTTATGTATTTCTATGCACTAGGCAGGTGTCAGCAGATAGTGATGAGGAGTGGGAGGTTTGGCTGATTCTCTTCCCCTCTCCTGGCTTTGAGGCTACACTCAATAGCATATCTAGCAGATAGTTAGAGGAACAGTACGCCCCAGCTGAAACCTGGGACCATCCACATCTGTATAGCTCAGTCCCACACCGGGATTTACTGACTGTCAAAGAGCTGAGTTATCATTATTGTTCTAGGAATGTAATGTGCCTTTATCCCCTACAAATAAAGTAGTTTTGTATGACTGAGTCATCCCCCACCCTCAGTACAGTTCAACTGAGTGAATAACCTTTATAGCCCATCTCATTAAGAGGAACATAGGAAGGTAGGAACAAGAAAGGGCCATTTAGCCCATTTGGTTCTTCTCATCATTTAGTTCCACGCACTGGATCCACTCAGCCCGTGTTAATCTCGTCTCTGTCTTGGCACCAAGGTTATATCATATTCCTTGTTGAATTGGAATCTGTCCATTTAATTTTTGAATGTCTCAGCCGAGCTTGTATTCACTGCGGTAGCTTTCTGTTTACTCCAAGCGACTTGCAGTCGCCAGGTCCTGTGTCATCAGAAATGATGAAAGTGCTGCATCAGCACTCAGTTGCGAAGCCTGGCATTGCAGAGGTCACTGCCTGGAGCAGGTGAGAAAAAAATTTGGCTAGAAATTATGCCCTGTGATATTTGTGTATGAACCCAGAGCTATCCAGCAGATGGTTGGGGAACAGCCCCCGCTCCACCCCTGAAATCTGGGACCATCCACATCTGTATGGCAATGCATTTACTGACCGCCATCAAAGAACTTGGTTTTCATTGTTTTGATAGCAATACAATGTGCCATTCTTTACTCTTCGCTCAGAGAGTTTGAACTTGCTACCACATGGAGTAGTTGAGGCGAATAGCATAGGTGTGTTTAAGGGGAAGCTAGATAAGTACATGAGGGAGAAAGGAATAGAAGGATATGCTGATAGGCTGAGATGAAGTAAGGTAGGAGGAGGCTCATGTGCAGCATAAACACCAGCATAGACCAGTTGATAAATACAATGCAATTCTATTTAATGAATGTGCAAACTTACCACGTCTGTTATTTTAAGCGAAATGTTAACTGGACTTTTAAGTTTAAAAATCCTCAAAGGGCCAGTTTTCCATTTGCGCAGAAGTGTAGTTTTTCCTGCCAGCTACTTTCGATCATTAGAAATATAACTAGCAGTTAGAAGCCTGTAAATATAACTATGGATGCCTGCTTGCATTGCTGATTGGGATACAACTTCGGAAAGTAGTCACTCATTAAAAAGCTTAAAGTTGCAGTGCCTTATACCGACACTATATCTGTCAAGGAGGCTCCCTGATGGCTCATTGGGTAGGTGAACTGTGCAGTGTAGCAGAAAGTGTCAGCTTCAATCTCCAGTCAACATTGAGTTCATTGATCTCAGCCAGGGCAATGATCAAGGTCCTACAATTAGCCTCAATACCCTAGGGTTAGGGAATGGAAAAATCTGGCAGGGTTTGTGTTGTTAATCACTATCCAATGACCCTTGCTGTAAAGTACACTTGTACGGGTAGCAGGCAAAGTGCTGGCTTGGCTGTGAAACCTTTTATGATGAATAGCCTGCTAGACCTTGCATACCAAGACTGGCCACTCGGTCAAGGAACCAGAGGACTGCAGATGCTGCTGGAAACATATGCAACATGAGTCAACATTTCAAGAGAAGAGATGGAAAAAAAAGAGAAATGATGCAGAGAATTGTATTTAACTTTATTTTTAGAAAAAAATCATTTTCAGGATGTGGGCATCACTGACATTGCCAGCATTTATTGCCCAAACTTAGTTGCCCTGAGAAGGTGGTGGTGAACCTTCTTCTTGAACTGCTGGTAGCAGCTTGATACAACTGAGTGGCTTGCTAGGCCGCTTCAGAGGACAGGTAAGAGTCAACCACTGTGGTGTGTGACAGGAGGCACATGTAGGCCAGACCGGGTAAGGACGGCAGGATTCCTTCCCTAAAGGTTTCCTTAGTGAACCAGAAGGGCTTTTACGACAATGCGACAGGTTCAAGGAAACTTTTTAAACTGAATTCAAATTCTCAAACATGCCATGGTGGGATTTGAACCCACATCCAATAACATAACCACCACATTACCGTCCCCATATCCGTGCATTTCGGCTAGGGTTTTGAGCAAATCTTCTTCCTATTATTAAGCAGGTTCTTATATTATACTGGTTTCATGGGCTACTGGCATATTGGTGGAGGTTGATGCATGTGTTTCGTGGCCCACCCAGTTTTTTTGTCCATTGGTTGTATGACTTCAGATCCTTGATCGCCACCCAAATCACCCAATCAGGATTCAGTATTCAAATGCGGTGCAACTAAATTAACGTTTGAAATATACACAAAGTCTTGAGCACAGCTGCAAGACGCCAACAGCAACAATGAAAATTCATTACTGCAAAGGATTCCAGATTATTTTGTGGGGTTTTTTTTGGAACCAGCTCAGCCAGACTAGCAACTGAACCACGTTGCCTAAATGAGCTGTTAAGTGGGAATAAAAGAATTTAACTCTTGCAAAAAAAAATATATTTGCCACTCAAGCTTCCAACTTCGCAGCACAATTTCACTTAGAAGAGCCACAGGAAACACATGTCTACACTGATTATTGCTTAGAGCCATCAGATCTAGCTGACGAGTGGCTCTAGTTGGCTGTGTTGCTAAGTTGTTCATTGGGGGGGAAAAAATGGATGCATGCTTTCAATAAGGACTCACTGCACGGGTGTCTTTCCATTTCAAGTTATCAGAGGAAGACGGCCGAGACCTGACTTTCATTCATCTGGGACACCCAGTTAGGACGGCTTCATGATCTGAAGTCGGGTTCGAGCAGGTTGGTGCATTTTTTTCGAAAATTTAGCCAAGGAGTTTTATTATTAGTTAGCAATCATACTTTAGACATCTAATACTTGCTTTGGGATCCTTTTGAGGGTTAGCTAATATAACTCTTTCTTAAGACCTCAAAAATCCTTTACCTTCCTCAATCTTCTTGCAATCAACAAGCTTTTAAAAACCAAGCTTGCTGCCAACGACCCGTTATTTGATTTGACTTGGCTCTTCTCCTGACCCCTGGAAATGATGCCAGGTCAAATTATTGTACAAACACTTAAAATGTGCATATCAAATTCTATGTCCAATACTTTAAAGGAGGCTTTAAATGTGTTAACATCCTCTATTAAATCATGGAGAAAGAAATACAAACATATCAAGTGTTCATATAATTGTCTTTTCCATGCCCTACTCTTTTGAACCATAATGCTGCCCTGTCTCCTTACTTACCTTTCTCAGTAATGAGGACTGTCCCTTCCAATGTTGAGTTGCCTGCTACAATTTAATGATAATGAGTCCAACCTCAATACATGCTGATCAACAGCTCCTCTTTGAAAATTGAAAGTTTCACAAAGAATTGTGATCAGTGTTTCTATCTTTTTGCACTTTTTTTGGTGAATATCTGTACTTGAATAGTGAGTGCTGGTGGCTTCACTGAGGGAACTGCCTTGGAGGCCACAATGAACCCAATGATGTGAAGGAACTGAATTGACACACATGAAAGGTGGTTTTGCATCATTGTGGTGATGTCAGCTCCAGAGTGCAGGTCCCGTGCACTCCACGCTGTAAATCGCCCCACCTGCTGCGCTCTGGTGGCAGTGAAGGCCCACGTTTTGTGGGTCTCCGGATCTGCCACTGGAATTACTGACTCAGTCACCTAATCAGCCTGTGGGAGATGGAGTTCAAATATAAAAACAACAGCGTGTCACAGGCAGGTCATTTTGGAGCCATTTTCCCAACACCCACACACACGCACTTCAAGCAAAGTTCATTGGACAGCCATGAGAAGTGAAGACCTGGGCCGATTGTCCCTTCCCAGTCCAGGGGCCAGATGCACCACCTGCTCCAGCTGAGATCAGTTGACTGAGCAGAGACCTGGGAACCGTATGGTTTGACCTCTAGAGAGGTCGCTTTGATGTGTCGGTAGGTAACTCTGTCTGTTCTTATGCTCATGACCATCAACGCAATTCTTATACTGATACCCAGCTCTTTATAAAAATCCTACTGCTTATAGGATAATGTGTCATACACACTACCAGCCACATAAATGCCATGCCTACTACAGCAGGTCAGAGGCTGGGTATTCTGCAGCGAGTGGCTCACCTCCTGAATCCCATAGCTTCACCACGACTTACAAGGCACGAGTCAGGAGTGTGATGGAATTCTCTCCACTCCCCTGGATGGGAGCAGCTGCAACAACACTCAAGCAGCTCAACATCATCCAGGACAAAGCACCTCGCTTGATTGGCACCCCATCCACCAGTTTAAACATCCACTCCCTCTACCACCAGCGCACCGTGGCTGCAGTGTGTGCTATCCACAGGATGCACTGCAGCAACTCACCAAGGCTTCTTCGGCAACACCTCCCAAACCCGTAACCTCCACCATCTAGAAGGACAAGGGCAGCAGGTGCATGGGAACAATATCATCTCCAAATTCCTCTCTCAATCACAAAGCATCCCGACTTGGACATATATCGGCCATTCCTTCATCGTCACTGGGTCAAAATCCTGGAACTCCCTACCTAACAGCATTGAGGGGAGTACTTTCACCACACAGACTGCAGCGGTTCAAGGAGGCAGCTCATCACCACCTTCTGAAGGGCAACTAGAGATGGGCAATAAATGCCGGCCTTGAGAGTTTCACCCATATCCCAAGAATGAAAGGAAAATAGGTTAACAGCTTGGTATAGGTAAAGAGCATCATGGGTTAATTAGTCTTGGGAGCTACAGTGAGAGGAGCTAGAGATAGAGATAGAGAGATAGAGAGGGGGAACGTGCAGTACGGCATGTTTGCTGGCAGGGAGATGGATGTCAACCATCAAGTCTGAGACATGTCTGTGCAAAACAGACAACCTGAGCAAGATAAGGCATGAAAGCAGAATCAAAAGCAACTGGCATAGATTTAATGAACTGCAGTACTGGGTAAAGCTAGTTGTAGATAAGTAGGGTGATTATCCTGGATGAAACTTATGGATCACATAGTGAAAGGGTTCAAAGTACCATCTTGGGCAGACAACTAGTGTACTGCCCTGGACAGAAACCTTAGGCCTAGTGGAAAAGTATTGGGAGAAGCTCGAGGAGAACGCTAAGAAAAACAAGATACAGCAACCTTGAGAAGGGATAAAAACTGAGGCCTCAAGTCTAACAGTTTAAGTCAGTTTCAGACAAAGGGATAGCTCACGGTGCTAGGGTTACATGCTATCTTATGACCAAAAGTAGGTGTGTTATAGAAAAGTATAAATGTAGAAAGCAATATATCTGCGGGGGTACTTCTGATTGAGAACTGGTGATGCTCTTGTTCCCCATTGGGTATCCTACTTGCAAGTATAATAGACGTATTTTCTTGCTTGTAATCAAGTACATGTTCAATAAATCTTGAAAGTTAATTTGTTTCTAGAGTCCGAGACTTTCTTAGGACTGGACTGGGAGTCCAATATGGTATCAGTCCAACATTGCTTATCACCAAAAATGCCTGTGTAGCAATAAAAATAAAGAAACCATCATAATTCAGAACATAAAATGATTGATTTTGGCTGCTTAATCATGGAACAGCAAAATGCTTGCAAAGGGAACCTGGTGCCTTTCCCTGCATTATCATCGCACGAGAAAGATCAAGACAAAATAGCCTCTGTTCTGTTCTCAAAAATCTGGGGGGGACGGGGAGGGGAATGATTAAAAGCCAATCCTACTGGCAAAGAATAAATAAAATGAATTCTGAAATACATAGACGTTACAAGATGGAAACAGGCCATTCAGCCCAACGAGTCCATATCGATGTTTACCCTCCACACGAGAATGTAGTTCTAATCACATTTATGCACCCCGTTCCCATATCCCTTCAACCCCCTTGGTTTCATCCACCCACACAATCTAATCTACCTCAACCGTTAACCCTGAAAGTGAATTCCGCAGCCTCACAACTCTCTGTGTGTAAAGAAGTTTCTCCATTCCCTCTGTTCAGAATCTCCTGTATCTATGGCACCTTATTCTTGACCCCTCAACTACTGGAAACAGCCTGCTTCTGTCTACACTGTTCCATCCTCTCTTAATTTTAAACATTTCTATTATGTTGCCCTGTAATCTGGGTTGTTCTAATGAAAAAAAAAATCACATTTTTCATGTTGACTGCAATGTACACGAACCATCAGCTTGCCCACAATTATAATTTAAGTCTCATTGGCCTTTAAAACCTTGGCTTTTCATCAATTTTTACTTGACCTTATAAAATAAATGTGTAACAGGTAACCAGACGTCAAGATGTCTAAAATTGGTTCCTTAATTGATTTTCTGCCATTTGTTCTGTGACCACTAATAAAAACAAATCTATAAAAACTCTGATGTTGTTGCAGTTATGTATCTTTCTCACGGTGGACCTGACACATCGCAAATCAACAGCAAAAACTTCCAACTAAGGGTCCCATTCAATTCACTCCCAAGCAAGACCAAGAGTAAAGAGACTCATGACCCGGCGGGGCAGCCAGGATTCCAAATGATAGCCCGTTCATCCTGCGTGATGGAAGTTAAGAGCATCAGCGGCATCACCAAGGCAACTGTTCAAACAAGTCATCGAAAAATGCATCCGCTGCTTTAGGTCATTGACTGCATACCTTCCTCAATGCCTGGGGAAAAGGCCCACGCAGGAAAGCACTGTAAGAACTGCATGGCTGAGAACTTCGCCCGCTTATGACCAGGAACGAGGAAACCCAGAGACTCAAGAGTCAGCCATTTACGTTTGCCTCCAGAGACCAGTTGGTAGCCCACCTCACGAGGATGGTCTCAATACCTCTGGAGACATCCGCACTGCCTCATTTATCTTGCAATGCTGCCCCAGGGAGCAGCACGTGAGAAAAGGGTCGTGGATGAAACTCAAATTATAAAAACATAAACATCTAGTGATAGAGTGAAACGCTGGTCTTTGGCTTCATAGACCATATCTGCTTTTCTCCCCTTCGGGTCTCCCCGGCCCATCCACCTCCTACAACCAAGAGGGCAAGTTGCAGCATGCTCCCAGGTATCCGCTTTTCTTGAAATAGTGTTAGAAGGTGTGCAAGAGCAGCCCAGTGAAGGGCCTGGCCCAAACTTCAGCCAATGTTGTTCAGTCTGCAAATGAAGTGTCTTGGTTACAAGTACCTCAGGCATAAGGCGGATCTGATTGGGTTGATCCAACCACCCAAAAAAGAAATGAGAGATCTAGAATTTTTTCGTAACACATTCCAACGTACATCTAAAAAACCCTACAGGATGTGGAGAGATGGCTGCCACACACTCCTGATTTTGCATATTATTTTCTCTTATTCTATTAGAATTAAGCAGCATGGGCGAACCTATGAATGAGCAGACAATCTGGCATTGTTAAATCTGAGTCAGCGACTATGGGTGCAGGAGAGAGGGATGGTGTCTATTGGCTAGCTGAGATCAGAAACTCAACATGTGGGGGCTTCTGTCCTATTACAGCACACTGGCATATCAATACAGGCCAGCACATATTAAAGTTTTTGACTATCATGCCTGGACAGCATTGTACTGCATTGCCCTACAACACATATACAATTTAGTTACAAGATTTTCATGAAAGTTTCCTGGGAAGGGAAATAACAAGGAAGCAATTTGCCTTCCTCCTCAAGAATGATACTGCACGGCAGCAACACAATGCTGTCAGAATGCAGCGGTGATAAAAGTAGAGGTCATCAATATAAGATAGTCACTAATAAATCCAATAAGGAACGCAGGAGAAACTTCTTTACCCAGAAAGTGGTGAGAAAGTGGAACTTGCTACCTCATGGAGTGGCTGAGGTGATTAGCATAGATGCATTTCGGGGGAAACTAGGGAGAAAGGAAAAGAAAGATATGCCGATATACTTAGATGAGGTAGGGCGGGAGGAGGCTCAGGTGGAGCATAAACACCAGTTGGGCCGAATGGCCTGTTTCTGTGCTGTAAATTCTATGTAATTCTATGATTTGGTTCATCGCACTGCACTGATCGGTATGCTTTCACCTTCCCACCTCTTTCACCACTGCTACATTTTATTGCTACTACTTTCATATTTAGCCCTGTGAACGTTCTCTTGTTCCCCTACACTTTCCACTCTTTTTCCTCCCTACATCTCTTGTGTTGAAATCAAAATGCAAATCGTACTCTAACTCATTCTTTCCCAAATCGTTCCTTACTTCCATCAGTATTCCTTTCCACCTTCAATCTTTATGCCTTTAAAACCCGAGTTTGGCATCATCTACACACTTGTCTTCTTTCCTACTCTTTTCAACTCTGGTGCTGTTTTGTACTTTGACCCTTTCGCTTTCACCCTGGATTCTCAACAAGAAAAAATAGCCTTATGAAGAGAGTGTTCCTTTAAGTCTTGAAAAACTATCACCAATTACAGTGAATACAAATTCTGTCGAGTCACTGAAAATGAAAATGCCTATCTGGCTCAGCACTGAGCTGATGGATAAAAGCACTGCTATAGCTCACAGACAGGGATCTCAAGCCCTATTTTAAAGTTCACTTTTAAGCAGTCTTTAAAGAAGTTAAACATAGAAAGCAGTTTGACAGCTTTTTAATGCCTCGTTGAGCAAGTCAGGAGCAGTTATAGCTTTCACTGCAGAATATGGTTACAGTTTCTGTACCAGAGTAGGTGAGAGCCTCTATATGGTTACAGGTTTGTACCGGAGTAGGTGAGAGCCTCTATATGGTTACAGGATTTGTACCAGCTGGGCTACATTTCTATAATGTACTGGTTACTGCAGTTAAAATAGGTTGTTAGTCCAATGAACTGAAATTATTTAGTGCCATGAACATCAAAAAAATCCAAGGTACTTCACAGATACAGGGAATAGACTATTTAATGTTGATAGTCCTATTGGCTAAGAGAGTGGCAATTAAAGGCTTGAATTATCAGAATAAGCTAATCCGCCCCAAACGAATATTGTTTCTTTGAGAATCCGAGGTGAAGGGCCAAACCCAGAGAGCAGGACACCACAAAAATTGAAGTGAGGAGCAGGAGGACAAGATAAATCAAGAAATAGCGATTTTTTTTAGTCTATCAATAAAATTTGCCAAATCCAAAACTGGACAAGGGTGGGGCAATGGGCAGATGATTAGAATGTGATCTCAAGGGAAGCCAGTTAATGTCAACAACTAGCAGCTGAGGCAGATAAAGGCAAAACATTCTGCTTCTTTCTTTCATTGTGAAACAGAAAAAGGCATTCTGATCTAGCATTAAGCCCGAAATTCATTTTCCTCTACAAGAAGGGAGGTTTTCACCAGGGAGCCATGTCCTATAGTTAAAACCTCTTTTGGTGAGAGACTAAGAAATGTTGATAGTCAGAGGGATTTGGGTGTCCTTGTACACGAATCACAGAAAGTTAACATGCAGGTACAGCAAGCAATTAGGAAGGTAAATGGTATGTTAGTCTTTGTTGCAAGGGGGTTGGAGTATAAGAGTAAGGAGGTCTTCCTGCAATTATATAGGGCTCTGGTGAGACCACATCTGGAGTACTGTGTACAGTTTTGGTCTCCTAATCGAAGGAAGGATATACTTGCCTTAAAGGGGGTGCAACAAAGGTTCACTAGATTGATTCCTGGGATGAGAGGGCTGTCATCAAGGAGAGATTGAATAGAATGGGCCTTTACTCTCTGGAGTTTAGAAGAATGAGAGACAATCTCATTGAAACGTATAAAATTCTTAGAGGGCTTGACAGGGTAGATACTGAGAGGCTGTTTCCCCTGGCTGGGGAGTCTAGAACTAGAGGTCATGGTCTCAAGATAAGGGGTCGGATATTTAGGACAGAGATGAGGAAAAAGTTCTTCACTCAGTGGGTTGTGAATCTTCGGAATACGCTACCCCAGAGGGCTGTGAATGCTCAGTCGTTGAGTATATTCAAGACTGAGATCGATAGAATTTTGGACACTAAGGGAATCAAGGGATATGGGGATAGGGCGGGAAAGTGGAGTTGAGGTAGAAGATCAGCCATGATTTTACTGAATGGTGGAACAGGCTCGAGGGGCCGTGTGGCCTAGTCCTGCTCCTATTTCTTATGTTCTTGAAGAGGTCAGTCAACTCCATCTTCATACCTGACGCAGCAGTTTCAGCTGTGGCTCAGTTAGTAGTCAGAAGGTGTCGGTTCAAGTCCCACTCCAGAATCTTGAGCACAAAATCCAGCCGACATTGCAGTGCAATACCGAGGGAGTGCTGCACTGTCTGAGGTGCTGTCCTTCGGATGAGGCGTTAAACCGAGGCCGGTCTGCCCTCTGAGGTGGATGTGAAAGATCCATGGTGCTATTTCAAAGAAGAGCAGGACAGTTCTCCCAGGTCTCCTGGATAATATTTATAGAAACATAAAAACATAGAAAATAGGAGCAAGAGTAGGCCATTTGGCCCTTCGGGCCTGCTCCGCCGTTCAAAATGATCATGGCTGATCGTCTAACTCAGTACCCTGTTCCTGCTTTTTCCCCATATCCCTTGATCCCTTTAGCATTAAGAAATATATCTATCTCCTTCTTGAATACATCTAATGACTTGGCCTCCACTGCCTTCTGTGGTAGAGAATTCCTCAGGTTCACCACCCTCTGAGTGAAGAAATTTCTCCTCATCTCGGTTCTAAATGGCATACCCGGTATCCTGAGACTGTCACCCCTGGTTCTGGACACCCCAGCCATTGGGAACAACCTCCCTGCATCTAGTCTGTCTAGTCCTGTTTGAATTTTATATGTTTCGATGAGATCACCTCTCATTCTTCTAAACTCTAGTGAATATAGGCCTAGTCGACCTAATCTCTCCTCATACGTCAGTCCTGCCATCCAAGGAATCAGTCTGGTAAACCTTCGTTGCACTCCCTCCATGGCAAGGACATCCTTCCTCAGATAAGGAGACCAAAACTGCACACAATATTCCAGATGTGGTCTCACCAAGGCCCTGTACAACTGCAGTAAGACATCCCTGTTCCTGTACTCAAATCCTCTTGCAATGAACGCCAACATACCATTCGCCTTCCTAACTGCTTGCTGCAGCTGAATGCTCGCTTTCAACGACTGGTGTACAAGGACACCCAGGTCTCGTTGCTTCAATTAACATCATTAATCCTTCAAATAACATCACTAAAACAGATTATCTGGTCATTATCTTATTGCTGTTTGTGGGACCTTGCTGTATGCAAATTGGCTGCCACGTTTCATACATTACAACAGTGACTACACTTCAAAAGTATTTCATTGGCTATAAAGCGCTTTGGGACATCCTGAGGTCCTGAAAGGCGCTATATAAATGCAAGTCTTTCTTTCTTTTCATACCAGAAGGACAAGGACAGCTACCTAGCTGGCTGCAGATAACGACAGATGTCTGGTGGCAGTGGGAGGCTCGGATCTGGCTACAGAGTGAGATAGCAGTGGAGAATTAGACGGGACCTTGAAAGTTCTGTACAATAAATCAACTCCGAAGCACGCACATGATTCCAAAGAAGCGGAATTCTGAAAATTCTCCGAGAGTGAAGATGTGTGTTGGTGCCTGCGGGATCTGTGTGGCCCAGAAAACTGTCCAGCAACTGGGTTACCCCGTCAGAAAATAGAACCGTCTGATCAAAGAGGAGACCGGTAGCAACACTCCAATTGAATTGTAGAAGGGAAGGAAACTTATAAATTACATTGTTATCCAGCAAGAAATAGTCATAATGGACATTCTGGAATGGCTTCCTTCTGTGCTGTATCATGCTATGAATCTATGAACACAAGGCTGAGGCTGAGTTAACCAAATCACCCCAAGCCTTGTGCTTTACTCTGGCCCCTATTCCAGCAGAAAGCTCACGCAAGTGTTCGTTACAAATACGCCAGCGCTCCCTCATAAGGCAACAAGATCTTTGGAGTTTAATAATTTATTACAGTAACAAGAAGCATTCCATTTGGAACGGACTGAAAGTTGATTAAAAGAAAAAAAATACAGCCAAGCGCCTCAAATCGACTCCTGGACAACTATTGCAGCGTAAAACCAGGTGAAAGCCTATTGCCATTCAGAGGCAAACGCCCATTTTAACACTGTTAGCGTTTGTCAGCCATGGCTCTGTTGGTCGCACTCTCACCTCTGGGTTGGAAGGTAGTGGGCTCAAGTCCCATCCGGGCTGACACTTTAGTGCAGAACTGAGGGAGTGCTGCACTGTCGCAGGTGCCGCCTTTTGGCTGAGACATTAAACCGGGGCCCTGTCTGCCCTCTCAGATGGATGTAAAAGATCCCAAGGCACTATTTCAAAGAAGAGCAGGGGGGGGTTCTCCCCAGTGTCCTGGGCCAATATTTATCCCTCAACCAATATCACTAAAACAGATATTCTGGTAATTGTCACATTGCTGTTTGTGGGACCTTGCTGTGTGAAAATTGGCTGCCATGTTTCCTACATTACAACAGTGACTACACTTCAAAAGTACTTGACTGTAAAGCACTTTGGGATGTGCTGAGGTCGTGAATACCCAGCCACGGCTGACACTGTAAGACTTCTGAAAGACAGTGTCATCTCCCCGAAGGAAAACAAGGCTGCTATGTTTTATCAGCATACAGACAGCGACAGAAATAATGTGTTAGTGATCCAATAAATACAGAAAAATCCAGAGTATGGAATCCTTGAGACACGGTAAGTGCAGTATGCAATAAACCCGGCCCCAGACAGGTGGATATTCGAAGACTTTGCAGACTTTGGGATCCTATGGTGCAGGATTGTCACATCATTCCCTTCATTTATTAGTGTGATATTTTACTGTTGGACACTTTGGGCTCGATTTTCAAATGAAAGTCCGGGTGCGTTGGGAGCGGGGAAGGGAGCGAAAATCAGTAAAATCCGGAGCGGGTAAGGAAGCCGGCTCCAACCCACCGACTTCCGTGTCTCACACAGACGGATCTGCGTGCACGCAGGGTTCTGGAATCTGGAAGCCCCGCTGGCAATTAAAGCCAGCGAGACAATATTTAAAGAAGTAAATGTACCTCAGGGTACTTAAGGTCCTTTATTTGTTACATAGTAGGTAGTTACAGTGATTTTCAACTTACCTGGGCGGCTTTCCCACGGCTTCCGATTCACGCCCGGTGAAAGCAGGGCCGGGACAGGTAAAAATAAACTAAATAAATTAAATAAAATAACATTTCACAAAGTTAAAAAAATAAATAAACCTACCTTTCAAATGATGTCACCTGCACTCCCCCCCACCCCCCCCCAGCTTCGATGTCCAATGTCTCCCCTCCCACCAATGTCTCTTCTCCGATGTCTCACCCCCCGATATCTCCCCCCCCGACAATGTCCGATGCTCCCCCCATCTTTGTCCCCCCCCCCCCCGCCGAGCTTTGTGCCCCCCCAACTCTCTGTTCCAGTGCCAGACGACGTCTCTCTTTCTCCCCCCCAACCCACTTCGGCATTGCAGCTCCTGTCAATCAGGCTGGCTGCCGAGCACGAAACCCAGAAACAAGATTAATGAGCATCAATCACCACGCGATCGTGTGGGGAAAGGTAAGTTTTTTTTATTTGGGTTTGCCGCGTGCCCATTGACCCCCCCCCCCACCCTGCCGCTGCCAACCCGCCACCCTTTTAAGTTCCAGTACAGCTACAACACTGGCATCTACCCGACAATGTGGAAAATTGCCCAGGTATGTCCTGTCCACAAAAAGCAGGACAAATCCAATCCGGCCAATTACCACCCCATCAGTCTACTCTCAATCATCAGCAAAGTGATGGAAGGTGTCGTCAACAGTGCTATCAAGCGGCACTTACTCACCAATAACCTGCTCATCGATGCTCAGTTTGGGTTCCGCCAGGACCACTCGGCTCCAGACCTCATTACAGCCTTGGCCCAAACATGGACAAAAGAGCTGAATTCCAGCGGTGAGGTGAGAATGACTGCCCTTGACATCAAGGCAGCATTTGACTGAGTGTGGCACCAAGGAGCCCTAGTAAAATTGAAATCAATGGGAATCAGGGGGAAAACTCTCCAGTGGCTGGAGTCATACCTAGCACAAAGGAAGATGATAGTGGTTGTTGGAGGCCAATCATCTCAGCCCCAGGACATTGCTGCAGGAGTTCGCTGATGATTGTACAGTGCTCAGTTCCATTCGCAACCCCTCAGATAACGAAGCAGTCCGTGCCTGCATGCATCAAGACCTGGACAACATCCAGGCTTGGGCTCATAAGTGGCAAGTAACATTCACACCGGACAAGTGCCAGGCAATGACCATCTCCAAAAAGAGAGTGTCTAACCACCTCCCCTTGACATTCAACTGCATTACCATCACCGAATCCCCCACCATCAACATCCTGGGGGTCACCATTGACCAGAAACTTAACTGAACCAGCCATATAAATACTGTGGCTACAAGAGCAGATCAGAGGCTGGGTATTCTGCGGCGAGTGACTCACCTCCTGACTCCCCAAAGCCTTTCCACTATCTACAAGGCACAAGTCAGGAGTGTGATGGAATACACTCCACTTGCCTGGATGAGTGCAGCTCCAACAACACTCAAGATGCTCGACACCATCCAGGACAAAGCAGCCCGCTTGATTGGTACCTCATCCACCACACTAAACATTCACTCCCTTCACCACCGGCGCACTGTGGCTGCAGTGTGTACCATCCACAGGATGCACTGCAGCAACTCTCCAAGGCTTCTTCGACAGCACCTCCCAAACCCTCGACCTCTGCCACCTAGAAGGGCAAGGGCAGCAGGCACATGGGAACAACACCACCTGCACGTTCCCCTCCAAGTCACACACCATCCCGACTTGGAAATATATCGCCGTTCCTTCATCGTCGCTGGGTCAAAATCCTGGAACTCCCTTCCTAACAGCACTGTGGGAGAACCTTCACCACACGGACTGCAGCGGTTCAAGAAGGCGGCTCACCACCACCTTCTCAAGGGCAATTAGGGATGGGCAATAAATGCCGGCCTCGCCAGCGATGCCCACATCACGTGAACAAATAAAAAAAGATTGAGCCCCTTATAAGATATTAAGGGGAACGGATAGGGTGGATAGAGAGAAACTATTTCCGCTGGTTGGAGATTCTAGGAGTAGGGGGCACAGTCTAAAAATTAGAGCCAGACCTTTCAGGAGCGAGATTAGAAAACATTTCTACACACAAAGGGTGGTAGAAGTTTGGAACTCTCTTCCGCAAACGGCAATTGATACTAGCTCAATTGCTAAATTTAAATGTGAGATAGATAGCTTTTTGGCAACCAAAGGTATTAAGGGATATGGGCCAAAGGCAGGTATATGGAGCTAGATCACAGATCAGCCATGATCTTATCAAATGGCGGAGCAGGCACGAGGGGCTGAATGGCCTACTCTTGGTCCTATGTTATGTCCTCACTCCTAGAACAGATCTCAGAAGCTATTTATTTTTAGGGTCACTTTCAGGACCCCTTTCTTTTTCCAATTTTCTTCCCTTCCTTCCTGAAGGCACGGACTCATGCTGGGGTATAATTCTTTGGGTGCCAGCTTCCCTCCAGTACCTCACCATTCTTCACCTTTGAAGCTAGAGAATGAGTGTCCAACCATGGGGTAGACCATCACAAGCGAGCCCAATCCTTTCCTGACCCAGCATCTACATGAATGCACCTTCTGGCAGGAGTCACTGATGAGTAATCACCAGCTTTGTAATCACCTGGTTGGCATTTTTTCCTCCATGATCCAGCCGTGAGGCCAATTGCAAGACCCCAACTTACTGGGGTTTGAATCTGGCACGTCTCTGGTCCCTGTGGTACACGACTACTTCAAGTGACGCATTTACCCACTGAGCCACCAGTGCTCTTCTGATGTTGGAACAACCACATGAATTCCAATAGATGGGAAATTGCAGGTCGTGGCACCTACTCTGTTCCGATAACCCATCTGCTGGGTGCGGGCTTGGAACATTTCCAATAAAGGCCCCATTTGGGTGATTTGTTTAACAAATCTGGTGTTGTCAAAAGCTTCCTGTTTAATGTGAGTGTGTCCTGAGGGATTTTGAGAGCTCCAGTTACACATTACAAAGAATTACATAAAGTCTACAGCACAGAAACTGGCCATTCGGCCCAACTAGTCTATGCCAGCATTCATGCTCCACACAAGGCTCCTCCCAACAACCCTATCAGCATATCCTTCTATTCCTTTCTCCCTCATGTACTTATCTAGCTTTCCCTTAAAGGCATCTACACTATTCGCCTCAACTAATCCTTGTGGTAGCAAGTTCCACATTCTTACCACTCTCTGGGTAAAGAAGTTTCTCCTGAATTCCCTATTGGATTTATTAGTGACTATTTTATATTTATGGCCCCTAGTTTTGGTCTCCCCCCACAAGTGGAAACATCTTCTCCACGTCTACCCTATCAAACCCTTTCATAATCTTCAAGCCCTCAGCCTTCTCTTTTCTAGCCTGTTCAGCCTTTCCTGATAAGTGTATCCTCTCAGTTCTGGTATCATCCTGGTGAATCTTTTTCGCATCTTCCCCAATGCCTCTATATCCTTTTTATAATATGGAGACCAGAACTGCGCACAATACTCCAAGTGTGGTCTAACCAAAGTTCGATACAAGTTTAACATAACTTCTCTGCATTTGAATTCTATCCCTCTAGAAATGAACCCCAGTGCTTGGTTTGCTTTTTTATGGCTTTATTAACCTGCGTCATTACTTTTAGTGATTTGTGTATCTGTACCCCTTGATCCCTTTGCTCCTCGAGCCCATTTAGACTCTTAGTATCCAAGCAGTATGTGGCCTCCTTATTCTTCCTACCAAAATGTAAACTTTTGATGCGATAAAGATGGGCACCACATGACAGAACATTGTAAGCCTCTTGGCCTGTGCCAATAAACTGAGTTTCAAAATATTCCAGCAGCAATCAATGCTCTATAACCTCTAGCTAGGAAAATAATGTAAAACAAGAATAAATTTCCAGCAGTAATAAGCCATCTGGAACCACAGCGTCAAACCTCTTTATGTCATGTTTAATAAGTGGCTCGCTCCCAGAGCAAGACTTAAATGTTCCTTCAGCATTTTACCTTGTTCTTTCAACACTAGATGCCAGCTGTGGTGGTTAGAGCAGGCAACTTATGGACCTGAACTGTGGCTATTCACTGTTCGGTGTAAAAGCTGTGACTGTAAAACACTGAGCAGTACAGAATGTCCAAGGTTCCAATTCCCAGGCTATCCTCAGGCAGAATGGCAGTGAGGACGGACTTCAGCACTCCTTGGGCCAGGCAGAGGGAAATTTGCCTGGGGTTCCCGCTGCACATCGCAGTGCAGTGACCCCTGTTGGAAAGCAGGCGTATGTAGACATTGGATGCGGAAATGGTCGGGGTCGGTTATGATACTCCCATAGTTCGAGAGGCTTGCCAGCCACTCACTGTCTGGGTTCGCACGAGAAGAAATCACAATTGGGTAAGGTACTGGATGTTGGATGGCAACCATGAACCATAGTAGTTCAGGAGTCAGGCCTTCATGAAGGGGAAAGAGAGGAAATAACTGGCAAAACAATGCTTTAAAAAATTATGCCAATGCTTTATCATTTATGGATCCTAATGATGGACTTTTCAATTATGATTGTCCAATAGTATTGTTTAGCTTTTGGCATTTGTGTTGTTACTGGTAACCATTCATAATGCCCATCATTCACAACTAGCAGTGCGTCGCAGCTCCCGAGGCACGGGAGGTCCAAAGAATCCTTGTGGGCTCAGCAACCTTTAAAAATATTTTTTTTTTTAAATTATCTTACCTGGGCCTCCTGTGGCCAAGACTCTGCTGGGGGGCAGCTTCCTCTGGCTGTTTCGAGACTGTGCGGTTATTAGTCAGGCCTGCAATTAAAATGGCGAGTGCCTCCCGAAGACGTCACTGGGATGTGACTTTGCCGTTTAAATTAGGCCCCTGCTCCTCTGGGGCGGGCGGCTTTCCTGTGACTGAATTCAGGGAAGTTAAGAGGAGGGTGGGGTGGAAATGCCACGCGAACCCTCCGTCCCCGCCATCTCATCAACCCGCCTGCACGTTTTTGCCGGGCCGGGCCGTGCGGGGTTGGGGGTGGGCGGGGGGCGTAAAATCAGTGCTACGATTTAGGTGGACACTGTCCGGGGCAATACTGAGGAAACGCTGCACTGTTGGAGATGCTGCCCTTCAGATGATAAAGAGGTACTTGAAAGGCTGGCTGTACTTACAGTAGGTAAGTCACCCGGTCCGGATGAGATGCATCCTAGGTTGCTGAGGGAAGTAAGGGTGGAAATTGCGGAGGTTCTGGCCATAATCTTCCAAATATTCGTAGATACGGGGGTGGTGCCAGAGGACTGCAGAATTGCAAATGTTACACCCTTGTTCAAAAAAGGGTGTCAGGATAAACCCAGCAACTACAGGCCGGTCAGTTTAACCTCAGCGGTGGGGAAACAATAATCCGGGACAGAATTAACAGTCACTTGGATGTGGGTGGATTGATTGGGGAAAGCCAGCACTGATTTGTTAAAGGCAAATCTCGTTTACTAACCGAATAGAGTTTTTTGATAGAGAGGGTAGATGAGGGCAATGCAGTTGATGTGGTGTATATGGACTTTCAAAAGGCGTTTGATAAAGTGCCGCACGGTAGGCTTATCATCGAGATTGCAGCCCATGAAATAAAGGGGGCAGTATCAACATGGATACAGAATTGGCTAAGGGACAGGAAACAGAGAGTGGTGAACGGTTGTTTTTTGGACTGGAGGGAGGTGTACAATGGTGTTCCCCAGAGGCCGGTGCTGGGACCACTGCTTTTCTTGATATATATTAATGACTTGGACTTGGGTGTACATGTGCACAAGTCGTTGAAGGTGGCAGGGCAGGTTGAGCAAGCGGTTAAAAAATCATACGGGATCCTGGGCTTTATAAATAGAGGCACAGAATACAAAAGTATGGAAGTCATGATGAACCTTTATAAAACACTGGTTTGGCCACAGCTGGAGTATTGTGTCCAGTTCTGGGCACCGCACTTTAGGAAAGCTGTGAAGACCTTAGATTGGGTGCAGAAAAGATTTAATAGAATGATTCCCGGGAAGAGGGACTTTAGTTATGTGGATAGACCGGAGAAGCTGGGGTTGTTCTCCTTGGAACAGAGACGGTTGCGAGGAGATTTGATAGAGGCAATCAAAATCATGAAGGGTCTAGATAGAGAGAAACTGTTCCCATTGGCGGAAGGATCGAGAACACAGAGGACATAGATTTAAGGTGATTGGCAAAAGAACCAAGGGCTCAATTTTAAACTTAAATTGCAGGTGTGTTGGGAGCGGGAGGGGCTGCGAAAATTGCAGAAATGCAGAGCCGGTTCAGAAGCCGGCTCCAACCTGCCGACATCCAAGTTTCCCACAGACGCTCCTGTGTGCGGCCGGTCGTCCCGAGTCCAGAAGCTGCCAACCTGCCACTATTTCAAAATTAAAGCCGGCGCGATGATAGTTAAAGAACCAAATGTACCTCATTGAGGTACTTAAGGCACTTTACTTGTGACATAGTAGGTAGTTAGAACGATTTTTAACTTACCTGGGCGGCTTTCCCACGGCTTATGATTCACGCCTGGTTTCCGGATCAGGCAAAAAATAAATGAAATAAATTAAATAAAAAAACCACTGCACAAAATTAAAACACAAAATCAACCTACCTTTCCACCTTGCTCCGATGTCCAATCTCCCCCTCTCCGATCTTCCCCCTGCCCGGTGTCCCCCCGATCTCCCCCTCCCGATCTTCCCCTCTCCCCCTGACCCCGATCTTCTGTTCCAGCGCTAGATGACATCTCACTCTCTCTCTCCCACCCCCCACCCCCCCCCAACGTTGCACCTCCTGTCAGCTGCCAGCCTGTCAGTCCCGGAAAGAACTTTAATCACCATCAATTACATTGCGATCGCGTTGGAAACAGTAAGTCTTCACCACCCCCCGACCCCGCTGCCAACCCGTCACCATTTCAAAAATTTGAGCCCCAAAAGGTGACATGAGGAAAAACCTTTTTTACACAGCGAGTGGTTAGGATCTGGAACGCACTGCCTGAGGGGGCGGTGAAGGCAGATTCAATCGTGGCTTTCAAAAGGGAACTGGATAAGTACTTGAAAAGAAAGAATTTGCAGGGCCACGGGGAAAGGGCAAGGGAACGGGACTAGCTGGATTGCTCTCGCATTGAGCCAGCACGGACTCGATGGGCTGAATGGCCTTCTTCTGTGCTGTAAGCGTTCCATGATTCTATGAGATGTTGAATTGAGGCCCTATCTGTCTTTTCCAGGATTTTCAGATGGACTTTACAGGTCTATTGTATTACGGAAGAGCAGCGAGTAATCACTGTGTTCCAGCTTAATATTTCTCCCTCAACCAACACAATTGGAAAAAAAACAGATTAACTGAGCCTTCGTCTCATTGCTGTGTGTGCAAAATAAGTGCAGCATTTTATATAATAACAGTCAACCGTACTGTGAAGTATGTGAATTGCTTTGACATATGTCTGATGGATATGATAAATGCAAGTCTTTCTTTCTAGCTCGAGTGTAGGATTTGACAGAACCATTTTTAGATATTATATCTCTCAAATTCCTTTACTTACCTTCCTACCCCTACCTCCCTGTTGCCCCTTCGCCAACTGACCATTTCGGAGGTGGGAGCAACTTTATTTCAATAAGGATTTTCCTTGGCCGAATTCCAACTGTAAAAGACCGTTTTCTCAACTGAATGAGAAACCTGGATTGCAAACATTGAGTGTAAAACGAGAAGTGCTCGATGCCAACATGTTAACCCACGGGTGCCTGGCAACCCAACGCAGCTCTACTATTTGGGGAGAGAAGGGGATTAAAGAGCCAATGAGAAATGCAGTAAACTAGGGAATCAGCCAATAAAAATAGATAGTACGACAACAGTGACACATCAATCAGCTAATCATAACTCTGCACTCTGGATCTTCGATTTCTGCGCCATTGGAAGGGAAGAAAATGCTACTTGCAGGTATATTGTCCTCTTTTTGCTGAGGGAGATTTTTGGTGATAATTGACGGGTTAGCAACCAAACCATGATGCCCCTGTAGTGATGCTCATCTCACACTTCTCAAGCGCCCAAAATTGGTCCTCCAGCTAGGAGTGTGCAAATTCCGGTCTGAACGGCTCGGGAAAGATTTTCCAAAGCCCACTTTACCTCCCCATCCCCCGCCAGGTAACGTCACCGAAATGCATGGCGCCCCAACCTGGCCCCCATTATTGGTCACACATGTGCTGTGTCTCTAAATGTAATTTGGGTTCAGGCCTGTTAAATCAGACACGACTCCACACATGTATATTTAATTCTGACAGACTTCAATCATCAGCAACATATAACCTACCTCCGGCCCTACAACTCTACGAGAACTCTGCGTTCCTCCAATGGTGGCCTCTTGTGTATCCCCGATTTCCTTCGCCCCGCCATTGGCAGCTGTGCCTTCAGCAGTCTAGGCCCTAAGCTCTGGAATTCCCTCCCTAAACCTCTCCAGTTCTCCACTCTGTCCTTCTTTAAGACGCACCTTAAAACCTACCTCTTTGACCAGGCTTTTGGCCACCTGTCCTAATATCTCCTTATGTGCCTTGGTGTCAAATTTTGTCTGATAATCGCTCCTGTGAAGCATCTTGGGATGTTTTACCATGTTAAAGGCGCTATATAAATGCGAGTTGTTGTTGTTGTTGTTGTTGTTGTCGTCGTCGTCGTCGTCACAGTAAGTGGACCCTGTGCTAAATTTCCGCTATGGGGCAATCTTACCAATGGAATGCGGGGATTATCTGTTCCGAGAGCTATACCTACACTGGTCTTCTTTCTTCTGTGGAAGACTTCTTGTAGCTCCCTATCTACCCGTAGACTCTCTCCCCCTAAACCCTTTCTCATCATAGACAGTGCTGCCGTAACTTCCTTTTGTTTCTCAGCTTTCCCATGAACTTTATTACACTTGTTTTGAAGAGATAGCTGTTGATGTCCTTGCAGTCAGCACTGGTAAACATCAACTATCTTTGACCCAGCATATTCTTTCCCTTTCTGGTAGCTATTGAGCTCTGGGAGTCATCCCACTTACACGTCCACAGAACTCAGCATTTTCCAAGGACATTTCCATACTATTTTATTTGTTTCTACAGGCTACTTACTTACACAGTATCATCTGTCCATACATTCCAAAGCATTGATTAGCTATTACAAAATATTATGGCCTAAAGCTACATTATTATGTTCAACTTTCACACAGCCACAGTATGGTGAGTGTCAACACAAAGCACGAGCAAAACACCATCAAATTCTGCCGTTAGCCTGATTAACCCTTGCCATCCTAATTTCTTACATTAACCCAAAGTTGTTATCAACACCACTCACATCCCGAATCCGAACCCAAACCGACTCTCACTGGCAGCCCTGACCTGACCTGACTCAGGTCACATATCCAAATGATTCCTGGGATGGCAGGACTGACGTATGAGGAGAGATTGAGTCGACTCGGCCTATACTCACTAGAGTTTAGAAGAATGAGAGGTGATCTCATCGAAACATATAAAATTCTAACAGGACTAGACGAGACTAGATGCAGGGAGGATGTTCCCGATGGCTGGGGAGTCCAGAACCAGGGGTCACAGTCTCAGGATACGGGGTGTGCCATTTGGAACCGAGATGAGGAGAAATTTCTTCACTCAGAGGGTGGTGAACCTGTGGAATTCTCCACCACAGAAGGCAGTGGAGGCCAAGTCATTAGATGTATTCAAGAAGGAGATGGATATATTTCTTAATGCTAAAGGGATCAAGGGATATGGGGAAAAAGCGGGAACAGGGTACTGAGTTAGACGATCAGCCATGATCATTTTGAACGGCAGAGCAGGCCCGAAGGGCCGAATGGCCTACTCTTGCTCCTATTTTCTATGTTCTATGTTTTTCTATGAATTAACTTACAGCGGAGAAATCACTAATTCTCAAAAGTTATAAATGAAATTAATAAGATATTTACACTCTGAAAAGAATGAACATGTAACTTGTGGCTTTTAATGGGGGCTCGGAACTCAATCTTTCTTTCTATTCTCCCTGTACAAAGCTGTGTGATTTTATCATGATTGCCATTTAACTAGGCTTCCACATTCCTCAAAAAACCCTTAGCAAGCAGCTCCGTTCTTTTTTATGCCTTTCAAATCTTTTCCAAAACACAAATTAGCACTAGAAACAAATTTTCTATGGTCAGTTTTGTCAATTTAGATGCTGCTTACCTGTAGGTTTTTTTTGCTACACAGAGAAAAATATAGGCCTCAATTATTACCGAGGAACTCGCCTGATCATACAGTGCAGTGGGCATCTCGTACAGCAAAATGCAATTTCCAGCCCCCCTGAAACATAGACCATGAGTGGAGATAATAATGTAACTTCCCTCCAATCTTGGCCCAGTTCCTGCGGGACTTCCCGAGGGAAACTGAAGAAATTATAAAAATTTTAATTTAAAAAAATAGCATTGCTATGCAAAGGTTAATTCTTTTTCATTTTAATACAGGATTAGACATTTTTATTACATTGCTAGTTTAAAGCGATCACTGTCAGCTGCTTCACTTAGGTATCTGTACAGAAATAATTCTGTAATTACAAAAGCGAGGGGGTCTAGCCTCTAATGCCCTGAGTTGTTATTTTCTCTTCTTCTGCGTCAGCTGGGCTCAGTTGGTAGTAGCTGGTATCAATAAAAAGTGACCATGAAGTTACTGAATTGTCCTAAAAACCCAACTGGTTCACTAATGTCCTTCAGGGAAGGAAACCTGCCGTTCTTACCCAGTCTGGGCCTATATGTGACTCCAGTCCCACACCAACTTGATTGATCTTAACTGCCCTCTGAAGTGGCCTAGCAAGCCATTCAGTTGTATCATATAGGGCAATCAGAGATGGGCAATAAGTGCCAGCCTTGCCAGCGACACCCACGTCCAGAGAATGAATAAAAAGACACCTCTCACAGTTGTGGCCCCTGACACTCTGCGTAACATTAGCAAGTCACTGCTCTCAGCGGGGACCTCCCTCAATGGGAGCACAATTGGAAAATTGAGTTTGGAAGCCAGTGTGCCCGCTTTGTGGCATTCCCAATTTTAATTCCTGGAAACTTAATCATTGGAAGATCGGAAGCATCACAAATCAGGTGTGCTGACCTCCGCACCTGGTTACACGATAGAGAGAAAGAAAAAAAGTACTTGCATTTATATAGTGCCTTTCTTGACCTCAGGACATCCCAAATTGCTTTACGGCCAATGAATTACTTTTGAAGTGTAGTCACTGTTGTAATGTAGGAAACGCAGCAGCAAATTTGAGCGCAGCAAGGTCCCACAAACAACATGTTAATGACCAGATAATCTGTTTTAGTGATGTTGGTTGAGGGATAAATAATGGCCAGGACACCAGGAGAACTCCCCTCCTCTTCTTTGAATACTGCTCTGGAATCTTTTCCGTCCACCTGAGAAGGCAGACGGGACTTCGGTTTAACGTCTCATCTGAAAGTCAGCACCTCTGACAGTGCAGCACTTCCTCAATACTGCACTGGAGAGTCAGTCTAGATTATCTGCTAAAGTCCCTGGAGTGGGACTTGAACCAATGACCTTGTGACTCTGAGGCGAGAGCGCCACAACTGAGCCACAGCTGACACCTTAACCATTAAACACTATGGCACTACCGTTAAACAAGACTTTGGAGCAGGTACGGACACTTAAAATTGACCTAATAATTTGAGGTGACACGTCAATGCAGGACTGAGATATTGTCGTTCAGACATGATGCTAAACTGAGGTACTGTTCACGTGGACATTAAAGATGCCATGGAACTATTTGAAGAACAGCAAGGAGTTTTCCTATTGTCCTGGCCAACATTTCTCAACCAATATCATCCAGATTAACTGGTCATTCATCTCATTGCCCTTTGTGGGATCTTGCTGTTTGCAAAATGGCAATGGTCACTGCTCTTCAAAGTAATTAATTGTAAGTGAAGCATTTTGAGATGTTTCGCAGAAATGTCGTAAGGTGCTATAGAAATGCAAGTCTTTTTTTTTTACTTTCTCAAAGGTACTGTCTCATGCTGCAACACACTTCCATGGTTACCAGCAGCTATCTCTCACACAGAAACACACACACACACTCGAGTAAGGGTCGCTGGGAATGCAGGCTAATCTTTCTCCTCAACCTAGGGCGCTAAGGCCATTACAGTGTCCCACCACAGCTGAGGCCAACCTAACTGATCTGAGGATTGAACTTGGAACCTGCCTGGTTTGTAAGGCTCAGTACCACTGATGGCTGAAACAACTCTCCGGGAAATAAAAATGCTGACAAGTTGTTTTGGGTGAACCTTCATCCTCATCTTGACAAGATCACTGGGAAATGGAACATTATTCCCCTTTGCGCACCTGACATCCTCATTTCTCACAGCAGCCATCATAAGTGAAACTGACAATTTAGCTCCAATTAGTGTCAAACTGTGGGCAGGTTTGCATTGTGCTCTGGGACTACCAATGTCCTGATTCAGCCGGCCCAAACTCATTTCATTTGAAAGCTGCACAGTTACCTGAGAGTGGCTTTCATCTCCATGATCAACCTGTATCGCATTCAAACAGGTACTGGAGATGAAAGAAAGATTCTCTAACCTACTCTATCACCAGTTCTTCAGCTATTTGATGTTTAAAGGAGCTGGGTGCCTTTTATGTTATCTTTTAGTGTTAAAGTGCTGCAATTCCACCTTTCTGCGAAACTATTTCAGTCTTTATTTTACGTTTAAGCAACTAGATCACCAATCCCCCAAACCAAATGTACTGGCCTTCCTCTACCCTATCGCCCGGTAACTGGAGCGAGAACCGTGATATTGAGATGATTGGGGTCACTACTAAACTGCATGGCATGTTCTGTAAGAGTCAGGTTGCCAGTGTGCTCCAATTGGCAGGTTGGAGATGGTGTAGCTTGATTATGATCAAAACAACAGCTCCAAAGGACCAATTTGGGTGTTAAGAACATATATTTTTCTCTTTGTTACTTTCCCTTCCCTCCTCCAAACGTTCTCCCCGTCTCTCTTGAAAGCACTTGCTCATGCTGGGATGTCGACCCTCTACATTGGCTCTCCGATGCCTCACCCGAGTGGTCATTCCTCAATACGAGTTTGGACTGTGAGTGCCGGGACATTCAACTAGGGAGGGCATGGCACACGAGACGCATCCTGCCCTTTCCCAACGTCTACAAATGCAGACAAGCCATTTTTTCCCCTTCCCCAGCCCAGAGACACAGAGATAATTTGCAGCTCCTGTTGTCATCTCAACCGAGGGCAGCTAACTCCTCACAAAGCATGGATCAAACTCGGGACTTTGCTGATCTGAAATAGTCGTCATTCTAATCCCAACAATCAGCAAGATAAAGAACAGGAGGGAATAGGAAGTGATAGGGAAACTCATTCATTAATCATGTAATTTTCTATGTGGTGAAGAAGTCTTGTAAGCATCACACCCACACACAGTGTGACAGTCCTTAGACAACAAGCTCCATTAACTGAGTGACATATCTAATATATTAGAAGCTGCACTTAACGTGACAAGAAAATAAGCTATGTTTTTGAAATACTTTGTTCTTATTTGGAAAAGATATTAACCAGCATTAGTATTCCTTCAACGCTTGAATCCATCAACCCAGTAGTGGATTATTTTAAATATAAAAGCACGAAAATGCTGTAAATGCTCATCAGGTTGTCTGGCAGCTGAGGAAGTCATGATCAAACCGTCCTGTGCTCTGGTTAAACCACAGCTTGAGTTCTGGTCACTGAGACACAAGTGAGACGTTCAAATGCTGGAGGCAGTGCGGGGAAAAGCCAAGGAGCTGTTCCCCAGTGTCAGGGATCTGAGTTATGAGAAGGTCTTGGGAAACATTGGGCTTTTCAGCTTGGAAAGAAGGTGTCTGAGAGGTGACCTTATAGAGGTATACAAGGTAGTTACAGAAAAGGTAAATTCAGAATATTACTGTAAAATAAATTGCAAGAGTAGGACAAGGGGACACGGGTTCAAACCAGTAAAAGGTAAATTTAGGACTGATGTCAGGAGGTTCCTCTTCACACAAAGGAGCCAATTTTGGGCACCTAACTTACACCCTGCCTAATTTTCCCTTCAATTGACTTCCCTAGTATCTTGCACGTCCTCAGGACGTCCCAAAGTCCTGCACAGCCACTGACGTACTTTTGAAGTGCCGTCACTGTTGAAGTGTAGGGAAGTGTAGCAGCCAATTTATGCACAGCAAGGTCCCACAAACAGCAATGAGATAAATGGCTAGATAATCTGTTTCAGTGATGTTGGCGGAGGGATAAATATTGGCCAGGACATCGGGGAGAACTCCCCTGCTCTTCTTTGAATAATGTCAATGGTATCCTCGATGTCCACTTGAGAGGGCAGATGGGGTTTAACATCTCATCCGAAAGGTGGGATCCCCGGCAGTGCAGCGCTCCCTCAGTACTGCACTGAAGTGTCAGCCCAGATTGTGTGCCCAAGACATTATGCCTCAGAGGCCAGAGCGCAATCGCTGAGACACGGCTGGCGTGAGTCAGAAAGTTGGTGAAATGTTTAGGTGGAGGGTTTGTTTCCAAAGTGGATGGGGTCAGTTTGGAGTTTGTGTGAATGCGAATGAGGGAGTTGGGGAGCAGCGAAAGGTTGGGGAATAAATAGCCTGCCAATACTCACTGTCCAGGCTCGCACATGAAGAATGGTCACTTAGGCAAGGTATCAATAGCCTGCCTTGATTAGAGGAATTATAGTCCAACATTAGTTAGTGCTTTTAAGAACGGATAGGCGAAGATGGCAAAAATTAGAAGGAACAGGTGCTGTATTCCCCATAACTCACTGCATGCACTAATTGACTCCCTTCATTATTTTAACACTGCTTTTATTCTCCTTCCCTGGACATTTAATATTCAAACCTGATCATTTCATTCTCTTCGCTGCAGATCAGGTTAGCTTTGCTTTAATGTGTCGGTACAGAGGCTTTCAGACAACCGAGCTTTGTGACTTTTAATTTCACCAAATCTGTGCAGTTTTGATTGCCAACAGCTCGAATTCCTACTGGACATGTCTTGGGAATTACCGATGACAAAGGGATGTGTGAGATTCTCAAAGCTCGTGGAGAAAAAACAACTCTTGTTGCCGGTATCACAGGTGGGAAAATGTTTCCGTAAGGGTTAGGACTGAGAGACATAGAATCTGATAGCACAGAAGGAGGCCACCGTGCCTGTGCTGGCTCTTTGAAAGAGCCATCCAATTAGTCCCACTCCTCTGCTCTTTCTCCATAGCCCGGCAATTTTCTGCCCTTCACATATTTATTCAATTCCTTTTCGAAAGTCACTGTTCAATCTGCTTCCACCGCCCTTTCAGACATTGTGACATCACAGCGGGTAAAAGACCGATTACAGGAACCATAACCGTGGAACACAGTATCGGGACAACAATCCGCCAAAAGTAACGAGGCCAGTTGGCCTCAGCTACTCTGAGCAACAGCAGTGGGAAGTCAGCCCAGAGCTCCCATTCCTAAATGCTACCCAGTGGCTCCCTGACAGAAATTGTGCAGGGGTGGTGCCCTCCGTGGTGGAATAGTCTGCTGAAACCCGTCTTAGCTCATATAGCAAGACTGAATGAGGTACAAGAGGGCTGCCAGTACCTGTCGAACTATAACTCAGTAAGAGGAAGGAAAGACAGACTTGCATTTACATAGCGCCTTTCACGACCTCAAGATGTCCCAAAGTGTATTACAGCCAATGAAATGCTTCTTTGAAGTGTAGTCACCGTTGTGATGTAGGAAACGTGGCAGCTAATTTGCCCACAGCAAGGTCCCACAAACAGCAATGTGATGATGACCAGATAATCCATTTTTAGGTGTTAGTTAAGGGATAAATATTAGCCAGGACACCAGAGGAGAACTCTACTGCTATTCTTCTAAATAATGGCTGTGGGACCTTTAACTTCCACCTGAGAGGGCAGATCAGGGCCTTAATTTAACTTTGCATCTTGAAAGACAGTACCTCTGACAATGCAGCACTCCCTCAGTACTGCACTGGGAACATCAGCTGAGATTTTGTTCTCAAGCCTCTTGGAGTGAGACTTGAACTCACAACCTTCTAGATTCAGAGGTAAGAGTGCTACCCACTGAGCCATGGCTGACACTAACAGAAATAACTTCCCCTGGGAGAGGAGGTGGGAAGAAAAACAGGGAACGAGGACAGGAAAAGTGCTTTGGGACGTCCTGAGGTGGTGAAAGGTGCTAAAGAAATGCAAGTTCTTTTTTCTTTTTATTACAAATCACCTCACTGTGTAATAGACATTTTTCTTCGTCAGTAAAGATGACCAAAAATGGAAAGTTTTAATTATGACTATTAAACATGTGAAAGTGATGTGGGCCACACTCATGGTACAAATGATGTTGAACCCAGACCAGGAGTCCCAATATACTCCAGAGGTAAAAGATTCTCGGGTTGAGGGTGACACTATTTATTGAGCTGGATGAGTTCCTGAGAGTGGCTAACACAGGGAGGGGAGCCCGGGCGCCGCGAAGGGGGGGGGAGGGGAGGGGAGGGGAGCCCGGGCGCCGCGAAGGGGGGGGGGAGGGAGGGGAGCCCGGGCGCCGCGAAGGGGGGGGGATGGGAGGGGAGCCCGGGCGCCGCGAAGGGGGGGGGGGGAGGGAGGGGAGCCCGGGCGCCGCGAAGGGGGGGGGGGAGGGAGGGGAGCCCGGGTGCCGCGAAGGGGGGGGGGGGAGGGGAGCCCGGGCGCCGCGAAGGGGGGGGGATGGGAGGGGAGCCCGGGCGCCGCGAAGGGGGGGGATGGGAGGGGAGCCCGGGCGCCGCGAAGGGGGGGGATGGGAGGGGAGCCCGGGCGCCGCGATGGGGGGGGAGGGGAGCCCGGGCGCCGCGATGGGGGGGGAGGGGAGCCCGGGCGCCACGACGGGGGGGCAATCAGATGTCACGGGGGTGGGCTAAAATTACCCCCATAGAATAAAAAAGCAAGGAAGTTATGCTAAACCTTTATAAGTTAATGTTTAGGCCCAACTGGAGTATTGTAGCTTTCCGAGTGTTTCCCAGCATTTTCTGCATCCGCAGTATTTTGCCTTTGTTTTACTTAACAAATTGTTAAGAATGACTTTGTCGGCTCCTTTGGGTTTGTACTATTAGGATTGTGACTGTATCTATTAATGTCTATATTTTATCTTCACGCAGGTTTGATTCACCTTGTTCTTTAATTAGATCTCTGTGTGTGCCTCTTACGATGAACATTTGTCTTTCCACATCAGAGCCACCTGAATATTTAGGCCCTCTGATATTTGGGTTTTATTTTTTTTTCTCCCTGAAATAGGGTCACAGAACTGGGTGAAATCAGCTGCGAGCAAACGCAGACTGTCCACAACTGGAAAACCTTGGGTTTAAAAATCAGCAAAACAAATGTGAAGATCAGATTAAACACCATGAATAAATAATAAACACGACAATCTTCACAGTGCACGATGCTAAAAAGGGTCAACGTGGATCATTAGCTCAACCGTCAGTGTCTCCTCTCCCTGTGTAACTTCATTCAACTGTCGGTATGTGGCAGCTGAGGGTAGGCACTGCATCAAAGCTGCCAGTCAGCGAGGGAGGATTGAAAGCTCCCCGTGCCAGAAGAAACAGCTGCATGCGTTGCAGTTTGCCAGTACTGAAATATTTTTGGCTTAGCCCTAATTTTGGAATTTATCATTGCGGAGTGGGGGAGGGGCCTTTTATTCAGTTTAACCACAAAATTGGAGGGTTTCGAATATTCTCCTTTACAATTCTCACACACAATTCTCATGCTTAGTCCACATCTACAAACTGGGCTAATCGTGTCGAGTATTTTCATGACACAAACTGACAATTTGTGCCCTCAGCGTAACTGAGGAAACGGACAATTCCTAACCGGACCTAGAATCTTACACCACAGAAGGAGGCCATTCGGTCCATCGTGCCTGTGCTATGAGCTATCCAATTAATCCCACTCTGCTGCTCTTTCCCCATAGCCCTGCAAATTTTTTTCCTTTTCAAGTATATATACAATTCCCTTTTGTGAGACCATGGTTATCAGACCATAGTAACTTTGGGACACTTTTCCCTCGGCTCTGGATCTGTCCCCACAAACTCGTTCTCTGCCGACAGCTGACCCTGGACCTCGCCCAGATCGCCATTTACCCTCCTCCCACTGCTCTTCCTTTACTCTGAGTCAGAAGGTTGTGGGTTCAAGTCCCACTCCAGAGACTTGAGCACAAAATCTGGGCAGACACTCCAGTGCTGCTCTGATGGAGGTGCCATTTTTCGGATGAGAAGTTAAACCGAGGCCCCGTCTGCCCTCTCAGGTGAACGTAAAAGATCCCATGACACTATTCCAAAGAAGAGCTGGGGATTTCTCCCCGGTGTCCTGGGCCAATATTTATCCCTCACCCAACACTTAAAAACATGATCTGGTGATTATTACATTGCTGTTTGTGGGATCTTGCTGTGCGCAATTTGGCTGCCGCGTTTCCTACATTACAACAGTGACTACACCTCAAAAGCACTTCATTGGCCGTAAAGCGCTTTAGGACATCCTGAGGTCATGAAAGGCGCTATATAAATGTAAGTCTTTCTTTCACTGGCCCATATAAATCAGCCTGGACTCCCAGCGAGCTGATGATAATTTGAGGCATACACCGATTGAGCAGCTACGGTTCAGGATAAAACTTGGTTTCCTGCCCCATTAACCTGAGCAATCCATCACACAGAAAACAAAAAGGGCTAAGCTCTAAATCTCCCTTATTTCTGCTGTTTCACACACACCAGCAGAGAGTCTGTAATTTGCAAAGAGTGATCCCTGACAGGCGGTGGTGTATTAATGTGTGCAGTGCCATTGGACCAGACACGAAGTGAGCAAAGAAGATGTTGGAAGACTATTTTTTTAATCCACATGATACACCTTGAAAATGATTCTGGGCAGATGAGGGTTGGGAGGAAAGATGTACAGATAAATGGGGGTTTGTGGAGGAGTATAATCAGACATTGGCTTCATTTCTGAGCATGATTGGACAGTTTACCTGTCTGGCCAGAATTTTCTTTCTAATCTTTTATCATCCCGAGCTGACCTCTTAGCTCTGGCCATCATAAAAACGGTCAAATATTTCACACAGAGGAAATTCAGTTTCAGCTATGTGCATCTTGAACCCACCTGCCCAAACCCAGAGCGCTGGGTCAGGGCAGCTATAAGGCTTTTATCATTTGCAATAATAATTTTTAAAAAGTACTTTCTTCGAACGTTTCTTTGTTTAAAAAACGCACAGCAGGATGCCAAAAAAATGACACAAACCAAAGTCAAAACACATCACTTGCAAGCAACGCCGCTGTTACATTAAACAGCATCTAGTACTTCTACAGCCCTGAGGCAAACAACAAGCAGGGTTTGGCAAAGATTGCTTTTCACCCAGACAGTGAGTGCCTCTTTAATATTTACAGCAACTTTTCAGAGACGTGTGAGGTCGGCGGATGGTAATATTGGCTCGCCAGCCCTTCCATTGCAGAACCCCAGGACTGGAATGAGACCCACCGAGATAATAATCAGACATCAAAAAGGCAAGGCAAGAAGATTAGAGATGAATTTTGCTGCGGAGCATCTGTGCAAAAAACGACCAGTTCATCCTAAACGAGGAAGCGTGCACTGTCACCTTAAGTAGCATCTTTACAACGTTGCCCGGGGTATCTGCAGTTTGCTTTTTCTTTTAAAAACCTTTCACCCTTTTTGCAATTGGTGAGAGGCGCAGAAGAAATAATGGAGAGATTGGGGAGGGGGGAGAAGGGAGTAGGATTGCTCCTTACCTGCCCGTTCCAGCCGTTCTCCGGCACCCAGGTCAGCTGCAACTACTGAAGGCAAGTACAGGAGTAAGAAGGTGTAAAGTCCCATAGTGCTGCCACCCCGGTGGGTGTTTGAACTCAGCAGTTCCCTTGAAGCTGAGGCGTGAGTGAGTGAGGTCGATGCTCAGGTCCAGCCTTCAGTTCAGAGTTTTACGTCCGAATGTCCCATCAGAAGCAGATGGAGATTTCTTGGGGACTTTATTGGGCTGGTGTTAGGAGTATCTGGTTGATTTTTTTTCCTCTTCCCCCCGCCCCCCCAACCCCCCCTCTATGGCTGACTTGTCTACAGATTATTTCCCTCTCTCTCTCTCTCTCCCTGTGTTTGTTTAAGAATACTGCCAAGCTGGGATGAGAGCTTGAAAGGAGAGAACGCCACACTCTGTCAGACTCTCAATATAACACCAGCAGAGTAAGTGGGACAGGGAGAGAGTTCCACCTTACCCATTTCCCCACCCAGATCAGCAGGCTCCAATCTGATTTCAAAAACCCACCTGTCAATCTGAACTGCTGAATAATTCATTAATCGGACACATCAAAATGAAACTGTCTTCAAATCTGCCATTTTTTTTCGCTGACGGATATTTAATCATTTTTTTTTGCAATTGCTATTTAAGAAATGGTTCTAAAAACGTTTACTTTAAATCCAATTTAGGAGCAGTCGCCTGCACTGCATGATAAACACAAGAAAGCTTTAGAGCTGGGGCGTTTAAATGAAGTTTTTAACATTAGCTGCATACCCATAAACGCGACAAATCCTTCTAAATCCATTATTTTAAAAGTGCTTAGATATTTAACCGTCCGATAGGTCTCAGCCTGTACTGATCGGTTCACTCTGTAACAGAATGTGGCTTTCTCTATGCCATTAGTGTTGCAGAAAGGGGGAGTGGAACTAGAAGGTAGCAGAATATCCTCGGATTAAACATTAAGAAAAATCATTTTAATTGCACTGCAAAAATAGCACCTCTGTTCTCAAAGAATTATTTTCACAAATTGTGGCTTTTTAAAAATGACTGAATGGTTTCCCTCCCTCGGCCAGTGTTATTCCTATTACCTTTATTTTTAAAATTTATCTTTTTATATATAGCACCTTTCACAAACTCAGGATGTCCCAAAGTGCTTTACAGCCAATTTAGTACTTTTGATGTGTAGCCACTTTTGTAATGCAGGAAACAAGGCACCCAACTTGTGCACAGCAAGGTCCCACAAACAGTAATGAGATAATGACCAGATAATCTGTTTTAGTGATGGCGGTTGAAGGATAAATATTGGCCAGGACAATGGGAGAACTTCCCAAACCCAATCCAGTCCTCACCTAAAGCTCACAACCATGCGTTCCCCAGGAGGAGTCGCTGGAGAGAGATCGGGAGAAAGAAGCCTTGCTAATCTTTTCCTCCCTATCTTGGGGGACACTTTGGTCAATTATGCCACCCTGCCTGAGATCAGGTACCTCAGACAAGGGATCAAACCTTGGGCCTTCCTGCTTTGTATGGGGCTACCTTTATGAGGGAAGACAGGAGACAGTGCTGGCATTAGATGTATGAGCTAGGACTGGGACTCATCATCCTCTGATTTCTTTGGACAAACTAAGATCTTACAAAGGATATTCTGACATAACTTGGATGGTAATTGAGTTATTTTTGTGCTGATGTGAGTTGAAACACATTATTAATCCACATATAAAGCAGTGAAAGCAAAATAATGAGGCGCTAAGGGTCAAGGGCAGCCAGCCATAATGCCCCAGTGAGTATCCACTACCAATCTCTATGTGAGACACAATATAATGTATTATATTTGTACCATGTTGAGTTTGGAGCTGCTTTGTACTCTCACTATGACAAAACTTATATCACTCAGTGAAAGTATGCTGTGGTACAGTGCATTTTCACTACATACCAGCTGAAGTGTAGCCAGAGAGAAGCCACAAAGGGCTCGGCCAATATCAGGGATGTAACTATGAATAAGGTTATGCCTAAAGCTGTGGTTATAAACTGCGCACGCACTAAAAATTTCAGAGCAGGAAATGGAAGTTTTCCCACGAGTGAACAAAAGTGAGGGATTTAATATTGTAAAAGCATCCATTTTGCCCGAGGTGAGGTAGCACAGTCCGTTGAGTCCAAGGCCGAGAATTTCCTCGAAGCAGCCAGGAACTTCCTCGAAGCTCTGCTGCCGTAACTTTGGCGGAAACCCCCGTTTGCGGGCATAAACCTCTGGTGAGGTTACGGCGATGGAGTGGGAGGAGCCCCGAGGAAATTTCCGGCCCTGCACTCAAGACCAGACGCTCTTGGGTCCAAGCCCTAGCAGAGTTCATTCAAGCTCTTACCTTTCTGAGGTGGATATCGGGGTAGAAATTGGACCTCAATGCGCCCGTTTCCCAGCTGGAAAACGGGGGCAAAAGGGACGAATTCCAGGGCGCAACGTGCTGCACCCGATCAACACCTGCGTTACGGGTGCCACCATATTGGTGAAGGTGGCTTTAAAGGCATTAAGCCCCTTACATATGTAAATGTGGGGCCTGATGCCTGTTTTAGGCCTCCTCCCCGAAACTCGTTGCCTATCAGCAGAGCAGGTCCTAGGCCTACTCCGCTTAGGATTCTTCAGTAGCCCGTGCAACCGCCAATGAAATGTAAGTAACTCTTTAAAAAAAAAATTCCATCAGTATTCGTTACTGTAGAGTCACGGGGAGAAGGAATGCGCCTCCAACTCCATCGTACTCGCAATCGGCACCTCCACCTATTGCTGCTCCAACCCCTCCCTACCTTCGGGCCTCTGCCAGCAAGGCAAATGGTCCAATATTAATTTCTTCAAACGGGTGAGCTCCTTGTGGAGGCGCGACAAGCACAGACAGCTCGCTTAAATTAATGAAATGAGGGCCTAAAATTCGGCCTCAGGCCGCCCAGATGAATTTCTAGGGGAAAAAACAGGAGACCGCATGGGCTGCACAACCGTTTAGTTTCTTTAGTCATTCTCGGGATGTGGACATTTCTTGCCATGCCAGAATTTATTGCCCATCCCTCGTTGCTCTGAGATGGTGATGGTGGGCCTTCTTCCTGAACCACTGCAACCTTGCAGCAGCTTGATACCATGGACTCGATGGGCCGAATGGCCTCCTTCCATGCTGTAACCTTTCAACGATTCTAGAGTGGTTTGCTAGGCCACTTCAGAGGGCAGGTCAGAGTCAACCACATTTGGTAAGGACGGCAGGTTTCCTTCCCTAAAGGACGTTAATGAACCAGTTGGGCTTTTACAAAAAATACCCAACAGCTTCATGGTCACTTTTACTGATACCAGCTTTTTATTTCCTGAGTTTTAAAAAAAAACTGAATTTAACTTCTCAAACTGCTAGAGTGTTGCTTGAATTTACATTCTCTGGATTATGAGTCCAGGTCTCTGAATTACTAGTCCAATAAAATAACCACTACACTGACACACCCTAATGTACTATTGTAGCATCTCCTAGCTGTTTTGCAACATCAATGATGGTCTGTACTGCACCAAGAGGCATTTTATGCTAAGCAGAGACTGACCTCCATGGATAATCCCTATCTCATCCATTTCCCCTGCTGGTCTAATGTGGAACATCCAGAGCCTTTGCGTTCACTGACAGTGTTGGTAGATTCATTTAGGGTATATCTGATTTATGTAGAAATTGAGTGTGTGTCCCTCTTCTTGGTGGTCTGATGAGGATATATCTATATTCTATGGGGACTTTGCACGTCAATCAAAAGTATCAGACCGTTGATTTTGCCTTCGCAAAAACGACCTTTAAGTCACCTGATGTCAAATTGGGAAGTAACCATGTATTGTGTGATCGGTATTGCTATGAGTATTGTCAGAGAAGCATAGCAATGGAAAGGCTGTAACATCTAACCTATTTCTGAAACTTAAAGCTAAGCTACAGTATATCCCATGACACTGAAGATCTTGAACAGGGCCGCCAGCATCATCTATAATACATTGGGAAAAGATTGTAGCCTAAAAACAAGCAAGAAGGAAGTCTAGAGAAATTGATAAAAGCACTGTAGGGTGCAAGAACAACTAGGAAGAGAGAACTTGGGAACGCTCCACTCCACAATGTGAAACTAATTTAGTGTTTACCCAAGCTCCCTGGCTGAGGTAGGGTGGTTTCACCCTCATTAAGGATCATGTGTATTTATGGCTGCCATTTTGAATGGCGTACCACTTCGGGACTGAAATCAGTGAAACAGATTTCTTAGTGTTAAAGTTCCGGTTTGTATGAAGTTGGGAGAAAACGTGAGGAGAATCATCTCTGTACAAAGAGGATTTGCATGCATCGGATAGTAACTTTGAGATTGAGGTAAATTAATTGGGGCATAGGAAAAGCCTACATAAAATTTAGCAACAAGGTGACTTGACTGGGGGTGGACAGATGAATGGATAAACTGGCGGATATATAGATTGATTGGTAGAAAGTGATGTGCAGTCAGCATTGTTAATGTGGCTTTGATTTAACAAGTGAGAAAGATAATAGAATGCCTAAGCCTTACAGGAAGGGACTTTTTCTGTCAGTGTTAGTAACAAATGGAAAAAGCTGAATTTTTAAAAAATCTTCACTCTTTCCACAATATCTGCTCCATGCAGGATACTGCGGAACCTTTTTGATACGACAAGTGTTTCACAAAATCAGCAGCAGGCTGATTGAGCATTACTGGCTGACAGTTTGATAAAAGAGATATAGCAGCAATTTGCAGTTCAGTTTCAGTAAGCAGGCAGTTGAGTTTGAAAAGGTTGCAATCTCAACATTTACTCAGAAAATTTCTTGGATCTAAAGACGGTTTCGTGACTCGTACTTCTGAAGTTGGCTGTACAAAAAAAAAAGACAAACCCCTTAAACCGACTGTTTCCTGTAGATGAATTGGAATGAAGGCTTTTAAAAAGCACAGTTGAGACGTTCACTCAGTATGGAGGCAGAAATTAAAGCCACCAGTCTCTATTGACTTGTGAGGCGCATTCCATTGTATAAGTAATCCACCTTTCGGACAGGACGTTAAACCGAGGCCCCGTCTCATCCTGCTCTCCCGCTCGTCTCACAGATGCAAAACAATCTTAAAATGCTATCGACTCCCTCTCTCCAAGAATGTACTACCTCCACGATGTCGACAAATTCTTAATGGATTTGTCAATCAAACAAAGCCAGGGATCTGCAGTCTGACCTGTAACTGTCAAATATCTACGGCCGTTATACCTTAAAGGGACACATACACACACCTAGGTTTTACTTTGCCTAGTATAATGTTCCAGCTGATACTCTGTCAGCAGCAACACAGGAAATTTGCTAGTAATAAATAATATGCAAATGAGTGTTTTATACCTGAGTGCGATATATGGAATAATTAAAGGAGTGTTGTACCTATAATACTGCCCTTGTAGTGTGGTTTATGGCAGTGTCTGAGTCCTTTGATATATTTCTGTCGTGTAACACAGCCTTTAAATTATACTGTAAGTAACAAATTCCACTCTGTACATTATGCTACAAGGTGTCAGCCTTGGCTCAGTGGTTACCCTCTTGCCTCTGAATCAGAAGGTTATGGGTTCAAGCCCCATAATCTAGGCTGACATTTCAGTGGAGTACTGAGGGAGTGCTGCAGTGTCAGAGATGTCGTCTTTCAGATCAGATGCCAAACTGAGGCCCTGTCTGTCCTCTCAGGTGGGCAAAAAAGATCCCACGGTGCTATTTGCAGAAGAGCACGAGAGTTTTCCTGGTGCCCTGGGCAATATTTATCCCTCAACCAACACCACCAGAAGCAATTGGTACGGATGATGGAGATAACTCTCTGAGCATTGCCACATCTCCAACTCTTTGACATCCCATTCAGGTCAGGTTTCTGATTGTATAGATCCAGGCAGCCATTTCATCAGTAGTTGTGACACTTTTATTTAGTGGAAATAACATTTTGGGATACAGTATATGAGTAATTTGAGACATGACATGTAGTGGGTGTAAGATGCTTGGGAGGAACAGGTGACTTTTGGACCTATGATTCCCAAAGTTCTCCACCACTGGGGTTTTCCTTGTGTCATTTTTGGGTCTGTTATAGACTAATTGAGTGAGAATGACAGTCAACAATTCCATTTTCATGGTATCATGTGTAAGGAAATATAGGTTTTAGGTTTTAAAAGATATTTAGGGGAACTCGGCTCAAAAGGGTTTCATTAGTTAAAACTTTAGTTGACGGTACTGTACTATAACAGACTGCTTTTAAATTAACTTAATGCAGCTGCAGGCAATAAAAGCCATTAGAATCTTCTTGTTACAAACTAAGGGAAGAACATATGGGTAATTCTCCACCACCCCCGCTCCAGACTCCCTGGAATGCTGAAACTAGATAAGTCTTGTACTTTCAGAGCCTATAGGGTGATTTATCAAAGGTCTCCACCTTAGAGGGAGGTAACCCTTGGGTATGTGAACATCTCCAGCCCAGGGCCCACTGTTGGCAGGCCCCCGTTGGCCCACTGAGTAATTAAGAGATAAGGGAAAGTAACCTGAATGGGTTAATGCCTGTCAATCATCAGGCATCATTTCTACTCTAAAGAATAGCCCAAAACTCATGCTTGTTGTAAAGAAAAGAAGGTACCTAGCGGGTAAACACGAATGAGGTAAACGTTCGTGCATGAGGGAACGTGAGACAGAGTCACGGCTTCTACCCAAAGAACAAGGGGTAATATAATTCTCAATTGCACTTTGTAAACTACTGCTTAAATTTTAATGTATTGATTCTTACTTGTGCTAAATAAAGCCATATGGCTATTAACCATTATAATGTCAGTCTTGAACATTGAATAGAGTCAAAATTGACTACACATGCGCCTACCAGGATGGACCTTGGTCTTTATGCGTCTAGAAATTCTTATGCTCCCATGAGGGCCATCTTCTGTCCCCACAAGGCAAGCAGTGACATCCACCTCACTTCCTCCTGCCATTGGGGAATATTTGAAGAATATTTGAAAGTTCAGAGGGGCATGACAGTAGTATTAATGAAATAGAGAAAGGTTGTGACAAGTTGTGGGAGGGCAATGGTTGGAGGCTAGATACCAGGAAGGTCCCAAGTACTGCAGGGATCAGTGCTTGAACCCCTGCTATTCATAATGATTTGGATGAGGGAACCAAATGTAATATTTCCAAGTTTGCTGATGACACAAAACCAGGTGGGATCATGAGAAGGATGCAAAGAGGCTTCAAGGTGATTTAGACAAGTTGAGTGAGTGGGCAAATACATGGCAGATGCAGCATAAATATGGATAAATGTGAAGTTATCCACTTCGGAAGGAAAAACAGAAAGGCAGAGTATTATTTAAATTGTGATAGATTGGGGAATGTTGATGTACAAAGAGACCTGGGTTTCCTTGTACACCAGTCACTGAAAGCAAACATGCAGGTGCAGCAAGCAGTTAGGAAGACAAATGATATGTTGGCCTTCATTGCAAGACGATTTGAGTACAGGAGCAAGGATGTCTTACTGCTGTTATACAGGGCCTTGGTGAGACCACACCTGGAGTATTGTGCGCAGTTTTGGTCTCCTTACCTAAGAAAGGATATACTTGCCATAGAGGGAGTGCAGCGAAGGTTCACCAGACTGATTCCTGGGATGGCACGACTGTCATATGAGGAGAGATTGGGTTGACTAGGCCTGTATTCACTCGAGTTTGGAAGAATGAGAGGGGATCTCATTGAAACATATAAAATTCTGACAGGGCTAGACAGACTGAATGCAGGGACGATGTTTCCCCTGGCTGGGGGTTCCAGAATGAGGGATCACAGTCTCAGGATACGGGGTAGGGCATTTAGGACTGAGATGAGGAGAAATTTCTTCACTCAGAGGGTGGTGAACCTGTGGAATTCTCTACCACAGAAGGCTGTGGAGGGCAAGTCACTGAATATATTTAAGGAGCTAGATAGATTTCTGGACACAAAAGGCATCAAGGGGTATGGGAAGAGAGTCGGAATATGGTATTGAGATAGAGGATCAGCCATGATCATATTGAATGGCAGAGCAGGCTCGAAGGGCCGAATGGCCTACTCCTGCTCCTATTTTCTATGTTTCTATGTGCAATCCATAGTCTTACATAGAACTTACAGCACAGAAACAGGCCATTCAGCCCAACTGGTTCATGTCGGTGTTTATGCTCCACACGAGCTTCCTCCCACCCCTCTTCATCTAACCCTATCAGCATATCCTTCTATTCTTTTCTCCCTCGTGTGTTTATCCAGCTTTCCCTTAAATGTATCCATGCTAGTCGCTTCAAGCACTCCTTGTGGTAGCAGGTTCCACATTCCAACAACTCTCTGGGTAAAGAAGTTCCTCCTCAATTCCCTATTGGATTTATTAGTGACTATCTTATGTTTATGGCCCCTAGTTTTGGACTCCCAGCGCTGTTAGTTGATCTCAGGGTGGCAATAAGGGCCTCTCCTGGGGCACTGAAAATAATTAGGCACAGTCCCTGTTCCTGAAGGCTGTCCAGTGAGCCCTGCTGGAAAGTGTGTGCATGATCATTGGATGAGTCACGTGGACCCAGAAAAAGGTTTCAGAGGGTTACTGGTGCCATTGATACTACACCCTAGTTTGAGTCGCCATCTACTGGACAGGAGCGGATAGAAATGGTTTTTAAAAAAAACTACACAAAATAAATGAATGAACAAGGTAACCGACAGGGCCCTCTCACTGACTGGAAATTCAGATCATGGACAAACAATTCTGGTTTGAATGGGGTGCCCTGTGCTCCTCTCCCTCCTGAATTTTAAATGAGGGCAGATTGTTTGGCCAGTGTGGTGTGAGCTTTGCACTGGCACCAACCTATGCCAAAACAAACCTGGGAGTTAGAATTTGGCTCTGAAGGCAGAAAAATAAGGAACTATTCCAAATTAACACAATCTAGATTCTCTTTAACAAATATGAAATGCAATATTAAAATAAAAATTTAGCACAGCACATAAAAATCCCAGGGTTTAAGAACCTGTTGCAGAATGCATAATTAAATAGGCTACTTTAAAAAATATTGCAAGTCGGTTAATTTTTGAAAGGAGTCTATGAAAATTCTGACCCAGCCATAAAATTTCACTGCACAGTTTATAGGGATACAGCTGTATTGCGCAGTGCATCTAACAAAAAGCCCTTTTAAATACCACAGAATGTCCTGCTGTGTCTAGCACTGTTATATTGAGCTTTTAAATAAGTGACCGAGCTTATAAATGCTGGAAACTCTCTAGTTGCACTTATATTACAGCTTGCTGCACGCAAGGGTTTATTTCAAAACTGAAAGCAAATATGCTTAATGAATAAATAACTGGTCTGCGTGAAAATATAATTAACTAACCGAGTACTCGGAGTCCTGTGCACTTTCCAAAATACATATGTTCAGCTGCACATCTGCAGAAAATCAGCAGCTGGAAAATGTACACAGAACGGAACAAATTTTTATTTTCCTGAAATGAAATAATTGCAAAAGTGAGCTGCTTGATTAAGTATTGGCGGTGGGATGAGAAGATGGGAAGGGAGGTTCCAATTTAAATGAGCTTGGACCCAAAACTGCCACCAAAAGTGAGATTAAGATGAAGTTGATCTTCTCACAGGGATGCTTCACAACGTAGAGATTGCATGTAGTGCTGCTGTTTATTTGTTTTACCGACTGGCAATCTCTCTTTATCTATTGCTATCTGTGGTTTGAACTGATCATAAGAAGATAAGAAATAGGACCAGCATGGCCCCTCGAGTCTGCTCTGCCATTCAGTAAGATCATGGCTGATCTTCTACCTCAACTCTACTTTCCTGCCCTATCCCCATATCCCTTGATTCCCTTAGTGTCCAAAAATCTATCAATCTTAGTCTTTATTATACTCAACAACTAAGCATCCACAGCCCTCTGGGGTAGAGAATTCCAAAGAATCACAACCCTCTGAGTGAAGAAATTTTTCCTCATCTCGGTCCTACATGGCCGACCATTTAACGTAAGACCATGATCTGTAGTTCTAGACTCTCCAGCCAGAGGAAACTGCCTCTCAGCATCTACCCTGTCAAGCCCTCTAAGAATTTTATATGTTTCAATGAGATCACCTCTCATTCTTCTAAACTCCAGAGGGTATAGGCCTATTCTACTCAATCTCTCCTCATAGGACAACCCTCTCATCCCAGGTCTCAATCTAGTGAACCTTCGTTGCACCGCCTCTAAGGCGAATATATCCTTCCTTAGGTAAGGAGACCAAAACTGTACACAGTACTCCAGGTGTGGTCATATCAGAGCCCTATATAATTGCAGCAAGACTTCTTTACTCTAAAACTCCAACCCCCTTGCAATAAAGACTAACATACCATTTGCCTTCCTAATTGCTTGCTGTACCTGCATGTTAACTTGCTGTGATTCGTGTACAAGGACACCCAAATCTCTCTGACCACCAACATCTCTTAGCCCCTCACTTTTTAAAAAATATTCTGCTTTTCTATTCTTCCTACCAAAGTGGATAATTTCACATTTCCCCACATTATACTCCATCTGCCACCTTCTCACCCACTCATTTAACTTGTCTATATCCCATTGCAGCCTCTTTGTATCCTCCTCACAGCTTAATTTCCCACCTAGCTTTGTATTTTCAGCAAATTTGGACACATTACACTCGGTCCCTTCACCTAAGTCATTGATATATATTGTAAATAGCTGAGGCCCAAGCACCGATCCTTGCGGCACCCCATTAGTTACAACCTGTCAACCTGAAAATGACCCATTTATTCCTACTCTCTTTTCTGTCTGTTAACCAATCCTCAATCCATGCTAATATATTACCCCCAATCCCATGAGCCCTAATCTTGTGTAACAACCTCTTGTGTGGCACCTTATCAAATGCCTTTTGAAAATCCAAATATACTCCATCCACTGGTTCCCCCTTATCTACCCTGCTAGTTACACCCTCAAAAATCTCTAATAGATTTGTCAAACATGATTTCCCATTCATAAAACCGAGTTGACTCTGCCTAATCATATTATGATTTTCTAAGTGTCCTGTTATTATATCCTTAATAATAGATTCTAGCATTTTCCCTACTACTGATATCAGGCTAACTGGCCTATAGTTCCCTGTTTCTTCTCTCCCTCCTTTCTTGAATAGCGGTGTTACATTTGCTAACTTCCAATCCACAGGAAATCTAGGGAATCTAGGGAATTCTGGAAGATCAAAACCAATGCATCCATTATCCCTGCAGCCACCTCTTTTAGAACCCTAGGATGTAGGCCATCAGGTCCAGGGGATTTGTTAGCTTTTAGTCCCATTAATTTCTCCAGTACTTTTTCTTTATTAATCTTAATTGCTTTAAGTTCCTCACTCTCATTACACCCTTGGTTCCCCACTATTTCTGGTGTGTTTTTTGTGTCTTCTACTGTGAAGACAGATACAAAATATTTGTTTAACATCTCTGCCATTTCCTTGTTCCCTGTTATAATTTTTCCTGTCTCGGCCTCTAAGGAACCCATGTTTACTTTCGCCAATCTCTTCCTTTTTACATACTTGTATAAGTTCTTACAATCTGTTTTTATATTTCTTACTCGTTTACTCTCATATTCAATTTTCTCCCTCTTTATCAATTTCTTGGTCATCCTTTGCTGATTTCTAAAACCCTCCCAATATTCAGGTTTACTACTTTTTTTAAATAACATTGTAAGCCTCTTCTTTTAATCTAATACTATCCTTAACTTCTTTAGTTAGCTATGCTTGGATCACTTTTCCCATGGAGTTTTTATTCCTCAAGAGAATGTATATTCGTTGAGAATTATGAATTATTTCTTTAAATGTTCGCCATTGCTTATCTACCGTCATATGTTTTAATCTAATTTCCCAATTTACCTTAGCCAAGGCGTCCTTCACACCTTAGTAATTGGCTTTGTTTAAATTTAAGACCCTGGTTTTGGACTTAACTACATCACTCTCAAACTCAATATAAAATTCTATCATATTATGATCACTCTGCCCCAGAGGATCCTTAACTATAAGATTACTAATTAACCCTGTCTCATTACACAATACTAGATCTAAAATAGCCTTTTCCCTAGTTGGTTCCTCAACATATTATTCCAGGAAACTGTCTCGAATGCATTCCATGAATCGTCCTCCAAACTACTTTTGCCAATTTGGTTTGCCCAGTCTATATGAAGATTAAAGCCCCCCCACAATTATTGCATTACCCTTGTTATATGGTTCTCTAATTTCCTGATTTATACTCTGTCCAACACTATAACTACTGTTAGAGGCCTGTTAACTACTCCCACCAGTGTTTTCTGCCCCTTGTTATTTCTTAGCTTCACCCACACTGACTCTACATCCTGATTTTCTGAGCTAAGACCCTTTCTCACTACTGTCTTTACCTCATCCTTTATTGTCAGGGCTACCCCCATCCCACCCCCCTCCCTTTTCCATTTTGCCTATCTTTTCTAAAAGTCAAGTAGCCTGGAATATCTAGTTCCCACTCTTGGTCACCCTGCAACCACGTCTCAGTAATGGCTACTAGATCAAACCCCATTAATCTCTATTTGTGCCATTAATTCATATATCTTGTTACGAATGCTTCGTGCATTCAGATATAGCGCCTTTAATTTTAACATCTTACTATTTTTCCCTGATGTGACTGTAGTCACTAATGCTCTATTACCTTTGTTAAACTCTGTCCCTTCCTGACACACTCTGCTTGTTTTTACCCAAATCGCTACTCTGACTTGACTTTTCTCCTTAGACTTATAAATTTACTCGTACCTGAACCCTTCCCCCTCTTATTAGTTTAAAGCCCTATCTACCGCCCTAGTTATTCAATTCGACAGGACACTGATCTCAGCCCCGTTTAAGTGGAGCCCGTCCCAACGGAACAGCTCCCTCTTTCCCCAGTACTGGTGCCAGTGCCCCATGAATTGAAACCCCTGCTTCCCACACCACTCTTTCAGCCTCGCATTTAACCATCTAATCTGTTTGTTCCTATGCCAATTTGCATGTGGCTCAGGTAGTAATCCAGAGATTATTACCGTTGAGGTTCTGCTTTATAATTTAGACCCTAGCTCCTCAAACTCCCTCAGCAGAGCCTCGTTCCTAGTTCTACCTATGTCTTTGGTTCCTACATGGACCATGAGAACTGGATCCTCCCCCTCATGCTCTAAGTTCTTCTGCAGCCGTGAGCAGATGTCCTTAACCCTGGCACCGGGCAGGCAGCACAGCCTTCGGGACTCCCGGTCGCGGCTGCAGAGAACAGTATCTATCCCCCTGACTATACTATCCCCTAACACTACCACATTCCTTTTTGCTTCCTCCGCTTGACTGGTCTCCTGTACCACGGTACCATGGTCAATTTGCCCATCCTCCCTGTGCAGTCTTTGTTTTCATCCACACAGGTAGCGAGTACCTCATGCCTGTTGGACTAGAGCAAAGGCTGAGGCTCCTCCACCACTGCATCTGGGGTCCCCTTACCTGCCTGACTCGCAGTTACATCCTCCTGTCCCTGACCACGAACCAAATCTAAACCACTACCTAAGGGGTGTGACCGCCTCCTGGGTCAAAGTATCCAGGTAACTCTCCCCCTCCCTGATGCATCGCAGTGTCTGCGCCTTGGACTCCAGCTCAACAACTCTGAGCCGAAGTTCCTCGAGTTGTGGACACTTACTGCAGATGTGGTTGCCTGGGATCACGCTGCTCTCTATAAACTCCCACGTGCTGCAGTTATGGCACCACCTGCACTGCCATCTCTATCTAGCCTTGTTTTATTTATTTACTTAATTAAAGTTTTTATGTAATTAATTCATTTGGTTTAGTTTTAATTTTTTAAAAACGAACTCATTTATCTAGTTTAAATAATTAATTTAATAAAGTATTAGCAAATTATAGGTTCCTAGTTTAAGCCACTCCCCTAGCTTGGAGAACAAAAAAACTCACCAACCAGCCACCAATCTGCTGTCCTGTGACCTCACGTTTTGACTTTTTTTTGATTTCCCAGGTCCGTTCCTGCCGTTCTCCGCTCCCTCTTTATATGGGCCCCACTCGCCTCACACGTGCAGGTCAATTCCTGCCACCCTCCGCTCCCTCTTTATATGGGCCCCGCTCGCCTCACACACCCAGGTCCGCTCCTGCCGTTCTCCACTCCCTCTTTATATGGACCCCGCTCGCCTCACACACCCAGAATCTAATATATATATTGGCTTTTAGATATAAACAATTTGAACAATATCAGATGAAAATTCACCTTCATTGGATTCCCTTGCTTTCAGTTGCAGCAGTCTTAACTCTTCGTCTTCATTAGATTCCCTCGTCCTGCAGGTTCTAGACGCACGAGCACACACATACAAAACCGATCAGTCCTTCGCCAGCTAATTTTTTGTTAAATTGAGAAACGTCATTTAAAAATACAAAGAGAGAAGACGAGAAAACTTCAGAAGTAACGGCTAGTGAGGTCAGCCTTAGGATTTAAAAGCCTGGAAGGGGGGGAAATTGGACTTGGGCATTGATGCTAAACGGGCAGAATCGTGTGGGCCGCCTGTTATACACCCCGATCAATATCAGGCGGGGAGCGTAAAGGCGGCTGATTCGATACCGCCCATTTTTGCTCTACTGCCCAAGACAGGTTTCTACCCCTTGTTGTTTGAAACGGGGAAGTGGAAAGTTTGGGAGGGAACGAGTTCCAGAAATCCTGGGAAAGAATAATGACAATAGATGTTTCATCGCGTCTTGACTTCAACACAGTGAGGAAAACACACGAGGAACGGCTACTTTGAGTGAGGTACAGAAGGAGGCTGTCACCTATGGAACAGTCCCCCAGCTTCAGTTAGTACCTTTAGGAGGGGGGAAAAGTGCAAAATTGAAGAGAGAAGTCTATAATTAATTATGTTTATTATTTGGATACAGACCTCAAGCAGTAGTCTCATTAAGCTTAAATGGTTTTTAATATATCAGTTGGTCCATAAAGTTAGATTAATGCCTTGTAAACACTCCTTGATATTTGTTTTTTTAAATATATATTTGTATGTGGGGCTTTTGAGGTCAGTTCTGGCACACGGTGTCCATTTATATACTAACTGCCAGCATGTTGTATATCATTAATGCGCAATGCGATTTAGCCCACACAATTTAATGACGGCGTAATCCTCACTGTGAATAAACAGAGTTAGTTTACAGTTGGTTATCAGCAGAGTTGAATGAAGTTGTATGTTCAAGTATGACATTGATTTCAATAACTTCAGATCATAACCTCTGCTCCCATTTTTTCGGACAGCAGCTGCTGGTAATGGTTCTGCTGTTGCCATTTACAGCTCCTCTAGACCCATCTTTTGTTTCTTTACTTGTCCCATTACCGCCCTCCTTTGCCTTGCACCATTATCCTTTTGTCATTTAATCACTCCTGCCCTCCACCCTATCCCTTTTGTTCTTTTCTCCCCCCACCTTTTTTTCTCTGGCCCTGTACTTACTTAAAAACTGTTAAATCTTTACTTCTTCCAGTTCTGACGAAAGGTCATCGACCCGAAACGTTAACTCTGTTTCTCTCTCTCTCTCCACAGGTACTGCTTGACCTGCCGAGTGTTTCCCAGCATTTTCTGTTTTTATTTCAGCAATAAAAAGAATTATATCCAAAAGTGGGTTAATCATCAGTACGTTACCCAGTTAAATGAGACCCCCCTCGGAGTCCAATATTGGCCTGCTGAAAATTGGATGCGAGACTCTTTGCTTTTAAATGCTGGATCTAGTGATAGCTACTGTACGTTATACATGAGTAATTTATTGGTTTCAATTTAAGTGGAACTTTGGTAATCTCTGGTATTGATGCTAAACTAAACTAATAATACAATTATATGTTAATTCCTTTGTTTTAAAAGACTGGATCGAATGATGGCACCCTACATATAAATGAATAATTTTTTGATTACAATTTAAATGGAACTTTAACAATCTTTTTTTCATTACTCTTAATTGTAACTCCATGACTAACAATACAATTGCATGTTAATTGCTTTATAATTGCATCTATTAATCGTGAAACTTAGAATTAATCATAAAGCTGATGAAACGTTTGAGTAATAAGCAGTCATTAAATATGAAATTAAGCTCAAAATTGACTCCAGGACCCATGGAAACCCTTTCATTTGATAATACAGGACCCACTAACTCTCTGACTGATAAGAGGTGCTCGCTGAATATTTCCATATTCAGTACTCCATTGATCCTGCCCCGTCCTTTGTTTATTTCATACAACATAATTCATTTTTTAAAAAAAAATGAAACTGAATAACTTTTATTAAGAAAGAAAACATCCCTCAAAAAAAAAATCTGCAATCTTTTTGCAGCAATCACAAAAGGCACAGCTGGGGTGGGAATTGAAGTAAGAAATTAATTTTCATCCGAGAAATAGAAAAATCTTGTCACTTGACCTGAAACGATCTTATTTTACAAGATTGGGGAAGTAATTAATGAAGCAATCAAGCTGTCGCTGATACAGTCTCTAAAAATAGAAGGAACAATGTTAGAGGTTTGGATTTAGTGCCTCTTGTTCCTGGGATATATTTTACAAAGACCAGTGCAGGGAGAGTGAGCAATACCCATGACCCTGAAACAACCTTCAGTTTAAATCACTCATAATAACATAAGAGGGAAGTGACAAGTGTGCCGTTATTAATACCTCCTCCATCTTGATGAACTGATAATTCTGCATCTCGAGGCAATTAATTTTCTGTAATTATATAGTCTGAATAGCTAATGCACTGAGGTGATACAGGTTTGTGATTGTGATCGAACCTGACTGATCCCACAATACAGGAACTGGGTTGTATGTAAGTGCTGTGTAATCAATACATATTAAGTGATCACCTTGAAAAGATTAACTCCTTGACACAGTTATTTACCCAAATGGATAATTAAACTTTGCTTGCCAATGAGCATCACTTTAAAAGGGTGTTAACTCACTAATCTTTTGTCAAGACCACAATCTCCAAGCACTTTCTTGGGCTTCTCAGGAATGGCCCAACATTCTGTGGTGAGGAGTGATGGGATTTCTCTATACAGTGAATTGATTTCAATCACACCACTGCAATCGTTTACCAAGTGGGGGGATATTGCTCACAGCCACAGGAAAAATAGCTGTACGTTCTGTAGTGCCCATTCGCTTATTCCATGGATGACACGAGAGACCTGCCTCCCAGTGGCAATTCTTTGCTGCCTCTTACTATTGGGCAAGAGAAGGAAAGGGAACTGAACCCCAGCTGTACCTACATCCCATTTCCACGTGGACCATACATGGAGGCCCAGAGGCACGTGGAGTAGCAAGTTTACTGAGGGCCGCTGGTGAACAAGAGGGGGTTGGAGGTGGACTTTGGGTTGCATTGTGAGTACCACTGATTCTCAACCAAGGGCGAGTGGAGACAGTCAGGAGGGAGTCTTCAAGATGGCATCTGAGACAGTTACTTAATTTTGAATTAATCTCGATAAGGGCCAGTAACTTATACTTACGTCCAGAACTAAGAACTTAACAAGTCGCACCCTCCCCCCACTCCGTTAAAGGTACTGAAAAGATTTCTACTTCTGTGTATGGAATGTTGTTTAAAGTTCACGGAAATAAAATGAGATTATCTTTCTGTCCCTTTATTGCTTTGTGATTTTTTTTCTTCCTGCCTCTTCTTTAAGCTTTCTTTGCCTTTCTCAGAACCAAACACCACTTTGTGAATGAAAGGGCAGGGCAGCCTACCAGTCCCCAGCCCTATACCCAATGTTTTTTTTAATTCATTCATGGGATGTGGGCGTCGTAGGCGAGGCCAGCATTTATTGCCCATCCCTAATTGCCCTTGAGAAAGTGGTGGTGAGACGCCTTCTTGAACCGCTGCAGTCCGTGTGGTGAAGGTTCTCCCACAGTGCTGTTAGGAAGGGAGTTCCAGGATTTTGACCCAGCGACGATGAAGGAACGGCGATATATTTCCAAGTCAGGATGGTGTGTGACTTGGAGGGGAACGTGCAGGTGGTGTTGTTCCCATGTACCTGCTGCTCTTGTCCTTCTAGGTGGTAGAGGTCGCGGGTTTGGGAGGTGCCGTCGAAGAAGCCTTGGCGAGTTGCTGCAGTGCATCCTGTGGATGGTACACACTGCAGCCACTGTTCGCCGGTGGTGAAGGGAGTGAATGTTTAGGGTGGTGGATGGGGTGCCAATCGAGCGGGCTGCTTTGTCCTGGATGGTGTAGAGCTTCTTGAGTGTTGTTGGAGCTGCACTCAATGTTGTTTGGGAATTGCACACAGAGTTTAAAACAGGCCAACGTCCTTACCTCAACACGAGGAGGGACTTTCTCATTGATTTAACTGGTCCACCGTACCATTGATAGAATCTGTGAGGGCAACTCTATATTTCTTCATGGCTGTTCTTTGCACAACCCAGCAACTTGACTTGGGGAAGATTGGCGAAACAGCAACGTAGGCCTTAACACAAGCTAAAGTTTTCCTTACAGCTTCATAGAGGGTAAGCAAGAGTTAAAAAAAAGAACTTCTTTCTGATTGTTTTTTCTCTCTTTCTGCAGACCAGAGTTTCAGCGATATTATACCTTTTCCCACTGGTCTTATAAACGAATATTGTCTCATTGTTCATGAACCGTGCTGTCTGCTGACAGTTTGGATTAAATGTGCCCCTGTTCAGTCTCTCTTTGTTTCAGTCTTGGGAAATTGAATCTCTCTCACTGCTTCATCATTGCTGTAATGGAGTCTTGCTAGTTTGTTCCTGGAAAACAGGCTTGTCTATTACCTGACTGGACAGCGCCAATTTCTGAAAAGATTTAAAAGCGAACAGGTTTTTTTTAAATGGAAGGTACAGGGAACAAAATGACTTGGCTCAACAACTCTCAAATGAAATATTTGTCCCCGGTCTATTTATGTTTCAAGTTTGTCAAAGTCACGGATTCTCTTAGGAGATTTAATTCTGTTTAATAGGTCCCAGTCGTCTAGTAGTTTTAGAACTGGATTCTTAACCAGAAAATTGTGGATCTGAACAGTACGGCTGAGGGTTGTTTTCACGTAAAAACACCCTTCGCAGTAGAGATGAGTTTTATTAATTCACGGCTGGGCTACTGGGGGAAAGTTAATGAAGTATCCGTGTTCCCTGTGACCAAATCCACTGGTTTGCAGTTTCCACAGAAAAATGGATGAAATCAATGAATGTGCTCTCGGAAACACAGGTAAAAATCTTGGAATCCAATGGAATAAAAACAGGATTTCACGTATCCAGTCACCATAAACCAGTTTCCTTGCCTATCACCAAACTTTTTCTTGACCTGCAACCCCATGACATAGATTACAACACAGAAACAGACCGTTCGGCCCAAGCAGCCCATACTGGTATGTGTCCTGCACACAAGGAGCAGTCTTAATCCCTTCTGCCCGCCATGTCTTCACAACCCTCTTATCCCCCTTTCCTTCGACCACCTATCTAACCTATTCTCGAATGTTGACATACGGGGGTAATTTTAACCCAACAAACCAACCCTTCATGGAGCATAAAATCAGACGGCGGGGGGAGGGGTGTAAAACAAGTGTCCAGCCTGAACTCGCCTCGTTCCTGCCAGGCGGGTTCAGTTAAAATAAACCCCATAGACTCTGTTCCATTGCAACTGCTTATGGAGAATCTGAGCTGAAATAATCTCCCAGCTAAAAGGAAACCTTGTTGAAGATATGAGAGTGAAAGAAATGCCAAATCAGCTGTTCCCATAGTTACCAATTGTCAATTTCCAACAGACCAAACCAGATTATGTTAATAGGACCAAGTACCCAGTCTTTCATTTATACTGTAATAATACATTTTTATATTACTCCTGAGCTGATTTTTTTGACCTAATTCAATCCATGCCAATTGCTAGCTCAGAGCAGATAAACATGACTATCATGACTAATGAGAAAGTTCATAGTTTGCCTGTCTACCCATCCATCTCCATGGGGCCACGCGGAATGACACGGTAGGATAGGAGCACTAAAATGAAGGAAATTTGTAATATCCTTACATTATTCTTTTATTTCAGGATAAACTCACCCCATTTTTCTCTCTTCCTCTCTGGGTCATGCATTTCCTACATTACAACAGTGACTACACTTCAAAAGTACTTCATTGGCTGTAAAGCGCTTTGGGACATCCTGAGGTCGTGAAAGACGCTGTATAAATACAAGTCTTTCTTTCTTTTCTATTAACTGTACCCAGGGAGGCCAATCTTCTCTTAGGCCTCTGCCAATGCCTTTCTGGAAGCGAATGCAGATCAACAGTTCCCATGCAGATTTTCTCTCCTAAACTGTAGGGAAGTGGCCTCTGTTTAATGCACACCCACATCAGCATGGCAAAGATTGAGAATTTATCAGCAGGGGGAATCATAAGGGTCAATTTAACACCCACTGCCCAGCAGAAAGGGTGCGGGTGGGATTTGGGGGTTAGGATGGTGGGGTGGGGGGGGGTGGGGTGAAGAGTGAGGGAGGGGGATTCGCACTCCGTTCCCGACACATTCCTGCTTCCCCCCCCCCCACCAAGCATTTTTACTTACCTGACTTCAGGCATGGGAAGGCTGCCTGCCCCGAGGGGTGGTGGCCTAATTTAAATGGCAGTGCCGCGTCCCAGTAATGTCATCGGGACGCACACCTCATTTTAACTGCGGGCCAGATTAAAAGCTCGCGGCAGCAAGGATCCAGGACACCTTGGGTCTCCCCAGCCCACGGCTTCTCCCCCTCCCCGATCGCAGACTTGACAACTCCTCTCTCCCCATCCATAAGACCTTAAGACCATAAGAAATAGGAGCAAGAGTAGGCCATTTGGCCCCTCGAGCCTGCTCCGCCATTTACTGAGATCATGGCTGATCTGATTTTTACCTCAACTCCACTTTCCCGCCCTTTCCCCATATCCTTTGACTCCCTTGCTGATCAAAAAATTTGTCTAACTCAGCCTTGAATGTATTCAATGACTCAGCCTCCACAGCTTTTTGGGGTAAAGAATTGCAAAGATTCACGACCCTCTGGGGGAAGAAATTCCTCCTCACTTCCATCTTAAACGGGCGACCCCTTATTCTGAGACTATGCCCCCTAATTTTAGATTCCCCCATGAGGGGTAGCATCCTCTCAGCATCTACCCTATCGAGTCCCCTCAGAATCTTATATGTTTCAATAAGATCTCCTCTCATTCTTCGAAACTCCAATGAGTATAGACCCAACTGTTCAATCTTTCCTCATAAGACAACCCTTCCATACCCCGAATCAACCTAGTGAACCTTCTCTGAACTGCCTCCGATACAAGTATGTCCTTCCTTAAATAAGGGCACCAGAACTGTACGCAGTACTCCAGGTGTGGTCTCACCAGTACCCTGTACAGTTGTAGCATAACTTCCCTGCTTTTATACTCCACCCCCCTAGAAATAAAGGCCAATATTCCATTTGCCTTCTGGATTACCTGCTGCACCTGTATGTTGTACATGAAACACCTGTACAAGAACACCCAGATCCCTCTGTACCGCAGCATTTTGTAGTATTTTTCCATTCAAATAATATTTTGCTTTTTTATTTTTCCTCCCAAAGTGGATGACTTCACATTTTCCCACGTTATATTCCATCTGCCAAATTTTTGCCCATTCGCTTAACCTGTCAATATCCCTTTGCAGACACTTTGTGTCCTCATCGCAACTTGCTTTTCCGCCTATCTTTGTATCATCAGCTTACCCTACTTACCTTGCCGAGGACTGCTTGCGTGGATCCCCGGCGGCGGCCTGGCCCCCACCAATTTTGACTCCCGCCCACCGGTGGTGATGTCATTTCCACCAGCTTCGGACAGGAGTCAATGTCGGGCACGCAAATAAGGCCCGGGAGTTAAAATCAGATGAGGCCCGGATGGTCCACGGCCCACGTTGGCCCTCACACCCCCAATTCTTCCCCGAGCTAAAATCAGCCCTTTGGTTGCATCCCACCTCACTGAGACACTGTGCATTGTACCACTGCACTATTTTGGTCTAATACAATTGTGAAGCTGTTGACGTAAGAATGATATAGCCTTTCGATTACAAACCAATGATGTGATAATAAGTCATTCTATTTCCCTACAGATATCACAAAGGGTCCATCTTCAAAGTTTTATTCTCACTATTTCTAAATAAATCAGAATTCTCTGAAATTTGAACTTAAATCCTTATTTATATTAATTGATCTCCCACGACATTGGTTGTGGTCAAAAATAAGAATTGTCTCTCTCTTCTTGTAACTCTTTCTGAGTTTTACTTTCTCTGTCTTTCTTTTTATGTCCCAGATTTTCTTTCTCCCTCTTATTCTGTACAGCTTTCATGTTGTCATCTCTGTATCCGTCTATTTGTCGTTGACTCTTTTCCCACTCTTATTTCTGTAAGTATGCCTTTGATTCCATCTCCTCTCTTTTACCTATGTGTCTGCCACTGTCTCTGTATGCCTCTCACATATTTTTCTTCACTAGTTTTCTGAATTTTCATCTTTCACCAATTTAAAGGCCAGGGCATGTAGCATGATGGTAACTGGTATATACTTGGTCTGAGGTAGGTACAGGGGACTGGGCAGAGAATGGCTTCCAGGACCTGTTGCAACACATGAGTGAGCAAGAAGCGGAGGAGTTGTGCCTGAGAGAGGGAGGGTTGGGGGGCTTGGACTTGGGTTGGGTGAAAGTGGGGGGCCAGGATCTGACCCGCAGTGCACCTGCACCCTAGGTTGATGTCACAGTGAATCAGGAGCCATGAACGTGCTGCCCGGAGGGCACTTAGTGACATCAATGATTCCCTGTATTCTTTAAATCCAGCAATGCATTGAAATTGGGCAACCAATCTCCCATTACTATTCAATGGTAAACAAGATGAAAATGCTGACCCCGTTCCTATGTGAAATGAGTTTGGGCAGTCTCAGCCCAATTCCTCCTAATTTGGTGCTATTTACCACTAAATAGCAATTTCGGTCATAGATATCTGGTGATGAAAATGGAAATTACACCTAAGTCGTGCAGAGGGGGCTTTACTGAGGTTGGGTTTAAGCCACTTTGTTGGGGTCAAGTAAAGGACACCTAAAGAAAGAAAGAAGAAAGGCTTACATTTATATCGTGCCTTTCATGAGAGCAAGATGTCCCAAAGCACTTTGCAGCCAAGAAGTACTTTTGAAGTGTCGTCACTGTTATAATGTTAGAAACCCGTACACACCTTATCTGGGAGTGCTTATGCTGGTCTTGGTCCCTGGAATCAGTATGGTTCCATTTCCCAGGACTAACATCCCTCAGAAAGACATATTTCTGGAACATATTTACTATTTTGCTAGAAGCACCAATCGGAGGAAATCTTCCCCACTTGTTTATGATGTCGCTACGCATCGCGACAGAAGGAATCAACCCACCGCTGAGCAGCAAAATGTATCAAAATAACAAATGGTTTCAGATTATGTAGTTAGGAGGGAGTTAAAGGCTGCAACACTGTCTTGGAAGCCAAATGACTTCTCCAAACCACTCAAGCTTTTCAGGAATGGTTTACGAGAGTATCTAAACCATTCATTGAGTTTCACCCTTGTAGCTCCCTGCCAGTTATCTGTATGTGTATGGGTTGTTTTGGTATAGTTTTTTTTTCAAGGTATGTCTGAGATTTGCAGTTGTTGTCGTACATCATGTAACATAATATCCTCCCATTGGAAGGAAAATCAACGGTCATTTTTAAACCATATAAATTCAGTAAGTATACCAGCAATAGATCAAATCCTCCACAAATAGAACTCTGTGCCTGTGGGTTCGGGGTGTCAGGCAATGGTGCAATCATGCATTTCAAAATCTGCTCACCATCGCAGGGGAGATTGATCTGTATCAACATGGAAGAAAGCCAAGAAGCTCCTGCTATTTCTTTCTTAACCCTCAATATCATCATCTCTATGTAGATTAACAATCTCCCATTATCTGCCTGCTAACTGATCCTTCTCTCATCCCTACCCTCCAAACTCTCTCTCCCTGGCAATCTTTGATGTCCTTCTCTCGATTACTCAATATTACTATGATTCGCTCAATGACTCATCAAATTGTCTCCAACTCTAAAATCATTCTTCCCAGGACCTCAAAACTATGGACTTCCTTAATTCCCTCAAACATCTCTTCCTGTTACAACCTACAGTGTTTGAATAGTGAAAATTGACATCACCTGACCAGTACTTCCTGACTTACGATAGGGTCGATTTTAACTGGGGGTGCGTTTGGGGTAAGCGGGGGTGCGGGGCAGGAAGGAAAGCCCCATAGGAAGTTCAGCATGAGGCCTGGGCTATTTTAACTCCCGGGGCTCGTCTGAATAAAGCAGGAGAGTCTCCCGCCTGAAAGCAGGGGGAGTGACATCAGGGCTGGCAGGCAGGAGCAAAGATCTGGTGGGGGACCAGAGACCATAGGAACATAGGAATATAGGAACATAGGAACAGGAGTAGGCCATTCAGCCCCGCCATTTGATAAGATCATGGCTGATCTGTGATCTAACTCCATATACCTGCCTTTGGCCCATATCCCTTAATACCTTTGGTTGCCAAAAAGCTATCTATCTCAGATTTAAATTTAGCAATTGAGCTAGTATCAATTGCCGTTTGCGGAAGAGAGTTCCAAACTTCTACCACCCTTTGTGTGTAGAAATGTTTTCTAATCTCGCTCCTGAAAGGTCTGGCTCTAATTTTTAGACTGTGCCCCCTACTCCTAAAATCCCCAACCAGCGGAAATAGTTTCTCTCTATCCACCATGGGGAATGATCCCCGGCATAAAGTTAGTGCTAGGGAGGCGCTGGGAGGGAGAGGCAAGGCCGAAGGATTCCTTGCAGGGCCCAGGGGAGCACTCCTGCTACTCCTGGCCCACTAGGATTCCAGAGAATAGGTCAATTCCCAAACTTACCATGGCCTCTTCTGGTCCCTCTGCGACTCCTGCCGTGGCTCGGCGGTCAGGTTTGGCCCCGTGCGGGCCTCCCGAAACCAGCAGTTAAAATGCATTGATGTGCCAATGACGTAATCAGGCTGCGACGTTCAAATGTAAAGTAGGCCCCTGCCTGCCAGGAGTGGGTGGCCATCTCATGCCTGTTCTCAGGTAAGTTAAGATGATGGGAGCAGTATCACATCGGGAACGCTGTGTGACTCCCCCATCATCTTGACTCCCCCATCATCTTAACTCCCTGCCCGCACCATTCCCGATGGGCAAATAAAATTTACTGTTGTCTTCTTTTTTTAAAACTTTGGTGGCGTCCTGCACCAAGGACCTTGACTCTTCACTTGAATTTCTCAATAAAAATAAAATTCAACCACTCAACCCAGATCCTGAAGACCCTTCCGATCGGCATGTAGAAAGAAAGATATAATGAATCGGGAGTGCAGCCTTATTTCAGTTAACTTCCTAAGTGCTTATTTTGCCATGAAAATCTCTCAATTGTTCGCATTCTGCCTTTCTATCTTTAATTCCTATTTAAAATGCAGTTCTTCTGTGCCGTACTTTGTTGGGGGTTCTATTTGAATGGATTAGGTTTAAATCTCGTCTTACTTATTTCCTTTGAGCTGTAGTGGCACAGATTCTCACTCCAAAGATCTCTAAGATGTGAAAGATGCCGGGGATGGAGGGGAAATCGTTACATGGAAAAGAAACATGGCAAGAAGTGCATCAGCATTCATATAGCAACAAAATAAACTTCGAATTAGTGCCTTGGAAGGGAGTTTAATTTAATCTCTCTTTCTATCAGCGGATAAAAGGAAAGATATAAGAATGACAGGAATTGAATCTGAGGAAAAAAGCACCTGGGACAAAATAAAACGGAATAAAATAAACCTTAATGAAAGGACAGGAGGATACTGAGGAGTTCAAGGAGATTTGTTGATGGGAATGAGTAATGGCCTTTGATAGTTAAGTCTTCTAAACCAAAGTATCTGCAGTGTTTAACTGGTGTCTCTAACTTCAATTTACAGATCCTGACAAATAATAAATAACAGTCTGTGTCTCAGGCCCTTTCTGTGCATTCCATTAAACAAAGATATAGAGGATGTTCAACATTGGTGAATATCTAACATGCTCACTTGACTGCGTAATTCATGTGGAACGGATTGATATCCCAGCCCTGTCATCAGACTGGCGACTTCTGTCACCAAGGTTTGGGTAAAGATCAGCAACCATGGCCTGCTGCCTTCTGCTTAGACCTCTCGTTTACTTTTGTTTCTTTGCTCCCCGTCCACCTCGATCACCAATCTGCATTCACTGCCATCTTGTTTGGTTGGGAGGGTGAGATAGTACAGCCCATCGACACCTTTGTTGGCGTTCTTTGTTGACCCATGAGGAGGCACAGCTGATTGGTTTCTGGTCAGTTTTCCCTCCATCCCCTAGTGGGGGCAGTCACCAACTGCACACCATATAATTTCTGTTCAGTCACTGACTTTATCCACGTCATTTAATCTCCTGAGAAAAGGAATTTCAAAGGTTCTTTCTGCTCCATCAAAGACAAAAGAAAGAAAATCCAGAGTGCCAACCTATGTGCTCTATCATACATGTGCTCTATCATAAATGTGCTCTATCTTACATCCTCGAAAGGTTACCTTCCTTGGCATGACAAGGGCAGCAGGCACATGGGAACAACACCACCTGCACGTTCCCCTCCAAGTCACACACCATCCCGACTTGGAAATATATCGCCGTTCCTTCATCGTCGCTGGGTCAAAATCCAGGAACTCCCTTCCTAACGGCACTGTGGGAGAACCCTCACCAAACGGACTGCAGCGGTTCAAGAAGGCGGCTCACCACCACCTTCTCAAGGGCAATTAGGGATGGGCAGTAAATACTGGCCTTGCTAGCGAGGCCCACATCCCATGAACGAATAAAAAAAAATGACATTTCCATAGTCGAAAAAACCAGGAGCCATGTTCCAGACAGTATTTGATTATTTCTACCTCTCCTTATCCTTATAACCATCAATCCCATTAATGAGATATTCATCAAAGTCATTGTATATTGTAGCCTTATAACTCTTGTGTGGACACAAGCTCACATGAAAGCATCAACTGTGCCCCATGCCGTGCTATTAATATGACTGTAGCATGCCTTAAAGCTGATTCAGCCCTCCTGATACAAAGTGGGTAAGTATGAGTGGCATTGTTGTGTATGTGGACACTCGGCTGACATAATGATATAGTCAAGCATTTAAAGGGCAAAAACTATATTCAGATGGTGATTCTCCTCCAAATATTAAACTAGGTGCAAACTCAGTGAAATGCATAGATCATTTGCATTCATGAAATTGTCTTTTCTAATTGACCTGACTAATGCATTTATAAATATCGGCTTCACCCCTCCCTATCTCTGTAAACTCCTCCAGCCCTACAACCCTCCAAGATCCCTGCGCTCCTCCAATTCTGGCATTTTGAGCATCCCCAATTTTAATCACTCCACCATTGGCGGCCGTGCCTTCAGCTGCCTGGGCCCTGAGCTCTGGAATTCCCTCCCTAAACCTCTCCGCCTCTCTACCTCTGTCCTCCTTTCAGACGCTCCTTAAAACCTACTTGTCCTAATATCTCCTTATGTGACTCAGTGTTAAATTTTGTTTGAAAATCGCTCCTGTGAAGTGCCTTGGGGCGTTTTACTACGTTAAAGGTGCTATATAAATGAAAGTTGTTGTTGTTGTTGAGTAGGAAATAAACTCCAATTATAAAAAGCGATGCTAAGTTTCTCGCTAAAGTATTGGCCAAAGCAATGTTTGACAAACCCTCTGACAACTTCACATTGCGCATAGAACGTGCGATGCAAGATAAATATCCTATTTGGCTTGCAAGCCGCGTTCCTCGTCAAGCAGAATGGAAACTGACAGATCACAGTGCAAAAGATGTATTTCAGGATATTGTATTTCACTTCGCTCTGAAGCTGACACCCTTCATAAATTTCGCTGCACAGGATCCTTGCCAGATCGAGCGTGGTCACTTGACAGCAGATGGCCGCACATTGCAGTTCCTCCATTGACCTCACATAAATAAAATTGTGCGCACAAATCAAAATTGGGTATTACCAAATGTTAACCCCTTCACAATACGTGGCCTGGAGACAGCTGCATTTTCCGGTCCTTAAGATTTTTTTTAAGAGGAGCTGACAATGCACAGTCTATCTCCTCTCTTTTGGGTCGTGAAATATATTCTCAGTTGTTGACCGTATTTAATCTAGATTGAATAAAGATACTGCAGTAGGGCTCTCCAGCCTCTCAGTTGGCAAATGCCCTGTGTAGGGTTGCACTGAGCCACACGGACCAGGAAGATATGTCCTGAGTTAGTTGAACTTAGCTGAGTCCGAGACCTATAACTGTTGGCAGAGGAGATCCCTGGGCAATGGGGAAAAAACAGCCAGATCCTGATTATTATCCAGTAAACCCCGTGGAACGTCTGTTTGTGTGGATGTTGTGCAAAGAGAAGATCTGGTTTAACTGTGATGCTCTCCTTGGTTGAATAGCCTTAGAGCATTCACTTTTCAGGCTCATATATGAAGAATGGCAAGTTGGGTGTGTCACCAGAGATCTGCTGGAACTGTATCTCAGCACGAGTCAGCATCATAGGAGAGGAAGAAAGAAAACTGGGTGGATTTTTTTCTAAATTAAAACACGTGGGCAACAAAATCTTTCTGCATGTTGGCAATGTTTAATGAATTAGAGTGACCAGCGCAAGGAACAACCATCTGGGAGGTAACTGTGAATCTTATCAAGCACTCTACAGGTAGCTGGACCAGCCTGGAACACCGTGAGTAGCCCAGTCCTGAGGAGCAGCAAGGATGATTATAGAACAGATTTTAAAGCTGGCAACATCCTCATACACATAAAAGACTGAGCGACAGACAGACAGAGACAGCGAGAGAGAGAGACAGAGAGAGAGAAAGAGACAGAGAGTGACGAAGAGAGAGAGAGAAGCAGAGAGACAGAGAGGGTGAGGGAGAAAGAGACAGAAAGAAAGAGAGAGAGGGTGAGAAAGAGACAACGAGAGAGAGGCAGAGACAGAGAGGGAGAGACAGAGGGAAAGGGTGAGAGAGACAAAGAAAGAGACAGACTGACAGACTGAGAGAGAGAGACAGAGTGAGAGAGAGAGAGAGTGAAAGAGAGAGAGACAGGCTGAGATCAGTACATGGTAAAATTACTTTCATTCCTATGTAATTCTACAGAAATTACAGGGATCAGAAATGTCTATCAGTGAGATATTCCTCTTTTTTCCCCCTCATCTCCCAAATGCACTGACTCTTGTTCCTTCCAGTCCTCCTGTATCTTGTCCAAATTGTTATTCAACGTGCATGAGCCTAGAGTGAGTGTCTACATGCTGTTTGATCACAGACTGCATTACAACCAAACTCAATCCCGTTCTCACCTGAAATCCAAACGAATACTTTCCAGCAGGCATCACTGGGTGGCAATGGTTGATTTTTTTTTCTCTCTGCCCTAACCCACTTCACTGATGTGGAGATGCCGGTGATGGACTGGGGTTGACAATTGTAAACAATTTTACAACACCAAGTTATAGTCCAGCAATTTTATTTTAAATTCACAAGCTTTCGGAGGCTTCCTCCTTCGTCAGGTAAATGTTCAGGAGCTCCTTGAAGTCTACGCATTTATACATCACAGAACAATACATGGTGTTTACAGACTGCCCCTGCAACTGCCCGTTGCCAAGGCAATCACCGTGTTCAGACAGAGAGGTGTCACCTGCAGAACCCCCGAATACACATTCAACAAAAAAACAAACAGGAAAAAAAAACAGAGAGAGGCAGAAACATCCGGAAGGCAGAGAAAGCCAGCAAATGACCCATTATATTAAAAACAGATAACATTTGTTCACTGATGGGGTAACGTCTGAACACGGTGATTGCCTTGGCAACGGGCAGTTGCAGGGGCAGTCTGTAAACACCATGTATTGTTCTGTGATGTATAAATGCGTAGACTTCAAGGAGCTCCTGAACATTTACCTGACGAAGGAGGAAGCCTCCGAAAGCTTGTGAATTTAAAATAAAATTGCTGGACTATAACTTGGTGTTGTAAAATTGTTAACACTTCACTGAGAACAGCTAACTCAGCACAGACCCGGAATCTAAGTCGGACACACCCAGTCTGTCGAGCTTAGTATCCCACTGGGAAGTGCATTTACATGCAGAGCTACAGGGGTGCTACCAAGGGAAATCTTTTAACTACATTTCTGTAGCACCTTACCACATCGCTCAGAAACATCTCAAAACCCTTCACATATAATGAAGTGCAGTGGCGTTGTTCTGTAGGCAAGCACGGCAGTCATTTTGGACACAGCAAGATCCCAGAAACAGCAATAAGATGAACAACTAGTTATTTGTGTTGTTGGTTCAGAGGTGAATGTTGGCCAGAGCATCCCGCTCTTCTTTAAAACAGCAGACATTTGTTTAATGCCTCATCCAAAGTATGGCAAGTGCAACAAAGCAGCATTGCCTCAGTACTGCCCCAAGATTGTGCGTTCAGTTCCCAAGGGTGACGTAGACCCACAAGCTTCTGATCCAGAGGTAGAGATGAGCGTGCTGCCAACTGGATCAAGCTAACATGTTGTTAGAACCTTGAATTCCCCGAAGACCACTCCCTGGCAAGCACTGGGTGCAAATCCTGGAGTCACGACATCCTTAACAAGCTGCAGCCTGTTGGAATGGTCGGAGTAGGAGGGAGGTGTGTGTTAAAGTCTTTAGTTGCTCGCTGTTTTAAACATCTTTGAATGTGTTTGATTTTTCAAAGATTGTATAAGTAAAACCACACAGATTGCAAAGAGTCATTTACATTTATGGAGAAAGAAAGAACGACAGACTTGCATTTACATAGCTCCTTTCACGACCTCAGGATGTCCCAAAGTGCTTTACAGCCAATGACGGACTTTTTGAAGTGTAGTCATTGTTGTAATGTAGGCCAATTTGTACACAGCAAGGTCCCACAACCAGCAAAGTGATAATGACCAGATAATCTGCTTTAGTGATGTTGTTTGAGGGATAAATATTGGCCAGGACACCGGGGAGAACTCCTTTGCTCTTCTTCAAATATTACCATGGGATCTTTTACGTCCACCTGAGAGGGCAGACGGGGCCTCGGTTTAACGACCACACCTCCGACAGTGCAGTGCTCCCTCAGTGGTGCACTGGGGTATCAGCCTAGATTTTGTGCTCAAGTCTCTTTCCTGGAACACTTTCCTGTTTCAGACACTCTGGTGGGAATTTTCACTCACCCCCGCCCGGTCGGAACCAGGCTGGTGGCGGGGGGGGGGGACGCTCAGTTAAAACGGAGTGGCTGAAATACCAACTCCATTCCAATTTTCAAAGGTTTGATTTTCCAAGTGTGTGAGGTCACCGCTTTGAGTCAGGCGGGAGCCTTATTCACTTAACCAAATCGGGGCCCCATTGTGTCAATAGAACCACAACGCCATATTAACCCGAAAGAGAGCAGCGACAACCAGATCTCAAGACAGAGGCCTTTACAGATTATTTTGAACTGTAGCTTCGAGGGTCCGGGAATTGCAGTGTCATGAACGTGAAAGGATTTTAAAAAAACATGCCGACATTTTCGTTTGTGGGAAGACACTATTCATGGTGAGACTTTTAAGATGTTATGGTTATCAGCCAGCAAATTTACACTGATCTACACAGTTAACAAAGCTTCACTTTGAAATTTCACATTGCACGTCTCCTGATGCATCAAGAGCCAGTTTGAATGACATCCTCTAGAACACTGCAAAGTGTCTGTGAGTTCCTTTCAGGTAGTGCGATGAAGCAAAAAATATATCTTCAGGCAAAATGTCATCAGAAAATTCCAGTTGACTTCTCCTAGCGAGTAACTGCATGACCCAGTGTACCATCAAGGCTAAAAGACCCCTGATTCAGTCACTGTCCTGTAGAGAGATAGTCGACCTCAATACGATTGACCGTAGTGACTTGGGGCCAAAGGAGGGAACGTCCATCACCCTTTCAGTGAAGTAGTTCCGCAAATCTTATTCACTCTTAATTTTTGAATTATATTTTTAATATAATTAGCAGGCGCTTACTGCCAGGTTCGAGAGCGAGTCGAATTTAGGGGGGAAGGGGGAGAGGGGGAGGGGGTGGTCCATGCAGGCGAGGCCCGGGAATTAAAATGGAGGCTGTTGACTTTTTACTGAACATTCTAAAAATGGTGAGGATATAATTTGTACATTTGGCCTAAGAAATCAGGCCCCAGGCAGATCATTTTGTTAGATTTATAGTAATTTCTTTCAAGTCCACTTCCCCATCTTTAGCCTTACAATTACAGGCCTGTTAATTGTTTGTTGGTTTAAGTGTGTCTCTGGTGTAAACATACAGAATGGGAAGTGCAGTCTACAGAATATTGAATTTCTCTACAATTCAGCAGGAATGTCATGAGTACAGGATGATAAATAAGAAAGAATTGGGTGCCTTTTTGTGTGGGGGTAAAAATACTTGAATCTCCTAGATTATGAAGAAGAGTGTTTGAAAGTTCAGAGGGGCATGACAGTAGGATCAATGAAATAGAGAAAGATAAGAAAAGGGTTGTGACAGGAGAAGGGGATAGTTGGAGGCTAAAAACCAGGACTGTCCCAATTACAATCCGTGCTGTGCACTGTTAGTTAATCTCAGGGTGGCAATAGAGGGGGCAACAATTGGCCCCTCTATTGGGACAATGAAAATAATTAGCCAGAATTCCTGTTCATGAATGCTATCCAGCGACCCCTGCTGGAAAGTTTCTGTGTGTTAGGGTGGCCAACCCTCCAGGATTGTTCTGGAGTCTCCGGGAATTAAAGGTTAATGTCTCGGGGCACTGCTGCTAGCAACACTCAGGAGAAAAATCATCGGGGCATTAAAAAAAATGTTTTTTTTTTCATTTTTGTTTTGAACACTTTTGTTTATTAGTGATGAAAACATTGGAGATTGGCGAAAAGAGCTGATTGACCGGGGGAGGCGGGAGACTGTGTGATGAAACCTCCAGGAATACGTCCAACCAGAGTTGGCAACCCTAAGATAACGCTTGAAAAATGTCAGCTGATTTCCCTTGCACACTGCACCTAATCCTCTCTATAAAGATCCATAAAGTTTCCCCTTTCAAAAGCATTCGGGTCATCCCAGATTCACTTCTGCCAAGGATTTACAAAGCTCGAATTCACAGACTGCAGTAGTCAAAGATAAATTACCCAGTTCCTCTTATTTTAGTAAACCACATGCCTATTAAAAAGATCATTAGCCTGAAAGTCTGAACGCTGACGTTGAATTTTACATTTGCTTCCTCTTTCTAACGATGCCGTTTGATGTACCCGCAGGGCATTCGAGACTTTTCTGTTCAGTAAAACATTGTAAAAACCAATAAACCTTATCAGACTTTTCAGCAAGTTTTAGCAAAACCAGTAAAATGAAGATTGAAATAAAGTTGGTTGGGTGGGCATTTAACTCTTTCACTACTGATTTCTCTTCAGCTCGGAGCAAACGGTACATGTGCATAATATTTATTCCACCTTGCATTCGAAACTCTGCTGCCCGTATCCCAAATCGCACCAAACCCCGTTCACCCATCACCCCAGTGCTCGCTGACCTACATTGGCTCCTGGTCCCCGAACGCCTCCATTTTAAAATTCTCGTCCTTGTGTTCAAATCACTCCGTGGCCTCGCCCCTCCCTATTGCTGTAACCTCCTCCAGCCCTCAACCCTCCTCCAACTCTGCGCTCCTCCAACTCTGGCCTCTTGTCTGTCCTCCCCCCTCCAGCAGCAGTTGTTGGATAGCAATCGGAAGCGGGGACCCCACTGGATATTTTTTCACCTCGTTGGCCCAGGGGCACTGAGGCCAATAGCAACACATCCACTCAGATCAACGAACTTGGGTGTAAATCGGGCAGGGTATAATCGGGCGGGGTGTAAATCGGCCGAGGTGTAAATCAGCCAGGATGTAAGTCGGGTGGGTGTAAATCGGGCGGGGTGTAAATCTGATGTCCCACCCGAAACTCGCCCTGTTCTCACAAAGCGGGTTAGGTTAAAATCGGAGCCACGATCTGAGGAAAGGATGAGTTAAGGTAATCGGTCTTAATTTCAGTGCCATGAGGATGCAGAGAGAAGGAAAAGCGTGAAAAATGGTCCATTTTAGCCAAAACACACGAGGAAGGGCTGCATTTTCCCCTCCGATTGGATTCCCGCCTTGCCCCCATGTCCATCTCCAGCGGTGCTGACCCCAGGCACACATTCTGGGGTCAGCACCATTTGCATGAACGGCAGCAGGTCCAGTGCTATCCCAAGCCATGTGTGGGAGCCTGCCTCAGAAGTGGGTTGAAAGTTTCTGCGACAGGTCCCTGGAGCCTCTCACACGGCCTGTGACCACCAGGGCAGCTAAAGGGAGGGGTGAAAAATGTCACCAGTTTCAAACTTCGCAGGGTCCGGTGGTCTCATCGCTCATCCTACAGTCAATTAAACTCCCTTGGGGGAATTTAAAATGTGACTCCCCGTAGCAACTCCAGGATCTTCAACCCTTTCGTTGACGCCTCATTTGAATACGTCTGCCGTCACTTCCAGTGGAAAATCCCAGAAGTGATCCCGAGAAAAGAGAAGGGTGAGGGGTGACCTAATGGAGGTCTTTAAAATTAAGGAGTTTGATAGGGTAGACGTAGAGAAGATGTTTCCACTTGTGGGGGAGTCCAAAACTAGGGGCCATAAATATAAGATAGTCACTAATAAATCCAATAAGGAATTCAGGAGAAACTTCTTTACCCAGAGAGTGGTTAGAATGTGGAACTTGCTACCATATGGAGTAGTTGAGGCGAATAGCATAGATACATTTAAGAGGAAGCTAGATAAGTACATGAGGGAGGAAGGAATAGAAGGATATGGAGTAGGGTGGGAGGAGGCTCGTGTGAAACATAAATGCTGGCATTGACCAGTTGGGCCAAATGGCCTGTTTCTGTACTGTAAAATCTATGTAATCCTATGTAAAGTGCCCCAAGCTAAGGGCAGCCGGCAGAAAGGCTCTCGGCCAAATTGTCCACACCCGCCCCACATACCACCCAAAATCAGATGGTAACGCTGCTGAAAATCTACCGCAAAAGGGCAGTGAAGCAAGACCGCAGATGGATAAAATGGAGAAAGACAGAGAGAAAGACAAGAAAGGTTGTGTCGGTGAGAGAGGGTAGAGACTAGAGGTGAGAAGGATTGTCTGTCAGATGACAAGCATTTTGACTGCTGTTCAGGACACCGAGAGTTGTTGGAAGAGCCTCTCCTGATGTAGGACACGTATTCAAGTCTGGAATGGACTTGAGTTGCACTGCGATTCGCCCCATGAGATTTACACAGCTGAATTCTAAGGTATGAGGTTTGCAGTAATGTAAAAAGCCGAGAGGTTGGGCCTTCACCAAGATAAAGCCTTACTAAAATGACTCAGATCGCAAGTGCTTTAGAATTAGAATTGAGTCTGTCTGAGGGACCATGTGCTGTAGGTACCAAGACCTTATTCTTGGCAAAACTAAGAGGTCACTTTAAAAATGTAGGCACATTGACAAATTCTTCTCGTTGCAGGCATAATTCTATCAAACAAAACAACTAAATCATACAGTTACACATCTGTGTGAAACTTGGACATCGTCACAAAAAAAAATCATTCAAATAAACATTTTGTGTGGCTCAGCCTAATCAAAGTTGGATTGAAGATTTAATGGAGACATTTTTTATAGGCTGCTCGCAAATACAACCCACTGCTTTGGTCAGGTGACATTCAGCTCGTAACATTTCTGTTCTCCAACCCAATAAAGGAGATAGGAACGATTTTCCTCGGCCAGGCACCTGGGAATCACTCCGTTCCTGAGTGAAAGCCATTTTTTGAAAGTATACGTCCAACCGGATGGTAATGCCAGTAGTAGGCGCGGCTACCTACGCACTCAACATTTTTGGTTGTCTCTTTATAGCCAATGTGGTGTTAGTGTTATGTGGCTCAGTTGGTCGCACTCTTGCCTGTGAGGTAGAAGGTTGTGGGTTTGAAATCCCACTTCCAGAAACTTAAACACAAAATCCAGGTTGACACTCCCAATGCAATTCTGAGGGAGTGCAGCACTGTCAGAGGTGCCATGGTTCAGATGAGACATTAAACCAAGGCCCTGTCTACTCTCTCAGGTGGAGGCAAAAGATCCCATGGCACTATTTGAAGAAGAGCAAGGAAGTTCTCCCAGGTGTCCTGAACAATATTTATCCCTCAAACAACATCACTAAGTACAGATTACCTGGTCATTATCACATTGCTGATTGTGTGGGGCCTTGCTGTGTGCAAATTGGCTGCTATGTTTCCTACATTACAACAGTGACTACACTTCAAAAAGTACTTAATTGGCTGTAAAGTGCTTTGGGATGTCCTGGGGTTGTGAAAGTGCTATATAAATGCAAATCTTTCCATCTAAGTATCACCATATTAAAGTAACAGTGATTTGCCAAACGGCTTTGTACTTGTTGCAGCTTCCAGTTAGATGCCATGGTGCATCGTGAGGTGATATGAACATTGATATTGTGGGAGATACACATCCCATCTTCTTTAAGACTGTCCTTTGATAGCGTAAAACGGGTGATAGCGTGTTTTACATCACTCCCCTTTTTTGTTTCCATTGACTTCACTATCGCACAAAGTCGAGATCTACCCCTTCCTGTTTTGCGGAACTCTTCAAAGAGTTTCTGTACTGTCAATTTCCCTGTGATGTTGGTAACAATAATTCTGCTGCTTCTCTCATTACTTCTTCCACGGTCTGATCAAGAAAAATACATTGACCATTGACTTAACAGAATGTACTGGAATCAAATGACTTTCAAAGCAAACCATCTGAATAATTAACAATAAACAAAGTTAAATTAAAGTAGAATTTGATGGAGGGAGCCTGTGGATTAAGATGAGAGACCTCTTGATCCAATATTGGATATTCAACCACTCAGCTAAGTGCCTGTTTGTACGATGTATAAAGGAATACTTCCTTAGAATATAAGCAAAGTGTGGGAGTCGAAATGTTTCCTATTATCAAGCAGCTGAACAAGGAAATATAATTTCTTTGGACTGAAAAGGAAATGGAATCAAATGGAGATTTTGTAAATCTAGTCCCAATGCATGAAGGAACATTGACATCGCCTGTTTGTTGATGAGCAACCTTCTATGTCATAAAAGCTGCTTTAATCTTGAGAGCGTTTGGCTCCAGGCCAGTTTCCTCGCTGTGTGCTCAAATGTTCAACTACTGAGCTATTCACCAAATGAATGGGTATGAGTCCTTTCAGCACCAGGAAATGTCAGTTTCTTTATCTTGACAAGCAAAAGAGAGAATAAATGGAGATTTCACAAGCGAGCTTGTAAAACATGCGGGAAGGTTGCCTTGCTGTGTTTGTTGAGGGTGACCCTTTGATATTGATTCAAGCATGAGTTTTTTTTTGAGAAGGGAGAATATTTAGATCTGACCCAGCAACTCTCTGTAAGAGACAGTCTTGGTTTTGTAATCTTACAGGGATACTCCAATCTCTCCCGAACCACTCTGGTCTCATAGGATACAGGGGCAGCAGCGTTATTGATTTAAAGGGGAGCTGGTGCTTCAGACTGCCTGGAAATGGCCCAGAATGCAGAAGCTGGGAGAAATCACAATTGGCCGAGTGCAATGTGCTCCCGAAACAAGGATAATGTAAAAAAGAAAAGAACACCTGAAACAAAAACAGAAAATGCTGGAAATACACAGCATCTGTAAAGGGAAAAGAGAAATGTCGGGCATGTACCCTTTATTAGAACTGAATACTGAAGGAAGGGCAGGCATTTTATTACATTGGATTTTACAGCACAAAAACAGGCCATTCGGCCCAACTGGTCTGTGCTGGTGTTTATGCTCCACACGAGCCTCCTCACACATCTCACCCTATCGGCATATCCTTCCGTTCCTTTCTCCCTCATGTACTTACCTATTCGCCTCAACTACTCCATGTTCCATATTCTAACCACTCTCTGGGTAAAGAAGCTTCTCTTGAATTCCTTATTGGATTTATGAGTAGAGTTGAACAAAATTGAGAGAAAAGGTAAGGTGAGGAGGGGAGAGAGAGAGAGAGAAAGACAGAGAGAGAAAATCAAACACAGAGAGAGAGTAACGAATGACCCACACACTGATTATTAAAAAAATGGGTAGATGATGTGGAAGATAATCAGTGAGGTTATGGCGGGACATTAAAGGTACAAAAGCATATGCAAATAGTGTAAGGTGAAAAGACATGGGGGAGCTCGGGACAAACCAAAGTGCAAGAAAATAGGGAAATTTAGGAAAAGAGAGAAAAGGGAAAAAAAAGGCAGACTGTAAATACAATAGATCTGAATTTAAACAGAAAATGTTTTGTGAATGGTTTATCACCTCTGAGAAAAATTACAGCTCAACACCACAGACTCGGTGCCCACCAGCACAGCGCTCTGACGAATTGTCTCCACCCCAAACGTTAACCCACTTCCCCTCGCCTAAACATCAACAGACCCAACCCACATCAACATTTACCTCCTATTGTAAAGAAAGCAGGCTTCAAGTTACTAACGTCAGTGTTCTGCTCACAGGGCTGCCCAGCAGTGCCCAGCGGAAAGTTAAGGGCCTAGAAATTCTGCCAAGCAGCGCCCATTTTTCAGGCGCTTATCGACCTCCTACGCCTCCAATATGGCGGGCAGGAAGCACACGCACACGCTTACGCGCCATGTTGATAAAGGCTAAGAAATCGGTGTGCAGTGCCCACACCTGAAACAGACATTAGTCCCTTTGCATATGTAAATAAAAGGACTAATGCCCGTCTGAGGGCCCCCACTGCAAGATTGGTTTGCCTCGAGGCAGCCGGCTGGACTCAGGAAAACCGGGTCTACACACGGCCTAACCGGCGGTCATTAAAGGGACCGCCTGTCAGGGTGCAACAAACGAGGTCAGCTTTTAAAATATATTTATCTGAATGTGGAGCCGGGGGGAGCAGGAGTGAGCCCACATTCGAAGAACGCGGGCAGCTGCTTGTCACCGCTACCCGCCACCCACCCCCGATGGCCACCATTCCCCCGCCCCAATCATCGCTGTTACTTCCCCCTAGCTACCACTTCCTTCGAGACCCAATCGCCCCCTTTCCCGGTGACCCCCCCCCCAACATATGAGGGTAAATTCAGTGCTCCCAGCTGGAGCGTGCTCAGAGAGAGCATGGGTCAGAAAATCGGTGCTACAGTGTTACAGCTCTGACCCCTTCCCACCCACCACCATTCCCTCTGAGCATGGCTCCCTGCTGAGAACCTCAGAGGTTCGAATCTACTCTACGATTCCTATTAAACTCTTCACTCACAGGCTAGCCTGATGGCTCAGTTAACGAATACACTCCTTGCTTATTGAACCGAGTTATATAAATGGAGGCAGCTGCCAGGTTCAGACCTCAGTCTGTGCTGACCTAATAGGGTCAATTTTTAGAGTCTTTGTCTGCTGACGCATGTACTGGAACATTGTGGGAAGTGGGTGAGTACTTTAACACAGATGAAACCTTGAAAAATCTGCACAAATCAATCTTAGCTGACTTGGTTGCTTTTCTCTTGCAGGTACTGACTGGGGACTGGTTTGATTGACAAGCTAATGATTAATTAGGAGCAAAAAAATACTGGTGGCTGGTTGTGACTTTTCATTGATTGACTGTTTTGGAAGCGGTACCTGTGTTTGAATTGGATGTTTGTGCTGACGGTGTTGTCTCGAGACGATTAAAGTAGATTTCACAGTGCGAAGGCAGCTGAGTGAGCACAGGGAGTCTGGCTTGAACTGGAGTTCAGTAATCAAGTGGGCTTTGTTTGAAAATATTTCGGTTATTTGAGGCTCTAAGTCCATTTATTGTGGCAGGGCCGTGGAATCTAGTGCTGTACGAAGTGGCAGCTTCTAGGAGCTGAGCGCCAGAAGAACCTCAGGCCGGACTTCCTCAAGTTCAGGGTTACCGAAACTGAGAGACAATTGGTGATGCTCCTTGTTGTACAGGGAGAGGAAGGGTTCCGAGAGTGCACGTTGCAGGAGGAGGTCACCCTGTAGTTAGAGAGAAATAGAGGGAGGGTGACTATCCATTGTGGTGGAGTGGAGGGGGAGTGGGGGAAAGAAGAGGACACTGTTAGAGGCAGTGCAGGAAACAGCTGGGAGTCGGAAGCTGCCAGGCGGAGAGTGAGGGGCAGACATTAGTGAGCGTTACACCCGTATTTCGGGCGTGAATTGGATTTTACCAATTTCTGTCGATCCTTGAGCCTCTCGGTTCGGGTGCTCGCTTGTCGTACAGTGTTGAGTCCGGGCCCAGACTAATTTCGAAGCCTGACTCTTAAACCGTCAACCTTTCAGCTCAGAGGCAACTGTGCTGTGAACGGAGCCAAACTGACACTTTTTTTTAATTCGTTCATGGGATGTGGGTGTCACTGGCAAGGCCAGCATTTATTGCCCATCCTTAATTGCCCTTGAGAAGGTGGCGGTGAGCCGCCTTCTTGAACCTCTGCAGTCCGTGTGGTGAAGGTTCTCCCACAGAAGATGTTAGGAAGGGAGTTCCAGGATTTTGACCCAGCGATGATGAAGGAACGGCGATATATTTCCACGTCGGGATGGTGTGTGACTTGGAGAGGAACGTGCAGGTGGTGTTGTTCCCATGTGCCTGCTGCCCTTGTCCTTCTAGGTGGTAGAGGTCACGGGTTTGAGAGGTGCTGTCGAACTAGCCTTGGCGAGTTGCTGCGGTGCATCCTGTAGATGGTACACACCGCAGCCATAGTGCGTGGTGGTGCTGCTCCTGGCATGCTCTTCTACACTCCTCATTGTACCAGGGTGGATCCCCTGGCTTGTTGGTAATGGTAGAGTGAGGAATATGCAGGGTCATGAGGTTACAGATTGTGCTGGAATACAATTCTGCTGCTGCTGATGGCCCACAGTGCCTCATGGATGCCCAGTTTTGAGCTGCTACATCTGTTCTGAATCTATACCATTTAGCACGGTGGTAGTGCGACACAACACATTGGATGGTGTCCTCAGTGTGAAGACGGGACTTCATCTTCACAAGGACTGTGCAGTGGTCACTCCTACCAATACTGTAATGGACAGATACATCTGCGACAGGTTGATTGGTGAGGACGAGGTTAAGTAGGTTTTTCCCTCGTGTTGGTTCGCTCACCAGTTGCCACAGGCCCAGTCTGGCAGCTGTGTCCTTCAGAACTCGGCCAGCTCGGTCAGTAGTGGTGCTACCGAGCCACTTTTGGTGATGGACATTGAAATCCCCCACCCAGAGTACACTCTGTGCCCTTGTTACCCTCAGTGCTTCCTGTCTAACCTCTTTCAACTTGTAAGAGGTTAAACAGCACACAATAGAAAAAAGGTCTGCACTTGCGATGGGCCACGTACCTTGCCATGAGTAAGGGCTCAGAAAATCTACTCGATGAGCTAAAAAAAACTCGGAATGCTGATTGACGGGTGACACTTCATTGCAGAATCATTGACTTTCTCTCAGGCCATCTGGATTTCAACCAGCAGTAACTTTTTGACCAACATTATATGGTCTCATAGGAACAAGAGTGGGCCATTCAGCCCCTTCAGCCTATTCCGCCATTCAATTGGATCATGGCTGATCTGTATCTTAACTCCATTTTCCCGCCTTGGTTCCGTAACCCTTAATACCCTTGCCTAATAAAAATCTAACAATCTTTGAAATTCTAAATTGACCTAGGACCTCAACAGCTTTTTTGGGGGAGAGAGTTCCAGATTCCCACTCCCCTTTGTGTGAAGAAGTGCTTCCTGACATCACCCCTGAATGGCCTGGCTCTAATTTTAAGGTTATGCCACCTTGTTCTGGATTCTCCCACCAGAGGAAATAGTTTCTCTCTATCTACCCTATAAAATCGTTTAATCATCTTAAACACCTCAATTACACCACCCCTTAATCTTCTATACTCAAGCGAATACAAGCCTAGTCTGCGCAACCTGTCCTCGTAATTTAACCCTTTTAGCCCCGGTATCATTCTGCACACACAGCCTCCCACTCAGTTACATCCCAGTACGTGCTTCAAAATGTATTTCAATACAAAGCTGAAGCCAATCTTTTATCCTGGTAACAGCAGAACAGTTTTCACATCCACACAGGACTGTTGTCATTACTTTGTTTGCTGGTGCCGAAAGCTGGATTAATCTACAGGAGCATTGGATTGGAACCAGATCTGTCTGATTTGTAGCCAACTGCTGTTCTTCAACACAGGTTAAGATGTAAATTCACTCAGTACAAAACCAATGTCATTGTCGACCCTGATAAGCAGCGTGTGGGGGGGGGGGAACGATTTCAGGAGGAAGAATGTCAGGGTATGAATGGAGCAGAAGGCAGGTTTCAATCCAGCCCAGGCTCCTTCTGGAAGAGCGCGAGGTAAAAGGAGTTTTCAACCTAGTCACAAGAGAAACACAGTTGAGGAAGGTTATTCGAATCATACATCTAGAATAAACCTGCTCCTCTCACTCCCCCACAGCATCCAACTACCTCTGAAATGATTCCTGGGTTTTGGTCTCCATTACCCGGCTCAGCAGTTCACTGCAGGCATCGATCTTTCTTTGTGTGAAGATGAAGTTGATGACAGTCCACAGCCCATCATCATCAGTCAGAGCTCCTATCACTATCCTCCACACCTCTTTAAAAGAAAGACTTGCATTTATATAGCGCCTTTCACGACCTCAGGACATCCCAAAGCGCTTTACAGCCAATTAAGTACTTTTGAAGTGTAGTCACTGTTGGAATGTAGGAAACGCAGCAGCCAATTTGCGCACAGCAAGGTCCCACAAACCACAATGTGATAATTATCAAGATCATCTGATTTAGTGATGTTGTTTGAGGGATAAATATTGGCCAGGACACTGGGAAGAACTCCCCAGCTCTTCTTCGAAATAGTGCCATGGGATCTTTTACGTCCACCAGTGAAGGGGCCTCGGTTTAACGTCTCATCCGAAGGATGTAATTACCATCTCATGCAGATGGTCATTTTTCTATGGGAATTTCCCATAATTCAGAACAATTGGCGGGTAAGGGCAGGATTGGGCTCGGGGGGGTTAATAGGCTCCAAATAGATTGCCTCCACTCACTGCCCAGGCTCGCATTCCCACATGAAGAACGACCATTTCAGTGGGATTCTCAACAGTGGTTGGCAGCAGTGGGACCGTATACCAGCAAGTCAACCTTCAGGAGGGGCAGGGAACAATTTAGGAGGTGGAGGAAAGGGGAGGAAAAATCAACCAACTAAATGTTGGCGTTCAGCTCAATAACATCGAGGAGGGACTTCTACCGACATAAAACATCTGCTTTTCTTGAGGGGCTGAATGGCCTATTCCTGTTCCTATGGTGCAGTAGCAGCTGCTCTTCTAAGATTGAGGCTGAGGTATGTTGTTGGGACAGTGCAGAGGGAGCTTTGCTCAGCAACTGAAAATCGAAATAAAAACAGAAAATGCTGGAAACACTCAGCAGGTCAGGCAGCGTCTGTGGAGAGAGATACAGAGTTATTGTTTCAGGTCGATGACCTTTCATCAGAACTGGAAGATGTTAAGAGATGAACAGCTTTTAAGTAAGTGCGGAGTCAGGGAAAAGGGGAGCAGGGGGGAAAAAAAAGGGCGAGGTGTGCGATAGGGTGGAGGGCAGGAGTGATTAAATGACAAAACTGATGATGGTGCAAGGCAAAAGGAGGTGATGTGGAGCTGCACGTAGAACTTGGCAGTCTAATCGAAGTCCTTGGGGTAAATTTTCACCTTCACCGCAAAGGCAGTAATCTAGTGGCGAAGATCACTTGGCCGTTATAGAATCTACCCAATGGAACGAAAATCAGACAGGTTCTCTATCGGGCGTTTGATCCGCTCTGCCAGTTTACTGCTCGTATGGTGAAGATAAGAATCAACCCTGTAGTTTCGCAGACCCGGGTCTAACAATGTTAAGGAATGATGTGGAGATGCCGGTGATGGACTGGGGTTGAAAATGTAAACAATCTTACAACACCAAGTTATAGTCCAACAATTTTATTTGATAAATCACAAGCTTTCAGAGGCTTCCTCCTTCGTCAGGTGAATGTGACTTTTCCCTGACTCCGCACTTACTTAAAAGCTGTTCATCTCTTAACATCTTCCAGTTCTGATGAAAGGTCATCGACCTGAAACGTTAACTCTGTATCTCTCTCCACAGATGCTGCCTGACCTGCTGAGTGTTTCCAGCATTTTCAGTGAACATTCACCTGACGAAGGAGGAAGCCTCCGAAAGCTTGTGATTTTCAAATAAAATTGTTGGACTATAACTTGGTGTTGTAAGATTGTTTACAAATGTTAAGGAAGGCAAAGGAAAGAAGAATCGATCTTGGATGAATAATCCGGTCATAGAGATGAAAACAAAGCAGAAATATCTGTTGACAAGAGCTGACAAACCTCATCAATCAGAGGGTGCGATACGGCCTGACAAAGCATGTTGACTTGGCACCATGATTGGCAGCCGAGCGTTCGACCAAGGCCCCGTAACTCGCTCATACCCTCCAGTTTGCTCATCCACGAAACAGAGAAGAGACATTCAGAGCAAAATGAAAATTGTACAAGAAATACAAGTTGCACAAGTCGGAAATGAAAATGGATCAAACCCCAGGTACCAGCAGCAGCTCTTGCACACCGCAAGGGAGAGTGATTTCTATTGAAAGGAAAGTCAATACAGTGGAGATCAGAAGCATGACTTTTGAGGGCTGTTGTCGATAAGGTCTTTAGTGTCCAAAAAACATTTAATCTAATGGGTTCATCTGAATTGGAAACAGGAAAGGAATTGATTTTCTGTCAAATCCTCAGCACATTTTCATACTGTGGGCAATATTTTCCTTTATTTACAGAAATTGACTTCAATAGAAATGAAAATGGGGAGATGTAAAACGGAGAGATGTAAAACGGGCTGCCGACTCGCTATCACCCGGTTTACACTATCGCACAAAGCCAAGATCTACCCCTGTGTGAGTGTGTGAATGTTAGTGTGAGTGTGAGTGCATGTGACAATGTGTGTGTGAAAGTGCGTGATTATGTGTGAATGTCAGTGTGAGAATGTGTGTGTGTGTGTGTCTCAAACTCTACCCAGTATATTTATAATTTTACATTCTTTATTACTTTTCAAAGTAATTATTTGGCAACTGAAAGGAAAGAATCAATTTCATCTCCGTAACTCAGTTGTACAGGAGATTGACAGTGGCTGCAGTTGGTGAGTAATTTCAATCACATTATATCATCTCACTTGCAAAGGTGGGAGAGATGGATTTAGACTGACGACCACTTGAGCAGCAGTCAAATGTTCCGCAACTCAGCAATAGCATGTCAATGCCTGAATCAGCAGGGAGTTGTCAGCTCCCTGGACTGAAAGAATAATGGCAGAATAAAATAAGTTTTATAAGCATGAAACCTTCCATGGTTTAATTCTGGAGATGCCAGAAACTGTTATATTTCCAGATGGTTCATTTCGATACATTTTCTGCAGCTGATATCCCGGCAGATCTTTGAAGGTTTACTCCAGGCAGACTTTATTTTCGGTGAGTTTGCGCGAGTCCAGTTGAGAATTGCTGGAGCTGAGGAGGGGGGCACTTTGCATTTGGTTGTTAGCCTTTCTCCCCAGGTCTAGCACGATTGGATGCAAGGGGTCATTTTCTGATTTGGTGCTCCCCCCCCCCTGTGAACCTTACCCACCCAAGAACCCATATCAGAAACTCCAGAATGCACAGCACATGTCGAAGGTTTCTGATGTGCTCTTTCTAGGAGGTGGTGTGGTATCAGGAACGCAAAGACAGAAAATTTCCCCTGTAAAATAAAGCTCCCTCTACTCTGCGCCAACACTGCATCTCTGTCCCAGCCTCAGAAGACTGCCCTCTACTGCACTAGTATGACATTTTCCCCATTTTCTACATCAGCCATTCTCTGAGCCTTCCAAGTTAGTGTCAGTTCTGTGTTGCGGCCCATTAAGAACTGGAGGGACTGTCCAAACTCATTTCATATAAGATCCAGAATTTAAACTGAGCCCTGTCGTTTTAGATCTCACTCCCTTTAGGTTGTTTGTGGTGTCATTGACAGGGAGATCTTTATGGTGTCTTGGAATGGTGGCTTGATTCACTTTAAGCAGGGGGTGGGGGGCATCGAGTTCAAACGATCTGGGAATAAATCCTGACCCTGGGAAATATACTGCAGCGAAGTGTGCAGTAAACCGAGGCAGCACTGAAGACATGGAAACCCTGATTTTCCAAGCCCATCAAGAATGGGGTTGTGCTGGCTGAATTTTCTGATGGACACCCCTCCTCCCTTAATTTGAATACGCCACAGCTTCATGGAAAGATTGCCAGAGAGCTGCAGCATACTTGGCTGGCAATTGGAACATCCAGCCAGGGAGAAGCAGATAAAAGGGCTGAAAGTAGCCATTAAAGGGCAAATTGCAATGGGGCCATAAAAGTGGGCTAGGTGATCACCATGCCACAGTAGAGGCATGTGGGCAATGCTGCTCCCTTTCCTGCTGAAGAGTTGAAGCTCCTGGTGTAGGAGGGTAGCGCTATTGCATGGAGGGGGATTACCAATAAAGTTCATACAGTCCCTCGTACCTGGCTGAAAATGAGGAAGAAGTTTGCTGGTATCAGAAGGAAGATGGTGGTAATTTTGCACACATTTGAGCATATGAAATGCACTATACAAATGCAAGCTCTTTTATCCTCTGGTATTCGACTCTGTTACCACAGGAACAGTTTCCTAGTTCTTGTTTGGCCAAGGTTTTTTTTTGGGGGGGGTGGGGAGAACCACATGTTATTCGCTTTAAGATGACGTCACATTCCAATGGCTCTGTGAAATGCTCAATGCAACTGACGTCATTACATCATATGGAACCAAGGCGGATAAATGGAGTTAAGATACAGATCAGCCATAATCTAATTGAATGGTGGAACAGGCTCAAGGGGCTGAATGGCCTACTCCTGTTCTTATGTTCCAATGTGTTCATAAACAAACAAGAAACGGTTTGCTTTATTTCATGACGGTGGTGTCCTTTTAGGTGGTGTCCAGATAGGTGGTAGATTGGCTCCATAGTGCTGTGTCGGCAACCAGAGTGTGGGCCAGAATGGACCTTGGGGAGATGATTGGAGGGCAGTGGTGGAGAAAGGCTATGAGCCTGGCTGGTGAGCAACCAGCTGTGTTGAGGCGCAGTCAAATGCATCCTCGCTGAGCCATACTCTCTCATATCAACAGTTTCAAAATTTGTTAAACAGAAAGGACATCTAATTTCATGAACCTGGAAAATGGAATAACTGAAAAAAAAAAATATAGGGGGCACCTGGATTTGAACCAGAGACCTCTTGATCTGCAGTCAAATGCTCTACCACTGAGCTATACCCCCCTTCCATGTGGGATTGGTTGACAAGGAAAAGGCAATTACAATGGAATTCTGTTTCACTTAACTTCATATAGGAATCAATGACTTGCAATGATCAAAATCTGCTGCACAAAATCTCAACCCATCTAATACTATTTTATTGCAATCACTTATAATGGTCAGCACAAAACATACACTGATATGTCATATTCTATCTTATCTCTTTACTGACCTGCTCTATATTTCCAGCATCTCCTGGTTTTTGGATTTCCAGTATTTGGAGCTTTCCCTTTTTATATTAGTGTTCAGTGCAGTTTGGCTGAAGAGATTACTTTACTGACAGCTCCTCATTATTGAAAGACAATTGAGTCAGTCGTCAATCTGCTCGATCTAGCATATAAATTGGTAATGACATTATTAATGAACTGCTAATTGTACTTAACTAGTTAGCTGTAAAGATCCTATAGCATAAACACAATAACTACACTGGTAGCATCTTTGATTTAACTCAATGTCACAGAAATAAACCAAACACAAACAAATTCACCAGTTCTGGCCTCTTGCGCATCCCTGATTTTCATCGCTCTACCATTGGCGGCCGTGCCTTCGGCTGCCTAGGCTCTAAGCTCTGGAATTCCCTCCCTAAACCTCTCCACCTCTCTCTCTCGCCTCCTTTAAGATGACACCTAAAACTACTTCTTTGACCAAGCTTTTGGTCACTTGTCCTAATGTCTTCTTATGTGGCTTGGTGTCAAATTTTGTTTGATAATCGCTCCTGTGATGCACTTTGGGTGCTATATAAATGCAAATTGTTGATGTTGTCGTTGAAACCGACAAACTCAGACAAACTGGGGTTCCCCTGAACCGGCTGCCAATCTAAGGCTTAACCACAAGGAAATTATGGCTGGGATTTCCTTGGAGGTGCTCCCGATCTGCTGCTGTACCTTTGGCAGAAGTTTGGCGGCAACCCTGCTAACGTGGGTAAACAGGGCTTCCAAAGAACTTCTGGTGAAGCTACAAAGGCGGAACGAGGGTAGCTCAGTGGAAATTCCCGGCCTATGTCTTTATCATTAAAATATCAGCCGTGGCTCAGCAGGTAGCATTCTTGTCCCTAAATCAGAATGTTATAGGTTGCAATCCCACTTCATGAGACTTGAGCACAAAATCTAGACTAACACTGCAGTCAGAAGTGCCTCACACAAACATCGTTAAAGGTTCTGTCTTTCTGGTGATATGTTAAACCGAGGCCCTGTCTGCCCTCTCAGGTAGATGTAAACAATCCCATGGCTCTATTCAAAGAAGAGCAGCAAAGTTCTCCCTAGTGTCTTGGCTGATATTTATCCCTCAACCAACATCTCAGATTATCTCATTGCTGTTTGTGGGATCTTGCTGTGCTCAAATTGGCTGCTGTGTTTCCTACGTTACAACAGTGACTACACTTCAAAAGTACTTAATTGGCTATAAAGCGTTTTGGGATGTCCTGAGGTCGTGAATGATGCAATATAAGTGCAAGTCTTTCTCTTTTTTTTCTTTTATTTGTTGTAAACAGGATTATTTAACAATTGTAATTATTTTGTTAAAGATGAAAAGGTGCTAATGCGAAATGTTTAAGAAATATAAAGCCAATGGTAACTTTCGAGTACCGGCTCGGTTATATTGGTCGGGTTTATGTTTCCAAATTAGAGGATAGAGACTCATAATCTTCCCTCTAGATCTTAACTGCACGAGCTAGCTTGGCACATCAGTGCAGTGCTGACCGAGTACTGTGTTGTCAAAGAAGCTATACTTTGAATGAGAGATTAAGCCCTGTCTGCCTGATGGACATAATAAATGGTCCCATGTCACTATCTGAGCAAGAGCCAGGTATTGTCGCCAACATTCTTCCCTCAACCAACACCATCAGAAATAGATTAATTGGTTATTTGTCCTGTTTATTGTTTGTGTGACCTTGCTGTGTGCAAGTTTGCAGTCACATGCACCTATGCAATATTCAAAAGTTTTTTATTAGATGTGGATGTGAAATGCTTTGGGATATTCTGAAGATTTGCTAAGGTACTATATAAACACAAGTGTGGTTCTTTTCTCCTTCTTTCTAATGGCTTCTAAAGAGATATTAGAGGATGTTCATACAGTCATAGAATCTTACAGCACAGAAGGAGGCCATTCGGCCCATCGTGACTGTGTCAGCTCTTTGAAAGTCTATCCAATTAGTCCCACTCCTCTGCTCTTTCCCCATAGCCCTGCAAATATATCCTTTTCAAGTCTATATGCAATTTCAGATCATAACAACAACAATTTTCCCCCATCTCCTCTCTGGTTCTTTTGCCAATTATCTAAAATCTGGTTACCGACCCTCACATGGGCTCACAGCACAGAATGTTAATAACTGGAACTGAATTGGTCATCTCACTCAGACCGGCTACAGGATGGCTGTTGTGGGAGGAGGCGATTGCCCACTGATGCACTAAGGGTGCTTTACCCGAGGTCTGGGGAGAGCAGAGGAGATAAACGCAGTTCTCACATCCAATTTGCAAGCGGCCTGGGAGTGCTTGACGCTGACATTAGGTGGTAAACCTTTGTCCATCAGCGCTCCTGCATAGAGCTTCGCATGCCAGGAACACATAGTTGAGCATTCGCTAAAGATAAAAATTTGTCCCTAGGTGCCCGAAATGTGCCATTTCTAAGCATTTAAGATTCCTCATCCTAATATAGCGGAAAGTTCACACACACAAAAAAAAACAGCTGGCTCAGAATAAAAGAGCTCAGTTTCAGAGGAGCTGAAGATGCAGGTACAGACTGTACAGACGCACTGGGGAGATACCCTACATCGGCTCCTATTCATGGCAGAACCTGTGACAGTGCAACTAACAGGAATGTGCATGCCTTGACAGCTGCTAATTTTACCTCTGTACCATGTGACATTTAATGATTTCAAAGGTGACAAACCCTTTTTACAGATACTGAATTGATAGATTATGCTTGCTTTATGTGGAAGAGAACTGGTGTTTCTAGATAGTGACCAGGCCATTTTTTTGTGCACAACTTTTTGCTTTTGGACGCTTGGTCAAATTTTTAGCATTTTGTTTTTGTAAAAATGCACTGGGAGAGATACGAAAACAAATGAAGTTCCTGTAATGTTTTGCTAAATTGTAAAGCAATTTGTTAAATCTCTGCAAAATATTTAGGCACTTCATAATATTATTCAAGATGCTCAAAGATAATTGGCAAAAAAATCCAGGGGGAAAATGGGGAGTTTTTTTTAATGCAGCGAGTTATTATGATCTGGAATGCACTGCCTGAAAGGGTGGTGGAGGCAGAATCAATAATAACTTCTCAAATATATATCCAATTCTCTTTTAAAAGGACAAATTTGCAGAGCTATAGGAAAAGAGCAGAGGAGTGGGACCAATTGGATAGCTCTTTCAAAGAGCCAGCACAGGCACGATGGGCTGAATGACCTTTTGTGCTATATCATTCTATGATTCTACGCTACTTTGAGTTCTGGAAACTCAAAGCAGCCACACTGGAAGTGGGTGGAGTCCAAAACATAGTTCATTTCCTGTTTCTCTTCTTCATATTTTTTTCCTGTAAAACATAAGATTCCCTGAAGATATGAGAGAGCGTCAGGAACCCGCTCTGATAAATGCATTTTCTAGGCCCAAAACCTACAGATGCAAGTTGCTTAAACGTACTCTCTACTCAAGGACTGGAAGTTGGTGCAAGCTTGTCTCCATCACCCAGGGTTCAAAATGAAATGGGGTGTGGGGTGCGGGGCAAGCAACTGTTGAGCCATTGCTAAAAATGTACTTGTTCCACTTTCAAGATGGTGGCAAGTATGGTGCCAAAGCAGGGTAGCAGGTGGCAAATGGAATTAGCCAAATTATCTGTGGCTAACTGCGTGTGGGGGCACATTTAGGTTTGGGTGTTTATGTGGTGGCTGAAAGTCACGGTCGCAGGCCGTGAATTGTGAAACCCTGGTTGTGTTATTATCACAAATTCAAGAGTTGATACAATGGTTCCCCATATCAGCAAAGCCACAGCTTTCCTTTGTTCCTTCATCGCCGTTGGGTCAAAATCCTGGAACTCCCTACCTAACAGCACTGGGGGAGCACCTTCACCACAGGGACTGCAGCGGATCTAAAAGAAGGCCCACCACCACCTTCAAGGGCAGCCAGAGATGGACAATCAATACCGGCCTTGCCAGCGACACCCATATCCCGAGAATGAATTTTTTTTTAAAAGCAGGCTGCTTCCTCATAGGAAAGAAGAAAAAAAATCACAATGCCAAGCCAATTCAGCTGCAGATCTGCACCGTCAGATATAAATGGTAGGATCTGGAATGCACTGCCTGAGGGGGTGGTGGAGGCAGATTCAATCATGGTCTTCAAAAGGGAACTGGATAAGCACTTGAAAGGAAAAAATTTGCAGGGCTACGGAGAAAGCGCGGGGGAGTGGGACTAGCTGGATTGCTCTGGCATAGAGCTGACGCGGGCTCGATGGGCTGAATGGCCTCCTTCCGTGCTGTGACCTTTCTATGATTCTATGAAATGGGCGCTAATAGGCCCAAGAGCAAGGGGCCTGCCTGTACTCTCTGTCCGAGAGTACTGTACGGTGTGGAGCGAACAAAAAAGCAGAGAGAAGAATTATTCCAATATCTGGACGGGAAAAATTGAAAGGGGACTACAATGTAAAGGAGGAAAAATAAAATCAGATCCCAAAATACCTCACAGGAGAAGGCTTAATGTTGATTTCAGTGCAGTCGGAGATATGGGGGACGTTGTGATGGAGTATTGCATTGTAACTCTGACGAGCTGCGCCACCAAGTGGTAAGTCGCAGGTCTTGGACCGCGATCATCTACATGCTGAGCTCTTGATCTTGGTACTGTCAGTATAGGGAGACGGTGGGTACAGATTGGGCACTACTTCTCATGGAGGGGTGAGCTAACAATCCACACACCCCCCCCCCCAAACACTTCCATGCAAACAGTTAGAGAGGCACGGGAGGAGGCGATGGAGAAGTTTTACACCATCATCTCAGCTGGAGGCAGCATCTGGACAGGAAGTTCCATACCCAAGGTGAAAGGGGATAAAAAAAACCTTCAAAAGAGGAAGCCTCGTGGTTGAATATTCTGTCAACTGTGGAACTGAGCCGTACAGAGCAGGAATGTCCAAGATTTAATCAGTGATTTGTGCTGACTTAGAAGATCCCAACAGAGACAGTGTGATGGGCGGTTAAAATTGGGCTCAGTGTTCCTGGGTGAGACAGGGGCAACACATACAAACATACGAACTAAGAGCAGGAGTAGGCCATTCGGCCCCTCGAGCCTGCTCTGCCATTTGATAAGATCATGGTTGATCTGATTGTGACCTCAACCCTACTTTCCCCGTCTACCTGCTATAACCTTTGACTCCTTTGTTAATCAGGAATCTATCTAACTCAGCCTTAAAAATATTCAACGACCCTCCCTCCACCGCTCTCTGGGGAAGGAAGTTTCAAGACTCACGAACCTCAGAGAAAAAATTTCACCTCATCTCCGTCTTAAATGGGAGACCCCTTATTTTTAAACTGCGGCCCCTAGTTCTAGCTACAAGGGGAAACATCCCCTCAGCATCACCCCTAATAGCCAGCATTCCTACTTTTGATCACTAGACGGAGCTGGAAAGTGCATGTGTAGAGACTTTGGGTAAGGATAGGATCCGGCTTGGCAGTGATGTCCTCTCTCTTGCCCAGCACCCCCCTCCCACCCCCAGTTCAATACCTGCCCACAATCAATCACTATGTCCCCCTATCAAACACGGTCTCTTAGGGTATTGTATCATGGATGTTGGTGTGAACCGACCCCTTCATGATAGGAAGGGAGAGAAATGAACAACTAGAAAGGAAACCATAGTCGCTGGAAACCAGCTCAGACATGGGGCCAGGCTAAAGAGAAGGAAGGGAGCACGTATTGAGAACTAAGATGGTTAAATATGCCATAGGTAAAGGAGGCATCAGAATTTGAAGCAACAACTGCTTGACCTATAGTTAAAAGCTCTAACATTGAGCCATAACCCCTACAAACTCAAAGAAATTGAGTTTAGTAATGTGCCGCCATCAAAAGTTATTGTACCCACCTAGTAACTGTATAGTATCAGTGAGATAAGTACCTGTTGTATCAGTATAGTAAGTGACAGTTATGGGTATAGGCACGACTCATAACTAAATGTTTAAAGTCCTGTCACCAAGCTCCAGGGAAAGCATATTTAACAGAGAACTCCAAAGTGGGAGTATTACATGAGGCAAGGGGGCACCTGGAGTTAAACTAGGGACCTCGCAATCTGCAGTGAGATGCTTTGGGACCGAGCTCCATCCCCTATTCACATTTGATTGCCTGAGACACAAGGAAATTGAGTTGAGAAATGGGAAGTCGGGGAAGGCCAGGTCATGAGTGTTGTAGGTAATTGCTTTTTACTTGTGTTGTTTAATTCACTGCCACTTCTCCTCCAGACATGCCAACCTTGAAGATGTTCTAGTCCTCTCTTCATTGCGATTTCTGATTGTCTCCTTCTCCTGTTCACTTTCATTGTTATCCCTTCCTTGATTGTGTTTGATCGTGTATTTGTTAACATCCACTTTTACAGACACGTCAGCAAAACTGACGCAGCTTCTTCTCAGGTTGGCCCTATCAATGTTGATGACTGCCAGGTTACTGAGCTCCGTTACCTTGTGTGTGTGAGCATTCTGCACAGGTGTGGGGTATAGCTCAGTAGCAGAGCATTTGGCTGCAGCTCAAGAGGTTCTGGGTGCCCACTTACCTTAAGTACATCAAGGGGTATGGGGAGAGAGCAGGAATATGGTATTGAAATAAAGGATCAGCCATGATCATATTGTATGGCGGAACAGGCTCGAAGGGCCGTATGGCCTACTCCTGCTTCTATGTTTCTATAGCATCAATATAATAAAAAATGTGTCCATCATATAGTACCAGCACAGTAGACAATTGCAACCGAGGGGTGAAGTTTATGGCTATGGCACATAGTGGGTGATGCCTTTAGTTTGGAACCACTTCTCTTGCGCAAACTGCAACAAAATAAATTGAGTTGACGCGTATTACAGTTGCTTTGCACACTGGCACCCCTCGGTTGTAATTGTCTACTGTGCTGGTACTATATGATGGACACATTTTTTATTATATTGATGCTATAGAAACATAGAAAATAGGAGCAGGAGTAGGCCATTCGGCCCTTCGAGCCTGTTCCGCCATACAATATGATCATGGCTGATCCTTTATCTCAATACCATATTCCCGCTCTCTCCCCGTACCCCTTGATGCTTTTTGTGTCTAGAAACCTATCTAGCTCTTTCTTGAATATATTCAGTGACTTGGCCTCCACAGCCTTCTGTGGTAGAGAATTCCACAGGTTCGCCACCCTCTGAGTGAAGAAATTTCTTCTCATCTCAGTCCTAAATGTCCTACCCCATATCCTGAGACTGTGACCTATTGTTCTGGACCCCACCAGCCAGGGGAAACATCCTCCCTGCACCCAGTTTGTCCAGCCCTGTCAGAATTTTATGTTTCAATGAGATCCCCTCTCATTCTTCTAAACTCGAGTGAATACAGTCCGAGTCGACCCAGTCTCTCCTCATACGACAGGCCTGCCATCCCAGGAATCAGTCTGGTGAACCTTCGCTGCACTCCCTCTATGACAAGTATATCCTTTCTTCGGTAAGGAGACCAAAACTGCACACAATACTCCAGGTGTGGTCTCACCAAGGCCCTGTATAACTGCAGTAAGACATCTTTGCTCCTGTACTCAAATCGTCTTGCAATAAAGGCCAACATACCATTTGCTGTATTCTGTTCACTTACATATCTGGCACTGACGGCAAGATCTTGCAAAACTGCACATTGAACCTGGCATTGCTTGTGTTGACTGCAAGTATCTAAAGAGGTGGGGGATTGCACAGTGACAATGCTTTTGTCTTCAGGTTGGGAAATCTCTGGTTGAAATTCAGGTGTCATTTGGTTGATGCTTCTAGTTTGGCATTCTGTGGTGAGCATGTGTTCCTTGAAGCTTGGTGACAAGGCTTTCCATGTTGGGTTGTGCATCACATCTGTACACAATAGTGTTACTCATTCCATTCGTGCAATATTTCTGATAGCCGTAGTTATTTGTCTTCCAGAATAACTGATGCAGATTCATTTCAGGTTGGTCCTATCAAGATTGATGACTGCCAGGTACTGAGCTCTGTTAGCTTGTGTGTGCAAGCAGTGTGCACAGATGTGGGGGTGCAGCTAGCGTGTAGGGTATTTGATTGCAGATCAAAAAAAATCTCTGGTTCAAATCCAGGTGTCCCCTTTCCTGTTGGGAGTCACATAGTGAAGCTGCAGGACATTTGTTTAGTCGCTGATTATGTCTGTAGCCGATCATGGTGCAAACTACATTTATGCTGCATGTGATATCCATGCTGCTCCAGCTGGGAACGGTGGCTATTCATTTTACTGGGTCCTACAAAGATTGATCAGTACACCTTACCTGGGTCAGTTTCATTAATTCTATCTATAGCTGTGTGGGTATAGCTCAGTGGTAGAGCATTTGACTGCAGATCAAGAGGTCCCTGGTTCAAATCTAGGTGCCCACTTTGTCTCAGTGGCTTTTTACTGCTCTTGTGGTGCAGTTGATGGCTTAATCTCCCTGTTGTTTGGTAAAAAGACTGTATTAGCTTGACACATGTTACAGTTGCTTTGCTCACAAGCCTGCTGGTTGCTTATTGTTTTTATATTCTGTACACTTACAAATATGCCACTGATAGCACGATCTTGCAAAACTGCACATAGAACCTGGCGTTGCTTGTTTTGTCAACAAGTATCTAAAGAGGTGGGAGCATAGCACAGTGACAGAGCATTTGGCTTCAAATGGAGAAATTGACAGATTTTAAGTGCTTTCTGTTGGGAGTCATACAGTAAGTCTGCCTTCCCTGCAGCTGCAGGATTGTTGTTTAGTTGTTAGTTATATCTGTGGCCAATCCTGGTGAAAAATACCTTCATGCCGGATTCTTGGTTCTACACACATTGATAAGTACATATTAACCTGTTCACTTCCTTTTGATTCTGATCAGACTATATACAGCTGTGTGGGTATAGCTCAGTAGTCAAGCATTTGACTACTAATCAAGACTTCCCTGGTTCAAATCCAGATGCCCATTTTGCTTCAGTGCCATTTCACTGCTGTTGTGGTATGCTCTCTCTGTTGCATATTGTTTGATAGTTAAAAACCACTTCTGTTGTGCAACCAGTTACAGAATCTATTAATACATGTTACTTTGCACACTAGCTCCCTCTGCAGCTCTCGGTTGCTTATTTATTACATTGCTGAAATATTCTGTGCACTTGCATATAAAATCAGCCGTGATCTTATTGAATGGCGGAGCAGGCTCGAGGGGCATTATGGCCTACTCCTGCTCCTATTTCTTATGTTCTTATATATGGCAGTGATGGAGCAGGCCATTTAGCCCCTCGAGCCTGTTCCGCCATTCAATGAGATCATGGCTGATTTGTGACCTAACTCCATGTACCCGCCTTAACCCCATATCCCTTAATACCTTTGGTTAACAAAAATCTATCAATCTCAGATACAAATTAACAATTGAGCTAGTGTCAACTGCCGTTTACAAAAAACGTGAGTGAGAAAAGATTACAGATTGTCCTCGCTGGCTTGAAACAAATGCTGGAGAGAAAGGAAATCTCTAAAATTAAATGGGAGGATTCAAGCCATCAACTGTCGGATTGTTTTACTAAAAGAAATGCATGTACGAAGAAATGATTAGAGGTCCTGGAGAAAGGGTCACCTCACCGTATAATGCTTTGAATAGTATAAATTGTACAGAGTATGGAAGCTTTTGATTTTTGTAATTTTTTGTTTGTATTGTTTGTGTATGTGTGTGTGTGTATATATATATATATATATATATATAATGTTTAAATTTTTTTATTTAAAGAGAGAGAAGGGAATCTATTAATTGTATCTATGTGATTTATATCAATTAGTGTTAACTGTATTCAGGTGCTGAATTGGGAACTCTCTTGTATCCATTTATAAGAAAGCTGATGTCGAGTGTTGTGGTGGTAACATGGATCCCTGTGAATAAAAGGCTTGAAGCAACTGAAGACCAGGCTCTGGTGTTCTATCCTTAACCACCTGGCTATCCAGTTTATAACACGATGCTTCTGATATGTCTTCCTTTTTCCTCAAACGCAGATTGGACGATCGCTTTGCTGAACACCTTGACTCAGTCCGCAAACGTGACCCTGACCTGCCGGTCGCTTGCCGTTTTAATTCCTCCTCCCACTCTGTCTTGAGCCTCTATATTGTTCCAATGAGGCTTAATGGAAGCTCGAGGAACAGCTCCTCATCTTTCAATTAGGCACTTTACAACCTTCTGGACTCAACATCGATTTCAATAACTTTAGATCATAACCACTGCTCCCATTTTATCGGACAGCAAGTGCTGGTAATGGTTCTGATGTTGCCATTTACAGCTCCTCCAGACCCGTCTTCTGTTTCTTTACTTGTCCCATTACCACCCTCCTTGCCTTACACAATCATCTGTACTGTCATTTAATCACTCCTGCCCTCCTCCCTATGAGAGACCGAACCTTTTGTTCTTCCCTCTCCTCCCCTTCTCCCCTGCCTTTCCCTGGCTCTGTTCTTGCTTAAAAACTGTTTAATCTTCAACTTCTTCCAGTTCTGACGAAAGGTCATCGACCTGAAACATTAACTCTGTTTCTTTCTCCACAGTTACTGCCTGACTTGCTGAGTATTTCCAGCATTTTCTGTTTTTATTTCAGATGTCCAGCACCCGCAGTATTTTGCTTTTGAACTAAACAACAATGCTGCACTTCCAGGGGAGGCAGACTTACTGTACGATTCCCAATCGGAAGCACTTAAAAAAAGGAGAGGGGATACCTGCATTTGTACCGGCAATGTCTTGAGCTGTCGTCAAATGCTCTACCACTGCAAGATCATGCTATCAGTACCGTATATGTAAGTGTACAACATATAGTATCAATATAATAAATAAACTTCCAGCTGCGGTAGGGAGCGCCAGTGTAACATCAATACATGCATTTGCACATTATACAACTAAAGTGTCCAAACAATACACAACAGGGGTAACAAGCCATTAACTGCACCACAACAGCAGTGAAATTGTAATTAAGTAAAGTGGGCACCTGGAACCTCTTGACCTGCAGACAAAAGCTCCACCACTGAGCAATACCCACACAGTTGCTTGAATTACATCAGAATAAAAGAAATTGACCCAGGTAATGTTTACTTATCAACGTTTCTCGGACCCACTAAAACATATAGCCACCGCTCCCAGCTGGAGCAGAATGACTATCACATGTGACATGGATGGAGTTTGCACCATGAGTGGCTACAGACATAAATGACAATTAAACAACAATGCTGCACCTGAAGAGAAGGGTAACTGACTGTGTGACTCCCAACAGGAAGCACTCATAAAAGTGAGCATCTGGATTTGAACTAGCAACCTCTTAATCTGCAGTCAAATGCTCTGTCACTGTGCTCTGCCCCCACCCTCTTTACATACTTGCAGTCAACACAAGCAACGCCAGGTTCAATGTGCAGTCTTGCAAGATCATGCTATCAGTACCATATATGTAAGAATACAGAATATAGGATCAATATAATCAATAAGCAACCAGCAGCAAGAGCAGCAGGGGGAGCCAGTGTGCAAAGAATCTGTAACATGTGTCAAGTCAATTGCTGTTTGTACAACAGAATTGGTTCTTAACTAAAGTCACAAAACAAAGCATAAGCCATAAACAACAATCAAATGGTATTTAAGCAAAGTGAGCACCTTCATTTGAACCAAGGACTGCTTTTCTGCAGGAAAATTATCCAACACTGAGCTATACCCACATAGCTGTATGTAACCTGAACAGAATTAAAGAAATTGAGCCAGGTAAAAAAAGGCAAGGGGAATACCTGGATTGGAAACAGAGACTGCTTGATCTGCACTGAAATGCTCTACCACTGAGCTACACCATCACATTTGTGAGTATTTCATGGACACACAAGGTAACGGGGCTCAGTACCTCGCAGTCATCAATCTTGATAGGACCAACCTGAAAAGAAGCAGGATCAGTTATGCTGGGAGACAAATAATGACGACAATCAGTAATGTTGCATGATTGGAGTGAGCAACACTATTGTGTATAGATGCACTGTACTATCCAACATGGAAAGCCTTGTCACCAAGCTTCAAGGAACACATGCTCTAACAGAACTCTGAATGGAAGCATCACCCAAACGAGAGCTGAATTTCAACCAGTGATTTCCCCAGTTGCAGTCAAATGCTCTGTCACTGTGCAATCCCCCCAGCTCTTTAGATACTTGCAGTCAACCCAAGCAATGCCAGGTTCAATGTGCGGTCTTGCAAGATCATGCTCTCAGTAACATATATGTAAGTGTACAGAACATAGCATCAATATAATAAATAATCTTCCAGATGTGGTAGGGGGAAGCTAGAGTGCAAAGCAAGTGCAACACCAATACATGCATTTGCAGATTACACAACTAATGTCACCAAACAATACACAACAGTGAGTGTAAGCCATTAAAAGTATCACCATAGCAATTAAATTGTAATTAAGTAAAGTGGGCACTTGGATTTAGAACCAGCGACAACTTGATCTGCAATCAAATGCTCTACCACTGAGCAATACCCACACAATTGCTTGAACTATATCAGAATAAAAGAAATTGACCCAGGTAATGTTTACTTATCAACGTTTGTCGGATCCACCAAAACAAATAGCCACCACTCCGAGCTGGAGCAGCATGACTATCACATGTGGCATGAATGTAGTTTGCACCATGATTGGTAACAGACATAAATGACAATTAAACAACAATGCTGCACCTGAAGGGAAGGTAGATTTACTGTGTGACTCCCAACAGCAAGCACTCATTAAAGGAGAGGAGGCATCTGGATTTGAACCAAAAACCTCTTGATCTGTAGTTAAATACCCCACCACTAAGCTACACCCCCACATCTGGAGCTTCCTTGTAGACACATAAGGTGACAGAGCTCAGTACCTGACAGTCATCAACCTTGATCAGACCAACCTGAAACGAATCTGCAAAAGTTATTCTGGGAGACAAATAACTCGGACTATCAGAAATATTGCAGGAGTGGAGGCAGTAACACTATTGTGTACAGATGTGATGCACAACCCAACATGGAAAGCCTTGTCACCAATCTTCAAGGAACACATGCTTACCAAAGAACGCCGAACTAGAAGAATCTCCCAAATGATACCTGAATTTCAACAAGAGATTTCTTCAGCAGCAGTCAAATGCTCTGTCACTGTGCTCTGCCCCCACCCTCTTTACATACTTGCAGTCAACACAAGCAACGCCAGGTTCCATGTGGAGTTTTGCAAGATCATGCTGTCAGTGCCATAAACATAAGTGTACAGAATATAGGATCAATATAATAAATAATCATTCAGATAGCCATAGGCAAGTGTTGCAACTGCGCAAAGCAACTGTATGATGTGTCAGGTCAACAGACTGAGTTGCAGGTTGCACAACAGAAGTGGTTCTCAACAAAAGTCTCCAAACAATGTGTCACAAGGAGAATAAGCCATTAATTGGACCACAACAGCAGCAAAATAGCTTTTAAACTAAGTGGGCACCTGGATTTGAACCAGGGACCTCTTGATCTGCAGTCAAATGCTCTACCACTGAGCTATACCCACATGACTGCCCATAACCCCATCAGATTTAAAGAAATTGACCCAGGTAATGTTTACTTATCAATCCGTGTCGGACCCACCAAAACATATAGCCACCGCTCCCAGCTGGAGCAGCATGACCATCACATGTGGCATGAATGTAGTTTGCCCCATCAGTGGCTACAAACATAACTGACAATTAAACAACAATGCTGCACCTGCAGGGTAGGTAGACTTACTGTCTGACTGCCAACAGGAAGTACTTAAAAAAAAAGTTGAGGGGGGTAACTGGATTTAAACCAGAGACCTCTTGTTCTGCAGGCAAATGCTCCAACACTGAACTATACCCACATGGCTGCATACAACCTGAACAGAATTAAAGAAATTGAGCCATGTAAAAAAGGAGAGGGGAATGACTGGATTGGAAACAGAGACTGCTTGATCTGCACTGAAAAGCTCTACCACTGAGCTACACCATCACATTTGTGAGCATTTCATGGACACACAAGTTAATGGAGCTCAGTACCTGGCAGTCATCACCCTTGATCGGACCAACCTGAAACGAATCTGCAAAAGTTATTCTGGGAGACAAATAACTCGGACTATCAGAAATATTGCATGAGTGGATTGAGTAACACTATAATTTACAGATGTGATGCACAACACAACATGGAAAGCCTTGTCACCAATCTTCAAGGAACACATGCTCACCAAAGAAGGCGAACTAGAAGAATCTCCCAAATGATACCTGAATTACAACAAGAGATTTCTCCAGCTGCAGTCGAATGCTCTGTCACTGTGCTCTGTCCCACCTCTTTAGATACTTGCAGTCAACACTAGCAACGCCAGGATCAATGTGCAGTCTTGCAAGATCATGCTACCGGTAACATATACGTAAGTGTACAGAACATAGCATCAATATAATAAATAATCTTCCAGATGTGATGGGGGAGCTAGTGTACAAAGCAAGTGCAACACCAATGCGTGCATTTGCAGATTATACAACTAAAGTTGCCAAACAATATACAATGTGGAGTGTAAACCATTAACTATACTAACACGGCAGTGAAATTGTAATTAAGTCAAGAGGGCACTTGGATTTGAAACCAGGGACAACTTGATCTGCAATCAAATGCTCCACCACTGAGCAATACCCACACAATTGCTTGAACTATATCAGAATAAAAGAAATTGACCCAGGTAATGTTTACTTATCAACGTTTGTCGGACCCACCAAAACAAATCACCACCGCTCCTAGTTTGAATAGCATGACTATCACATGTGGCATGAATGTAGTTTGTACCATGAATGGCTACAGACACAACTGACAATTAAACAACAATGCTGCACCTGAAGGGAAGGCAGACTGACTGTGTGACTCCCAACAGAATGCACTCATAAAAGGAGAGGGGGCATCTGGATTTGAAGCAAAAACCACTTGATTAGCAAGCAAATGCTCTACCATTGAGCTACACCCCCACATCTGTAGCCTTGGCATGGACACACAAGGTAACGGAGCTCAGTACCTGGCAGGCATCAACCTTCATAGGACCAATCTGAAACGAATCTGCAAAAGTTATTCTGGGAGACAAATAACTCGGACCATCAGAAATATTGCATGAGTGGAGGCAGTAGCACTATTGTGTACAGATATGATGCACAACCCAACATGGAAAGCCTTGTCACCAAGCTTCAAGGAACATACGATTGCCAAAGAAGGCGAACTAGAAGCATCTCCCAAACGATACCTGAATTTCAACAAGAGATTTCTCCAGCTGCAGTCAAATGCTCTGTCACTGTGCTCTGCCCCCACCCTCTTTACATACTTGCAGTCAACACAAGCAACGCCAGGTTCAATGTGGAGTTCTGCAAGATCATGCTATCAGTGCCATAAACATAAGTGCACAGAATATAGGATCAATATAATAAATAATCACGCAGGTAGCCAAAGGCAAGAGTTGCAACTGTGCAATGGATCAAGTTCCAGGTTAAACCACAGAGTGGTTCTGAACTAAAGTCTCCAAATAATGTGCAACAAAGAGACAAAGCCATCAATTGGACCACAACAGCCTTTCAGCAAAGTGGGCACCTGGATTTGAACCAGGGACCTCTTGATCTGCAGTCAAATGCTCTACCACTGAGCTATACCCACATGCCTATACACAATTTCATCAGAATCAAATTGATCCAGTCATTGTTTACTTATCAACGTGTCCAGGACCCACCAAAATGTGTCGCCAACACTCCCAGCTGGAGCTGCATGACTATCACATGTGGCATTAATGTTGTTTGCCCCACGAGTGGCTGCAGACATAACTGACAATTAAACAACAATGCTGCACTTGCAGGGAAGGCCAACTTACTGTGTGATTTCCAACAGGAAGCACTTATAAATGGAGAAGGGTATCTGGATTTGAACCAGCGACCTCTTAATCTACAATCAAATGCTCCACCACAGCCACACCCGCACATCTGTGAACTTGTCGTGGACACACAAGGAAACGGACCTCAGCACCTGACAGTCATCAGCCTTGATCGGACCAACCTGAAATGAATCTGCAAAAGTTATTCTGGGAGACAAATAACTCGGACTATCAGAAATATTGTATGAGTGGAGGCAGTAACACTATTGTGTACAGATGTGATGCACAACCCAACATGGAAAGCCTTGTCACCAAGCTTCAAGGAACACATGCTCACCAAAGAACGCTGAACTCGAAGCATCTCCCAAACGATACCTGAATTTCAACAAGAGATTTCTCCAGCTGCAGTCAAATGCTCTGTCACTGTGCTCTGCCCACACCCTCTTTACATACTTGCAGTCAACACAAGCAACGCCAGGTTCAATGTGGAGTTCTGCAAGATCATGCTATCAGTGCCATAAACATACGTGTACAGAATATAGGATCAATATAATAAATAAGCATTCAGAGAGCCATAGGCAAGAGTTGCAACTGTGGAAAGCAACTGAATGATGGGTCAGGTCAACAGACTGAGTTGCAGGTTGCACAACAGAAGTGGTTCTTAACTCAAGTCTCCAAACAATGTGCAACAAGGAGAATAAGCCATTAATTGGACCACAACAGCAGCAAAATAGCATTTAAGCCAAGTGGGCACCTGGATTTGAACCAAGGAGTGCTTAATCTATAGTCAAATGCTCTACCACTGAGCTATACCCACATAACAGGCACAGACTCTCAACAGAATTAAAGAAATTGGCCCAGGTAATATTTACTTATCAACACATGTCGGACCCACCAAAACATGTAGCCACCACTCGCAGCTGGAGCAGCATGACAATCGCATGTGGCAAGAATGTAGTTTGCCCCATGAGTGGCTACAGACATAACCTCGTCATCAGGTGCGAGGTGCTCTCGGTGTTGCTGTACTTGGCACAGGTCTGGCCCATACCTCGCTCCTGCGCCGTGACAGTCACCCGAGCCATCTTCCGCTTTATCTGGAGATCAAAAATGGACCGTGTCCGCAGGGACACGATGTACAAATCTCTGGAGAAAGGGGGGAAAGGCGTGCCCAACGTGCCCCTCATCCTGATGGCCACCTTTGTGTGCGGCTGCATCAAGCTGTGCATAGACCCTCAGTACGCAAACACAGAGTGTCACTACGTGCTGAGGTTCTACCTATCCCGGGTGTTGCGAAGGATGGGCCTGGCCACGCTGCCACGGAACGCTCCGTCCAGTTGGACCGTTCCGCCCCACCTGTCCTTCGTGGAAAGGTTTGTGTAGAAAAACACCTTTGACCACAAGGCGATCAGCAAGTGGTCCGCACACAACGTCCTCGAGACCCTGCGGGAAAAAGAGACGATGGATCCTGTCGGTTGGTTCCCCGAGCAGACTGTCAATGTCATTTGGCAGAATGCCTCATCGCCAGAGCTTTCAAACAAGCACCAAGACCTAGCTTGGCTGGTGGTGAGAAGGGCCCTTCCCGTCAGATCCTTCATGCACTCCCGGACTCTCAGCGCCACCGCACGCTGTCCCAGAGGAGGCTGCGGTGGAGACGAGACCGTCAGCCATCTCCTTCTGGAATGTGCCTTTGGAAAGAAGGTCTGGAGAGAGATGCAATGGTATCTGTCCAGGTTCGTCCCGAGCAGTTCCGTAACACAGGATTCTGTGCTCTACGGGCTGTTCCCGGGGACGCACACCGAGACAGACATCAACTGCTGCTGGAAGACCATCAACTCGGTGAAAGACGCCCTTTGGTCTGCCCGAAACTTGCTGGTCTTTCAGTGCAAGGAACTGTCCTCGACCGAGTGTTGCAGACTGGCACATTCCAAAGTCCAGGACTACGTGCTCAGGGATGCACTGAGGCTGCGTGCGGCCGCCGCAAAGGCTCTGTGGGGAAAGGCAACAGTTTAGAGCCTTCCCGCCATTGTATACCGAGGGGCTGCAATCAGGGAAAACCCCCCTCGGGCAGAATGTAAAATTCAAATTGCTGTAATGTACCTGTAATGAATCTGTAAGCAATAATCTGTATTGAGTATAATGCAATGAGACACCCCAGAGTGTGACAAACTGTAATTATGCACAATGTATTCACTGAACTGTACTTGATGTAACCTGCAAATTGTATAATTTGTATTGTGTATGTTTGGAATGTGATATGACAACTGTATTGTATGTTTATTGCTACAAATTTTATTGAAAAAAACCTGACAATTAAACAACAATGCTGCACTTGCAGGGAACGCCGACTTGCTGTGTGACTCCCAACAGGAAGCACTCATAAAAGGGGAAGCGGGTATCTGGATTTGAACTAGAGACCTCTTAATATGCAATCAAATGCTCCACCACTGAACTACACCCCCACATCTGTGAACTGGTCATGGACACACAGAGTAACAGAGCTCAGTGCCTGGCAGGTTCAAAATGCAGTTTTGCAAGATCACGTTTTCAGTGCCATGTTTGTAAAGTTCAAATACTCTAATCAGAGATTCTGCACACAGGGCTATACTCGGCTCTGTCAGTCACAACACAACCAAGCTGAGTCATGTAATCTTTAATTCTGTTCGGAGGCTGAGCTGGGCTGTCACTGTTTTGGAGTGAGCTTCCAGCACCCCCTTGTGGGGACTGAATGCGAGTGCACAGTGAATCCAGAACATATCTGTCATATTTTCCAATTATTTACCATATTCCTCATTATTTCAGCTGAAAACAGTATAAAGATATTACCTCAAAGCAAGCCCCCTTGAGAATTAATCCATTGCTCATTAGTTTTCAATAAGCTTGCATTGAGAATTTCACGATTGTTAATCATCACTTGTCAATGACAGGGAGTGGAATGACGCTGGTATCTCCTTTGAAAGTTGCAATCTGGAGAAAAGTAAAGTGTACAAAGCTGAATAAATGCCTCGTGGTTCCCCAAGTGGCTCAGTGTGTAAATGCTCTCCTGGCCGGCCTCCAATCTCCCACCCTCTATAAACTTGAGTTCATCCAAAGCTCTGCTACCCATATCCTAACATGCACCAAGTCCCGTTCACCCATCACCCCTGTTCTCACTGACCTACATTGGTTCTCAATCCCAGGAACCCTCGATTTTAAAACTCTCTTCTTTGTTTTCAAATGCCTCCATGGCCTCGCCCCTCCCTATCTCTGTAACCTCCTCCAGCCCTACAACCCTCCGAGATCTCTGAGCTCCTCCAATTCTTGCCTTTTGCGCATCCCTGATTTTAATCACTCCACCATTGGCGACCATGCCTACAGCTGCCTAGGCCCTAAGCTCTGGAATTCCCTCCATATACCTCCTGTACAGAATACAGCATCAATATAATGAATAACCTTTCAGCTAGCTGCAGGAGGAGCTAGTGTGTGAAGCAACTGGAACATCTGTCAAGTTAACAGATTCAGTTACAGGTTGCACAACAAAAGCAGCTCTTAACTAAAGTCTCCAAACAATGCAAGTAAGGCATTAACTGTACCACAACAGCAGTGAAACGGCATTTCAGCAAAGTCAGCAAGTGGATTTGAACAAGAGATTGCTTGAAACTAGACTTATATGCTCCAACACTGAGCTACACCCACACAGCTGGAGCAATGTTGCAGACGCACAAGGTAACGGAGCTCAGTACCTGACAGTCATCAACCTTGATAGGACCAACCTGAAACGAAACTGCACCAGTTATTCTTGGAGACAAATAACTCGGACTATCAGAAATATTGCATGAGTGGATTGAGTAACACTATTATGTACAGATATGTTGTACAACCCAACATGGAAAGCTTTGTCACCAAGCACCAAGGATCACATGTTTACCACAGAACACCGAACTAGAAACATCACAAGGAATCTTCAAGGAACACATGCTTACCAAAGAAGGCGAACTGGAAGTATCACTCAAAAGATACCTGAAATTCAACAAGAGTTTTCTCCAGTTGCAGTCAAATGTGTCACTGTGATCTGTCCCCACCTCTTTAGACACTTGCAGTCAACACAAGCAATGCCAGGTTCAATGTTGAGTCTTGCAAGATCATGCTATCAGTACCATATATTTAAGAGTACAGAATATGGGATCAATATAATCAATAAGCAACCAGCAGCAAGGGGAGCTGGTGTGCAAAGCAAGTGCAACACCAATATCGTGCATTTCCAGATTATACAACTAAATTCTCCAAACAATACACAAAGCAAATGCAAACTATTAACGATACCAGCACAGCAGTGAAATTGTAATTATGTAAAGCGGGCACCTAGATTTGAACGAGGGACCACCTGATCTGCAATCAAATGCTCTACCACTGAGCCAAATCCACACAGTTGCTAATAGCACATCAGAATCAAAGAAATTGACCCAGGTAATGTTTACTTATCAATGCTTGTTGAACCCACAAATCAAATAGCCACCATTCCTAGCTGGAGTAACATGACAATCACATGTGTCATGAATGTAGTTTGCTCCAGGAGTGGCTACATACATAACTGACAATTAAACAACAATGCTGAGCTGCAGGGAAGGCAGACTGACTGTGATTCACAACAGGAAACACTTATGAAAGGGGAGGGGGCATCTGAATTTGAACCACAGACCGCTTCAGTCTATCAGGCAAATGCTCAACCACTGAGCTACACCCTACTTTTGTAACAATCTCTTAGACATGCAATGTAACGGAGCTCAGTACCTGACAGTTATCAACCTTGATCGGACCAACCTGAAACAAAACTGCAACAGTTATTCTGGGACCCAAATAACTCGGACTATCAGAAATATTGCATGAGTGGATTGAGTAACACTGTTATGTACAGATATGTTGTACAACCCAACATGGAAAGCTTTGTCACCAAGCACCAAGGATCACATGTGGAGCACAGAACACTGGACTAGAAACATCACGCAAACAACACCTGAATTTCAACCAGTGATTTCTCCATTTGCAGACAATGCTCTGTCACTGTGCAATTCCCCCACCTCTTTAGAAACTTGCAGTCAACACAAGCAATGCCAGGTTCAATGTGCAGTCTTGCAAAATTGTACTATCAGTGCCATATATGTAAGTGTACAGAATATAGCATTAGTATAACAAATAATCTTCCAGCTAGCCGTAGGCATGAGCTGCAGAGGGACCTAGTGTACGAAGTAACTGGAACATGTGTCAAGTCAATACATCCAGTTGCTGGTTGCAAAACAGAATTGGTTCTTAACTAAAGTCACCAAAGAGTGTGCAACAGAGGGAGTAAGCCATCAGCTTCACCACAACAACAGTGACATGGCGCTTCAGCAAAAGGGGCACGTGGATTTGAACAAGGAATCGCTTAACTATGTCGTCAAATACTCGACCACTCAGCCACACACACAGATGGTTAGCCACAGCCTCATCAGAATCAAACAAATTGATCCAGGTAATGTTTACTTATCAACATTTGTAGGACCTACCACTGAGCTACACCCTACTTTTGTAACAATCTCTTGGACATGCAAGGTACCGCTCTCAACGGGAGTAGCATGACTATCACATGTGGCATGAATGTAGTTTGCCCCATGATTGGTAACAGACATAACTGACAATTAAACAACAATGCTGCACCTGCAGGGAAGGCAGACTGACTGTGTGACTCCCAACAGGAAGTACTCATAAAAGGGGAGGGGGCATCTGGATTTGAACCAGAGACCTCTTGATCTGCAGTCAAATGCTCTACCGCTGAGCTACACCCCCACATCTATAGTTTTGTCATGGACACACAAGGTAACGGAGCTCAGTACCTGACAGCCATCAACCTTGACAGCACTAACCTGAAACGAATCTGCAAAGTTTATTCTCGGAGACAAATAACTCAGACTATCAGAAAAATTGCATGAGTGGATTGAGTAACACTATTGTGTACAGATGTGATGCACAACCCAACATGGAAAGCCTTGTCACCAAGCTTCAAGGAACACATGCTCACCAAAGAACGCCGGACGAGAAGCATCTCCCAAACAATATTTGAATTTCAACAAGAGATTTCTCCAGCTGCAGTCAAATGCTCTGTCACTGTGCTCTGCCCACACCCTCTTTACATACTTGCAGTCAACACAAGCAACGCCAGGTTCAATGCGCAGTTTTGCAAGATCATGCTGTCAGTGCCATAAACGTAAGTGTACAGAATATAGGATCAAGATAATAAATAATCATCCAGATAGCCATAGGCAAGTGTTGCAACTGTATGATGGGTCAGGTCAACAGACTGAGTTGCAGGTTGCACAACAGAAGTGGTTCTTAACGAAAGTCTCCAAACAATGTGCCACAAGGAGAATAAGCCATTAATTGGACCACAACAGGGGCAAAACAGCATTTCAACAAAGTGGGCACCTGGATTTGAACCAGGGACCTCTTGATCTGCAGTCAAATGCTCTACCACTGAGCTATACCCACATGCTTGCACAAAATTTCATCAGAAATAATTAAATTGACCCAGGTGATGTTTACTTATCAGCACGTGTGGGACCCACCAAAACATCTTGCCACCACTCCCAGCTGGAGCAGCATGACTATCACATGTGGCATGAATGTAGTTTGCCCCATGAGTGGCTACAGACATAACTGACAATTGAACAACAATGCTGCACCTGCAGGGTAGGTAGACTTACTGTGTGACTGCCAACAGGAAGAACTTTAAAAAAAAGTTGAGCAGAGGAACTGGACTTGACCCAGAGACCTCTTGGTATTATAATCAAATGTTCTACCACTGAGCTGCATCCCCACATTTGTAGCAGTTTTTTGGACACACAAGGTAACGGAGCTCAGTAGCTGACAGTCATCAACCTTCATAGGACCAACCTGAAAGGAAGATGCAACAGTTATTCTGGGAGACAAATAACTCGGACTATCAGAAATATTGCATGAGTGGAGGCAGTAACACTATTGTGTACAGATGTGATGCACAACTCAACATGGAAAGCCTTGTCACCAAGCTTCAAGGAACACATGCTCACCACAGAAGGCGAACTGGAAACATCAGTCAAACGATACCTGAATTTCAACAAGAGATTTCTCCAGCTGCAGTCAAATGCTCTGTCACTGTGCTCTGCCCTCTTTACATACTTGCAGTCAACACAAGCAACGCCAGGTTCAATGTGCAGTCTTGCAAGATCATGCTATCAGTACCATATATGTAAGAATACAGAATATAGGATCAATATAATCAATAAGCAACCAGCAGCAAGAGCTGCAGGGGGAGCCAGTGTGTGAAGAATCTGTAACATGTGTCAAGTCAATAGATTCAGTTGCTGTTTGCACAACAGAACTGGACCGACCGATCCTTTGTCCCCTTCACCGTCAGGTCGGATTACCTGAAGGTGCTGGGGATCTGGTTCAGGGGGGCCGGGGCGTGCACCAAAAACTGGGAGGAGCGTATCTCCAAGGTTAAGCAGAAACTGGGACTGTGGGATCAACGATCCCTCTCGATCGTGGGCAAGAACCTGGTCATCAGGTGCGAGGTGCTCTCGGTGTTGCTGTACGTGGCGCAGGTCTGGCCCATACCTCGCTCCTGCGCCGCGACAGTCACCCGAGCCATCTTCCACTTTGTCTGGAGATCCAAAATGGACCGTGTCCGCAGGGTCACGATGTACAAATCTCCAGAGAAAGGGGGGAAAGGCGTGCCCAACGTGGCCCTCATCCTGATGGCCACCTTTCTGTGCGGCTGCATCAAGCTGTGCGTAGACCCTCAGTACGCAAACACAAAGTGTCACTACGTGCTGAGGTTCTACCTGTCCCCGGTGTTGAGAAGGATGGGCCTGGCCACGCTGCCACGGAACGCTCCGTCCAGTTGGACCGTTCCGCCCCACCTGTCCTTCGTGGGAAGGTTTGTGCAGGAAAACACCTTTGACCACAAGGCGATCAGCAAGTGGTCCGCACGTAACGTCCTCGAGACCCTGCGGGAAAAGGAGATGGTGGATCCTGTCGGTTGGTTCCCCGAGCAGACTGTCAATGTCATTTGGCAGAACGCCTCATCGCCAGAGCTTTCAAACAAGCACCAAGACCTAGCTTGGCTGGTGGTGAGAAGGGCCCTTCCCGTCAGATCCTTCATGCACTCCCGGGCTCTCAGCGCCACCGCGCGCTGTCCCCGAGGAGGCTGCGGTGGAGACGAGACCGTCACCCATCTCCTTCTGGAATGTGCCTTTGCAAAGAAGGTCTGGAGAGAGATGCAGTGGTATCTGTCCAGGTTCGTCCCGAGCAGTTCCGTAACACAGGTTTCTGTGCTCTACGGGCTGTTCCCGGGGACGCACACTGAGACGAACATCGGCTGCTGCTGGAAGACCATCAACTCGGTGAAAGACGCCCTTTGGTCTGCCCGAAACTTGCTGGTCTTCCAGCACAAGGAGCTGTCCTCGACCGAGTGTTGCAGACTGGCACATTCCAAGGTCCAGGACTACGTGCTGAGGGACGCACTGAGGATGGGTGCGGCCGCTGCAAAGGCTCTGTGGGGAAAGGCAACCATTTAGAGCCTTCCCGCCATTGTATACCAAGGGGCTGCAATCAGGGAAAAACCCCCTCAGGCAGAAAGTAAAATTCAAATTGCTGTAATGTACCTGTAATGAATCTGAAATGGACCAGAAATGAATCTGTAAGCAATAATCCGTGTTGAGCATGATGCAATGAGACACCCTAGAGTGTCATGAACTGTAATTATGTCCAATGTGTTCATTGAGCTGTACTTGACGTAACCTGCAAATTGTATAATCTGTATTGTGTACATTTGGAAAGTGATATGACAACTGTATTGTATGTACTGCTGCAAATTTTATGAATAAAGTATATTTTTTGAAAAAAAAAATAACTGACATTAAACAACAATGCTGCACCTGCAGGGAAGGGAGACTGATTGTGTGATTCCCAACAGGAAGCAGTCATAAAAGAAGAGGGAGCATCCTGATTTGAACAAGAGACCTCTTGATCTGCAGTCAAATGCTCTACCACTGAGCTATACCCCCACAGTAGTAGCTTTGTTATGGACACACACAGTAACGGAGCTCAGTACCTGACAGTCATCACCCTTGATTGGACCAAACTGAAACGAATCTGCAAAAGTTATTCTGGGAGACAAATAACTCGGACTATCAGAAATATTGTATGAGTGGATTGAGTAACACTATTGTGTACAGATGTGATGCACAACCCAACATGGAAAGCCTTGTCACCAATCTTCAAGGAACACATGCTTACCACAGAAAACTGAACTCGAAGCATCAACCAAATGACCCCTTGAATTTCACCCAGAGATTTCTCCAGCTGCAGTCAAATGCTGTGTCACTGTGCTCTGCCCCCACCCTTTTTACATACTTGCAGTCAACACAAGCAACGCCAGGTTCAAAGTTTTGAAAAATCATGCTATCAGTGCCATATACATAAGTGTACTGAATATAGCTTCAATATAATAAATAATCATCCAGATAGCCGTAGGCAAAGCTAGTGCACAAAGCAACTTATGATGTGTCAAGTCAACAGATTCAGTTGCAGGTTGCATAACAGAAACAGTTCTTAACTAAAGTCGCCAAACAACAGGGAGAGTAAGCCATTAACTGTCCCACAGCAGTGAAATAGCATTTAAGCATCTAGATTTGAACCACATCTATCTTGATCTATAGTTTACCATTAACACCACCAGTGAGCTACACCCACATGACAACATGCATGCTCATCAGAACCAAAGAAATTGAGCAGGTAATGTGTACTTATCAAGATTTGTTGCACCCACCAAAACAATGGGTAAGATGGGTATAGAGGGATATGGGCCAAGTGCAGGCAATTGGGACTAGCTTAGTGGTATAAACTGGGCGACATGGACATGTTGGGCCGAAGGGCCTGTTTCCATGTTGTAACTTCTATGATTCTATGATTCTATGAAATGGCCACCAGCTGGAGCAGCATGACTATCACATGTGGCATGAATGCAGTTTGCACCACACTTGGCTGCAGATCGAACTAACAACTAAACAACAATGCTGCACTGCAGGCAAGGCAGACTTACTGTGTGACTTCCAACAGGGAAATTTTTAAAAAGGAGCGAGAAGCAGCTGATTTTAAACCAGAAATGTCTTATTCTGCAGTCAAATGCTCTGCCACTGAGCTACACCCCCACAGCTGGGAGGAGCTCTCAGACACACAGTGTAATGAAGCTTAGTACCTGGCAGGTCCAACAAGCACTTTTGCAAGATCACGTTTTCAGTGCCATGTTTGTAAAGTTCAAATACTCTAATCAGAGATTCTCCACACAGGGCTATACTCGGCTCTGTCAGTCACAACACAACCAAGCTGAGTCATGTAATCTTTAATTCTGTTTGGAGGCTGAGCTGGGCTGTCACTGTTTTGGAGTGAGCTTCCAGCTCTCCCTTGTGGGGACTGAATGCTAGTGCACAGTGAATCCAGAACATATCTGTCATATTTTCCAATTATTTACCATATTCCTCATTATTTCAGCTGAAAACAGTGTAAGATATTACCTCAAAGCAAGCCCCCTTGAGAATTAATCCATTGCTCATTAGTTTTCAATAAGCTTGCATTGAGAATTACACGATTGTTAATCATCACTTGTCAATGACAGGGAGTGGAATGACGCTGGTATCTCCTTTGAAAGTTGCAATCTGGAGAAAAGTAAAGTGTACAAAGCTGAATAAATGCCTCGTGGTTCCCCAAATGGCTCAGTGTGTAAATGCTCTCCTGGCCGGCCTCCAATCTCCCACCCTCTATAAACTTGAGCTCATCCAAATCTCTGCTACCCATATCCTAACTTGCACCAAGTCCCATTCACCCATCACCCCTGTTCTCGCTGACCGACATTGGTTTTCGGTCACTAAATGCCTCGATTTTAAAACTCTCATCTTTGTTTTCAAATGCCTCCATGGCCTCGGCCCTCCCTATCTCTGTAACCTCCTCCAGCCCTACAACCCTCCGAGATCTCTGTGCTCCTCCAATTCTTAACTTTTGCGCATCCCTGATTTTAATCGCTCCACCATTGGCGGCCGTGCCTTCAGCTGCCTAGGCCCTAAGCTCTGGAATTCCCTCCATATACCTCCTGAACAGAATACAGCATCAATATAACAAATAACCTTCCAGCTAGCTGCAGGAGGAGCTAGTGTGTGAAGCAACTGTAACATCTGTCAAGTTAACAGATTCAGTTAGAGGTTGCACAACAGAAGTGGTTCAAACAATGCACAACATGGAGAATAAGCCATTAATTGGACCACGACAGCAGCAAAATGGCATTTAAGCAAAGTAGACAACTGGATTTGAACGTGAGACCTTGTAATCTACAGTCAGATGCTCTGTTACAAAGCTATACCCAGACGGCTATAAAGAAATGCATCAGAATTAATGAAATTGATCCAAGTATTGTTTACCTATCTATGCTTGTAAGACCCATCAAAACAAATAGCCACTGCTCCCAGCTGGAGCAGCATGTCTATCACATGTGGCATGAATGTAGTTTTCCCCATGATTGGTAACAGGCATAACTGACATTAAACAACAATGCTGCACTTGCAGGGAAGGGAGACTGACTGTGTGATTCCCAACAGGAAGCACTCATAAAAGGAGAGAGGGTATCTGGATTTGAACCAGAGACCTCTTGATCTGCAGTCAAATGCTCTACCACTGAGCTATACCCCCACATTAGTAGCTTTGTCATGGACACACAAGGTAACGGAGCTCCGTACCTGACAGTCATCACCCTTGATTGGACCAAACTGAAACAAATCTGCAAAAGATATTCTGGGAGACAAATAACTCGGACTATCAGAAATATTGTATGAGTGGATTGAGTAACACTATTGTGTACAGATGTGATGCACAACCCAACATGGAAAGCCTTGTCACCAATCTTCATGGAACACATGCTTACCACAGAAAACTGTACTCGAAGCAGCAACCAAATGACCCCTTGAATTTCACCCAGAGATTTTTTCAGCTGCAGTCAAATGCTCTGTCACTGTGCTATGCCCCCACCCTTTTTACATACTTGCAGTCAACACAAGCAACGCCAGGTTTAAAGTTTTGAAAAATCATGCTATCAGTGCCATATACATAAGTATACTGAATATAGCATCAATATAATAAATAATCATCCAGATAGCCGTAGGCAAAGCTAGTGCACAAAGCAACTTATGATGTGTCAAGTCAACTGATTCAGTTGCAGGTTGCATAACAGAAAGAGTTCTTAACTAAAGTCACCAAACAACAGGGAGAGTAAGCCATTAACTGTCCCACAGTGGTGGGATAGCATTTAAGCAAAGTGGGCATCTAGATTTGAACCACATCTACCTTAATCTATAATCTACCACTACATCACCAGTGAGCTACACCCACATGACAACATGCATGCTCATCCGAACCAAAGAAATTGAGCAGGTAATGTGTACTTATCAAGATTTGTTGCACCCACCAAAACAAATGGCCACCACTCCCAGCTGGAGCAGTATGACTATCACATGTGGCATGAATGCAGTTTGCACCACACTTGGCTGCAGATAGAACTAACAAGTAAACAACAATGCTGTCCTGCAGGCATGGCAGACTTACTGTGTGACTTCCAACAGGGAAAATTTTAAAAAGGAGCGGGACACAGCTGATTTTAAACCAGAAATATCTTATTTTGCAATCAAATGCTCTGCCACTGAGCTACACCCCCTCAGCTGGGAGGAGCTCTCAGACACACAGTGTAATGGAGCTTAGTACCTGGCAGGTCCAACAAGCACTTTTGCAAGATCACGTTTTCAGTGCCATGTTTGTAAAGTTCAAATACTCTAATCAGAGATTCTCCACACAGGGCTATACTCGGCTCTGTCAGTCACAACACAACCAAGCTGAGTCATGTAATCTTTAATTCTGTTTGGAGGCTGAGCTGGGCTGTCACTGTTTTGGAGTGAGCTTCCAGCTCCCCCTTGTGGGGACTGAATGCGAGTGCACAGTGAATCCAGAACATATCTGTCATATTTTCCAATTATTTACCATATTCCTCATTATTTCAGCTGAAAACAGTGTAAGATATTACCTCAAAGCAAGCCCCCTTGAGAATGAATCCATTGCTCATTAGTTTTCAATAAGCTTGCATTGAGAATTACACGATTGTTAATCATCACTTGTCAATGACAGGGAGTGGAATGACGCTGGTATCTCCTTTGAAAGTTGCAACCTGGAGAAAGGTTAAGTGTACAAAGCTGAATAAATGCCTCGTGGTTCCCCAAGTGGCTCAGTGTGTAAATGCTCTCCTGACCGGCCTCCAATCTCCCACCCTCCATAAACTTGAGCTCATCCAAAACTCTGCCACCTGATTCCTAACTTGCACCAAGTCCCGTTCACCCATCACCCCTGTGCTCGCTGACCTGCATTGGCTCTCGGTCTGGGAACGCCTCAATTTTAAAACTCTCATCCTTGTTTTCAAATCCCTCCATGGCCTCGCCCCTCCCTATCTCTGTAACCTCCTCCAGCCCTACAACCCTCCAAGATCTCTGTGCTCCTCCAATTCTTGCCTTATGCACAGCCCTGATTTTAATCGCTCCACCATTGGCGGCCGTGCCTTCAGCTGCCGAGGCCCTAAGCTCTGGAATTCTCTTCATACACCTCTCCGCCTCTCTACCTCTCTCTCCTCGATAAGACGCTCCTTAAAACCTAACTCTTCGACCAAGCTTTTGGTCACCTGTCCGAATAACTCCTTATGTGGCTCGGTGTCAAATTTTGTTTGAAAATCGCTCCTGTGAAGCGAATGGAACGTTTCAGTACGTTAAAGGCTCTATATAAATGCGAGTTGTTGTTGTTGTTGTTCTTCTTCTTCTTCTTCTTCTTCTTCTTTATCTTGAAAGGAATGCTGCTTGGATTTGAGATTCCTCTGTCTGGAATGCAGCGTGAGCAGCTGGTTACAGAGGGATAATGGCCCCAGTCCTGTCACTGGAGACGTACGTAACACCTCACTGAATCTGGGAATCTCAGACTGCCTGGACAACATGTCGTCGTTAAAGGACAGAGTCTTCATGGAAAAGAATTTGCCAAAATTTGGCAAAAAAGAAAAGAAAGTCTTACATTTATATGGTGTCGTTTACGACCTCACGACGTCCCAAAGCGTTTTACAGCCGATAAAGTGGTTTTTGAAGTGCAGCCACTGATATAAAATGCGGCAGCCAATTTGTGCACAGCAAGATCCCACAAAGTGTTGTTAGTTGAGAGATAAATATTGGCCAAGACACTGAGCTGTGCACCTTCTACACCTGCTCTGTGAGAACTGAAGAAGGAATATTGCCATGGTTTGTGAATTATATATTTTTAATAACCGGTAAATACAGCTTTAGATGTATATGGTGAGGAATAGTCTCTGTTACACAGACTGTTCCAGTCATATGACACTGGTTCCTGCATAAACAATGGAGCGAATCAAGATAAAATAACGTGTCTGGTTCTGTCAAACTTTCTAAATGCTGGCAAAATTATTGGTCAGAATTTTTTTTAAGAATTAGGAATAACATGAATTCAAATAAGTGAATTTGTTTAATTTTTAGTTTTAAACGTACATAAAGTTGCTTTTGATCATTGCAAGTTTGATGAGATATTATCCTACCTTCCTCAGTTTATAGAATCATAGAAATTTATGGCACAGCAGGAGGCCATTCAGCCCATCGTGTCTGTGCCGGCTAAAAAAGAGCTATCCAGCCTAATCCCACTTTCCAGCACTTGGTCCGTAGCCCTGTAGGTTACGGCACTTCAAGTGCACATCCAAGTACTTTTTAAATGAGTTGAGGGTTTCTGCCTCTACCACCCTTTCAGGCAGTGAGTTCCAGACACCACCACCCTCTGGGTGAAAAAAATTCTCCTCAGCTCCCCTCTGATCCTACTACCAATTACTTTAAATCTATGCCCCCTGGTCACTGACCCCCCTGCTAAGGGAAATTGGTCCTCTCTATCTAGGCCCCTCATAATTTTATACACCTCGATTAAATCTCCCCTCAGCCTCCTCTGTTCCAAAGTAAACAACCCCAGCCTATCCAATCCTTCCTCATAGCTAAAATTTTCCAGTCCTGGCAACATCCTTGTAAATCTCCTCTGTACCCTCTCGAGTGCAATCACATCTTTCCTGTAATGTGGTGACCAGAACTGTACGCAGTACTCTAGCTGTGGCCTAACTAGTGTTTTATACAGTTCTAGCATGCTCTTATATTCTATGCCTCGGCTAATAAAGGAAAGTATCCAGTATGCCTTCTTAACCACCTTATCTACCTGTCCTGCTACCTTCGGGGATTTGTGGACATGAATTCCAAGGCCCTTCTGTTCCTCTACACTGCTCAGTATCCTCCCATTTATTGCCTTGCCTTGTTTGCCCTCCCCAAATGCATTACCTCACACTTCTCCAGATTGAATGCCATTTGCCACTTTTTCTGCCCATCTGACCAGTCCATTGATATCTTCCTGCAGTCTACAGCTTTCTCCCTCACTATCTTAGGTTGTTTAATCTCAGCACACACACCAGTCCATTCATAGATTGCTGGTGCAGACAGTCTTTACACCCAGGGCGAGGTGGTGGTATGGGGGAGGGGGCAGCCCGTTTCGGACCCTCTGGGGAGCTGTGGGAATATCTCTGAATCCCTCTGCTCTTGACAGGCAGCACACTGGGCAAGTGATTGTGTGGTGCACACTATCTGTGAGGAATCCCACACATGTCTACACTTGTCATGTGTAGTGTCAACTTTCTGCCAGAGTTATTGCAGCTTTGCAAAGCAGTCCAAAGGCCGTTGTAATACTGGTTTCTGAGAGGATCTGGGTGAAAGGCAAATTACTTCCGGCATCAAATCAAATGTTCTTTTCATGACTCACTGACCAAATAAGTATGTAAAAAGAAAAGGAAGTGAGGCATGAGTTAATCGTTAAGTGCTTAATTTTTCAAAGCTATTCACTTTACGGTTAATAACTATTTAATTCTTTCAGTCCTTCTAATAAAATCATAGGTTCTTCCAAACTATTTTTCTAATATAATTAGTGTGCGTACTTTGGAGAAATATAAAGTTGTCTAGGGGGCACCCGGATTTGAACCAGGGACCTCTTGATCTGCAGTCAAATGCTCTACCACTGAGCTATACCCCCTGAGATGAAAGGCAACATGCCATAAAGAGACTAATATCAGTTTATTCTTGTTGGCTATTACTATGCATGAAGATTAGTAAACTTAAAACTTCTATACAATAAATTATGAACAAAGAAATAGATTTATTTAAAGTTTCTCTTTTAGCTCTCTCTAGTGGGGGGAAACTTACACTGCATATTATAAACACAATGTACCAGCGATCATTTTCCATGGCCTGTATTTCCTGACCCTTAACACATGCTTGGAAGCTGGAGGAGAGGGGACATAGTTCAACAGATAGTTCATGATATATGTAGCCTTGGCCAGTGTCGGAAAAGCAGGGTGCAGGTAGGAGCAAAGGACTGGAAGAGGTAGGGTGGGGTGAGAGAACGGAAGGATTTGTAAATGAGGGCTGAAGATTTCTATATCAGATGCAGCCCTTGACTATACAGTGAGATATTAGCAATGAACACAAGTATGTTCATCGTCTCCACAAGTCACGATTCATCTACTTGTCTAAATGGATGTCCAATTTCTTGTTTCGCTGAATGCATTTGTATGAACTTCCTCTGTCCACTATTTCAATGAAGATTTTAACTCATTTAAAATTAACAGTTTAACACCTCCTCCAAAACACTAAACAAGGTAATTTCATGAAGACTTGGTAATACATCACCGTTCCTTCATCGTCGCTGGGTCAAAATCCTGGAACTCCCTTCCTGACAGCACTGTGGGAGAACCTTCACCACACGGACTGCAGCGGTTCAAGAAGGCGGCTCACCACCACCTTCTCAAGGGCAATTAGGGATGGGCGATAAATGCCGGCCTCGCCAGCGACGCCCACATCCCATGGATGAATAAAAAAAAGACCAGTTATTAATAACGCACAATGTCATTTTCGCCCATATGCAATCGAGCACAATTTGTGGAATTGCAGCTATCTTGGCCCTACACTCTGCAGCTTACTCCGAAAACCCCTCCATCCCATCTCCCTTATCAAAGCCTGTCTATTCGAGAATGCTTTGGGTCTCCTCTCCTAACAATGCAATTTTTAGAAGCACTGACTAAATGTACTCATTTAACTGTACATTGATATGATAAAACCATCCACAATAAAGTAGGCACCTGGATTGTGAATTTGAATTAGGAACCTCTTGATCTAGCAGACAAATAGCGCTACCCCTGAGCTGCACCCCAACCTATAGCTAATGTCTTCAATTTCACTTAAAATTTGATAGCAAGCGTGCTGCTTTTAACTGCCAATTACTATATTGGGGTAAAGTTCCACAGACACACCCACCCCAGTCCCCCACCCTGTCCACATTATACCTCAGTGATGGGAAAAATATAGTAACTTTTTGTTCATTCTGTATGAACTATTTTTTGCATTTTCTCTCAGCCGGTATGTCCTGTCACTGGGCGGTGGACAACTGATTTCTACACCATGTAATAAAGTCCGACTACTTTAAATTTCCTGCATTATAAAATTTTAATTTTCAATTGATAGTGAAGGCTTGTTTTTGAGTAGGAGGTTATAGCTCAATGATTGAGCATTTAATGGTTCCCTCCCCAACTCCAGGAGTTCCCTTTATTAGAATGAAGCATAGGTGCTTTATTGGCTGATATAAAGGAAATCTAATGTCTTCTACACATAAATCGAATACATTGCGAACAATCAAAAGTGGCTGACTTTTTTATCCCCAGAAGTATTGAGGCCAATTAAAGTGCCCTTGTTGAGATGAGGTAACTCAGCACACACTGGTCCATTCTTCCGGACCTCCACTTTCTTTAGAAAACTAAGTACTTAGACTTTCTGATTCAATCAATCAAAAAGTCTAAGTACTTAATATTCTGAAGAAAGTGCAGTTAAAAGCAGCACATTTACTATAAAATTTTAAGTGCCATTGAAAATACTAGCTATAGGATGGGGGTATAGCTCAGTGGTAGAGCATTTGACTGCAGATCAAGAGGTCCCTGGTTCAAATCCAGGTGCCCCCTTTCTTTTGCTGTCATAAAACAGATGTTTGGTATCGATTTTACAGGAAATACCATCACTTCTGTGTATGTCATTAAAATATAATTCTCAGGCTATGTACCTGATGTTATATATGCTCCCCATAAATCAGGTTCCAGAGGTCAGGCCTGTGAACTTTCCTAACTTTAGGGGAGCTCCTAGTTTCAACTTCTTCTCAATAGTCTTCAAGAAGAAAGACACAGTCTTGCATTATAATTTCTTTCCTGTCCTGCGGGCATTCCAAACTGGTTCACAGCTAATTATTTTTTTTAATATAGGCGAACACAGCAGCCAAATTTGTGTACAGCAAGATCCCACAAACAGCAAATGAGGCAAATAACCAGTTAATTTATTTTTGGTGGTACTGGTTAAAGGAGCAATGTTGCCCAGGATACTCATGGAACTCCCTGCTCTTCTTCCAATAGTGCCATGAGATTATTTTACATTGGACAACAACTTACATTTATCTAGCGCCTTTAACGTAGTAAAACGTCCCAAGGCGCTTCACAGGAGCGATTATCAAACAAAATTTGACACCGAGCCACATGTTAGGACAGGTGACCAAAAGCTTGATTTTAAGGAGCACCTTAAAGGAGGAGAGAGAGGTGGAGTGGTTCAGGGAGGGAATTCCAGAGCTTAAGGCCTTGGCAGCTGATGTGTTATGCTGATTTTTAGTGTTTCGCTTGCGATTTACTGGAAATTCTCTTGATGTTTTGGTTCAGGTGACAGTGCTAAACTGACAGCTTTCCACGTGTATTGCCAGCGGATAGGGAACTTCCGGAAAATGACAACATGCTGTTGACAATGCTGCAATTTAAAAATGTTACTTAGGTTTGACGCACCTCACTCTTCGACACGTGTTTAAGCAGATTTGGGACTTACAACGCAGAAACAGGCCTTTTGGCCCAATTGGTCTATGCCAGTGTTTATGTTCCACACGAGCCTCCTCCCTCCACTCTTCATCAAACCCTATCAGCGTAACTTCTATAGAATTACATAGAATGCACAGCACAGTAACAGGCCATAATACATAGACACTGATAAACTGTACAGCACAAAACTGGGAATTGAATGCAAAACTACGACAAAATTACATACACATTGCAACTCCTACAATGTTCATTAATTACCTCGATTTTTGATCATTTCCCTTAAGTGACAATTCTGGTTTGCAAATGAATTTTATCAGAATTTCATCCTTTGCATAGTTTTTGAAATTGACAAACCCACTCTGGTATAATTTGCACTTTATTGTCAGAGTAAATCTCTCTGCATGTGCTAGCTAAAAGAAGGGACGCAAATTTATAAATGAGTCCCAAAGTGGAGCGGAAAGATCAAACACTCATGTGGCAAAGCTCAGTGCGTGTCACGTGTGCGGAAGTTTTATTGCAGCGCGTAGAACGCGGCCCGGGAGCGGTCGCCATGGATGCGGATCCGGAGCCGCGAGCGGCGGGGCTGTGCTCGCCTCCCTCCAGGGGACCGGGACCCCCGGGACCCTGCACCCGGACCCCCGGGAGCAGCGAGGGCGGAGGGTCCGCAGACCGCTCCCTCAGGAGGTCTGTCAGTCTCCGGGCTCGGAAACAATCTGTGGGAGGGATTGTAGCAAAAAAAAATGGAGGCAACAGTTTGTAACAATAAAAATACATGTTATTGGCGTTAGGAAAATGCATTGAGAATCGGTGCAGAAGATAATAAATTTGGGTAATTCACTTAAAGGGGAAGTTAATTCTGACTGAAGTACCTTTTATCGTCAGGCAGCATCTGTGGAGGGAAGGGGCTAATTAGCGTTTTGCACCAGAAACATCAGTTGGTTGTTTCTTTCCATGAATTCTGCCTGACCTGCCGAGTCTTTCCCTTTTGTGTTTCAGATTTCCAGCATCTGCAGCTTTCTTCCCCTTTTTTTTTTGTACAACTGTATTGTCTATTGTTTGATTACAGTCACTAAGCTTTAAAGTAATTCAGTGCATGTGAAGTGCTTTGAGAAATGATCTGGGGCTACATTAATCCAAGCTTTTCTTGAAAAATATGTATTGGTGTGAAATTTTTCATTCTTCCAGCAGTTAGTGTGTTTTCCTGGGGCCTGGCACACCAGGTTAGACCCAAGTTGCAGCACCATTACAATCGAGCGGCTGTGGGGCAGTGTCCTGTCAGTGACATTACCAGAAAGGCCGAGCGGTGAAGAGAAAGAAAAAGGATTTGCATTTATATAGCGCCTTGACGTCCCAAAGCACTTTGCAACCAAAGTACTTTTGAAGTGTAGTCACCATTGTAATGTAGGGATACACGGCAGTGAATTTGCACACAGCAAGCTCCCACAAACAGCAATGTGATAAATGACCAGATAGTCTGTTTTAGTGATAAATATTGGCCAGGACACCAAGGAATCTTTTACATCGACCTGAGGGCAGACAGTTTATTGTCTCAGCTGAAAGACAGCACCTCCAACAGTGCCGCACTCCCTCAGTACTGCACTGAGGTGTCAGCCTGGCATTTGTACTCAAGTCTCCAGATTAGGGACTCTGAACCCACACTCTTCTGAGTCCGAGGCAAGAAGGATACCAATGAGCCAAGGTTGACACTGGTCTGATGAGACTGGTCTCTGCTGGGGTAAAATTCCAGTAGGAGATGCTGGATTGCAAGCAGAAGTCTTCCACTGATATTTATCCCCCACCACGGCCAGGATCAGCTCACTTAGCACTGGGCAGGGTTTGAAGCTGGGAATTTCTTGGTCTGTATAGCTCAGCAGTTCATTGGGAGCTGAGGTTTGTGTATAGATGAAGCATTCATGTAGCTGCCATAACTCGCTGATGCCTCAGATTCAAACTAGTAAAAGGCAAATTTAGGATTGTTATGAAGAAACTCTTCTCCCGGAGGTTAAAATCGTTTAAGAACCAATTGAATGCTACTTCGGAAGGACTTTATGGTCATTCTGGATAGAACAACTAAGATGAGCTGAATGACTTTCCTCATTCATAATTATCCTGAGGACTGCTTGAAGACACTGTATACATTGACTCTAAAGCCTTGAAATGAAGTGATTAAGAGGTGGTCTCTCAGGTGTAAATATGGTATAGAAAATATAAATCCATAACACTACAACCACGGCAGTGGGATAGGGGAATACAGGCTCAAAAGGACAAAACGGTGATCACCTTGGGATGGACCTTCAAGAATGGTTGTGGAGGCGGCAACCCTCAGTCACTTAAACAGTTGGCTGTTTTGATGGGGGCAGTATAAGATCTTTCTGGATGGATGGGCTGAATGGTTTATCATTTGGAAGTGTAAAGGAAAATATACTATGTGGATTAAGTTTAAATATTCAGGTGCAGTTTTTTTTAATATAATTCTTGCCTTTTTTCTCACAGGACACCAGTTGGACCATTCAGAAAATTAAATGCAAGCTTTAAGTCACCAGTAAGCAATTAAACAAGCTCTCTATGGTGTACATGTATGTGTGTGTGTGTGTGTGTATTTATTTATTTATATATTTTTATTTTTATATATATTAAAGTTTGCCTTTTAGATTGGCCATGCCAAGTCCGCGAGAAATTCATTGGTCTATATTCTTTTTTAAGAATACCAGATTTTTACATAAATAACTTTGTTCTTTTAATTTATAATGTGTCAGGTGTGTGACACCACACTTTGCTGTGAATACTATTTCTTTCTCTTACACTGACTTCTCTCCCACCTACAGTCACTAAGGACCTCCCAGAGCACAGAGCTCGATGCTGCTGTTCTTCAAACTGACCTTGAAGATCTGAGGAGGAAATGTGAAGATCTCGACCGACAGATTACAGGACTGATCTCTGAGTGAGTGTGCTGTTTGCCTTCATCACGCAAAGGCTTGACAAGCAGCCAACCAAAATCTTAATAAACGTAGAACCGACCTGCTAATTATTTATCATAGTAGGTGCAGCACAGGAGAAGGCCATTCGGTCCATCGTGCCTGTGCCGGCTCTTTGATAGAGCTGTCCGATTTGATTGTTGTTCGTAACGATACTTGCATTAATATCATGCCCGTCATCGAAGCACTTCACACTTCTGTCAGGCACCTTTTAAAAGAGAAGTTCATTCTTGGGGTCAGGACTGTGAATGTCGACTGCTTATCCTTAGATGTGGAATATTTTATTATTTGTTTTGCTTCAGTGAGTGAATGCATTGCCCAGTGTAGTACTGAGCCTTCCAGACCAGGGAGTTCCCAGATTTAATTGCGAGGCATAGGAGGCTCTGCATTTGGCCTTAGCACTCATAGACTTGAGCGAAGGGATAAATCAGCTAGGGTTGCTGCTTCTGATCAACCCTGCTGGAAGTTGCATGCTTGTGGATATTGGATGAGGACAGACTCATGCTTGGCTTTAATGCCCTCCACATTCAAATCGTCTGATATTGACCGCTTAGCCTCACACATGAAATAATTTGGGAGAAGAGTATCACAGGGCAGGCAGTGAATGTGAAATTGTACCTTAGTCTGAGTTAGGAGAGGAGAAAATTGAGAATTTGTTTCAAATTGTCATCTTGGCTCAGTTGGTAGCATTCTGGCCTCTGAGTCTAGAAGGTAATGAGTCAAGCCCCGCTTCAGAACTTGAGTGTGTAATCTAGGCTGACACCGGTAACAATAAAAGGTTTTGTGGTGCTATTTGAAGAAGAGCAGGGTGGTGTCCTAACCAAAATTCTATTCCCCAAGTAACACTGCCACAATCAGATTGATTGGTTGTTCATCTCACTTGCCTTTTATGGGATCCTGCTGTGTGTCTGCCATGTTTACTCACCTAACAATTGACTGTATTTTAATAGTAATTTGTTGGATTAGCTTCATCGGCATCAAAACCCTTGCTGTCCACAACCCCCCCAATCTTGAATGTGTCTATTGGCATCCTGCCTATGTGAAACCTGGCTAATGAATCGAGTTGCTATGATCTGGAAAACACTGCTTGAAAGGGCGGAGGAAGAAGATTCAATTGTAACTTTCAAAAGGGAATTGGATATATACTTGAAAAAGAAAAATTTGCAGGGCTAAGGGGAAAAAGTGGATAGTTCTTTCAAAGAGCTGGCACAGGCACAATGGGCCAAATGGCCTCCTGTGCTGTAAGATTCTGTGCTTCTAATCCTCCCCTCGCTACCACACTGGACAGTACATTGATCCACCAAGCTAGCAGGGACTGCAAGCAAACCTGATTGCGATTTCTTTCATTACAAATCTCTCTGTGACAGTATTATAAAATATGTTAGCCTTCTTCTACCTCCATTTATGGAGGAGATCAGCTCTGCAGTAAGGTTTGCTTAAGCTGTGTAGATCATTCCTGTATTTCCTTTGCCACAGAGGGTATTCTCTGGAAGAGCTGGACCAGCACATTGACCAGCTCCACGAGTACAATGACATCAAGGACGTGGGCCAGATACTTTTGGGAAAACTGGGTAAGAACTCCTGGTAAAAGCAAAGGAAAGGCCCTGCATTTATATAGCGCCTTTCAGGAGCTCAGGACGTCCCAAAGCGCTTTACAGCCAATTAAGTACTTATGAATTGTAGTCACTTTTGTAATGTAGGCAAACCCGGCAGCTAATTTGCGCACAGCAAGGTCCCACAATCAGATATGTGATAATGACTAGATAATCTGTTTTAGTGATGTTGGTTGAGTGGTAAATATTGGCCAGGACACGAGGGAGAACTCCACTGTTCTTCTTCGAATAGTGCCATGGGATCATTTACATCCACCTGAGAAGGCAGACTGGGCCCCGATTTAACGTCTCATCCGAAAGACGGCACCTCCGACAGTGCAGCATTCCCTCAGTACTGCACAGATATGTCAGACTGGATTGTGTGCTGATGTCTTTGGAGTGGGGTTTGAACCCACAATCTTCTGACTCAGAGTCGAGAGTGTTAAATCACGGGCAAGATTTTATGGGACCGTAGAAATTACAGCACAGGCCATTTGGCCCAGCATGCTAATGGTAGCTCTTCAACTGAAGCTAGCCACCCTAATTCCATTTCCCTGCTCTGTGACAAATATGCTCCTTTAAAGTAAATATTTTACAAACAGTAAGAGTAAGTTAACAAGAATCATAATTCAGGAGTAGTTACTGCTGGTGAAATCTCCCTTTAATGTGCCTGCACTGTAATGACCCTTTTCCCTCATTTGTTACAGCAGTGATCAGAGGGGTCACCACCAGAGACCTATACAGCGAATTCGGGCTGGACTTGGAGGATTAGACCGGAAACCGCTAAGTGCAGCTGCATCCAGGCAGAGCCCCACGTGATTCAAAGGAGGGGGGATCTTTACTTGTGTTGACGTGATCTCCATAGTGTTTCCATTGGCAAAAATATTGGGGGCAGGGGAGGAACAACTAGCCTTGGCCAAAAGGCCACCAAAACACCTGGAAGTGAAGCCTGGTGTAATGGCAGATGTGCTATCCAAAAAAACCAGTTGTGTCGGTGATGTGGTGTACAGGCAATTGCTGATTTTTTTTTTGTAGACTTGCCGCCATAGCGCCCACGATGTTTATATTTCCTGTTCACCTCTGACCCCCCCCGACCCCCCCCCCCCGGGTTTTGTTTGATTTTCCTTTTGAGGTACTCCCCGTTTTGTAATTGGGAGGACACTCTTGGTTCAGTGCTTTCTATGCTGCCCATCCATTGAGCAAGAAGGATGAGAGAGAGTGTGATGAAATTACAGCCAGTTTATTGAGAAATAACTTCCAGTTGACTACCTAGGAACTCTCCAGTTAGTTTACAATGGGTTGCTCCAGAAACAGGCGTTACTGTCAGTTTAGAAATGTACTGATTTTCACTTGAATTTTCAAGTTCCTTCCTCCCTCTGCCAGAGGTGATAGCTGCCTTCATTACTGCTGTGTGGACAGTGAGTGTCAGCAGGCTATTCGATTATTGGGGCATCACGGGTGAGTCCGGTCCTGTTCTCACCCGACATCCACCCAGGCCATTTCTGCAACAGGGGTCACTGGATGGTGATCAGGAGCCGAAACCCTGGCAACATTCGCCCTCCACCCTGGTTTGTGGGTGCCGAGGCCAGTCGCACTTGCTGTCATCTCTGGGCGAGATTACCGAGCTCGGCACACGCCAAGGATTCAACCTGGGACCGTTCTGGTCCATGTGGCTCAATCCCACGCTTGGTGCTTCATTGAGAGGTTACCGGGAGGAACAAATGTGTCAGTTTCTGAGCTGTTGCTTTATAACTGTTATTGTTTGAATGCAAAGGGTGAAAAATGTTCAATTAAAAGAATGCGTTTTGTTCAGTTCTGTTTGTGGTTTGGCTCTTTTATAACATGAGATTTGAGAAAGAGATCATTTGCCCGGGAACCACCTGCTCTGCGGGCGTCACTTCGCCAAACGTGCGTCAGAAACCCCGTTTGCACACGGACGTACTCTTCCACTAAAACCAACGTTTCCCAAACTGCGGGAGTGCCTCCCACACACACACACACACCGTGAGCGACGTCATGGCCATTTCGTGGGACATTCCCAGTCACGTGAGTGGAATATCGCAACCTAAGGCCATGCCCCAAGCCGCTACACGTGGAGGGAGCACGGCAAAAGTGTTCACTCTGGGACACACCTCAGCATCGTTTTATCTGAAAATATTTTATTCTTCCGACCTCTTTGCGCTGGGCAGTTTGGGCAATGCTGCTTTACAGTAAAGACCTCTAGTGTAGGAAGCAGTACCACTGGGTGAAAACAAGATGTTTTATTCTTGTGATTTATTGAACTTTTTTATATCTTGTAAGTTATCAACAAATATCTAATGTTTACGGTTATGGGGTGGTGTGAGTGCTCGCCTCCACTACTGGGGAGCAGGATCCAAAATAGTTTGGGAAACGCTGCACTAACAGACTAACAAAGCCTGTTTGCCGGAAGCTTGAATTTAAAAAAAATGTTTTCGAAAAGTCAAAAGGGGGTTGTTTTCTGATTAAATATGGATAAATATAATAAAATTTTAGGGCAGTCGCAGTACGTTGACTGAGGGCAGCTTTTATTTTGTGCTGCTGTAATATGGAGTATCAATAATCCCCACCAGGGGGAGCACCACACAAACCTTTTTAATATAAGTGAAGGCTCAGAAAGTCCATTCACTCGACCCAAGTTCATCCTGGGTCTGAGAGTGATCTTATGAAAGAAAGAACTTGCATTTATACAGCGCCTTTCATGACCTCAGGACATCCCAAAGTGCTTTACAGCCAATTAAGTACTTTTGAAGCGTAATTACAGTTGTAAAGTAGGAAACGCAGCAAACTCCCACAAACAGCAATGTGATCATAACCAGATTATTTGTTTTAATGATGTTGGTTGAGGGATAAATGTTGGACAGGATGCCAACGAGAACGACCCTGCTCTTCAAATAATGCCATGGGATCTTTTACACCCAGCTGAGTTGGCACTCAGCCTCAGCTTAACGTCTCATCTGAAAGACGGCATCTCCGACAGTGCAGCTCTCCCTCAGTACTCCAACGGTGCAGCGTCCCCTCACAACTAGCATTAAAGAGTCAGCCTAGCTTTTGCACTCAAGCTTCTGGAGGGGGACTTGAACCCACAACCAAGGTGAGAGTGCTGCCCACTGAGCCATGGCAGGGGTTCACGGGTAGCACGTGTACGCCATGAATGATGGTGGAATTAAAAGCTGGTGCACAGCTACAAAAAGCAATCAAAAAGGCAAGTGGAATGTTGGCCTTTATCTCAAGGGTGCTTGAATGTAAAGGGGAGGCAGTGATGCTCCAGTTGTTCAGAGTCTTGGTCGGACCCCATCTGGAGTATTGCGTTCAGTTTTGGGCACAGAGCAGCTGGGACATAATGGTGGAGAGCCTCACTCAGCTAAGGCGGCGTGAGACAGCGAAGGGATTTGAAAAACGAGGACTAGGATCTTGAACTCGATGTGCCGCTGAAATCGGCAATTGACAAATGAATCCTTGAGGCGATGGAGTCGTGGATTGGGGCTACAGGGGTGGAGGGAGAGGGTTAAAGGGAGAGAGGTGCATTGCGAATGGGACATATTCCAGAGCTGAATAAATGGTGCCTTGGTCACCAACCGGATTCACAATGAAATGACGGGTTCAGGGTCAAGCAGGGTCAAGGCCCTGTACGAAATGGTTCAGCCCAACTGGGCAGAGGGAAGTGCGATGGAGCTGGAGCCAGAGGCAGGAAGCTGCTGGTGGGTTTGGATTTGCTGGCGTTGAGCTAAAGGAAATTTCAACTCATCCGTGAACTGATGTGGGACAGGCAATTGGATAGTGCGGCAACAGTCTTCGAATCGATGGTCTTGGTCGAGTCGGGCGATGACGAGCTTTTAAAAACTGAGCCTGTGATTTCAGATAATGACATCGACGGGAATGTGGAGCATGAGTCAGAGACAGGAAACTGACATCAGTTCGGTAAAATGTTGCAGGTCTTGTTGCTGTGGGCAGCTGTCAGAGGCACATCCTGTGCCTGGGGGTATAGCTCAGTGGCACAGCATTCGCTTTGCAGAGTAGAGAGGTTCTCCCTTCAAATCTGACGTTTATGTTATCACAAAGAGTAAAAGTTACACACACATCTCTCTGCACCCTGTCAATAATAATAACTCTGCATAAACTGTTGGTGCCGTTTTTGAAAGATAGGAGAGCTTTTAAAACAATGTCTAGCATTGTCTGCTAATTTCTTGAATTGACTCCATCTTTGCTCCTATGTTTTTTTATCCCTGATGGTGGCCTGTGCGATGGACCACTTTGTTCTGAAACACATAAGATGTGTGGATTTGCCTGAGGGGTGTAGCTCAGTGGTACAGCATTTGATTGTAGATCGTAGAGGTCCCCAGTTTAAATTTGGATGCCCCCTCAATGCTTTTTATGTTATCACAAAGAGTGGGAGTTACACACACATCCCTCCACACCATGTCTATAATCATGATGTAAGGAATCTTACAACACCAGGTTATAGTCCAACAATTTTATTTTAAAATCACAAGCTTTCGGAGATTATCCCCTTCGTCAGGTTCACCAGAGGCAGTAGTAGAGGCGGGTACAATTTTGTCTTTTAAAAAGCATTTGGACAGTTACATGGGTAAGATGGGTATAGAGGGATATGGGCCAAGTGCAGGCAATTGGGACTAGCTTAGTGGTATAAACTGGGCGACATGGACATGTTGGGCCGAAGGGCCTGTTTCCATGTTGTAAACTTCTATGATTCTATGATTCCTTACATTTGTCCACCCCAGTCCATCACCGGCATCTCCACATTATAATCATGATAATCAATAATAATAACTCTGTATAAACAACTTGGCGCCATTTTTAAAAGATCAGAGACTTTCTAAAGCAGTTTAGCATTGTCTAACAATTTGTTGAAATGACACCACTTTTTAACTTTTTTTTTAATCCCTGATGGTGTCCTGTGCTATGCACCATTTTATTCTAATGCACATCAAATATGAGTAAGTGTCTGGGGGTATAGCTCAGTGGTAGAGCATTTACCGACAAATCACGTGGTCCCTAATTGTAATCTGGGTGCCCCCTCAATGACCTTTATCCTTCATAAATAAGGATTTGTGAGGTAGCCCTCCCTCCTCACCAGCTCTGTGATCATTACAATCTGGAATAATAACTCCCCTTAACCACTTTTCACAACAAGCAATCCTTGAGGCGATGAAGGTGTGGATTGGGGTTTCGATGGTGGAGGCAGAGATTAAGAGGTTACTGGTTCCAAGCCAGGTGTCCACTCAGTGATGTTCATGTTGAGCATAAAAGTAAAAGTGGAGCAAGATTCACAAACCCCTTTACCAGCACTGAGTCAGAAATGGCTATAATCACATCAGTATAACCGAATCAGAGGTCTGCTTGTGTCTGTGAGTTCTCCTGTTGCTGAGAGTATTTGATTTAAACACAGCAGCAACTGGGTCAGAGAGCATATTTAAAGGATGTTAGTGTGGCCGCAAACTGAGAAGAGGGAAGGTGAAACAACAGTTCACGTCTAACCACTTCACACAGAGGCTGGTGAATGTGTGGAATGGACGGCAAGTGGAGTTACTGAGGGCTGATTGTATCAGAAGTTCAGGAGAGAGTTGGATAAACACCTGGAGAAATATTTGATAGAGGGGCATGAGAGGTATCGTGCGATATGACATTTCCCAGACACTGGGACTGGCCACAAGGGTCTCTCCAGGTCCTTTTCGGATCTGAAACACATTCATTCAGATGGAAAGTTTTTCCAGAAAACGGGTCTTTCTTCTCACTCTTTCCATCTGAATAAAATTATTCAGATCCGACACTGATATAGTCTCAGCAGCAGGTACGGTATTTATCCCATCCCAGAATTTTACACTGAGGAACAGAGGAACGTACAGGGCCTGAAAAGACCCTGTCTATCTCGCCAATCCCAATGTCTGGGAAATATAATTTCCACTCTTTGTTTTTTCTTTGGATCCTAGGAACATAGGAACAGGAGTAGGCCATTCAGCCCCTCGTGCCTGCTCCGCCATTTGATAAGATCATGGCTGATCTGTGATCTAACTCCATATCCCTGCCTTTGGCCCATATCCCTTAATACCTTTGGTTGCCAAAAAGCTATCTATCTCAGATTTAAAATTTAGCAATTGAGCTAGTATCAATTGCCGTTTGCGGAAGAGAGTTCCAAACTTCTACCCTTTGTGTGTAGAAATGTTTTCTAATCTCGCTCCTGAAAGGTCTGGCTCTAATTTTTAGACTGTGCCCCCTACTCCTAGAATCCCCAACCAGCGGAAATAGTTTCTCTCTATCCACCCTATCTGTTCCCCTTAATATCTTATAAACTTCGATCTGATCACCCCTTAACCTTCGAAACTCCAGAGAATATAACCCCAATTTGTGTAATCTCTCCTTGTAACTTAACCCTTGAAGTCCGGGTATCATTCTAGTAAACCTACGCTGCACTCCCTCCAAGGCCAATATGTCCTTCCGAAGGTGCGGTGCCCAGAACTGCTCACAGTACTCCAGGTGCGGTCTAACCAGGGTTTTGTACGTCACACACCATTCTCCAGTAATCAAGTAGGTAAATTGCTCCCACGCCTCTGCCAGTGGTCACGACGTGGACGGCCCCACTGAGATGCGTGACAGACATCCCCTCTCCACCTCCCACCAACAGGTGGGGAAGTATCTGAAGTTTGCGCGGCTCTGCTCTTTGTGGCACAGCTGAGCTCAGGACACCGCTGGGGTGGTGAGGTGCAAGTGCGCACTCTGACCGGCTGCACTGACCTCCTTCGCCTGCTCATTCAATACTTTACTCAGTTTGACTCTCTGGTAAATTATTCTTCAGGTTAACTGTGGATAAATGGAATAAAATATTAGTACAAAGAATGTACAGCACAGAAACAGGCCATTAGGCCCAACAGGTCCATGCCGGTGTTTATGCTCCATGTTAACCTCCTCCCATCCCTCTTCATCTAACCCTATCGACATATCCTTTGTGTGTTTCTCTAGCTTCCCCTTAAATGCATCTATGCTATTCACCTCAACTACCCCTTGTGGTAGCGAGTTCCACATTCTTACCGCTCTCTGGATGAAGTCGTTTCTCCTGAATTCCCTATTGGATTTATTAGTGACTATCTTATATTTATGGCCTCAAGTTCTGGTCTCCCCCGTAAGTGGAAACATCTTCTCTATGTCTACCCTATCAAACCCTTTCATAATCTTAAAGACCTCTATCAGGTCACCCCTCAGTCTTTTTTTCGAGAGTAAAGAGCCCCAGCCTATTCAATCTTTCCTGATAGGTATTACCTCTCATTTCTGGTATAATCCTCATAAATCTTTTTTGCACCTTCTCCGGTGCCTCCATATCCTAACACATTTACAGAGGGCAACTTTGATTTTGTGCTGCTGCAACATGGGGCCACAAGGGGGAAGCCACACTCAAACCTTTTTAAATGCAAGTAAGTGAAGGTTCAGAAAAATCCATTAACCCAACCCAAGTTCACTCATTTGGTTTGCTGACTCTCCCATTATGGAATCCAGCTGCATTTGGGAGTTTGAAAGTACACTTACTGAGTATGGGGATCCTCATTGAACTTCTTCCTCACATTAGTTGTCTGACTGTCCACCACCATTCTCAACTTGCTATGGTAGGCCTACAGAGCTTTGTACTAATCCGTTGTTTGTGGGACTGCTTAGCTTTATCTATAGCATGTTGCTTTCATTGTTTCGCATGCAGGTCGCCCTGTGTTGTAGCAACGCTATGTTGGTACCTCACTCTCAGATGTGCCTGCAACTCCTCCTGACCCGCTCTTCTACATTAAGAACATAAGAACGTAAGAAATAGGAGCAGGAGTAGGCCATACGGCCCCTCGAGCCTGCTCCGCCATTAAATAAGATCATTGCTGATCTTCGCCCTCAACTCCACTTTCCCGCCCGATCTCCGTATCCCTTGATTCCTCTAGAGTCCAAAAATCTATCGATCTCAGCCTTGAATATACTCAGCGACTGAGAATCCACAGCCCATTGAACAAGGATTGGTATCCTAATCATCTCCATTCTGGCCGGGAATAGTGGTGTCTCTATATGCAGCCAGTTAAATGACCCCATACTCTGGCAGTATGCATAGGATGCCACACGACTCTGAAAGCGCCCGATCCTAGGGGTTAAACAGAGTCAGGCCTGATTAGTACTTGCTTTGAAGACCACCTAGGAATGCCAGGTGCCGTAGGCTTTTGTGACCGCTGGATACTGCAGGGCATAAACCGTTTAGTCGATAATTATATTATGATTTCATTTTAATGTAAGCTTCTTTAGTTTAGATTGGACTTCACGTTCAGAATATTATATTAGTGGTGTCTCCTGAGATGGGGGGCACTTGTAGAGTTGTTTTTCCACTTAGTGACGCCCAGTGTCACCTTTAATCTGTTATTTGTTGTTTGTGGAAGTACTCCCTGTTCTCCAAATAGTAGCATAGGATTTTTTTGTGCACTAGGATGGGCAGACAGGGTCTAACTTAACATGTCATGGGAAAGACGGCATCTCCAACACTGCAGCACTCCCTCGGTACTGCACTGAAGTATTAGCCTCAATTATGTGCCCAAGACTATATTAAGGCCGGGAACCTTCTGACTCACTCAAACTGGCACATAAACTGACAGACTTGGTATAGTGGAACTGAGCATCGATGAGGCACTGAGGGCCATCAGCAGCAGTGGTATTGTCTAGCTCCACAAGCTGTAACATCATGGCCTGGAATATCCTTCACTCCTCCATCACAATCAAGCTGGATACCAGTAGCATAGGATTTTTGTGTGCAAATTGGCTGCAGAGTTTGCCAACATAACAAGGGTGACTGCACTTCAGAAGTGATGTATTGAGTGTAAAGCACCGTTGGGCATCCTGAGGATGTGATATAAAGTGCTGTCTGACCAAAGTCTCCACGGATCACGTGTGGGGGAAAGACTGGTTGGGTCAAACGGCCTTTTTCTTTCACTTGGCAGCTGGTTCTCCAATTCTTGCTGAGACCTGGATAGGAATTGGTGGCTCCTGCAATGATCTGGTGCCAATGTGATGTTAGATTGACAGCGAAGGCGAGACTTCACTCGGCCTGTGCCTTAGCATTAGATCCAAACTTTCCCAAGATTTTTTTTAGCCTATTTACTTCCTCAGTGATGGATCAATTCTTCCTTTTGGGACATTTCATCTTCCTGATTTTTGAGAAATGTTAAATAGAAATAAAAACGATTGATCCAAGCACAAAGTCAGGCGTGAGTCCAGTCGTTAGCTGATTATTAAAGAAAGACTTGCATTTATATAGCTCCTTTCACGATGCCAGGACACCACAAAACACTTTACAGCCGATGAACTACTTTTGAAGTGTAGGAAACACGGCAGCCAATTTGCGCACAGCAAGGTCCCACAAATAGCAATGTGACACAGACCAGATAATCTGTTTTACTGATGTTGGTTGAGGGATAAATATTGGTCAGAACACCAGGGAGAACTCCCCTGCTCTTCTTTGAAATAGTGTCATGGGATCTTTTACATCCACCTGAGAGGGCAGACAGTTTAATGTCTCATCCGACGGGACAATTTAACGCCGAGGGGTTAAGAAGCAAAAGGGTTCTGAAAATCAAAATTGGCACCAACGTGAATCCCTATAATGAGTATATTGGAAAAAGCTGCAGTTCCTCCCTCCGGGCAATTCACGGAGCTGAGTAAAAAGCAAAATACTGGACAAAAATAGAAAAATAAGAAACACTCAGCAGGTCCTGCATCATTGGAGAAAAGAACAGGGAGTCGATGTTTCAGGTATAAACCCTCCCTCGACTCAGCTACTGGCTGCTGATGGGTCTGGGAGTACAGAGTGTCTATTGACACCACTGGGAGTTGGAGGCGGGTTGGGACTTACGGCAGGACTTACAACAAACAGGGTCTATTTTACAGCAAACAAAGCAAACATACAAATTATGTGGATAAACTCAATCCCGGTCACTTACGGCAGTGCGGTCTCCAGATGTAATTGACGGGGCAATTACCTAATCATCTCCATTCTGGCCGGGAATAGTGGTGTCACTATATGCAGCCAGTTAAATGACCCCATACTCTGGCAGTTGCAAAGACTATCTGTAATCACCATGTATTGTTCTGTGATTTATAAATGCGTAGGCTTCGAGGAGTTCCTGACATTTACCTGAGGAAGGAGGAAGCCTCCGAAAGCTTGTAAATTTCAAATAAAATCGTTGGACTATTACTTGATGTTGTAAAATTGTTTACAATTGTCAACCCCAGTCCATCACCGGCATCTCCACATCCTGACTTTTGTTGGTAGAGGAAGATTCAGGGACACAGAAAACTTCCTTTTTTTCAAGTAGTGCCATGGGATTCTTTTTTTGCACCAGGGAGGGAATTAGTTTCAGCACGTCATGGGGAAGGTGGCATCAGCAACAGTGCAGCACTCCCTCAGTAATGCACTGACGTATTGGGGTAAATTGTGTGCTCCAGTCTATAGTAGTGCCTTCGATCTGACTCCTGCAAAGTGGCACATAAACCGATGGGTTGTATATTTGGTGATTTTTCAATAAGTGTATTGCTGATATTAAGGCCAAAGTGTGATTATGAAAAGTAAATTTCCTCAAATAAATCCTCATTCTGGACGTTTTACTGATGATGACAACCCAGAACCACCCTGTTTCTGGCCTGTACATGAGTCTGCTGGATTTCGAAACCAAAATCACCCAAAGTTTTAATGTTGAGTTTCCTCACCTTCTCCTGCCGCTGATTGGCCAACAGTAATTGGGATGCTATTGGCCAGCCTCTTGTTTCCGGGTTGGAAATTCAAACATAGAAATACACAGAAATGACAACGCGGAAATAGACCAACAAAATACAATAGGGTAAAGATCCCGCGGGACGATAAAATGAGATTTTTATTCTGAAATAAGGGTTGACGTGGATCAGTTAAACAGTAAGAGCGTAAAGGAGGACATTCTGTGAGAGAGAGTTTGAGGAGGATCAGTTAAATAGAGAGAGTTTGACGATGTTTAGTAATATTTTAACCTTCGGGAAGAGTAAGACTCCCGGAAGCGACGGCTTACCGGTGGAGTTGTACTCGGCTCTGTGGGACTGGATAGGCCCAGACCTGCTGGAAGTGTACGGGGGTATGCTTCTGGCAGGCAGCATGTCAGACTCCATGAGGAAAGGCATCATCACCCTCATCTACAAGCAGAAGGGGGAGAGGGAAGAAATCAAAAATTGGCGACCCATCTCACTACTTAACGTGGACTACAAAATTCTGTCCGAGGTCATCGCCAATCGGGTCAAGTCAGCCCTGGAGGTGGTGATCCACCCCGATCAGACCTGCGCTGTACCCGGCAGGAAGATCTCTGATAGCCTGGCGCTACTCAGGGACACGATTGCCAATGTACAGAACAGGGGATGAACACCTGCCTGATCAGCCTGGACCAGGAGAAGGCCTTTGACAGAATATCCCACATGTACATGATGGACGTGCTCTCCAAAATGGGATTTGGGGAGGGAATCCGCAATTGGATCCAACTGCTCTACACAAACATCAGTAGCGCAGTTTCAATCAATGGGTGGGAATCAGAAAGCTTTCCGATCAAATCTGGAGTCAGGCAGGGCTGTCCTCTCTCCTCTGTCTTGTTCGTGTGTTGCATCGAACCCTATGCCGGGTCCATCAGGAGGGATGCGGGCATAAGATGGGTGACGATCCCAGGCAGCAGAGGCACTCAGGTCAAGGCCTCCCTGTACATGGACGACGTCGCTGTCTTTTGCTCGGATCAGCTGTCAGTCTGCAGATTGATGAGCATCTGCGACCAGTTCAAACTGGCCTCGGGGGCCAGGGTAAATCGTAGCAAGAGCCAGGCCATGTTCTTTGGGAACTGGACTGACCAATCCTTTGTCCCCTTCACCATCAGGTCGGATTACCTGAAGGTGCTGGGGATCTGGTTCGGGGGGGCCGGGGCATGCACCAAAAACTGGGAGGAGCGTATTGCCAAGATGAAGCAGAAACTGGGACTGTGGGATCGATGATCTCTCTCATTCGTGGGCAAGAACCTGGTCATCAGGTGCGAGGTGCTCTCGTTGTTGCGGTACGTGGCGCAGGTCTGGCCCATGCCTCGTTCCTGCGCTGCGACAGTCACCCGAGCCATCTTCCACTTTATCTGGAGATCAAAAATGGATCGTGTCTGCAGGGACACAATGTACAAATCTCCAGCGAAAGGGGGAAAGGCATGCCCAACGTGGCCCTCATCCTGATGGCCACCTTTGAGTGCGGCTGCATCAAGCTGTGCATAGACCCTCGGTACGCAAACACAAAGTGTCACTACGTGCTGAGGTTCTACATGTCCCCGGTGTTGCGATGGATGGGCCTGGCCACGCTGCCATGGAATGCTCCGTCCAGTTGGACTGTTCCGCCCCACCTGTCCTTCGTGGAAAGGTTTGAGTAGAAAAACACCTTTGACCACAAGGCGATCAGCAAGTGGTCCGCACACAACGTCCTCGAGACCCTGCGGGAAAAGGAGATGGTGGATCCCGTTGGTTGGTTCCCCGAGCAGAATGTCAATGTCATTTGGCAGAACGCCTCATCGCCAGAACTTTCAAACAAGCACCAAGACCTAGCTTGGCTGGTGGTGAGAAGGGCCCTTCCCGTCAGATCCTTCATGCAGTCCCGGAGTCTCAGCGCCACCGCACATTGTCCCCGAGGAGGCTGCGGTGAAGACGAGACCGTCACCCATCTCCTTCTGGAATGTGCCTTTGCAAAGAAGGTCTGGAGAGAGATGCAGTGGTATCTGTCCAGGTTCGTCCCGAGCAGTTCCGTAACACAGGACTCTGTGCTCTACGGGCTGTTCCCGGGGACGCACACCGAGACAGACATCAACTGCTGCTGGAAGACCATCAACTCGGTGAAAGACGCCCTTCGGTCTGCCCGAAACCTGCTGGTCTTCTAGTGCAAGGAGCTGTCCTCGACCGAGTGTTGCAGACTGACACATTCCAAGGTCCAGGACTATGTGCTCAGGGATGCACTGAGGCTGCGTGCGGCCGCCGCAAAGGCTCTGTGGGGAAAAGCAACCATTTGGAGCCTTCCCGCCATTGTATACCGAGGGGCTGCAATTGGGAAGACCCCCCTCGGCCAGAATGTAAAATTCTAATTGATGTACTGTACCTGTAATGAATCTGTAATGTACCTGTAATGAATCTGTAATAAATAATCATTATTGAGGTAATGCAATGAGGCACCCTGGAGTGTCATGAACTGTAATTATGTACAATGTGTTCATTGAACTGTACTTGATGTAACCTGCAAATTGTAGAATCTGTATTGTGTATGTTTGGAATGTGATATGATGACGGTGTAGTATGTATTGCTGCAAATTTTGTGAATAAAGTATATTTTGTGGAAAAAAATCTGTTCTTATCAGTTTAATATCTGATACGTCTCTTATCTGGGGACCATATATTAAACTGATTTTGGAACAGAGAGATGGAATAGGGTCTTCCTCCGTCTACTCCACGCATCGACCCAGTATTGCAGTATCTCTGGAAACCATGCACCTCCCTGTGGGGAGATATTCAACAGGTCTTTCCCAGCGTCTCTGTGCGTGTGTATGTATTATTACTGAGAATAAAGCTGATATATTACACTTTTTAAAAAATCCCTCCAGAGAGACGTATACTTCTATTGTCGCACTCCCTCTAGAGACACGTATAATGGTGTTATAGCAATCCGTCCAGAGTCACTTATACGTGTATTAAGGCACTCCCTCCAGAGAGGTGTGCACATCTATGACAACGCTCCCTCTATGGACACGTACAATTGTATTATAGAAAACCATCTACAGGCACGTACACTTGCATTGTCGCACTACTACTAGAGACACATGCTGGTATTATAGCACTCCCACCTGGAACATGTATTCTTTAATCATAGTTTTTTTTTCCAAAAATACACTTTATTCATAAAATTTGCAGCAATACATACAATACAGTTGTCATATCACATTCCAAACATACACAATATAGATTATGCAATTTGCAGGTTACATCAAGTACAGTTCAATGAACACATTGGATATAATTAAGTTCATGACATTCTTGGGTGCCTCATTGCATTACCTCAATACAGATTATTGATACCAGGTACGTTACAGATTCTTTACAGGTTCATTACAGATACATTACATTCTTTAATACTCTCTCCAGAGTCACGTACACTTGTATTATAGCGCTCTGTCGAGAGACATGTATACTTGTATCATGGAATTCACTCCAGAGACTTTCAGTGGGAGTCAGATTGAGGACAGACAGTAAGAGAGAGTATGATGTAATTAATTAAGGAAGAATTTGATTATGTTTAAAATGAGTAGAGAGATTAACGATGTTAAGTAATAGAGACAGATTGATAGAGTTCCGTAGGTGAGAGATTGACGATGTGAAGTAACAGAGTTTGATGATGTTTAGAACGAGAGAGGTTTGTCTACGTTCAGTAAAAAGTTGTCGAACATCTACAAAGCAGGAACGGAGGGCGTATATGACGAGGATCAGTAACATGTATTTATTTTAAACAGGGCAATAATACATCATGTGTCAGTTTGACTGATCTGTTCAATCTGATGTACAAAAAAGATCGAATGCCATTCTTTGAACGTGGGGAGTTTCCCCTATAACGGATGTGAGTCATCCGCAACCAACAAAAATCAGATTCTGGGGACATTTTGTTGGGGTCTTGCTGTGCGCAATTTGACTGCGGTGGAAAGACTGATTGGGCCGAATGGCCTGTTTCTCTCCCGTGGTGTCTAATTCTCTAATTCTTGCTGAGCCCTGGACTGGAAATGGTGGCGCCTGTAATGATCTGGTGAAAATGCGAAGTTAGATTGGTCGCGGGGGAAGAGACTTCACTCGGTCGCCCTGCCCGCACTTCAAAGTTAGATCCGAACTTTCCCCAAGATTTGTTTTAATCTTTTATCTCCTAAATGATGGATAATCTTTTCAGTGTATTTCTTCTTCCTGATATTTCTGCAATGTTAATAGAAATGAAAATGATTGAAGAACATCCGCCTACTAGCTAAGCGCAACGTTACACGCGAAATTGGCCAAATTTAACACAATGGAATTAATTATTAACGATATGTTGATTAATATTAAGAATGAAATCTCCACCAGGCGCTATAACCAGCCCATGGTCTGTATTGGAAAAAGCCGCGTTGCCATCTCCCTGGATGATGAGGTGGGACAGATCCCGCACATTCTCGGGGCTGCCAGCCCTGCTCTCTCCCTGAGCTTGTCTCAATTTCCGAATGACCGACAACAGGTCTGAAATCCAGGCCAGGACTGAGGTTAAATATCGCAGCATTGTCGGGTGGCTGTGCGCTACACGTTAAATTAAAGATACGACCAGAACCGTGATAAGCGCTTCACCCACTGGCGCGACAACCCAGGGAGGGCGATATATATTGAGAGAGACAAAGTTGCGGAAGAGAAGGAGACTGACGGGATCATATGATACATTGAGGTATTAACCAATCAACGACCGACATTCACCTACCTGCTGCTGATTGGCCAGCAGTAATTGGGACGCTGTCGACGAAGCGGCGTCTTGTTTCCGGGTTTTAAATTCCAACAAAGAAAGACACAGAACTGACAACACGGAAATAGACCAATAAAATACAAGAGCAAAGATCCCGCGGGACGACAAAATGCGATTTTATTCTGAAATAAGGGTTGACGTGGATCAGTTAAACAATGAGAGGGTGAAGGAGGAACTTCTGTGAGAGAGAGTTTGATGATGTTTAGAACGAGAGAGAGAGACAACGTTGTGCAAGAGAGGGAGACTGACGGGATCATATAATAGAGAGGGCGATTGACAACGTTCAGTCAGAGAGTTTAATGTTGTTTAGAATAACAGAGATTGACAACGTTGTGTAAGAGAGGGAGACTGAAGAGATCATATGATAGAGAGGGCGATTGACAACGTTCAGTAAGAGAGCTAAATGTTGTTCAGAACGAGAGAGATTGACAACATTGTGTGAGAGAGGGAGACTGATGAAATCATATGATAGAGAGGGCGATTGACAACGTTCAGTGAGACAGTTTAATGTTGTTGAGAACCAGAGAGTTTGACAACGTTGTGTGAGAGGGAGACTGACGGGATCATATGATAGAGAGGGCGATTGATAACGTTCAGTGAGAGAGTTTAATGTTGTTTCGAACAACAGAGATTGACGGTGTTAATTACTGGAGAGAGTTTGGTAACCTTCCCTACGAGGGTGAGATTGACGAAGTTAAGTGGGAGATTGTCAGGTTAAGTAAGAGAGACAGTTTGGCCTCATTCAGTGAGAAATTGACGACATTCAGTAGGAGGGAGAGCTGGGACATTCTGTTAGTGAGAGTTTGATGAATTTAATTAAGGGAGAGTTTGGTGATGTTTAGAACGAGTGAGATTAAACACGTTCAGTCAGAGTGTTTCATGATATTTAGAACGAGAAAGAGATGGAGGGCGATCCGTCAGAGAGGGAAATTGACAAAGTTAATTGGGGAATTGACAGGGTAAGTAGGAGAGAGTTCGGATCGGCATAACAAAGAGAAAGATTATTTCAACCCAGACATTGACAACATTCAGTAAGAGAGAGTTTGGTGCTGTTTAGAACGAGAGAGATTGACGATGTTAAGTAAGAGAGTTTGGCGACATTCAGTAAGAGTGGGTTTGATGATGTTCAGAACGAGAGAGGTTTGTCTACGTTCAGGAAAGGTTTGTCGAACATCCACAAAGCAGGAACAGAGGGCGTGTATGACGAGGATCAGTAACATGTATTTATTTTAAACAGGGCAATAATACATTGTGTGTCAGTTTGACTGATCTGTTCAATCTGATGTACAAAAAAGATCGAATGCCATTCGTTGAACGTGGGGAGTTTCCCCTGTACCGGATGTGAATCATCCGCAACCAACAAAAATCAGATTCTGGGGACATTTTGTTGGGGTCTTGCTGTGCGCAATTTGACTGCGGTGGAAAGACTGATTGGGCCGAATGGCCTGTTTCTCTCCCGTGGTGTCTAATTCTCTAATTCTTGCTGAGCCCTGGACTGGAAATGTTGGCGCCTGTAATGATCTGGTGCCAATGCGAAGTTGGATTGGTCGCGGGGGAAGAGACTTCACTCGGTCGCCCTGCCCGCACTTCAAAGTTAGGCCGAACTTTCCCAAGACCGACATTCACCTTCCTGCTGCTGATTGGCCAGCAGTAATTGGGATGATGTCGGCTAAGTAGCCTCTTGTTTCCGGGTTGGAAATTCACAAATAAAAATACACAGAACTGACAACACGGAAATAGACCAACAAAATACAACAGAGTAAAGATCCCACGGGACAATAAAATGAGATTTTATTCTGAAATAAGGGTTGACGTGGATCAGTTAAACAGTGAGAGGGTGAAGGAGGAACTTCAGTGAGAGAGAGTTTGAGGAGGATCAGATAAATAGGGAAAGTTTGATGGCGTTTAGTAAAATTTTAATGTTCACATTAAGTACGAGAGAAATTGATGACGTTAACAAAGAAAGTCAGATGCTGTTTAGAACGAGAGAGAGATTGACCATTTTAAGAGAGAGAGATTTGCAGATTTCACAGAATTTAACGAAGTTCAGCACTCCCTCTATAGACACGTACGTTTCTATTAAAGAACTCCCTCCAGACACACGTACACTTGTGTATTAAGGCACTCCCTCCAGAGAGGTGTACCCTTCTATAACACTCCCTCTACAGACACGTATAATTGTACTATAGAAAGCCATCTACAGACACATACACTTGTATTGTAGAACTCCTTCCAGAGACACACACACTGGCATTATAGCACTCCCACCAGAGACATGTATACTTTATCTTAGTACTCTCTCCAGAGACATGTGCATTTGTATTATAGCATTCTGCCGAGAGACACGTATTCTTGGATTACAGTACTCCCTCCACAGACAGGTACACTTGTATCATTTTTTTTTTCAAAAAATATACTTTATTCATAAAATTTGCAGCAGTACATACAAAAACAGTTGTCATATCACTTTCCAAACGTACACAATACAGATTATACAATTTGCAGGTTACGTTAAGTGCAGTACAATGAACACATTGGACATCATTGCAGTTCATGACACTCTAGGGTGTCTCATTGCATCATACGTCAACACGGATTATTGCTTACAGATTCATTTCTGGTCCATTTCAGATTCATTACAGGTACATTACAGCAATTTGAATTTTACATTCTGCCCGAGGGGGTTTTTCCCTGATTGCAGCCCCTCGGTTTACAATGGCGGGAAGGCTCTAAACGGTTGCCTTTCCCCACAGGGCCTTTGCGGCGGCCGCACCCATCCTCAGTGCATCCCTCAGCACGTAGTCCTGGACCTTGGAATGTGCCAGTCTGCAACACTCGGTCGAGGACAGCTCCTTGTGCTGGAAGACCAGCAAGTTTCGGGCAGACCAAAGGGCGTCTTTCACCGAGTTGATGGTCTTCCAGCAGCAGCTGATGTCCGTCTCAGTGTGCGTCCCCGGGAACAGCCCGTAGAGCACAGAAACCTGTGTTACGGAACTGCTCGGGACGAACCTGGACAGATACCACTGCATCTCTCTCCAGACCTTCTTTGCAAAGGCACATTCCAGAAGGAGATGGGTGACGGTCTCGTCTCCACCGCAGCCTCCTCTGGGACAGTGTGCGGTGGCGCTGAGAGTCCAGGAGTGCATGAAGGATCTGACGGGAAGGGCCCTTCTCAACACCAGCCAAGCTCGGTCTTGGTGCTTGTTTGACAGCTCTGGCGATGAGGCGTTCTGCCAAATGACATTGACAGTCTGCTCGGGGAACCAACCGACAGGATCCACCATCTCCTTTTCCCGCAGGGTCTCGAGGACGTTACGTGCGGACCACTTGTGGTCAAAGGTGTTTTCCTGCACAAACCTTTCCACGAAGGACAGGTGGGGCGGAACGGTCCAACTGGACGGAGCGTTCCGTGGCAGCGTGGCCAGGCCCATCCTTCTCAACACCGGGGACAGGTAGAACCTCAGCACGTAGTGACACTTTGTGTTTGCGTACTGAGGGTCTATGCACAGCATTTCCTCCAGAGACACGTACACTTGTATAATAACGCTCCCTGCAGAGACACACACATTTGTATCATGGCACTCTCTCCACACATACGTACACTTACACTATAGCGCTCCCTGCAGAGACACGTAAATTTGTATTACAGCACGTTCTCCAGAGACAGGTACACCTGTAGCATTCCCTCTCGACGCACCTATATTTGCATTATGGCATCCGTCGAGAGGCACGTATACTTGTATTCTGGCCTTCCCTCCACAGACACGGACACTTCTATTACAGCATTCCCTCCAGAGACACGTGCACTTGTATTTTATACCACTCGCTCCAGAGACACGTCCGTTTGTATTATAGCACTCCAGCCAGAGACACGTATTGTTGTGGAAAAGCACTCTCCCCAGAGACACCTGTACTTGTATTGTAGCTCTCTCTGCAGAGACACATATACTCGTGTTATAGCACTCCCACCGGAGCCACGTACACTTGTATTATAGCTCTTGTACGTACACTGATATAGCACGTACACTTGTATTATAGCACTACATATAGCACAGAAAATAAATGCGTCTGCCTAAAAATATGAAAATATTTTTCTGCCTAAAATTTTAAAAACAATTCTGAAAATAATTTTTATTTTTTGACCTGCCCAAAATTTTTGAAAACCCGTGTGAAAACCAGTCGAGACTAAATTTCGCAGCATTGTCGGGCGGCTCCGCGCTATTCCTCAAATGAATTTTGCGGCTACAAAGCACACGGGCGGCAGAGAGTGAAATATGTGCCTAAAATAATTCTGAAACCAATTTTGAACATACGAAGTTGGAAACATTTGTCTTGTTTCGCGCTGGCCGCTGTGTCTCTGGGAGATATTCAACAGGACTTTCCCAGCGTCTCTGTGCGTGTGTATGTATTATTACTGAGAATAAAGCTGATGTATTAGACTTTTAAAAAATCCCTCCAGAGATACGTATACTTCTATTATAGCACTCCCTCTAGAGACACGTATAATGATATTATAGCAATCAGTCCAGAGTCACTTATACGTGTATTAAGGCACTCCCTCCAGAGAGGTGTGCACATCTATGACAACGCTCCCTCTATAGACACATACAATTGTATTATAGAAAACCATCTACAGGCACGTACACTTGCATTGTCGCACTACTACTAGAGACACATACTGGTATTATAGCACTCCCACCTGGAACATGTATTCTTTAATCATAGTTTTTTTTTCAAAAAATACACTTTGTTCATAAAATTTGCAGCAGTACATACAATACAGTTGTCATATCACATTCCAAACATACACGATACAGATTATGCAATTTTCAGGTTCCATCAAGTGTAGTTCAATGAACACATTGGACATAATTACAGTTCATGATACTCTTGGGTGCCTCATTGCATTACACTCAATACAGATTATTGATAACAGGTACGTTACAGATTCTTTCCAGGTTCATTACAGATTCATTACATTCTTTAATCATAGTACTCTCTCCAGAAACATGTACACTTGTATTATAGCGCTCTGTCGAGAGACACTTTCTCTTGTATTATGGCACTCCCTCCAGAGTCACGTACACTTGTATTATAGCACTCCGTCGAGAGACATGTATACTTGTATCATGGAATTCACTCCAGAGACTTTCAGTGGGAGAGAGATTGAGGACAGACAGTAAGAGAGAGTATGATGTAATTAATTAAGAGAGAAATTGATTATGTTTAAAATGAGTACAGAGATTAACGATATTAAGTAATAGAGACAGATTGATAGAGTTCCGTCGGTGAGAGATTGACGATGTGAAGTAACAGAGTTTGATGATGTTAAGAACGACAGAGATTGACGATGTTAAGTGAGAGAGTTTGGCGACATTCAGTAAGAGTGGGTTTGATGATGTTCAGAACGAGAGAGGATTGTCCACATTCAGTAAAAGTTTGTCGAAGATCTACAAAGCAGGAACAGAGGGCGTGTATGACGAGGATCAGTAACATGTATTTATTTTAAACAGGGCAATAATACATTGTGTGTCAGTTTGACTGATCTGTTCAATCTGATGTACAAAAAAGATCGAATGCCATTCTTTGAACGTGGGGAGTTTCCCCTGTACCGGATGTGAGTCATCCACAACCAACAAAAATCAGATTCTGGGGACATTTTGTTGGGGTCTTGCTGTGCGCAATTTGACTGCGGTGGAAAGACTGATTGGGCCGAATGGCCTGTTTCTCTCCCGTGGTGTCTAATTCTCTAATTCTTGCTGAGCCCTGGACTGGAAATGGTGGCGCCTGTAATGATCTGGTGAAAATGCGAAGTTAGATTGGTCGCGGGGGAAGAGACTTCACTCGGTCGCCCTGCCCGCACTTCAAAGTTAGATCCGAACTTTCCCCAAGATTTGTTTTAATCTTTTATCTCCTAAATGATGGATAATCTTTTCAGTGTATTTCTTCTTCCTGATATTTCTGCAATGTTAATAGAAATGAAAATGATTGAAGAACATCCGCCTACTAGCTAAGCGCAACGTTACACGCGAAATTGGCCAAATTTAACTCAATGGAATTAATTATGAACGATATGTTGATGAATATTAAGAATGAAATCTCCACCAGGCGCTATAACCGCGTTGCCATCTCCCTGGATGATGAGGTGGGACAGATCCCGCACATTCTCGGGGCTGCCAGCCCTGCTCTCTCCCTGAGCTTGTCTCAATTTCCGAATGACCGACAACAGGTCTGAAATCCAGGCCAGGACTGAGGTTAAATATCGCAGCATTGTCGGGTGGCTGTGCGCTACACGTTAAATTAAAGATACGACCAGAACCGTGATAAGCGCTTCACCCACTGGCGCGACAACCCAGGGAGGGCGATATATATTGAGAGAGACAAAGTTGCGGAAGAGAAGGAGACTGACGGGATCATATGATACATTGAGGTATTAACCAATCAACGACCGACATTCACCTACCTGCTGCTGATTGGCCAGCAGTAATTGGGACGCTGTCGACGAAGCGGCGTCTTGTTTCCGGGTTTTAAATTCCAACAAAGAAAGACACAGAACTGACAACACGGAAATAGACCAATAAAATACAAGAGTAAAGATCCCGCGGGACGACAAAATGCGATTTTATTCTGAAATAAGGGTTGACGTGGATCAGTTAAACAATGAGAGGGTGAAGGAGGAACTTCTGTGAGAGAGAGTTTGATGATGTTTAGAACGAGAGCGAGAGACAACGTTGTGTAAGAGAGAGAGACTGACGTGATCATATGATAGAGAGGGCGATTGACAACGTTCAGTAAGAGAGTTTAATGTTGTTTAGGAGAGAGATTGACCACGTTGTGTAAGAGCGGGAGACTGACGAATTCATATAATAGAGAGCGATTGACAACGTTCAGTGAGAGAGTTTAATGTTGTTTAGAACAACAGAGATTGACAACATTGTGTAACAGAGGGAGACTGACGGGATCATATGATTGAGAGGGCGATTGACAATGTTCAGTAACCGAGTTTAATTTTGTTTAGATCGAGAGAGATTGACCAGGTTGTGTAAGAGAGGGGGACTGACGGGATCATATGATACAGAGGGAGATTGACAACGTTCAGTCAGTGAGTTTAATGTTGTTTCGAAGGAGAGAGATTGACAACGTTGTGTAAGAGAGGGAGACTGACGGGATCATAAGATAGAGAGGGCGATTGACAACGTTGAGTCAGAGAGTTTAGTGTTGTTTAGAACAACAGAGATTGACAACGTTGTGTAAGAGAGGGAGACTGAAGAGATGATATGATGGAGAGGGCGATTGACAACGTTGAGTGAGAGAGTTTAATGTTGTTTAGAACAACAGAGATTGACAACATTGTGTAAGAGAGTGATACTGATGAAATCATATGATAGAGAGGGCGATTGACAACGTTGAGTAAGGGAGTTTAATGTTGTTTAGAAGGAGAGAGATTGACAACGTTGTGTAAGAGCGGGAGACTGACGAAATCATATGATAGAGAGAGCGATTGACAACGTTCAGTGAGACAGTTTAATGTTGTTGAGAACCAGAGAGTTTGACAACGTTGTGTGAGAGGGAGACTGACGGGATCATATGATAGAGAGGGAGATTGACAACGTTCAGTCAGAGAGTTTAATGTTGTTTAGATCGTGAGAGATTGACCACGTTGTGTAAGAGAGGGAGACTGACGGGATCATATGATGGAGAGGGCGATTGACAACGTTCAGTAAGAGAGTTTAATGTTGTTTAGAACAACAGAGATTGACAACATTGTGTAAGAGAGTGAGACTGACGAATTCATATAATAGAGAGCGATTGACAACGTTTAGTAAGAGAGTTTAATGTTGTTTAGAACATCAGAGATTGACAACATTGTGTAAGAGAGGGAGACTGACGAAATCATATGATAGAGAGAGCGATTGACAACGTTCAGTGAGAGAGTTTAATGTTGTTTAGAACAACAGAGATTGACAACATTGTGTAACAGAGGGAGACTGACGGGATCATAAGAAAGAGAGGGCGATTGACAACGTTCAGTAAAAGAGTTTAATGTTGTTAAGAACAACAGAGATTGACAACGTTTTGTAAGAGAGGGAGACTGAAGAGATGATATGATAGAGAGGGCGATTGACAACGTTGAGTCAGAGAGTTTAGTGTTGTTTAGAACAACAGAGATTGACAACATTGTGTAAGAGAGTGATACTGATGAAATCATATGATAGAGAGGGCGATTGACAACGTTGAGTAAGAGCGGGAGACTGACGAAATCATATGATAGAGAGAGCGATTGACAACGTTCAGTTTGACAATTTAATGTTGTTGAGAACCAGAGAGTTTGACAACGTTGTGTGAGAGGGAGACTGACGGGATCATATGATAGAGAGGGAGATTGACAACGTTCAGTCAGAGAGTTTAATGTTGTTTAGATCGTGAGAGATTGACCATGTTGTGAAAGAGAGGGAGACTGACGGGATCATATGATGGAGAGGGCGATTGACAACGTTCAGTCAGAGAGTTTAATGTTGTTAAGAACAACAGAGATTGACAACATTGTGTAACAGAGGGAGACTGACGGGATCATATGATTTAGAGGGCGATTGACAATGTTCAGTAACAGAGTTTAATTTTGTTTAGATCGAGAGAGATTGACCAGGTTGTGTAAGAGAGGGGGACTGACGGGATCATATGATACAGAGGGAGATTGACAACGTTCAGTCAGAGAGTTTAATGTTGTTTCGAAGGAGAGAGATTGACAACGTTGTGTAAGAGAGGGAGACTGACGAAATCATATGATGGAGAGAGCGATTGACAACGTTCAGTGAGACAGTTTAATGTTGTTGAGAACCAGAGAGTTTGACAACGTTGTGTGAGAGGGAGACTGACGGGATCATATGATGGAGAGGGCGATTGACAACGTTCAGTGAGACAGTTTAATGTTGTTGAGAACCAGAGAGTTTGACAACGTTGTGTGAGAGGGAGACTGACGGGATCATATGATGGAGAGGGCGATTGACAACGTTCAGTCAGAGAGTTTAATGTTGTTAAGAACAACAGATATTGACCACGTTGTGTAAGAGAGGGAGACTGAAGAGATCATATGATGGAGAGGGCGATTGACAACGTTCAGTAAGAGACTTTAATATTGTTTAGAACGAGAAAGATTGACAACGTTGTGTAAGAGAGGGAGACTGACGAAATCATATGATAGAGAGAGCGATTGACAACGTTCAGTGAGACAGTTTAATGTTGTTGAGAACCAGAGAGTTTGACAACGTTGTGTGAGAGGGAGACTGACGGGATCATATGATGGAGAGGGCGATTGACAACGTTCAGTCAGAGAGTTTAATGTTGTTTAGAACAACAGATATTGACCACGTTGTGTAAGAGAGGGAGACTGACGGGATCATATGATGGAGAGGGCGATTGACAACGTTCAGTAAGAGACTTTAATATTGTTTAGAACGAGAAAGATTGACAACGTTGTGTTAGAGAGGGCGACTGACGAGATCATATGATAGAGAGGGCGATTGACAACGTTCAGAAAGAATGTTTGATGTTGTTTCGAACAACAGAGATTGACGGTGTTAATTACTGGAGAGAGTTTGGTAACCTTCCCTACGAGGGTGAGATTGACGAAGTTAAGTGGGAGATTGTCAGGTTAAGTAAGAGAGACAGTTTGGCCTCATTCAGTGAGAAATTGACGACATTCAGTAGGAGGGAGAGCTGGGACATTCTGTTAGTGAGAGTTTGATGAATTTAATTGAGGGAGAGTTTGATGATGTTTAGAACGAGTGAGATTAAACACGTTCAGTCAGAGTGTTTCATGATATTTAGAACGAGAAAGAGATGGAGGGCGATCCGTCAGAGAGGGAAATTGACAAAGTTAATTGGGGAATTGACAGGGTAAGTAGGAGAGAGTTCGGATCGGCATAACAAAGAGAAAGATTATTTCAACCCAGACATTGACAACATTCAGTAAGAGAGAGTTTGGTGCTGTTTAGAACGAGATAGATTGACGATGTTAAGTAAGAGAGTTTGGCGACATTCAGTAAGAGTGGGTTTGATGATGTTCAGAACGAGAGAGGTTTGTCTACGTTCAGGAAAGGTTTGTCGAACATCCACAAAGCAGGAACAGAGGGCGTGTATGACGAGGATCAGTAACATGTATTTATTTTAAACAGGGCAATAATACATTGTGTGTCAGTTTGACTGATCTGTTCAATCTGATGTACAAAAAAGATCGAATGCCATTCTTTGAACGTGGGGAGTTTCCCCTGTACCGGATGTGAATCATCCGCAACCAACAAAAATCAGATTCTGGGGACATTTTGTTGGGGTCTTGCTGTGCGCAATTTGACTGCGGTGGAAAGACTGATTGGGCCGAATGGCCTGTTTCTCTCCCGTGGTGTCTAATTCTCTAATTCTTGCTGAGCCCTGGACTGGAAATGTTGGCGCCTGTAATGATCTGGTGCCAATGCGAAGTTGGATTGGTCGCGGGGGAAGAGACTTCACTCGGTCGCCCTGCCCGCACTTCAAAGTTAGGCCGAACTTTCCCCAAGACCGACATTCACCTTCCTGCTGCTGATTGGCCAGCAGTAATTGGGATGATGTCGGCTAAGTAGCCTCTTGTTTCCGGGTTGGAAATTCACAAATAAAAATACACAGAACTGACAACACGGAAATAGACCAATAAAATACAACAGAGTAAAGATCCCACGGGACAATAAAATGAGATTTTATTCTGAAATAAGGGTTGACGTGGATCAGTTAAACAGTGAGAGGGTGAAGGAGGAACTTCAGTGAGAGAGAGTTTGAGGAGGATCAGATAAATAGGGAAAGTTTGATGGCGTTTAGTAAAATTTTAATGTTCACATTAAGTACGAGAGAAATTGATGACGTTAACAAAGAAAGTCAGATGCTGTTTAGAACGAGAGAGAGATTGACCATTTTAAGAGAGAGAGATTTGCAGATTTCACAGAATTTAACGAAGTTCAGCACTCCCTCTATAGACACGTACGTTTCTATTAAAGAACTCCCTCCAGACACACGTACACTTGTGTATTAAGGCACTCCCTCCAGAGAGGTGTACCCTTCTATAACACTCCCTCTACAGACACGTATAATTGTACTATAGAAAGCCATCTACAGACACATACACTTGCATTGTAGAACTCCTTCCAGAGACACACACACTGGCATTATAGCACTCCCACCAGAGACATGTATACTTTATCATAGTACTCTCTCCAGAGACATGTGCATTTGTATTATAGCATTCTGCCGAGAGACACGTATTCTTGGATTACAGTATTCCCTCCACAGACAGGTACACTTGTATCATTTTTTTTTTCAAAAAATATACTTTATTCATAAAATTTGCAGCAGTACATACAAAAACAGTTGTCATATCACTTTCCAAACGTACACAATACAGATTATACAATTTGCAGGTTACGTTAAGTGCAGTACAATGAACACATTGGACATCATTGCAGTTCATGACACTCTAGGGTGTCTCATTGCATCATACGTCAACACGGATTATTGCTTACAGATTCATTTCTGGTCCATTTCAGATTCATTACAGGTACATTACAGCAATTTGAATTTTACATTCTGCCCGAGGGGGTTTTTCCCTGATTGCAGCCCCTCGGTATACAATGGCGGGAAGGCTCTAAACGGTTGCCTTTCCCCACAGGGCCTTTGCGGCGGCCGCACCCATCCTCAGTGCATCCCTCAGCACGTAGTCCTGGACCTTGGAATGTGCCAGTCTGCAACACTCGGTCGAGGACAGCTCCTTGCACTGGAAGACCAACAAGTTTCGGGCAGACCAAAGGGCGTCTTTCACCGAGTTGATGGTCTTCCAGCAGCAGCCGATGTCCGTCTCAGTGTGCGTCCCCGGGAACAGCCCGTAGAGCACAGAAACCTGTGTTACGGAACTGCTCGGGACGAACCTGGACAGATACCACTGCATCTCTCTCCAGACCTTCTTTGCAAAGGCACATTCCATAAGGAGATGGGTGACGGTCTCGTCTCCACCGCAGCCTCCTCTGGGACAGCGCGCGGTGGCGCTGAGAGCCCGGGAGTGCATGAAGGATCTGACGGGAAGGGCCCTTCTCACCACCAGCCAAGTTAGGTCTTGGTGCTTGTTTGAAAGCTCTAGCGATGAGGCGTTCTGCTAAATGACATTGACAGTCTGCTCGGGGAACCAACCGACAGGATCCACCATCTCCTTTTCCCGCAGGGTCTCGAGGACGTTACGTGCGGACCACTTGCTGATCGCCTTGTGGTCAAAGGTGTTTTCCTGCACAAACCTTTCCACGAAGGACAGGTGGGGCGGAACGGTCCAACTGGACGGAGCGTTCCGTGGCAGCGTGGCCAGGCCCATCCTTCTCAACACCGGGGACAGGTAGAACCTCAGCACGTAGTGACACTTTGTGTTTGCGTACTGAGGGTCTATGCACAGCATTTCCTCCAGAGACACGTACACTTGTATAATAACGCTCCCTGCAGAGACACACACATTTGTATCATGGCACTCTCTCCACACATACGTACACTTACACTATAGCGCTCCCTGCAGAGACACGTAAATTTGTATTACAGCACGTTCTCCAGAGACAGGTACACCTGTAGCATTCCCTCTCGACGCACCTATATTTGCATTATGGCATCCGTCGAGAGGCACGTATACTTGTATTCTGGCCTTCCCTCCACAGACACGTACACTTCTATTACAGCATTCCCTCCAGAGACACGTGCACTTGTATTTTATACCACTCGCTCCAGAGACACGTCCGTTTGTATTATAGCACTCCAGCCAGAGACACGTATTGTTGTGGAAAAGCACTCTCCCCAGAGACACCTGTACTTGTATTGTAGCTCTCTCTGCAGAGACACATATACTCGTGTTATAGCACTCCCACCGGAGCCACGTACACTTGTATTATATCTCTTGTACGTACACTGATATAGCACGTACACTTGTATTATAGCACTACATATAGCACAGAAAATAAATGCGTCTGCCTAAAAATATGAAAATATTTTTCTGCCTAAAATTTTAAAAACAATTCTGAAAATAATTTTTATTTTTTGACCTGCCTAACATTTTTGAAAACCCGTGTGAAAACCAGTCGAGACTAAATTTCGCAGCATTGTCGGGCGGCTCCGCGCTATTCCTCAAATGAATTTTGCGGCTACAAAGCACACGGGCGGCAGAGAGTGAAATATGTGCCTAAAATAATTCTGAAACCAATTTTGAACATACGAAGTTGGAAACATTTGTCTTGTTTCGCGCTGGCCGCTGTGTCTCTGGGAGATATTCAACAAGTCTTTCCCAGCGTCTCTGTGCGTGTGTATGTATTATTACTGAGAATAAAGCTGATGTATTAGACTTTTAAAAAATCCCTCCAGAGATACGTATACTTCTATTATAGCACTCCCTCTAGAGACACGTATAATGGTATTATAGCAATCCGTCCAGAGTCACTTATACGTGTATTAAGGCACTCCCTCCAGAGAGGTGTGCACATCTATGACAACGCTCCCTCTATAGACACATACAATTGTATTATAGAAAACCATCTACAGGCACGTACACTTGCATTGTCGCACTACTACTAGAGACACATACTGGTATTATAGCACTCCCACCTGGAACATGTATTCTTTAATCATAGTTTTTTTTTCCAAAAATACACTTTGTTCATAAAATTTGCAGCAGTACATACAATACAGTTGTCATATCACATTCCAAACATACACAATACAGATTATGCAATTTTCAGGTTCCATCAAGTGTAGTTCAATGAACACATTGGACATAATTACAGTTCATGATACTCTTGGGTGCCTCATTGCATTACACTCAATACAGATTATTGATAACAGGTACGTTACAGATTCTTTCCAGGTTCATTACAGATTCATTACATTCTTTAATCATAGTACTCTCTCCAGAAACATGTACACTTGTATTATAGCGCTCTGTCGAGAGACACTTTCTCTTGTATTATGGCACTCCCTCCAGAGTCACGTACACTTGTATTATAGCACTCCGTCGAGAGACATGTATACTTGTATCATGGAATTCACTCCAGAGACTTTCAGTGGGAGAGAGATTGAGGACAGACAGTAAGAGAGAGTATGATGTAATTAATTAAGAGAGAAATTGATTATGTTTAAAATGAGTACAGAGATTAACGATATTAAGTAATAGAGACAGATTGATAGAGTTCCGTCGGTGAGAGATTGACGATGTGAAGTAACAGAGTTTGATGATGTTAAGAACGACAGAGATTGACGATGTTAAGTGAGAGAGTTTGGCGACATTCAGTAAGAGTGGGTTTGATGATGTTCAGAACGAGAGAGGATTGTCCACATTCAGTAAAAGTTTGTCGAAGATCTACAAAGCAGGAACAGAGGGCGTGTATGACGAGGATCAGTAACATGTATTTATTTTAAACAGGGCAATAATACATTGTGTGTCAGTTTGACTGATCTGTTCAATCTGATGTACAAAAAAGATCGAATGCCATTCTTTGAACGTGGGGAGTTTCCCCTGTACCGGATGTGAGTCATCCACAACCAACAAAAATCAGATTCTGGGGACATTTTGTTGGGGTCTTGCTGTGCGCAATTTGACTGCGGTGGAAAGACTGATTGGGCCGAATGGCCTGTTTCTCTCCCGTGGTGTCTAATTCTCTAATTCTTGCTGAGCCCTGGACTGGAAATGGTGGCGCCTGTAATGATCTGGTGAAAATGCGAAGTTAGATTGGTCGCGGGGGAAGAGACTTCACTCGGTCGCCCTGCCCGCACTTCAAAGTTAGATCCGAACTTTCCCCAAGATTTGTTTTAATCTTTTATCTCCTAAATGATGGATAATCTTTTCAGTGTATTTCTTCTTCCTGATATTTCTGCAATGTTAATAGAAATGAAAATGATTGAAGAACATCCGCCTACTAGCTAAGCGCAACGTTACACGCGAAATTGGCCAAATTTAACTCAATGGAATTAATTATGAACGATATGTTGATGAATATTAAGAATGAAATCTCCACCAGGCGCTATAACCGCGTTGCCATCTCCCTGGATGATGAGGTGGGACAGATCCCGCACATTCTCGGGGCTGCCAGCCCTGCTCTCTCCCTGAGCTTGTCTCAATTTCGAATGACCGACAACAGGTCTGAAATCCAGGCCAGGACTGAGGTTAAATATCGCAGCATTGTCGGGTGGCTGTGCGCTACACGTTAAATTAAAGATACGACCAGAACCGTGATAAGCGCTTCACCCACTGGCGCGACAACCCAGGGAGGGCGATATATATTGAGAGAGACAAAGTTGCGGAAGAGAAGGAGACTGACGGGATCATATGATACATTGAGGTATTAACCAATCAACGACCGACATTCACCTACCTGCTGCTGATTGGCCAGCAGTAATTGGGACGCTGTCGACGAAGCGGCGTCTTGTTTCCGGGTTTTAAATTCCAACAAAGAAAGACACAGAACTGACAACACAGAAATAGACCAATAAAATACAAGAGCAAAGATCCCGCGGGACGACAAAATGCGATTTTATTCTGAAATAAGGGTTGACGTGGATCAGTTAAACAATGAGAGGGTGAAGGAGGAACTTCTGTGAGAGAGAGTTTGATGATGTTTAGAACGAGAGCGAGAGACAACGTTGTGTAAGAGAGAGAGACTGACGTGATCATATGATAGAGAGGGCGATTGACAACGTTCAGTAAGAGAGTTTAATGTTGTTTAGGAGAGAGATTGACCACGTTGTGTAAGAGAGGGAGACTGACGAATTCATATAATAGAGAGCGATTGACAACGTTCAGTGAGAGAGTTTAATGTTGTTTAGAACAACAGAGATTGACAACATTGTGTAACAGAGGGAGACTGACGGGATCATATGATTGAGAGGGCGATTGACAATGTTCAGTAACCGAGTTTAATTTTGTTTAGATCGAGAGAGATTGACCAGGTTGTGTAAGAGAGGGGGACTGACGGGATCATATGATACAGAGGGAGATTGACAACGTTCAGTCAGTGAGTTTAATGTTGTTTCGAAGGAGAGAGATTGACAACGTTGTGTAAGAGAGGGAGACTGACGGGATCATAAGATAGAGAGGGCGATTGACAACGTTGAGTGAGAGAGTTTAGTGTTGTTTAGAACAACAAAGATTGACAACATTGTGTAAGAGAGTGATACTGATGAAATCATATGATAGAGAGGGCGATTGACAACGTTGAGTAAGGGAGTTTAATGTTGTTTAGAAGGAGAGAGATTGACAACGTTGTGTAAGAGCGGGAGACTGACGAAATCATATGATGGAGAGAGCGATTGACAACGTTGAGTAAGAGCGGGAGACTGACGAAATCATATGATGGAGAGAGCGATTGACAACGTTCAGTGAGACAGTTTAATGTTGTTGAGAACCAGAGAGTTTGACAACGTTGTGTGAGAGGGAGACTGACGGGATCATATGATAGAGAGGGAGATTGACAACGTTCAGTCAGAGAGTTTAATGTTGTTTAGATCGTGAGAGATTGACCACGTTGTGTAAGAGAGGGAGACTGACGGGATCATATGATGGAGAGGGCGATTGACAACGTTCAGTAAGAGAGTTTAATGTTGTTTAGAACAACAGAGATTGACAACATTGTGTAAGAGAGTGAGACTGACGAATTCATATAATAGAGAGCGATTGACAACGTTTAGTAAGAGAGTTTAATGTTGTTTAGAACATCAGAGATTGACAACATTGTGTAACAGAGGGAGACTGACGGGATCATATGATAGAGAGAGCGATTGACAACGTTCAGTGAGAGAGTTTAATGTTGTTTAGAACAACAGAGATTGACAACATTGTGTAACAGAGGGAGACTGACGGGATCATAAGAAAGAGAGGGCGATTGACAATGTTCAGTAAAAGAGTTTAATGTTGTTAAGAACAACAGAGATTGACAACGTTTTGTAAGAGAGGGAGACTGAAGAGATGATATGATAGAGAGGGCGATTGACAACGTTGAGTCAGAGAGTTTAGTGTTGTTTAGAACAACAGAGATTGACAACGTTGTGTAAGAGAGTGATACTGATGAAATCATATGATAGAGAGGGCGATTGACAACGTTGAGTAAGAGCGGGAGACTGACGAAATCATATGATAGAGAGAGCGATTGACAACGTTCAGTTTGACAATTTAATGTTGTTGAGAACCAGAGAGTTTGACAACGTTGTGTGAGAGGGAGACTGACGGGATCATATGATGGAGAGGGAGATTGACAACGTTCAGTCAGAGAGTTTAATGTTGTTTAGATCGTGAGAGATTGACCATGTTGTGAAAGAGAGGGAGACTGACGGGATCATATGATGGAGAGGGCGATTGACAACGTTCAGTCAGAGAGTTTAATGTTGTTTAGAACAACAGATATTGACCACGTTGTGTAAGAGCGGGAGACTGATGAAATCATATGATCGAGACAGCGATTGACAACGTTCAGTCAGAGAGTTTAATGTTGTTAAGAACAACAGAGATTGACAACATTGTGTGAGAGGGAGACTGACGGGATCATATGATTGAGAGGGCGATTGACAATGTTCAGTAACAGAGTTTAATTTTGTTTAGAACGAGAAAGATTGACAACGTTGTGTAAGAGAGAGAGACTGACGAGATCATATGATAGAGAGGGCGATTGACAACGTTCAGAAAGAATGTTTGATGTTGTTTCGAACAACAGAGATTGACGGTGTTAATTACTGGAGAGAGTTTGGTAACCTTCCCTACGAGGGTGAGATTGACGAAGTTAAGTGGGAGATTGTCAGGTTAAGTAAGAGAGACAGTTTGGCCTCATTCAGTGAGAAATTGACGACATTCAGTAGGAGGGAGAGCTGGGACATTCTGTTAGTGAGAGTTTGATGAATTTAATTAAGGGAGAGTTTGATGATGTTTAGAACGAGTGAGATTAAACACGTTCAGTCAGAGTGTTTCATGATATTTAGAACGAGAAAGAGATGGAGGGCGATCCGTCAGAGAGGGAAATTGACAAAGTTAATTGGGGAATTGACAGGGTAAGTAGGAGAGAGTTCGGATCGGCATAACAAAGAGAAAGATTATTTCAACCCAGACATTGACAACATTCAGTAAGAGAGAGTTTGATGATGTTTAGAACGAGAGAGATTGACGATGTTAAGTGAGAGAGTTTGGCGACATTCAGTAAGAGTGGGTTTGATGATGTTCAGAACGAGAGAGGTTTGTCTACGTTCAGGAAAGGTTTGTCGAACATCCACAAAGCAGGAACAGAGGGCGTGTATGACGAGGATCAGTAACATGTATTTATTTTAAACAGGGCAATAATACATTGTGTGTCAGTTTGACTGATCTGTTCAATCTGATGTACAAAAAAGATCGAATGCCATTCTTTGAACGTGGGGAGTTTCCCCTGTACCGGATGTGAATCATCCGCAACCAACAAAAATCAGATTCTGGGGACATTTTGTTGGGGTCTTGCTGTGCGCAATTTGACTGCGGTGGAAAGACTGATTGGGCCGAATGGCCTGTTTCTCTCCCGTGGTGTCTAATTCTCTAATTCTTGCTGAGCCCTGGACTGGAAATGTTGGCGCCTGTAATGATCTGGTGCCAATGCGAAGTTGGATTGGTCGCGGGGGAAGAGACTTCACTCGGTCGCCCTGCCCGCACTTCAAAGTTAGGCCGAACTTTCCCCAAGACCGACATTCACCTTCCTGCTGCTGATTGGCCAGCAGTAATTGGGATGATGTCGGCTAAGTAGCCTCTTGTTTCCGGGTTGGAAATTCACAAATAAAAATACACAGAACTGACAACACGGAAATAGACCAATAAAATACAACAGAGTAAAGATCCCACGGGACAATAAAATGAGATTTTATTCTGAAATAAGGGTTGACGTGGATCAGTTAAACAGTGAGAGGGTGAAGGAGGAACTTCAGTGAGAGAGAGTTTGAGGAGGATCAGATAAATAGGGAAAGTTTGATGGCGTTTAGTAAAATTTTAATGTTCACATTAAGTACGAGAGAAATTGATGACGTTAACAAAGAAAGTCAGATGCTGTTTAGAACGAGAGAGAGATTGACCATTTTAAGAGAGAGAGATTTGCAGATTTCACAGAATTTAACGAAGTTCAGCACTCCCTCTATAGACACGTACGTTTCTATTAAAGAACTCCCTCCAGACACACGTACACTTGTGTATTAAGGCACTCCCTCCAGAGAGGTGTACCCTTCTATAACACTCCCTCTACAGACACGTATAATTGTACTATAGAAAGCCATCTACAGACACATACACTTGCATTGTAGAACTCCTTCCAGAGACACACACACTGGCATTATAGCACTCCCACCAGAGACATGTATACTTTATCATAGTACTCTCTCCAGAGACATGTGCATTTGTATTATAGCATTCTGCCGAGAGACACGTATTCTTGGATTACAGTATTCCCTCCACAGACAGGTACACTTGTATCATTTTTTTTTTCAAAAAATATACTTTATTCATAAAATTTGCAGCAGTACATACAAAAACAGTTGTCATATCACTTTCCAAACGTACACAATACAGATTATACAATTTGCAGGTTACGTTAAGTGCAGTACAATGAACACATTGGACATCATTGCAGTTCATGACACTCTAGGGTGTCTCATTGCATCATACGTCAACACGGATTATTGCTTACAGATTCATTTCTGGTCCATTTCAGATTCATTACAGGTACATTACAGCAATTTGAATTTTACATTCTGCCCGAGGGGGTTTTTCCCTGATTGCAGCCCCTCGGTATACAATGGCGGGAAGGCTCTAAACGGTTGCCTTTCCCCACAGGGCCTTTGCGGCGGCCGCACCCATCCTCAGTGCATCCCTCAGCACGTAGTCCTGGACCTTGGAATGTGCCAGTCTGCAACACTCGGTCGAGGACAGCTCCTTGCACTGGAAGACCAACAAGTTTCGGGCAGACCAAAGGGCGTCTTTCACCGAGTTGATGGTCTTCCAGCAGCAGCCGATGTCCGTCTCAGTGTGCGTCCCCGGGAACAGCCCGTAGAGCACAGAAACCTGTGTTACGGAACTGCTCGGGACGAACCTGGACAGATACCACTGCATCTCTCTCCAGACCTTCTTTGCAAAGGCACATTCCATAAGGAGATGGGTGACGGTCTCGTCTCCACCGCAGCCTCCTCTGGGACAGCGCGCGGTGGCGCTGAGAGCCCGGGAGTGCATGAAGGATCTGACGGGAAGGGCCCTTCTCACCACCAGCCAAGTTAGGTCTTGGTGCTTGTTTGAAAGCTCTAGCGATGAGGCGTTCTGCTAAATGACATTGACAGTCTGCTCGGGGAACCAACCGACAGGATCCACCATCTCCTTTTCCCGCAGGGTCTCGAGGACGTTACGTGCGGACCACTTGCTGATCGCCTTGTGGTCAAAGGTGTTTTCCTGCACAAACCTTTCCACGAAGGACAGGTGGGGCGGAACGGTCCAACTGGACGGAGCGTTCCGTGGCAGCGTGGCCAGGCCCATCCTTCTCAACACCGGGGACAGGTAGAACCTCAGCACGTAGTGACACTTTGTGTTTGCGTACTGAGGGTCTATGCACAGCATTTCCTCCAGAGACACGTACACTTGTATAATAACGCTCCCTGCAGAGACACACACATTTGTATCATGGCACTCTCTCCACACATACGTACACTTACACTATAGCGCTCCCTGCAGAGACACGTAAATTTGTATTACAGCACGTTCTCCAGAGACAGGTACACCTGTAGCATTCCCTCTCGACGCACCTATATTTGCATTATGGCATCCGTCGAGAGGCACGTATACTTGTATTCTGGCCTTCCCTCCACAGACACGTACACTTCTATTACAGCATTCCCTCCAGAGACACGTGCACTTGTATTTTATACCACTCGCTCCAGAGACACGTCCGTTTGTATTATAGCACTCCAGCCAGAGACACGTATTGTTGTGGAAAAGCACTCTCCCCAGAGACACCTGTACTTGTATTGTAGCTCTCTCTGCAGAGACACATATACTCGTGTTATAGCACTCCCACCGGAGCCACGTACACTTGTATTATATCTCTTGTACGTACACTGATATAGCACGTACACTTGTATTATAGCACTACATATAGCACAGAAAATAAATGCGTCTGCCTAAAAATATGAAAATATTTTTCTGCCTAAAATTTTAAAAACAATTCTGAAAATAATTTTTATTTTTTGACCTGCCTAACATTTTTGAAAACCCGTGTGAAAACCAGTCGAGACTAAATTTCGCAGCATTGTCGGGCGGCTCCGCGCTATTCCTCAAATGAATTTTGCGGCTACAAAGCACACGGGCGGCAGAGAGTGAAATATGTGCCTAAAATAATTCTGAAACCAATTTTGAACATACGAAGTTGGAAACATTTGTCTTGTTTCGCGCTGGCCGCTGTGTCTCTGGGAGATATTCAACAAGTCTTTCCCAGCGTCTCTGTGCGTGTGTATGTATTATTACTGAGAATAAAGCTGATGTATTAGACTTTTAAAAAATCCCTCCAGAGATACGTATACTTCTATTATAGCACTCCCTCTAGAGACACGTATAATGGTATTATAGCAATCCGTCCAGAGTCACTTATACGTGTATTAAGGCACTCCCTCCAGAGAGGTGTGCACATCTATGACAACGCTCCCTCTATAGACACATACAATTGTATTATAGAAAACCATCTACAGGCACGTACACTTGCATTGTCGCACTACTACTAGAGACACATACTGGTATTATAGCACTCCCACCTGGAACATGTATTCTTTAATCATAGTTTTTTTTTCCAAAAATACACTTTGTTCATAAAATTTGCAGCAGTACATACAATACAGTTGTCATATCACATTCCAAACATACACAATACAGATTATGCAATTTTCAGGTTCCATCAAGTGTAGTTCAATGAACACATTGGACATAATTACAGTTCATGATACTCTTGGGTGCCTCATTGCATTACACTCAATACAGATTATTGATAACAGGTACGTTACAGATTCTTTCCAGGTTCATTACAGATTCATTACATTCTTTAATCATAGTACTCTCTCCAGAAACATGTACACTTGTATTATAGCGCTCTGTCGAGAGACACTTTCTCTTGTATTATGGCACTCCCTCCAGAGTCACGTACACTTGTATTATAGCACTCCGTCGAGAGACATGTATACTTGTATCATGGAATTCACTCCAGAGACTTTCAGTGGGAGAGAGATTGAGGACAGACAGTAAGAGAGAGTATGATGTAATTAATTAAGAGAGAAATTGATTATGTTTAAAATGAGTACAGAGATTAACGATATTAAGTAATAGAGACAGATTGATAGAGTTCCGTCGGTGAGAGATTGACGATGTGAAGTAACAGAGTTTGATGATGTTAAGAACGACAGAGATTGACGATGTTAAGTGAGAGAGTTTGGCGACATTCAGTAAGAGTGGGTTTGATGATGTTCAGAACGAGAGAGGATTGTCCACATTCAGTAAAAGTTTGTCGAAGATCTACAAAGCAGGAACAGAGGGCGTGTATGACGAGGATCAGTAACATGTATTTATTTTAAACAGGGCAATAATACATTGTGTGTCAGTTTGACTGATCTGTTCAATCTGATGTACAAAAAAGATCGAATGCCATTCTTTGAACGTGGGGAGTTTCCCCTGTACCGGATGTGAGTCATCCACAACCAACAAAAATCAGATTCTGGGGACATTTTGTTGGGGTCTTGCTGTGCGCAATTTGACTGCGGTGGAAAGACTGATTGGGCCGAATGGCCTGTTTCTCTCCCGTGGTGTCTAATTCTCTAATTCTTGCTGAGCCCTGGACTGGAAATGGTGGCGCCTGTAATGATCTGGTGAAAATGCGAAGTTAGATTGGTCGCGGGGGAAGAGACTTCACTCGGTCGCCCTGCCCGCACTTCAAAGTTAGATCCGAACTTTCCCCAAGATTTGTTTTAATCTTTTATCTCCTAAATGATGGATAATCTTTTCAGTGTATTTCTTCTTCCTGATATTTCTGCAATGTTAATAGAAATGAAAATGATTGAAGAACATCCGCCTACTAGCTAAGCGCAACGTTACACGCGAAATTGGCCAAATTTAACTCAATGGAATTAATTATGAACGATATGTTGATGAATATTAAGAATGAAATCTCCACCAGGCGCTATAACCGCGTTGCCATCTCCCTGGATGATGAGGTGGGACAGATCCCGCACATTCTCGGGGCTGCCAGCCCTGCTCTCTCCCTGAGCTTGTCTCAATTTCGAATGACCGACAACAGGTCTGAAATCCAGGCCAGGACTGAGGTTAAATATCGCAGCATTGTCGGGTGGCTGTGCGCTACACGTTAAATTAAAGATACGACCAGAACCGTGATAAGCGCTTCACCCACTGGCGCGACAACCCAGGGAGGGCGATATATATTGAGAGAGACAAAGTTGCGGAAGAGAAGGAGACTGACGGGATCATATGATACATTGAGGTATTAACCAATCAACGACCGACATTCACCTACCTGCTGCTGATTGGCCAGCAGTAATTGGGACGCTGTCGACGAAGCGGCGTCTTGTTTCCGGGTTTTAAATTCCAACAAAGAAAGACACAGAACTGACAACACAGAAATAGACCAATAAAATACAAGAGCAAAGATCCCGCGGGACGACAAAATGCGATTTTATTCTGAAATAAGGGTTGACGTGGATCAGTTAAACAATGAGAGGGTGAAGGAGGAACTTCTGTGAGAGAGAGTTTGATGATGTTTAGAACGAGAGCGAGAGACAACGTTGTGTAAGAGAGAGAGACTGACGTGATCATATGATAGAGAGGGCGATTGACAACGTTCAGTAAGAGAGTTTAATGTTGTTTAGGAGAGAGATTGACCACGTTGTGTAAGAGAGGGAGACTGACGAATTCATATAATAGAGAGCGATTGACAACGTTCAGTGAGAGAGTTTAATGTTGTTTAGAACAACAGAGATTGACAACATTGTGTAACAGAGGGAGACTGACGGGATCATATGATTGAGAGGGCGATTGACAATGTTCAGTAACCGAGTTTAATTTTGTTTAGATCGAGAGAGATTGACCAGGTTGTGTAAGAGAGGGGGACTGACGGGATCATATGATACAGAGGGAGATTGACAACGTTCAGTCAGTGAGTTTAATGTTGTTTCGAAGGAGAGAGATTGACAACGTTGTGTAAGAGAGGGAGACTGACGGGATCATAAGATAGAGAGGGCGATTGACAACGTTGAGTGAGAGAGTTTAGTGTTGTTTAGAACAACAAAGATTGACAACATTGTGTAAGAGAGTGATACTGATGAAATCATATGATAGAGAGGGCGATTGACAACGTTGAGTAAGGGAGTTTAATGTTGTTTAGAAGGAGAGAGATTGACAACGTTGTGTAAGAGCGGGAGACTGACGAAATCATATGATGGAGAGAGCGATTGACAACGTTGAGTAAGAGCGGGAGACTGACGAAATCATATGATGGAGAGAGCGATTGACAACGTTCAGTGAGACAGTTTAATGTTGTTGAGAACCAGAGAGTTTGACAACGTTGTGTGAGAGGGAGACTGACGGGATCATATGATAGAGAGGGAGATTGACAACGTTCAGTCAGAGAGTTTAATGTTGTTTAGATCGTGAGAGATTGACCACGTTGTGTAAGAGAGGGAGACTGACGGGATCATATGATGGAGAGGGCGATTGACAACGTTCAGTAAGAGAGTTTAATGTTGTTTAGAACAACAGAGATTGACAACATTGTGTAAGAGAGGGAGACTGACGAAATCATATGATAGAGAGAGCGATTGACAACGTTCAGTGAGAGAGTTTAATGTTGTTTAGAACAACAGAGATTGACAACATTGTGTAACAGAGGGAGACTGACGGGATCATAAGAAAGAGAGGGCGATTGACAATGTTCAGTAAAAGAGTTTAATGTTGTTAAGAACAACAGAGATTGACAACGTTTTGTAAGAGAGGGAGACTGAAGAGATGATATGATAGAGAGGGCGATTGACAACGTTGAGTCAGAGAGTTTAGTGTTGTTTAGAACAACAGAGATTGACAACGTTGTGTAAGAGAGTGATACTGATGAAATCATATGATAGAGAGGGCGATTGACAACGTTGAGTAAGAGCGGGAGACTGACGAAATCATATGATAGAGAGAGCGATTGACAACGTTCAGTTTGACAATTTAATGTTGTTGAGAACCAGAGAGTTTGACAACGTTGTGTGAGAGGGAGACTGACGGGATCATATGATGGAGAGGGAGATTGACAACGTTCAGTCAGAGAGTTTAATGTTGTTTAGATCGTGAGAGATTGACCATGTTGTGAAAGAGAGGGAGACTGACGGGATCATATGATGGAGAGGGCGATTGACAACGTTCAGTCAGAGAGTTTAATGTTGTTTAGAACAACAGATATTGACCACGTTGTGTAAGAGCGGGAGACTGATGAAATCATATGATCGAGACAGCGATTGACAACGTTCAGTCAGAGAGTTTAATGTTGTTAAGAACAACAGAGATTGACAACATTGTGTAACAGAGGGAGACTGACGGGATCATATGATTGAGAGGGCGATTGACAATGTTCAGTAACAGAGTTTAATTTTGTTTAGATCGAGAGAGATTGACCAGGTTGTGTAAGAGAGGGGGACTGACGGGATCATATGATACAGAGGGAGATTGACAACGTTCAGTCAGAGAGTTTAATGTTGTTTCGAAGGAGAGAGATTGACAACGTTGTGTAAGAGAGGGAGACTGACGAAATCATATGATGGAGAGAGCGATTGACAACGTTCAGTGAGACAGTTTAATGTTGTTGAGAACCAGAGAGTTTGACAACGTTGTGTGAGAGGGAGACTGACGGGATCATATGATGGAGAGGGCGATTGACAACGTTCAGTAAGAGACTTTAATATTGTTTAGAACGAGAAAGATTGACAACGTTGTGTAAGAGAGAGAGACTGACGAGATCATATGATAGAGAGGGCGATTGACAACGTTCAGAAAGAATGTTTGATGTTGTTTCGAACAACAGAGATTGACGGTGTTAATTACTGGAGAGAGTTTGGTAACCTTCCCTACGAGGGTGAGATTGACGAAGTTAAGTGGGAGATTGTCAGGTTAAGTAAGAGAGACAGTTTGGCCTCATTCAGTGAGAAATTGACGACATTCAGTAGGAGGGAGAGCTGGGACATTCTGTTAGTGAGAGTTTGATGAATTTAATTAAGGGAGAGTTTGATGATGTTTAGAACGAGTGAGATTAAACACGTTCAGTCAGAGTGTTTCATGATATTTAGAACGAGAAAGAGATGGAGGGCGATCCGTCAGAGAGGGAAATTGACAAAGTTAATTGGGGAATTGACAGGGTAAGTAGGAGAGAGTTCGGATCGGCATAACAAAGAGAAAGATTATTTCAACCCAGACATTGACAACATTCAGTAAGAGAGAGTTTGATGATGTTTAGAACGAGAGAGATTGACGATGTTAAGTGAGAGAGTTTGGCGACATTCAGTAAGAGTGGGTTTGATGATGTTCAGAACGAGAGAGGTTTGTCTACGTTCAGGAAAGGTTTGTCGAACATCCACAAAGCAGGAACAGAGGGCGTGTATGACGAGGATCAGTAACATGTATTTATTTTAAACAGGGCAATAATACATTGTGTGTCAGTTTGACTGATCTGTTCAATCTGATGTACAAAAAAGATCGAATGCCATTCTTTGAACGTGGGGAGTTTCCCCTGTACCGGATGTGAATCATCCGCAACCAACAAAAATCAGATTCTGGGGACATTTTGTTGGGGTCTTGCTGTGCGCAATTTGACTGCGGTGGAAAGACTGATTGGGCCGAATGGCCTGTTTCTCTCCCGTGGTGTCTAATTCTCTAATTCTTGCTGAGCCCTGGACTGGAAATGTTGGCGCCTGTAATGATCTGGTGCCAATGCGAAGTTAGATTGGTCGCGGGGGAAGAGACTTCACTCGGTCGCCCTGCCCGCACTTCAAAGTTAGATCCGAACTTTCCCCAAGACCGACATTCACCTTCCTGCTGCTGATTGGCCAGCAGTAATTGGGATGATGTCGGCTAAGTAGCCTCTTGTTTCCGGGTTGGAAATTCACAAATAAAAATACACAGAACTGACAACACGGAAATAGACCAATAAAATACAACAGAGTAAAGATCCCACGGGACAATAAAATGAGATTTTATTCTGAAATAAGGGTTGACGTGGATCAGTTAAACAGTGAGAGGGTGAAGGAGGAACTTCAGTGAGAGAGAGTTTGAGGAGGATCAGATAAATAGGGAAAGTTTGATGGCGTTTAGTAAAATTTTAACGTTCACATTAAGTACGAGAGAAATTGATGACGTTAACTAAGAAAGTCAGATGCTGTTTAGAACGAGAGAGAGATTGACCATTTTAAGAGAGAGAGATTGGCAGATTTCACAGAATTTAACGAAGTTCAGCACTCCCTCTATCGACACGTACGTTTCTATTAAAGAACTCCCTCCAGACACACGTACACTTGTGTATTATGGCACTCCCTCCAGAGAGGTGTACACTTCTATAACACTCCCTCTACAGACACGTATAATTGTACTATAGAAAGCCATCTACAGACACATACACTTGTATTGTAGAACTCCTTCCAGAGACACACACACTGGCATTATAGCACTCCCACCAGAGACATGTATACTTTATCTTAGTACTCTCTCCAGAGACATGTGCATTTGTATTATAGCATTCTGCCGAGAGACACGTATTCTTGAATTACAGTACTCCCTCCACAGACAGGTACACTTGTATCATGGCATTTCCTCCAGAGACACGTACACTTGTATAATAACGCTCCCTGCAGAGACACACACATTTGTATCATGGCACTCTCTCCACACATACGTACACTTACACTATAGCGCTCCCTGCAGAGACACGTAAATTTGTATTACAGCACGTTCTCCAGAGACAGGTACACCTGTAGCATTCCCTCTCGACGCACCTATACTTGCATTGTAGCACTCCGTCGAGAGACATGTATACATGCATTATGGCATCCGTCAAGAGGCACGTATACTTGTATTCTGGCATTCCCTCCACAGACACGGACACTTCTATTACAGCATTCCCTCCAGAGACATGTGCACTTGTATTTTATACCACTCGCTCCAGAGACACGTCCGTTTGTATTATAGTACTCCAGCCAGAGACACGTATTGTTGTGGAAAAGCACTCTCCCCAGAGACACCTGTACTTGTATTGTAGCTCTCTCTGCAGAGACACATATACTCGTGTTATAGCACTCCCACCGGAGCCACGTACACTTGTATTATAGCTCTTGTACGTACACTGATATAGCACGTACACTTGTATTATAGCACTACATATAGCACAGAAAATGAATGCGTCTGCCTAAAAGTATAAAAATATTTTTCTGCCTAAAATTTTAAAAACAAGTCAGAAAATAATTTTTATTTTTTGACCTGCCTAAAATTTTTGAAAACCCGTGTGAAAACCAGTCGAGACTAAATTTCGCAGCATTGTCGGGCGACTCCGCGCTATTCCTCAAATGAATGATGCGGCTACAAAGCACACGGGCGGCAGAGAGTGAAATATGTGCCTAAAATAATTCTGAAAGCAATTTTGAACATACGACGTTGGAAATATTTGTCTTGTTTCGCGCTGGCCGGTTAACCCGATCAACATTTGATAGAATGTAATTTCCAGACCGAAATGCAATGTTGGAATGTCCTGACTTTCCTCCCCTGCCCCTGGGCTACAGGGTGAAGCTGTTTCCATTCATTTGGACAGGGAGGCAGACACTGGGAGGGAGCTGAGAGGGGGTGAGTCAGAAAATTGTATCATATGTGTCACTGACACTCAATCCATCAGATGTTTATCTGAGCTGAATAAAGGTCCCTCCGATCGGCGGATTTACACCGTGGCCCCCGCCCATATTTTTCTTCCCCAATGTGAAAAGTTGGGCCTGTCGCCACATCTGGAGGTTGAGGAGCGGCGCGGAGCCGCTGACAATGCGGCGATATTCAGTCCAGGTCCCGGGCTCGCTTTTCACACCTGTTACCGCTTGGTCGCCAAGTGAGACGGACACTGGGGGAGAGAGAGAGAGAGAAGGGGGCAGGCAGCCCCCGGGAGTGCTCTGGCTCAAGTCATCGGTCATCTGTCCGAACATCTCCTTCTTTCACTCCAGTGTCAATTGTTGACCGATTACCCTCCTGTGAAGCGTCTGGGGTCATTTTACTAGTTAAAGGCGCTATATAAATGCAAGTTTGCTGTTTGACCTTCCCTTGAGTGGGGACCAGATGCCTGCGAGTCTATCTGATTCTCCCTTGGAAAGAGAAAGGACAGAAGGTCCTTCAGTAAACGTCCAGAGTTGGAAAGGTTTATCTCACCATCAGGACTGCCTCCTGAATTAGGATTCATTTAACTTATTGGTTAAAGTTAATATTGAGGTGCGGCCGCAAACCAGACTTTTTAGGTGATTTTAAACCCCCAAAAACGGGTGTGTTGGGGGCGGGTGGGAGTTGTAAATAGTCGTTTTTTGGGGTCTGAACCGCAAAATTTCCGGACTTTGCATTCCCAGTGGGAAGCCTGGTCTTTTATAAAATTATCTGTGGAGAGAGAAACACAGTTAACGTTTCAGGGCGTTCACCTTTCATCACAATTGGAAGATGCCTGAACTTTTGAAAATAATTCTGAAAATAATTTTTATTTTTCAGCCTGCCTAAAATTTTGAAAATAATTTTTCTGAAAATAACTTTTATTTTTTGCCTGCCTAAAATGTTGAAAAACAACCAACAAACAAAAAAAACAGAGATAGAGAGGTAGAAACATAGAAAAGACAGCAACTGACCCGTTATATTAAAAACAGATAACATTTGTTCGCTGGTGGGGTAACGTGTAGCGTGACATGAACCCAAGATCCCGGTTGAGGCCGTCCTCATGGGTGCGGAACTTGGCTATCAATTTCTGCTCGACGATTTTGCGTTGTCGTGTGTCTCGAAGGCCGCCTTGGAGTACGCTTACCCGAAGGTCGGTGGATGAATGTCCATGACTGCTGAAGTGTTCCCCGACTGGGAGGGAACCGTCCTGTTTGGCGATTGTTGCGCGGTGTCCGTTCATCCGTTGTCGCAGCGTCTGCATGGTCTCGCCAATGTACCATGCTCTGGAGCATCCTTTCCTGCAACGTATGAGGTAGACAACGTTGGCCGAGTCACAGGAGTATGAACCATGCACCTGGTGGGTGGTGTCCTCTCGTGTGATGGTGGTATCTGTGTCGATGATCTGGCATGTCTTGCAGAGGTTACCGTGGCAGGGTTGTGTGGTGTCGTGGACGCTGTTCTCTTGAAAGCTGGGTAATTTGCTGTGAACGATGGTCTGTTTGAGGTTGGGTGGCTGTTTAAAGGTGTGGAGGTGTGGGGATGGCCATAGCGAGGTGTTTGTCCTCATTGATGACATGTTGAAGGCTGCGGAGAACATGGCGTAGTTTCTCCGCTCCGGGGAAGTACTGGACGACAAAGGGTACTCTGTTGGTTGCGTCCCGTGTTAGTCTCCTGAGGAGACTAACACGGGACGCAACCAACAGAGTAGTAAAAAAAGCGGTCATTTCAAGAAATTATTAGACAATGCGAAACATCACTTTAAAAATGCTTCAGTCTTTCAAAAATACAGCCAAACTGTTGATGCATAGATTTTATGACTGATTGTGATAATTACAGGCACAGTGTCGAGGGAGGTAACTGGAACTTTCAATCTTTGTGATAACATAAAGTTGAATAAGGGGACACCCAGATTTGGGCAAGGAAACCTCTTGATCTGCAGTCAAATGCTCTACAACTGAGCTACACCCCCTCTCACACTCTGCTGTACCCTGAGCTTCACAATCAAATGAAACAATAGGTAACGGCCTAAGCTTTCCACACCACCCCCCCTCCGCTTAATTTGGGCGCATTTCCATCAGGGTGGGATCTTCACCCACCCTGAGATGCCCCCCCAAACTCATGACTCTGGCCTCATTCCAGGCCCTGCTCATTAACATACAAGGGAAGGTCTCACTGGTCTGTGCCCATGATGCCCGTCAGAGGACACAACCCTGCTGTGGGAGAAAGAGGCGGATAATGCACTGCCCGTGGGAATTTTAAATCTCCCCTTTCCTTGGTGCACGGCCTCACTCTGAGAGTGCTTGCACAGGCCGCTCCGCTGTAGTTATCAGCCGTGATTCAGTGGTAGCACTTGCATTCCTGAACTGGGTACTTATTGATCTGCAGTCAAATGCTCTCCCACTGAGCAATAGCCCCAGATCCATCTATGCATTTAAAGTGCTTCAGAATAAAATGGTCCATAGTACAGGTCACCATCAGGGATTTAAAAAGTGAAGAGATGGGGTCTTTTCAAGAAAATCTTTGACAATGCGAAATATTAATTTAAATGGCATCAAACTGTGTTTACAGTATTATTATGAATGATAGTAACAGACATGGTACAAAAGTTCAGGCTGGAGAACTTTCATTGACTTCTGGTGACATAAAGCTCTGTGAGGGGGCACCCAGATTTGAACTGGGGACCTCTTGATCTGCAGTCAAATGCTCTACCACTGAGCTATACCCCCAAATACATATCAACACTTGATGGGCTGCAGAATTAAATGGTACATAGTACAGGACACCATCAGAGATTTCAAAAGTGAAAAAGAAATGGGGTCATTTCAACAAATTCTTACACAATGTGAAACATTGCTTTCAAAGGCATCAAACTGTTTATACAGTTACGGTAATTATTATTCAAATGATCTTCACAGCAATGATTGAAACCGAAGTCACCCTTTGGTAACACGACCATGAGGCAAAGGGGCAAACTGCATATTCCACTTTATTGTTAAGGGGGCAACTGGATTTAACCAGGAGACTTCTCGATTCAAAGGCAAAAGCTGTCCTCCCGAGCTATAAACCACCACTGAAATGTACAAAGTGTTCTAAACCCAAAGGAGGGAACAGATAACGTGTCTCGGTATGAAGAAGATTCACACAGAGAATACACTCACTGAACTTGCAATTCTTCATTCACGGAACCCCTTTAAACAAAGGGTAGCTGGATTCAAACCCTGTAGTTAAATGTACCATCACTAACCTCCACCTATCACTGAAGCCGGTCTTTCTCTTGTCATTTTGTTTTTTAGACCGATGATGCATTTTCCACAAACTCCAACAGAAGAATTTCAGCCTCCGTCCCAACACATGTTCCACTCTGTTCACTCGGGGCTTTGAGTGTGTCTCCCCCTTGTGGGGAGCAGTGAGATTCAATGTTGCAGGAGCAAGAAATAAAAGTTAGAACAGGGATTGCAAAAATATTTTAACTGATTCCTCTGCATTTAATCCGTGTAAACAATCACTATCCACACCGGCATCACTATTACATTCTTCAATTTTGGGGTATCGCTCATCAGGAAGTATCAATTGGCCTTAGATGGGGTGCAGCTCATATTCTCCAAAATGAGACCGGGGCTTAGAGGGTTAAATTATGAGGACAGGTTGCATCAACTTGGTTTGTATTCTAATGATATCGAAGATTGAGGGGTGAGCTGATTGAGGTGCTTTAAATGTTCAAAGGATTTGATAGAGTAGATCCAGAGAAACTTATTAACTGTGGTGGGGGAATCAAGAACAAGGGGACATAATCTTAAAATTAGAGCTAGGCCATTTGACAGTGAAATCAGGAAGCACGTCTTCAGACAAGGGCTAGTAGAAATCTAGAATTCACTCCCCCAAAAGGCTGTGGATGCTGCGGCAATTGAAGCTTTCAAGACTGAGATCGATAGATTTTTGTCAGGGAAGGGTATCAAGGAATATGGAGTAAAGGCAGGTAAATGGAGCTGAGGTGCAGATCAGCCATGATCTAACAGAATGGCGGAGCAGGCTGGATGGGCTGAATGGCCTATTCCTGCTCCTAGTATTCATAGAATCATAGAATCATAGAAGTTACAACATGGAAACAGGCCCTTCGGCCCAACATGTCCATGTTGCCCAGTTTATACCACTAAGCTAGTCCCAATTGCCTGCACTTGGCCCATATCCCTCTATACCCATCTTACCCATGTAACTGTCCAAATGCTTTTTAAAAGACAAAATTGTACCCGCCTCTACTACTGCCTCTGGCAGCTCGTTCCAGACACTCACCACCCTTTGAGTGAAAAAATTGCCCCTCTGGACCCTTTTGTATCTCTCCCCTCTCACCTTAAATCTATGCCCCCTCGTTATAGACTCCCCTACCTTTGGGAAAAGATTTTGACTATCGACCTTATCTATGCCCCTCATTATTTTATAGACTTCGATAAGATCACCCCTTAACCTCCTGCTCTCCAGGGAAAAAAGTCCCAGTCTGTCTAACCTCTCCCTGTAAGTCAAACCATCAAGTCCCGGTAGCATCCTAGTAAATCTTTTCTGCACTCTTTCTAGTTTAATAATATCCTTTCTATAATAGGGTGACCAGAACTGTACACAGTACTCCAAGTGTGGCCTCACCAATGTCCTGTACAACTTCAACAAGACATCCCAACTCCTGCATTCAATGTTCTGACCAATGAAACCAAGCATGCTGAATGCCTTCTTCACCACCCTATCCACCTGTGACTCCACTTTCAAGGAGCTATGAATCTGTACTCCCAGATCTCTTTGTTCTATAACTCTCCCCAACGCCCTACCATTAACGGAGTAGGTCCTGGCCCGATTCGATCTACCAAAATGCATCACCTCACATTTATCTAAATTAAACTCCATCTGCCATTCATCGGCCCACTGGCCCAATTTATCAAGATCCCGTTGCAATCCTAGATAACCTTCTTCACTGTCCACAATGCCACCAATCTTGGTGTCATCTGCAAACTTACTAACCATGCCTCCTAAATTCTCATCCAAATCATTAATATAAATAACAAATAACAGCGGACCCAGCACCGATCCCTGAGGCACACCGCTGGACACAGGCATCCAGTTTGAAAAACAACCCTCTACAACCACCCTCTGTCTTCTGTCGTCAAGCCAATTTTGTATCCAATTGGCTACCTCACCTTGGATCCCATGAGATTTAACCTTATGTAACAACCTACCATGCGGTACCTTGTCAAATGCTTTGCTGAAGTCCATGTAGACCACGTCTACTGCACAGCCCTCATCTATCTTCTTGGTTACCCCTTCAAAAAACTCAATCAAATTCGTGAGACATGATTTTCCTCTCACAAAACCATGCTGACTGTTCCTAATTAGTCCCTGCCTCTCCAAATGCCTGTAGATCCTGTCCCTCAGAATACCCTCTAACAACTTACCCACTACAGATGTCAGGCTCACTGGTCTGTAGTTCCCAGGCTTTTCCCTGCCGCCCTTCTTAAACAAAGGCACAACATTTGCTACCCTCCAATCTTCAGGCACCTCACCTGTAGCGGTGGATGATTCAAATATCTCTGCTAGGGGACCCGCAATTTCCTCCCTAACCTCCCATAACGTCCTGGGATACATTTCATCAGGTCCCGGAGATTTATCTACCTTGATGCGCGTTAAGACTTCCAGCACCTCCCTCTCTGTAATATGTACACTCCTCAAGACATCACTATTTATTTCCCCAAGTTCCCTAACATCCATGCCTTTCTCAACCGTAAATACCGATGTGAAATATTCATTCAGGATCTCACCCATCTCTTGTGGTTCCGCACATAGATGACCTTGTTGATCCTTAAGAGGCCCTACTCTCTCCCTAGTTACCCTTTTGCCCTTTATGTATTTGTAGAAGCTCTTTGGATTCACCTTTGCCTGATCTGCCAAAGCAATCTCATATCCCCTTTTTGCCCTCCTGATTTCTCTCTTAACTCTACTCCGGCAATCTCTATACTCTTCAAGGGATCCACTTGATCCCAGCTGCCTATGCATGTCATATGCCTCCTTCTTCTTTTTGACTAGTGCCTCAATCTCCCGAGTCATCCAAGGTTCCCTACTTCTACCAGCATTGCCCTTCACTTTATAAGGAATGTGCTTACCCTGAACACTGGTTAACACACTTTTGAAAGCCTCCCACTTACCAGACGTCTCTTTGCCTGCCAACAGACTCTCCCAATCAACTTCTGAAAGTTCCTGTCTAATACCATCAAAATTGGCCTTTCCCCAATTTAGAATTTTAACTTTTGGGCCAGACCTATCCTTCTCCATAGCTATCTTAAAACTAATGGAATTATGATCACTGGTCCCAAAGTGATCCCTCACTAACACTCCTGTCACCTGCCCTTCCTTATTTCCCAAGAGGAGGTCAAGTTTTGCCCCCTCTCTAGTCGGGCCATCCACATACTGAATGAGAAATTCCTCCTGAATACACTCAACAAATTTCTCTCCATCCAAGCCCCTAATGCTATGGCTGTCCCAGTCAATGTTGGGAAAGTTAAAGTCCCCTACTATTACCACCCTATTTTTCTTGCAGCTGTCTGTAATCTCCTTACATATTTGCTCCTCAATTTCCCGTTGACTATTTGGGGGTATGTTTCCTATGATCCTTAGGGTGGGATGGTCACTAAGACCTCTCTGAGCTGCTGGTTTCGACCAGGAGCAGCAGATGCCTACGATCCCCATATCTGTCATTAAATGTATAATTTATTGAATCCCTCGATTAGATTATGTTTCTGCAATCACCCCAGGTATCTGTAATTCTCTCCGTAAGTGAAGTGCACGGTTGAGTCGTTATGTTGAATTTCTAAGGGGACCTCCCAGTTCCATGAGATCTGCTGACAAATTCACCACAATCATAACAAACAAGAAATATTTTCTAACAAATTATTTTCTGTTCACTTACTGTGGTCATTTCCTCAGTAAACAGGCTAGGAAGCATTTCACCTGTTTGTTTACACCTTCAAACCCAGGCCTCATTTACAACTTGTGTTTAACCCATTCCCACCTCTTAACAATCGTCAATCCCAATTTAAACAAGCACCTGAGCCCACGAACCAGCCTCAAATCCCGAGAATTACGCCGTTTAATGGGAATTAGCATTTGTTTCCCTCTTGGCGATGGCTTCCAAAGAATGGATTTGACCAAACAAAACCTGCTACTCTGGGCAAATACCCTGCAGTGACAGGACACCAGTGGAGGCCTAAACCACACCTCTGCAAAGGTGATTTCTGTGACAGTGTAAAATAATTCCCTGCCATTCCACTGTTATTTTTTTTATTCATTCTTGGGGTTTGGGCATTGGTGGCAAGGCCAGAATTTATTGCCCATCCCTGGTTGCCACTTGAGAAGGTGGTGGTGGGCCATCTTCTTGAAGTGTTGCAGTCCGTGTGGTAAAAGTGCTCTCAGGTCAGGAGTTCCAGGATTTTGACCCAGCGACGCTGAAGGAATGGGCCATATATGTCCCAAGACAGGATGGTGTGTGACTTGGCGGAGTTGGTGTTCCCATGCACCTGCTGCCCTCATCCTTCGAGGTTGCTGCAGTGCATTTGTGAATCTTGCTCCACATTAACTTTTATTCTCAACATAAACAGCACTGAGTGAACGCCTGGCTTGTAATAAATAACCTCTTGATCGCTGCCTCCACCATCAAAACCCCAATCCACACCTTCATCACCTCAAGGATCGATTGTTGGTGAAAAGCAGTTATGAGGAGTTATTATTATCACTGAGCTGGTGCGGAGGGAGGGCGATATCATGAGTGCTGATTTGTGAAACATAAAGGTTATGGAGGGGGCACCCAGATTTGAACTGGGGACCTCTTGATCTGCAGTCAAATGCTCTACCACTGAGCTATACCCCCAGATGCATAGTACAATCTGATGGGTTTCAGAATAAAGTATCCCATAGTACAGGACACCATCAGGGATTTAAAAAGTGTCGAAGAGTTGTGGTCATTTCAAGAAATTCATAGACAATGTAAAACATTGCTTTAAATGGCATCAAACTGTTTATTCAGTATTATTATTAATGGTTATAATAATCATAGACATGGTACAGAAGGTCAGGCTGTGTAACTTTCATTTACTTCTGATCACATAAAGTTCTGTGAGGGAGCACCCGGATTTCAACTGAAAAACCTTGTGATTTGCAGTCAAATGCTCCACCACTGAGCTATGCCCCCAGATCCATATATACATTTTATGGGCTTCAGAATTAAATAGTCCACAGTACAGGACACCATCAGGGATTTTAAAAGTGTAGAAGAGATGGCATTAAACTGTTTTATACAGTATTCTTATTAAAGATCACAATAATCACAGACATGCAACAGAAGGGAAATCTGTGCAACTTTTCTTTACTTCTGATCACATAAAGTTCTGTGAAGGGACACCCAGATTTGAACTGGGGGAAACGGCTTAATCAGCAATCAAATACTCCACCACTGAGCAATACCTCCACACAGGAAGCTTTCTTTAGCACTGTCGATTGACCTACACTGCCCAATTCAAATACAGCTCATTTTTGCTGCAATATCCCCAAAACAAACATCATTTGAAACCTTGAGTGAGGCAGCTGTCCCAGTGATTTTTGGTTTAAATTGTGAAATCTAACTCAGGCCCAAATCCCATCGTGCAGGACACCATCGACCTGGGAAACAGGAGCAGAGAAGATGACGTCAATCCGCAAATACTTTGTTTGACGCTAAACTCGTCTTTTAAGAGTCCGATATCTTTGGCTCTAAAATGCTTGTGGGGAATTATTACGAATTAAAATATCACACAGCTGGTTTACAAGGACACAAATTGCAGTGTCTTTATTTATGAAACTGAAGCTTGCTGAGGGGTTATCCAGATTGAAACTGGAATCCTTTTAATCTGTTGTCCAATGCTCTACCTTGGAGCTGTAACCCCAACTACAGTACACTGGGGGCAGCATTCATCCACTTTCAAACACCCACTGTTTATTTATGATCCGAAGGATTTTCCCACGTTCCCTGATCATTGCTCCTAATTCCCAGTGGCCTCACAGTGGCACCTTGTTCAATGGCACAAAACGGGGCCTGAATCTGTCTCACACTGGTAGATAAGTGGGGCCAAGTTTAACTTCAGTCACGGTAATTATTATTCAAATGATCTTCACAGCAATGATTGAAACCGAAGTCACCCTTTGGTAACACGACCATGAGGCAAAGGGGCAAACTGTATATTCCACTTTGTTGTTAAGGGGGCAACTGGATTTAACCAGGGGACTTCACCATTTAAGGGGAAAAGCTGTTGGTGGCAAGGCCGGCGTTTATTGCCCATCCCTGGTTGGCCATTGAGAAGGTGGTGGGAGGCCTTCTTCTTGAACTGCTGCAGTCTATGTTGTGCAAGTGCTCCCACAGTGCTGTTTGGTCGGGAGTTCCAGGATTTTGACTCAGTGACGATGAAGGAACGGGCGATATATGTCACATGTCAGCATGGTGTGCGATTTGACGGGGAAGTTGGAGGTGATGGTGTTCCCATGCACCTGCTGCCCTCGTCCTTCGAGGTGGTGGAGGTCGGGGGTTTGTGAGGTGCTGCCAAAGAAGCCTTGGCGAGTTGCTGCAGTGCATTTGTGAATCTTGCTCCACATTTACTTTTGTGCTCAACATAAACAGCACTGAGTGGACACCTGGCTTCAAACAAATAACCTCTTGATCTCTGCCTCCACCATCAAAATCCCCAATCCACACCTTCATCACCTCAAGGATTGATTGCTGGTGAAAAGTGGTTCTGAGGAGTTATTGTTAATGATTATAATGATCGCTGAGCTGGTGTGGAGGGAGGGCAACACCATGAATCCTTATTTGTGAAACATAAAAGTCATTGAGGGGGCACCCAGATTTGAACTGGGGACCTCTTAATCTGCAGTCAAATGCTCTGCCACTGAGCTATACCCCCACATCCCTGTTGGCATTTGTTGGGTTTCAGAATAAAACGGTCCATCGTATAAGTCACCATCAGGGATTTAAAAAGTGAAGAAGAGATGGGGTCTTTTCAAGAAATTCTTCACCAATGCAAAATATTGATTTAAATGGCATCAAACTGTTTTTACAGTATTATTAATGATAATAATCACAGAGATGGTGCAGAAGATCAGGCTGTGCAATTTTCATTGACTTCTGATGACATAAATTTCAGTGAAGGGGCAACCAGATTTGAACTGGGGACCTCTTGATCTGCAGTCAAATGCTCTACCACTGAGCTATACCCCCAAATACATGGTAAAATTTGATGGACTGCAGAATAAAATGGTGCATAGTATAGGACACCATCAGCAATGGGGTCATTTCAACAAATTCTTACACAATGTGAAACATTGCTTTCAAAGGCATCAAACTGTTTATACAGTTACGGTAATTATTATTCAAATGATCTTCACAGCAATGATTGAAACTGAAGTCACCCTTTGGTAACACGACCATGAGGCAAAGGGGCAAACTGCATATTCCACTTTGTTGTTAAGGGGGCAACTGGATTTAACTGGGGGACTTCTCGATTTAAAGGCAAAAGCTGTCCTCCCGAGCTGTAAACCACCACAGAAATGTACAAAGTGTTCTAAACCCAAAGGAGGGAACAGATAACGTGTCTCGGTATGAAGAAGATTCACACAGAGAATACACTCACTGAACTTGCAATTCTTCATTCACTGAACCCCTTTCAACAAAGGGTAGCTGGATTCAAACCCTGTAGTTAAATGTACCATCACTAACCTCTACCTATCACTGAAGCCGGTCTTTCACTTGTCATTTTGTTTTTTAGACCAATGATGCATTTTCCACAAACTCCAACAGAAGAATTTCAGCCTCCGTCCCAACACATGTTCCACTCTGTTCACTCGGGGCTTTGAGTGTGTCTCCCCCTTGTGGGGAGCAGTGAGATTCAATGTTGCAGGAGCAAGAAATAAAAGTTAGAACAGGGATTGCACAAATATTTTAACTGATTCCTCTGCATTTAATCCGTGTAAACAATCACTATCCACACTGACATCACTATTACATTCTTCAATTTTGGGGCACCGCTCCTCAGGAAGGATCAATTGGCCTTGGAGGGGGTGCAGCTCATATTCTCCAAAATGAGACTGGGGCTTAGAGGGTTAAATTATGAGGACAGGTGGCATAAACTTGGTTTGTATTCTACTGAGTACAGAAGATTGAGGGGTGATCTGATCGAGGTGCTTTAAATGTTCAAAGGATTTGATAGAGAAGATCCAGAGAAACTTATTAACTCTGGTGGGGGAATCAAGAACATGGGGCCTTCTTCTTGAACTGCTGCAGTCCATGTTGTGCAAGTGCTCCCACAGTGCTGTTTGGTCGGGAGTTCCAGGATTTTGACTCAGCGACGATGAAGGAATGGGCGATACATGGCACAAGTCAGCATGGTGCGTGATTTGACGGGGAAGTTAGAGGTGATGGTGTTCCAATGCACCTGCTGCCCTCGTCCTTCGAGGTGGTGGAGGTCGGGGGTTTGTGAGGTGCTGCATGAAGAAGCCTTGGCGAGTTGCTGCAGTGCATTTGTGAATCTTGCTCCACATTTACTTTTATGCTCAACATCAACAGCACTGAGTGGACACCTGGCTTCAAACAAATAACCTCTTGATCTCTGCCTCCACCATCAAAATCCCCAATCCACACCTTCATCACCTCAAGGATTGATTGCTGGTGAAAAGTGGTTCTGAGGAGTTATTGTTAATGATTATAATGATCGCTGAGCTGGTGTGGAGGGAGGGCAACATCATGAATCCTTATTTGTGAAACATAAAAGTCATTGAGGGGGCACCCAGATTTGAACTGGGGACCTCTTGATCTGCAGTCAAATGCTCTACCACTGAGCTATACCCCCACATCCCTGTTGGCATTTGTTGGGTTTCAGAATAAAATGGTCCATAGTACAGGACATCATCAGCTATTTCAAATGTGAAGAAGAGATGGAGTCATTTCAAGAAATTGTTCGACAATGTAAAACATTGCTTTAAATGGCATCAAACTGTTTATTCAGTATTATTATTAATGGTTACAATAATCATAGACATGGTACACAAGGTCAGGCTGTGTAACTTGTGTGTAGAAGCAGAGAATGTGGGTCGGGCTTTAAATGAATATTTTATCTCCGTATTCACATGGGAAAGGGATGATCCGGACGTAGTCGTTAAAGAAGAGAGGTGTGAAATATTGGATAAGGTAAACATAATGGGAGAGGAAGTACTAGAGGGACTGGATTGCTTGAAAGTTGCTAAGCCACCAGGGCTGGATGGATTGTTTCCTAAGCTATTGAAGGAAGCCAGGGAGGAAATAGCGGATGCTCTGAGGATCATTTTCCAATCCTCACTAGATACAGGGGAGATACCGGAGGACTGGAAGACTGCAAACATAGTACCATTGTTCAAAAAGGGTACGAGGGAAAGGCCGAACAATTATAGGTCGGTCAGTCTTACCTCGGTGGTGGGCAAACTAATAGAATCAATACTGAGAGATAGGATAAACTGTCACTTTAATCAGGGATAGTCAGCATGGATTTGTTCAGGGAAGGTCATGCCTTACAAATCTGATTGAATTCTTTGAGGAAGTGACAAGGAGGATTGATGAGGATAGTGCAGTGGATGTTGTCTACATGAATTTTAGTAAGGCATTTGACAAGGTCCCACATGGCAGACTGGTCAGAAAGGTAAAAGCCCATGGGATACAGGGAAATGTGGCAAATTGGATCCAAAATTGGCTCAGTAACAGGAAACAAAGGGTAAAAGTCGATGGATGTCTTTGCAAATGGAAATCCGGTCCAGTGGTGTGCCACAGGACTTAGTTTTGGGTCCCTTGCTGTTTGTGGTATATATTAATGATTTGGACTTAAATGTAGGGGGCATGATTGGCAAATTTGCAGATGACACAAAAATTGGCCTTGTAGTTGACAGTGAAGAGGATAGCTGTAGACTCCAAGAAGATATCAATGGTTTGGTGGAGTGGGCGGAAAAGTGGCAAATGGAGTTCATCCCGGAGAAGTGTGAGGTAATGCACTTAGGGAGGGCAAATAGTAAAAGGGAATACGCAGTAAACGGGAATATATTGAGAGGGGTAGAGGAAGTGAGAGACCTTGGAGTGCATGTGCACAGGTCCCTGAAGGTGGCAGTACAGGTAGATAAAGGTTGTGAACAAGGCATACGGAATGCTCTCCATTATTAGCCGAGGTATTGAAAACAAAAGCAGGGATGTAATCATGGAACTGTATAAAACGCTGGTAAGGCCACAGCTGGAGTATTGTGCGCAGTTCTGGTCACCACATTACAGGAAGGATGTAATTGCTCTGGAGCGAGTGCAGAGAAGATTTACAAGAATGTTGTCAGGGCTTGAAAATTGCAGCTACGAGGAGAGATTGGATAGGCTGGGGTTGTTTTCCTTGGAGCAGAGGAAGCTAATGGGTGACTTGATTGAGGTGTACAAAATTATGAGGGGCCCAGATAGAGTAGACAGGAAGTACCTGTTTCCCCTAGCAGAGAGTTCAAGAACTAGAGGACATAGATTTAAGCTGATTGGCGGGAAGGATTAGAGGGGACATGAGGAAAAACTTTTTTTACCCGAGGGCGTGGGTGTATGGAATTCGCTGCCCGAATTGGTAATAGAGGCAGGGACCCTCAACTCTTTTAAAAAGTACCTGGGCCTGCCCCTAAAGTGTTGTAAGCTGCAGGGCTATGGACCGGGTGCTGGAAGGTGGGATTAGAATGGGCACCTGGTTGTTCTTCGAGCCGGCGCGGACACGATGGGCTGAATGGCCCCCTTCTGTGCTGTATCTTTTCCATGGTTCGATGGTTCTAACAATGGGACATAAACTAAAAATTAGAGCTGGGCCATTTGACAGTGAAATCAGGAAGCACGTCTTCAGACAAAGGCTAGTTGAAATCTAGAATTCACTCCCCCAAAAGGCTGTGGATGCTGGGGCAATTGAAGCTTTCAAGACTGAGATCGATAGATTTTTGTCAGGGAAGGGTATCAAGGAATATGGAGCAAAGGCAGGTAAATGGATCTGAGGTGCAGATCAGCCATGATCTAACAGAATGGCGGAGCAGGCTCGAGGGGCTGAATGGCCTATTCCTGCTCCTAGTTTCCTCTGTTCCTGAGGGTGGGATGGTCACTAAGACCTCTCTGAGCAGCTGGTTATAGACCAGGAGCAGCAGATGCTTACGATCCCCATATCTGTCATTAAATGGATAATTTATTGAATCCCTCGATTAGATTATGATTCTGCAATCACCCCAGGTATCTGTAATTCTCTCCGTAAGTGAAGTGCACGGTTGAGTCGTTATGTTGAATTTCTAAGGGGACCTCCCAGTTCCATGAGATCTGCTGATAAATTCACCACAATCATAACAAACAAGAAATATTTTCTGACATTATTTTCTGTTCACTTACTGTGGTCATTTCCTCAGTAAACAGGCTAGGAAGCATTTCACCTGTTTGTTTACACCTTCAAACCCAGGCCTCATTTACAACTTGTGTTTAACCCATTCCCACCTCTTAACAATCGACAATCCCAATTTAAACAAGCACCTGAGCCCACGAACCAGCCTCAAATCCCGAGAATTACGCCGTTTAATGGGAATTAGCATTCGTTTCCCTCTTGGCAACGGCTTCCAAAGAATGGATTTGACCAAACAAAACCTGCTACTCTGGGCAAATACCCTGCAGTGACAGGACACCAGTGGAGGCCTAAACCACACCTCTGCAAAGGTGATTTCTGTGACAGTGTAAAATAATTCCCTGCCATTCCACTGTTATTTTTTTTATTCATTCTTGGGATTTGGGCATCGGTGGCAAGGCCAGAATTTATTGCCCATCCCTGGTTGCCACTTGAGAAGGTGGTGGTGGGCCATCTTCTTGAAGTGTTGCAGTCCGTGTGGTAAAAGTGCTGTCAGGTCAGGAGTTCCAGGATTTTGACCCAGCGACGCTGAAGGAATGGGCCATATATGTCCCAAGACAGGATGGTGTGTGACTTGGCGGAGTTGGTGTTCCCATGCACCTGCTGCCCTCATCCTTCGAGGTTGCTGCAGTGCATTTGTGAATCTTGCTCCACATTAACTTTTATTCTCAACATAAACAGCACTGAGTGAACGCCTGGCTTGTAATAAATAACCTCTTGATCGCTGCCTCCACCATCAAAACCCCAATCCACACCTTCATCACCTCAAGGATCGATTGTTGGTGAAAAGCAGTTATGAGGAGTTATTATTATCACTGAGCTGGTGCGGAGGGAAGGCGATATCATGAGTGCTGATTTGTGAAACATAAAGGTTATGGAGGGGCCATCCAGATTTGAACTGAGGACCTCTTGATCTGCAGTCAAATGCGCTACCACTGAGCTATAGCCCCAGATCCATAGTACAATGTGATGGGTTTCACAATAAAGTATCCCATAGTACAGGACACCATCAGTGATTTAAAAAGTGTCGAAGAGTTGTGGTCATTTCAAGTAATTCATAGACAATGTAAAACATTGCTTTAAATGGCATCAAACTGTTTATTCAGTATTATTATGAATGGTTATAATAATCATAGACATGGTACAGAAGGTCAGGCTGTGTAACTTTCATTTACTTCTGATCATATAAAGTTCTGTGAGGGAGCACCCGGATTTCAACTGAAAACCTTGTGATTTGCAGTCAAATGCTCCACCACTGAGCTATGCCCCCAGATCCATATGTACATTTTATGGGCTTCAGAATTAAATAGTCCACAGTACAGGACACCATCAGGGATTTAAAAAGTGTAGAAGAGATGGCATTAAACTGTTTATACAGTATTCTTATTAAAGATCACAATAATCACAGACATGCAACAGAAGGGAGGTCTGTGCAACTTTTCTTTATTTCTGATCACATAAAGTTCTGTGAAGGGACACCCAGATTTGAACTGGGGGAAACGGCTTAATCAGCAATCAAATACTCCACCACTGAGCAATACCTCCACACAGGAAGCTTTATTTAGCACTGTCTATTGACCTACACTGCCCAATTCAAATACAGTTAGTTTTTGCTGCAATATCCCCAAAACAAACATCATTTGAAACTTGAGTGAGGCAGCTGTCCCAGTGATTTTTGGTTTAAATTGTGAAATCTAACTCAGGCCCAAATCCCAGTCAAATGCTCTAACACCTCTCATGCACTAATGCACCTTGAGCTTTGCAATCAAATGATTCAATAGGTAACGGCCTAAGCTTTCCACACAACTCCCCCCGCCCCCCTCATTTTGGGCACATTTCCAGCAGGGCAGCATCTTCACCCACCCTAAGATGCCCCCCCACCAATGAATCTGGCCTCATTGCAGGCCCTGCTCATTAACACACCAGGGAAGGTCTCACTGGTCTGTGCCCATGATGCCCGTCAGGGGACACAACCCTGCTGTGGGAGAAAGAGGCGGATAATGCACTGCCCGTGGGAATTTTAAATCTCCCCTTTCCTTGGTGCACGGCCTCACTCTGAGAGTGCTTGCACAGGCTGCTCCGCTGTAGTTATCAGCCGTGATTCAGTGGTAGCACTTGCATTCCTGAACTGGGTACTTATTGATCTGCAGTCAAATGCTCTCCCACTGAGCAATAGCCCCAGATCCATCTATGCATTTAAAGTGTTTCAGAATAAAATGGTCCATAGTACAGGTCACCATCAGGGATTTAAAAAGTGAAGAAGAGATGGGGTCTTTTCAAGAAATTCTTTGACAATGCAAAATATTGATTTAAATGGCATCAAACTGTTTTTACAGTATTATTATGAATGATGATAACAGACATGGTACAAAAGGTCAGGCTGTTGAACTTTCATTGACTTCTGGTGACATAAAGCACTGTGAGGGAGCACCCAGATTTGAACTGGGGACCTCTTGATCTGCAGTCAAATGCTCTACCACTGAGCTATACTCCCAGATACATATCAACACTTGATGGGCTGCAGAATAAAATGGTACATAGTACAGGACACCATCAGAGATTTCAAAAGTGAAAAAGAAATGGGGTCATTTCAACAAATTCTTACACAATGTGAAACATTGCTTTCAAAGGCATCAAACTGTTTAGACAGTTACGGTAATTATTATTCAAATGAACTTCACAGCAATGATTGAAACCAAAGTCACCCTTTGGTAACACGACCATGAGGCAAAGGGGCAAACTGCATATTCCACTTTATTGTTAAGGGGGCAACTGGATTTAACCAGGTGACCTCTCGATTTAAAGGCAAAAGCTGTCCTCCCGAGCTATAAACCACCACTGAAATGTACAAAGTGTTCTAAACCCAAAGGAGGGAACAGATAACGTGTCTCGGTATGAAGAAGATTCACACAGAGAATACACTCACTGAACTTGCAATTCTTCATTCACTGAACCCCTTTCAACAAAGGGTAGCTGGATTCAAACCCTGTAGTTAAATGTACCATCACTAACCTCCACCTATCACTGAAGCCGGTCTTTCTCTTGTCATTTTGTTTTTTAGACCGATGATGCATTTTCTACAAACTCCAACAGAAGAATTTCAGCCTCCGTCCCAACACATGTTCCACTCTGTTCACTCGGGGCTTTGAGTGTGTCTCCCCCTTGTGGGGAGCAGTGAGATTCAATGTTGCAGGAGCAAGAAATAAAAGTTAGAACAGGGATTGCACAAATATTTTAACTGATTCCTCTGCATTTAATCCGTGTAAACAATCACTATCCACACTGACATCACTATTACATTCTTCAATTTTGGGCCATCGCTCCTCAGGAAGGATCAATTGGCCTTGGAGGGGGTGCAGCTCATATTCTCCAAAATGAGACCGGGGCTTAGAGGGTTAAATTATGAGGACAGGTTGCATCAACTTGGTTTGTATTCTACTGAGTATAGAAGATTGAGGGGTGAGCTGATTGAGGTGCTTTAAATGTTCAAAGGATTTGATAGAGTAGATCCAGAGAAACTTATTAACTCTGGTGGGGGAATCAAGAACAAGGGGACATAATCTTAAAATTAGAGCTAGGCCATTTGACAGTGAAATCAGGAAGCACGTCTTCAGACAAGGGCTAGTAGAAATCTAGAATTCACTCCCCCAAAAGGCTGTGGATGCTGCGGCAATTGATTTTTGTTAGGGAAGTGTATCAAGGAATATGGAGTAAAGGCAGGTAAATGGAGCTGAGGTGCAGATCAGCCATGATCTAACAGAATGGCGGAGCAGGCTGGAGGGGCTGAATGGCCTATTCCTGCTCCTAGTATTCCTATGTTTCCTATGATCCTTAGGGTGGGATGGTCACTAAGACCTCTCTGAGCTGCTGGTTATAGACCAGGAGCAGCAGATGCCTACGATCCCCATATCTGTCATTAAATGGATAATTTATTGAATCCCTCGATTAGATTATGTTTCTGCAATCACCCCAGGTATCTGTAATTCTCTCCGTAAGTGAAGTGCACGGTTGAGTCGTTATATTGAAGTTCTAAGGGGACCTCCCAGTTCCATGAGATCTGCTGACAAATTCACCACAATCAGAACAAACAAGAAATATTTTCTAACAAATTATTTTCTGTTCACTTACTGTGGTCATTTCCTCAGTAAACAGGCTAGGAAGCATTTCACCTGTTTGTTTACACCTTCAAACCCAGGCCTCATTTACAACTTGTGTTTAACCCATTCCCACCTCTTAACAATCGACAATCCCAATTTAAACAAGCACCTGAGCCCACGAACCAGCCTCAAATCCTGAGAATTACACGATTCAATGGGAATTAGCATTCGTTTCCCTCTTGGCGATGGCTTCCAAAGAATGGATTTGACCAAACAAAACCTGCTACTCTGGGCAAATACCCTGCAGTGACAGGACACCAGTGGAGGCCTAAACCACACCTCTGCAAAGGTGATTTCTGTGACAGTGTAAAATAATTCCCTGCCATTCCACTGTTATTTTTTTTATTCATTCTTGGGATTTGGGCATCGGTGGCAAGGCCAGAATTTATTGCCCATCCCTGGTTGCCACTTGAGAAGGTGGTGGTGGGCCTTCTTCTTGAACTGTTGCAGTCCGTGTGGTAAAAGTGCTCTCAGGTCAGGAGTTCCAGGATTTTGACCCAGCGACGCTGAAGGAATGGGCCATATATGTCCCAAGACAGGATGGTGTGCGACTTGGCGGAGTTGGTGTTCCCATGCACCTGCTGCCCTCATCCTTCGAGGTTGCTGCAGTGCATTTGTGAATCTTGCTCCACATTAACTTTTATTCTCAACATAAACAGCACTGAGTGAACGCCTGGCTTGTAATAAATAACCTCTTGATCGCTGCCTCCACCATCAAAACCCCAATCCACACCTTCATCACCTCAAGGATCGATTGTTGGTGAAAAGCAGTTATGAGGAGTTATTATTATCACTGAGCTGGTGCGGAGGGAGGGCGATATCATGAGTGCTGATTTGTGAAACATAAAGGTTATGGAGGGGCCATCCAGATTTGAACTGAGGACCTCTTGATCTGCAGTCAAATGCGCTACCACTGAGCTATAGCCCCAGATCCATAGTACAATGTGATGGGTTTCACAATAAAGTATCCCATAGTACAGGACACCATCAGTGATTTAAAAAGTGTCGAAGAGTTGTGGTCATTTCAAGAAATTCATAAACAATGTAAAACATTGCTTTAAATGGCATCAAACTGTTTATTCAGTATTATTATTAATGGTTATAATAATCATAGACATGGTACAGAAGGTCAGGCTGTGTAACTTTCATTTACTTCTGATCATATAAAGTTCTGTGAGGGAGCACCCGGATTTCAACTGAGAAACCTTGTGATTTGCAGTCAAATGCTCCACCACTGAGCTATACCCCCAGATCCATATGTACATTTTATGGGCTTCAGAATTAAATAGTCCACAGTACAGGACACCATCAGGGATTTAAAAAGTGTAGAAGAGATGGCATTAAACTGTTTATACAGTATTCTTATTAAAGATCACAATAATCACAGACATGCAGCAGAAGGGAGGTCTGTGCAACTTTCCTTTACTTCTGATCAAATAAAGTTCTGTGAAGGGACACCCAGATTTGAACTGGGGGAAACGGCTTAATCAGCAATCAAATACTCCACCACTGAGCAATACTTCCACACAGGAAGCTTTCTTTAGCACTGTCTATTGACCTACACTGCCCAATTCAAATACAGTTCTTTTTTGCTGCAATATTGCAAAAACAAACATCATTTGAAACCTTGAGTGAGGCAGCTGTCCCAGTGATTTTTGGTTTAAATTGTGAAATCTAACTCAGGCCCAAATCCCATCGTGCAGGACACCATCGACCTGGGAAACAGGAGCAGAGAAGATGACGTCAATCCACAAATACTTTGCTTGACGCTAAACTCGTCTTTTAAGAGTCCGATATCTTTGGCTCTAAAATGCCTGTGGGGAATTATTATTTATTAAAATATCAAACAGCTGGTTTACAAGGACACAAATTGCAGTGTCTTTATTTGTGAAACTGAAGCTTGCTGAGGGGTTATCCAGATTGAAACTGGAATCCTTTTAATCTGTCGTCCAATGCTCTACCTTGGAGCTGTAACCCCAACTACAGTACACTGGGGGCAGCATTCATCCACTTTCAAACACCCACTGTTTATTTATGATCCGAAGGATTTTCCCACGTTCCCTGATCATTGCTCCTAATTCCCGGTGGCCTCACAGTGGCACCTTGTTCAATGGCACAAAACGGGGCCTGAATCTGTCTCACACTGGTAGATAAGTGGGGCCAAGTTTAACTTCAGTCACGGTAATTATTATTCAAATGATCTTCACAGCAATGATTGAAACTGAAGTCACCCTTTGGTAACACGACCATGAGGCAAAGGGGCAAACTGTATATTCCACTTTGTTGTTAAGGGGACAACTGGATTTAACCAGGGGACTTCACCATTTAGAGGGAAAAGCTGTTGGTGGCAAGGCCGGCGTTTATTGCCCATCCCTGGTTGCCCCTTGAGAAGTTGGTGGGGGGCCTTCTTCTTGAACTGCTGCAGTCTGTGTTGTGCAAGTGCTCCCAGGTTGGGAATTCCAGGACTTTGACTCAGCGACAATGAAGGAATGGGCGATATATGTCACAAGACAGGATGGCGTGCGATTTGACGGGGAAGTTGGAGGTGATGGTGTTCTGATGCACCTGCTGCCCTCGTCCTTCGAGGTGGTGGAGGTCGGGGGTTTGTGAGGTGCTGCCAAAGAAGCCTTGGCGAGTTGCTGCAGTGCATTTGTGAATCTTGCTCCACATTTACTTCTATGCTCCACAAAAACAGCACTGAGTGGACACCTGGCTTCAACAAATAACCTCTTGATCTCTGCCCCCACCATCAAAATCCCCAATCCACATCTTAAACACCTCAAGGATTGATTGCTGCTGAAAAGTGGTTATGAAGATTTGTTGTTCATGATCACTGAGCTGGTGTGGAGGGAGGATGATTTCATGAATCCTTATTTGTGAAACATAAAGGTCATTGAGGGGGCACCCAGATTTGAACTGGGGACCTCTTGATCTGCAGTCAAATGCTCTACCACTGAGCTATACCCCCACACTGCATATGTTTATTAGCACTGTCTATTGACCTATACTGCCATGTCACTCTGATTTTCAAGAAAGGAGAGAGAGGGAAATCAGGGAATTATAGACCAGTTCGCCTACCATCTGTTGTGGGGAAAATGCTGGAGTCTATAATTCAGGATAGGGTGACTGAACACCTCGAGAATTTTCAGTTAATCAGAGAGAGCCAGCATGGATTTGTAGAAATGCATAAAGAGATACCTGACCATATTAACTCTCTCTAATACACCTAACCCACGAATGTAGAAATGCATGATGGATATTTGACTATATTAACTGACCAGCTAATTCAATTTAAAGCTCACATAATAGTTTCTCATGAAAACACACAGAGAAGCACAATTGTGTAATTACGTTTAAGCCTTGGTATGTTGATAATTAAGTTAGCTGAGCAGGTGCTTAGTACCGTCTGGCCCCCCGAGCAGATAAGGGTATTGCTGACTACAAAAATATAATGACAATACAGTTTCTTGAAAGGCCATGTGGCCTTGAGACTGACTTCAGCCCTACTGATAACCAGGACAGAAATGTGGGAAGGATGAGAATGCTCAGGCCTACGAGGCCTACGTGCCTAGATAATAAAGGGCTATGGGCGTTCGGGGGGGGGGAAGGCTCTCTACTTGATTGACCAACTACCTGAGCCAATAAAGAATGTATGTGTACGCCCATATTCTGTGACAGGTGGGCGTCGTTACTGAACTGTATAAACGTGAGCTGTTTCTTGAACTGAGCGAAGACGTAGCCTCAACCATTGTTTGAGGTACACTTCCACTTGTCTGAATCAAGTGTTTGGGAGTTAATGCATTGTATAGAATAAGTAATATTAAGTTTAAGTTTTCGACAGATTTGTGAAAGGTAGTTCGTGCCTGACAAACCTGATTGAATTTTTTGAAGAGGTGACTAAAGTAGTGGACAGGGGAATGTCAATGCATGTTATTTATATGGACTTCCAGAAGGCATTTGATAAGGTCCCACATAAGAGACTGTTAGCCAAGATAGAAGCCCATGGAATCGAGGGAAAAATACGGACTTGGTTAGGAAGTTGGCTGAGCGAAAGGCGACAGAGAGTAGGGATAATGGGTAGGTACTCACATTGGCAGGATGTGACCAGTGGAGTCCCACAGGGATCTGTCTTGGGGCCTCAATTATTCACAATATTTATTAACGACTTAGATGAAGGCATAGAAAGTCTCATATCTAAGTTTGCCGATGACACAAAGATTGGTGGCATTGTAAGCAGTGTAGATGAAAACATAAAATTACAAAGCGATATTGATAGATTAGGTGAATGGGCAAAACTGTGGCAAATGGAATTCAATGTAGACAAATGTGAGGTCATCCACTTTGGATCAAAAAAGGATAGAACAGGATACTTTCTAAATGGTAAAAAGTTAATAACAGTGGATGTCCAAAGGGACTTAGGGGTTCAGGTACATAGATCATTGAAGTGTCATGAACAGGTGCAGAAAATAATCAAGAAGGCTAATGGAATGCTGGCCTTTATATCTAGAGGACTAGAGTACAAGGGGGCAGAAGTTATGCTGCAGCTATACAAAACCCTGATTAGACCGCACCTAGAGTACTGTGAGCAGTTCTGGGCACCGCGCCTTCGGAAGGACATATTGACTTTGGAGGGAGTGCAGCGTAGGTTTCCTAGAATGATACCCGGACTTCAAGGGTTAAGTTACGAGGAGAGATTACACAAATTGAGGTTGTATTCTCTGGAGCTTAGAAGGTTAAGGGACGATCTGATCGAAGTTTATAAGATATTATGTGGAATGTATAGGGTGGATAGAGAGAAACTATTTCCGCTGGTTGGGGATTCTAGGAGTAGGGGGCACAGTCTAAAAATTAGAGCCAGACCTTTCAGGAGCGAGATTAGAAAACATTTCGACACACAAAGGGTGGTAGAAGTTTGGAACTCTCTTCCGCAAACGGCAATTGATACTAGCTCAATTGCTAAATTTAAATCTGAGATAGATAGCTTTTTGGCAATCAAAGGTATTAAGGGATATGGGCCAAAGGCAGGTATATGGAGTTAGATCACAGATCAGCCATGATCTTATCAAATGGCGGAGCAGGCACGAGGGGCTGAATGGCCTACTCCTGTTCCTATGTTCCTATGTCCCAATGCCCAATTCAAATACAGTTCTTTACAGCTGTAATATACCCAAAACAAACAACATTTTCAAAGTTAAATGAGGCAGCTGTCCCAGTGATTTTTGTTTTAAATTGTGAAATCTAACTCAGGCCCAAATCCCATCGTGCAGGACACCATCGACCTGGGAAACAGGAGCAAAGCAGATGAAGTCAATCCACAAATACTTTGCTTCACGCTAAACTCATCTTTTAAAAGACTGATATCATTGAAAAGTGTCTCTAAAATGCTAGTGGGGAATTATTACTCATTAAAATATCACACAACTCGTGTAGAAGGACACAAATTGCAGTGTCCTTGTTTATGAAACTGAAGCTTGCTGAGGGGCTATCCAGATTTAGACTGGAATCCTTTTAGTCTGTAGCCCAATGCTCAACATAAACAGCACTGAGTGGACACCTGGCTTGGAACAAATAACCTCTTGATCTCAGCCTCCACCATCAAAACCCCCAATCCACACCTTCATCACCTCAAGGATTGATTGGAGATGAAATGTGGTTATGAGGAGGAATTATTACTGATTATAATGATCACTGAGCTGGTGTGAAGGGAGGGCAACATCATGAATCCTTATTTGTGAAACATAAAGGGGGACACCAAGATTTAAACTGGGTAACCTCTTCATCTATAGCCAAATGCTCTACCACTGAGCTATACCCCCAAATCCATATCAGTATTTGATGGGCTTCAGAATAAAATGGTCCATAGTACAGGACACCATCAGGGATTTAAAAAGTGAAGAAGAAATGGGGTCATTTCGAGAAATTCTTAGACAATGTGAAACATTGCTTTCAATGGCATCAAACTGTTTATACAGTCACGGTAATTATTATTCAAATGATCTTCACAGCAATGATTGAAACCGAAGTCACCCTTTGGTAACACGACCATGAGGCAAAGGGGCAAACTGCATATTCCACTTTATTGTTCAGGGGGCAACTGGATTTAACCAGGGGACTTCTCGATTTAAAGGCAAAAGCTGTCCTCCCGAGCTATAAACCACCACAGAAATGTACAAAGTGTTCTAAACCCAAAGGAGGGAACATTTTTTTTCCAAAAAATATACTTTATTCATAAAATTTGCAGCAAAACATACAATACACTTGTCATATCACATTCCAAACGTACACAATACAGATTATACAATTTGCAGGTTACATCAAGTACAGTTCAATGAACACATTGTACATAATTACAGTTCATGACACTCTGGGGTGTCTCATTGCATTATACTCAATACAGATTATTGATTACAGATTCATTACAGGTACATTACAGATTCATTACAGGTACATTACAGCAATTTGAATTTTACATTCTGCCCGGGGTGGGGGGGTTTTCCCTGATTGCAGCCCCTCGGTATACAATGGCGGGAAGGCTCTAAATGGTTGCCTTACCCCACAGAGCCTTTGCGGTGGCCACACCCAGCTTCAGTGCGTCCCTCAGCACGTAGTCCTGGACCTTGGAATGTGTCAGTCTGCAACACTCGGTCGAGGACAGCTCCTTGCACTGAAAGACCAGCAGGTTTCGGGCAGACCAAAGGGCGTCTGTCACCGAGTTAATGGTCTTCCAGCAGCAGTTGATGTCCGTCTCAGTGTGCGTCCCCGGGAACAGCCCGTAGAGCACAGAGTCCTGTGTTACGGAACTGCTCGGGATGAACCTGGACAGATACCACTGCATCTCTCTCCAGACCTTCTTTGCAAAGGCGCATTCCAGAAGGAGATGGGTGACGGTCTCGTCTGCACCGCAGCCTCCTCGGGGACAGCGTGCGGTGGCGCTGAGAGTCCGGGACTGCATGAAGGATCTGACGGGAAGGGCCCTTCTCACCACCAGCCAAGCTAGGTCTTGGTGCTTGTTTGAAAGTTCTGGCGATGAGGCGTTCTGCCAAATGACATTGACAGTCTGCTCGGGTAACCAACTGACAGGATCCATCATCTCCTTTTCCTGCAGGGTCTCGAGGACGTTATGTGCGGACCACTTACTGATCGCCTTGTGGTCGAAAGAGTTTTTTTGCATAAACTTTTGGACGAGGGACAGGTGGGGTGGAACGGTCCAACTGGACGGATTGTTCCCTGGCAGCGTGGCCAGGCCCATCCTTCGCAACACCGGGGACAGGTAGAACCTCAGCACGTAGTGACATTTTGTGTTTTCGTACCAAGGGTCCACGCAAAGCTTGATGCAGCCGCACACGAAAGTGGCCATCAGGATGAGGGCCACGTTGGGCACGCCTTTCCCCCCTTTCTCTGGAGATTTGTACATCGTGTAACTGCGGACACGGTTCATTTTTGATCTCCAGATAAAACGGACGATGGCTCGGGTGACTGTCACGGCGCAGGAGCGAAGTATGGGCCAGACCTGTGCCAAGTACAGCAACACCGAGAGCACCTCGCACCTGATGACCAGGTTCTTGCCCACGATCAAGAGGGATCGTCGATCTCACAGTCCCAGTCTCTGCCTCACCTTGGAAATACGCTCCTTCCAGTTCTTGGTGCATGTCCCGGCCCCCCCGAACCAGATCCCCAGCACCTTCAGGTAATCCGACCTAACGGTGAAGGGGACAAAGGATCGGTCGGTTCAGTTCCCAAAGAACATGGCCTCGCTCTTGCTACGATTTACCCTGGTCCCTGAGGCCAGTTCGAACTGGTCGCAGATGCTCATCAATCTGCGGACCGACAGCTGATCCGAGCAAAAGACGGCGATGTCGTCCATGTACAGGGAGGCCTTGACCTGAGTGCCTCCGCTGCCTGGGATCGTCACCCCTCTAACGCCCGCATCCCTCCTGATGGACTCGGCAAAGGGTTCAATGCAGCACACTAACAAGACGGAGGAGAGAGGACAGCCCTGCCTGACTCCAGATTTGATTGGGAAGCTTTCTGATTCCCACCCATTGATTGAAACTGCGCTACTGATGTTTGTGTAGAGCAGTCGGATCCAGTTGCGGATTCCCTCCCCAAACCCCATTTTGGAGAGCATGTACGCGTGGGATATTCTGTCAAAGGCCTTCTCCTGTTCCAGGCTGATCAGGCAGGTGTTCACCCCCCTGTCCTGTACGTAGGCGATCGTATCCCTGAGTAGCGCCAGGCTATCAGAGATCTTCCTGCCAGGCATGGGGCAGGTCTGATCGGGGTGAATTACCACCTCCAGGGCTGACTTGACCCAATTGGCGATGACCTCAGACAGGATTTTGTAGTCCACGTTAAGTAGTGAGATGGGTCGCCAATTTTTGATTTCTTCCCTCTCCCCCTTCCGCTTGTAGATGAGGGTGATGATGCCTTTCCGCATGGAGTCTGACATGCTGCCTGCCAGAAGCATACCCCCGTACACTTCCAGCAGGTCTGGGCCTATCCAGTCCCACAGAGCCGAGTACAACTCCACCAGTAAGCTGTCGCTCCCGGGAGTCCTACTCTTCTCAAAGGAACGGACAGCCTTCGTCAGTTCGTCCAGAGTTAGCGGTTGATCCAGACTCTCCCGCTTGCTGTCGTCTAGAACCTCCGTGATAGACGACAAGAAGGACTGGGAGGCCGCGCTGTCTGTGGGCTTCGCGTCGTACAGTCCAGCATAAAAGGATTTGCAGATCCTCATTATGTCGGGCTGCGAGGATGTGACCGAGCCGTGTCTCGGTATGAAGAAGATTCACACAGAGAATACACTCACTGAACTTGCAATTCTTCATTCACTAAACCCCTTTAAACAAAGGGTAGCTGGATTCAAACCCTGTAGTTAAATGTACCATCACTAACCTCTACCTATCACTGAAGCCGGTCTTTCTCTTGTCATTTTGTTTTTTAGACCGATGATGCATTTTCTACAAACTCCAACAGAAGAATTTCAGCCTCCGTCCCAACACATGTTCCACTCTGTTCACTCGGGGCTTTGAGTGTGTCTCCCCCTTGTGGGGAGCAGTGAGATTCAATGCTGCAGGAGCACAAAATAAAAGTTATTTTGCACAAATATTTTAACTGATTCCTCTGCATTTAATCAGTGTAAACAATCACTATCCACACCGGCATCACTATTACATTCTTCAATTTTGGGGCACCGCTCCTCAGGAAGGATCAATTGGCCTTGGAGGGGGTGTAGCTCATATTCTCCAAAATGAGACTGGGGCATAGAGGGTTAAATTATGAGGACAGGTTGCATAAACTTGGTTTGTAATCTACTGAGTATCGAAGATTGAGGGGTGAGCTGATTGAGGTGCTTTAAATGTTCAAAGGATTTGATAGAGTAGATCCAGAGAAACTTATTAACTCTGGTGGGGGAATCAAGAACAAGAGGACATAATCTTAAAATTAGAGCGAGGCCATTTGAGAGTGAAATCAGGAAGCACGTCTTTAGACAAGGGCTAGTAGAAATCTAGAATTCACTCCCCCAAAAGGCTGTGGATGCTGGGGCAATTGAAGCTTTCAAGACTGAGATCGATAGATTTTTGTTGGGTGACGGTATCAAGGAATATGGAGCAAAGGCAGGTAAATGGAGCTGAGGTGCAGATCAGCCATGATCGAACAGACTGGCGGAGCAGGCTCGAGGGGCTGAATGGCCTACTCCTGCTCCTAGTATTCCTATGTTTCCTATGATCCTTAGGGTGGGATGGTCAGTAAGACCTCTCTGAGCAGCTGTTTATAGACCAGGAGCAGCAGAGGCCTACGATTCCTGGATCTGTTATTCAATGTACAAATGATTGACCAAATTTAACCAAACAAAACCTACTACTTGGGGTAAATTCCCTGCAGTGACGGGACAACAATGGAGGCCTAAACCACACCTCTGCAAAGGTGATTTCTGTGACAGTGCAAAATAATTGCTTATCATCCTCCTGTTATTTTTTTTGTACACATTCTTGGGATTTGGGCATCACTGGCAAGGCTGGCATTTATTGCCCATCCTTGGTTGCCCCTTGAGAATGTGGTGATGGGCCTTCTTCTTGAACCACTGCAGTTTATGTTGTGCAAGTGCACTCACAGTGCTGTTAGGTCTGGGCTTCCAGGATTTTGACCCAGCGACGATGAAGGTATGGGCGATATACTTCACAAGTCAGGGAAGTATGCGATTTGACGGGGAACTTGGAGGTGATGGGGTTCCCATGCACCTGCTGTCCTTGTCCTTCCAGCCGAGGAGGTCGGGGGTTTGTGAGGTGCTGCCGAAGAAGCCTTGGCGAGTTGCTGCAGTGCATTTGTGAATCTTGCTCCACATTTACCTTTATACTCAACATAAACAGCACTGAGTGGACACCTGGCTTCAAACAAATAACCTCTTGGTCTTTGCCTCCACCATCAAAATCCCCAAGCTATACCTTCATCACCTCAAGGATTGATTGCTGGTGAAAAGTGGTTATCAGGAGTAATTGTTAATGACGACTGAGCTGATATGGAGGGAGGGCGACATCATGAATTGTTATTTATGAAACATAAAGGTTATGGAGGGGGCACCCAGATTTGAACTGGGGAACCTCTTGATCTGCAGTCAAATGCTCTACCACTGAGCTATACCCCCACATTGGAAGGGTTTGTTAGCACTGTCTATTGACCTACACTGCCCAATTCAAATACTGTTCTTTGCTGCTGCAAGATTCCCAAAACAAACATCGTTTGAAACCTTGAGTGAGGCAGCTGTCCCAATCATTTTTGTTTTAAATTGTGAAATCTAACTCAAGCCCAAATCCCATCGTGCAGGACACCATCGACCTAGGAAACAGGAGCAGAGAAGATGACGTCAATCCACAAATACTTTGCTTGACGCTAAACTCATCTTTTAAAAGTCTGATATCTTTGGCTCTAAAATGCTGGTGGGGAATTATTACTAATTAAAATATCACACAGCTGGTTTACAAGGACACAAATTGCAATGTCCTTATTGATGGATCTGAAGCTGGCTGAGGGGCTATCCAGATTTAGACTGGAATCCTTTTAATCTGTAGTCCAATGCTCAACCATGATCTCACTGAATGGCGGAGCAGGCTTGAGGGGCTGAATGGCCTACTCCTGTTCCTATTATTTCTACGTTTCCTATGTTCCTCAGGTTGGGATGGTCACGAAGACCTCTCTGAGCAGCTGGTTATAGACCAGGAGCAGCAAAGGCCTACGGTCCCCGTATCTGTTATTCAATGTATGAATGATTGAATCCCTCGATTAGATTACGTTTCTGCAATCACCCCAGGTATCTGTAATTCTCTCCGTAAGTGAAGTACACGGTTGAGTCGTTATGTTGAAGTTCTCAGGGGACCTCCCAGTTCCATGGGATCTGCTGACAAATTCACCGCAAACAAGAAATATTATTTGACAATATTTTTTCTGTTCACTTACTGTGGTCATTTCCTCAGTAAACAGGCTAGGAAGCATTTCACCTGTTTGTTTACATCTGCACATCCAGGCCTCATTTACAACTTGTGTTTAACCCATTCCCACCTCTTAACAATCGACAATCCCAAGATAAACAAGCACCTGAGCCCACGAACCAACCTCAAATCCCAAGAATTACGCAGTTTAATGGGAATTAGCATTTGTTTCCCTCTTGGCGACAGCTTCCAAAGAATGGATTTGACCAAACAAAACCTGCTACTCTGGGCAAATACCCTGCAGTGACAGGACACCAGTGGAGGCCTAAACCACACTTCTGTCAAGTTGCTTTCTGTGACAGTGTAAAATAATTGCTTATCATCCTCCTGTTATTTTTTTGTATTCATTCTCGGGATTTGGGCATCGCTGGCAAGGCCGGCATTTATCACCCATCCCTCGTTGCCCCTTGAGAAGGTGGTGGTGGGCCTTCTTCTTGAACTGCTGCAGTCCGTGTGGTGAAAGTGCTCCCACAGTGCTGTTAGGTAGGGATTTCCAGAATTTTGACCTAGCGACGATGAAGGAATGGGCGATATTTGTCTCAAGACAGGATGGTGTGCGACTTGGCGGGGATGGTGTTCCAATGCACCTGCTGCCCTTGTCCTTCCAGGTGGTGGAGGTGCTGTCGAAGAAGCCTTGACGAGTTGCTGCAGTGTATTTGTGAATCTTGCCCCACATTTACCTTTATGCTCAAGATAAACAGCACTGCGTGGATACCTGGCTTCAAACAAACAATCTCTTGATCGCTGCCTCCACCATCAAAACCCCAATCACCTCAAGGATTGATTGTTGGTGAAAAGTGGTTATAAGGATTTATTATTACTGGTTGTAATGATTGCTCAGCTGGTGTGGAGGGAGGGCTACATCATGAATCCTTATTTGTAAAACATGAAGATCATTGAGAGCACACCTAGATTTGAACTAGGAACCTTTATGATCTGCAGTCAAATGCTTTATCGCTGAGCTATACCCCCAGATCACTAGATGTAGTTTATGGGCTTCAGAATAAAATGGTCCATAGTACAGGACACCATCAGGGATTTAAAAAGTGAAGACGAGATGGAGCAATTTCAAGAAATTCTTAGACAATACGAAACATTGCTTTCAATGGCATCAAACTGTTTATACAGTATTATTATAATTATAGATATGGTGCAGAAGGTAGGGCTGTGTAACTTTCCTTTACTTTTGATGACATAAAGCTCTGCGAGGGGGCACCCAGAATTGAACCAGGGAATCTCTTGATCTGCAGTCAAGTGCTCTACCACTGAGCTACAGTAAAAAAACCACAGTTCTTTACTGCTGCAATATACCCAAAACAAACATCATTTTCAACCTTGAGTGAGGCAGCTGTCCCAATCATTTTTGTTTTAAATTGTGAAATCTAACTCAGGCCCAAATCCCATTGTGCAGGACACCATCTACCTGGGAAACAGGAGCAGAGAAGATGATGTCAATCCACAAATACTTTGTTTGACGCTAAACTCATCTTTTAAAAGTCCGATATCTTTGGCTCTAAAATGCTTGTGGGGAATTATTACTAATTAAAATATCACACAGCTGGTTTACAAGGACACAAATTGCAGTGTCTTTATTTATGAAACTGAAGCTTGCTGGGGGGGGTTATCCAAATTTAAACTGGAGTCCTTTTAATCTTTAGTCTCATGCTCTACCTTGGAGCTGTCACCCCAACTACAGTACACTGGGGGCAGCATTCATCCACTTTCAAACACCCGCTTTTTGTCTCTCAAGTGATAGTTGGCTGCACAACATCTGCTGTCTTTTTCCTACTGGAATACTGAACTCATCAGTCCCATTGTGGACAGCAGGGGGTATAGCTCAGGGGTAGAGCATTTGATTACAGATCAAGCGGTCCCTGATTCAAATCCAGGTGCCCCCTTTGTGTCATTTTACAGCAGTTGTTCAACTGTCGCACCAAGGCAGCAAGAGCCATGGTTCGAAGGCTTCAGGTGCCATTTTGTGGTGTTAGTAGCTTTACTGAGCAATCTTATAGATGCTATATTGAGAACCGTGAGTTGGCACAAACACTGGAATGTGGGAATATTTCTGAGTACTGTAAATAAACAGTACAACATTGGATCATGAGTGAGCATTCCATCTGGTTGCAATGTCATTGGGTTGTATTTATGAAAGCGTTGCCCCATTATTTGGCTTACTGCACAGAAATCTGTTTCATGTTTGAAGTCACGACTTGCTGTCACTGGGAGTATCACTCAGGGGTGAAATATTTAACACAGGATCACAGATGTCCCAAGTTCAAATCTGGGTGCTCCCTGTGTGTTTCTGCCTTTCCAAACTGATTGAAGCCTTCGTAGTGAAAGCAATAAATACACAGTGAAGGGTTCCTCCAAAGGAAAACCAGTATATGGTTAAAAATTATTTCAGAGCTTATTTTGTGACCTTGGTATCACGGACTCATCTCACATTTTACAAAGAATTATATAGAATCTACAGCACAAAAACAGGCCATTCAGCCCAACTGGTCTATGCCAGCGTTTATGCTCCATATGAGCCTCTTTCCACCCCTTATCAGGGTATCCTTCTATTCCTTTCTCCCTCATGCATTTCTCTAGTTTCCCTTTAAATGCATCTATGCTATTCACCTCAACTAATCCTTGTGGTAGTGAGTTCCACATTCTTACCACTCTCTGGGTAAAGAAGTTTCTCCTGAATTACCTATTGGATTTATTGGTGACTATTTTATATTTATGACCTCTAGTTTTGTTCTCCCCACAAGTGGAAACATCTTCTCTGCGTCTACCCTATCAAACCCTTTCATAATTTTAAACACCTGTATTTAGTCACCTCTCATCCTTCTCTTTTCTAGAGAAAAGTGCCTTTAAAATACATACTGAAATACGCCAATCCAGATCTTACCTCATTGGCCTAAAACAGTGGCCAATAAATTGCTAAGTTACACAGAGGCTAAGTGTTACAAAGATCACAGCTTTCTACACAAGTACATACGGTAGGAAAATATTCTCTTTCCGGCGATTCAGCTCTGTACTTAGTTCTGCCAGAATAGCAGAGAGTGAAAGTCCTTTGACCTGTTGAATCCAGTTGTTCCTGAACACCAAGAAAAATTTGCATAAAATGTCCTACCTACTTATGTCGGCATGTTGGGGGCCGATCTAATTTGGTCGACGTAAACGGATCGCAGGTTTTTTTACTTACGAGAAACTGTTGCTTACCTGCTCCTGTCATGTTGGCGGTGACAAGAATCAAACACAGTCTTTATGTTGTTTCCCCCGAGTACACAGTTGTCCCTTGATGCAGTAATTTTTGTCCGGGTGCACAAGGCTGTCTCGTCCATGTCCTAAATTGGCCCGAATTATAATCCCGTATCACATGTGAAGATAAGAGCCTCTTGACATAAGTGGTAATCAGAGACAGCCTTTAATACTGTTAGAGACTTAAACAATTTGTCAGATTAAGCCTGCCAGAGTTTATATCAACGTCAACATATTTGGTGTTATGCACTGTTGTCCAATACGTTAGCTATTAGCCACATATGGTTAATTGGGCTAATTGCATTTTTGATTAATATGCATGTGAACTTTAACCTTTTTGTGCGTTTGTTAGTAAAATGGTACGGTGAAAAGCAGAGAATGCGAGTGTTTTTTGATTGTTGTTTGATCTTTTCTTCCTTTGTTACTGAATGGTGATAGATGTTTGTTAAGTAGATATACACATGTGAAGTCCATTTACCTGTATTGTGTAAGTAAGGCATTTTCATAGAACCATAGAATCTTAGAACACAGAAGGAGGCCATTCGACCCCTCGTGCCTGTGCCATCTCTTTGAAAGAGCTGTCCAATTAGTTCCACTCCCCCACTCTTTCCCCATAGCCCTGCAAGTTTTTCTTTTTTTACTAAACTTAGTCCATGTGGCCAAAACGGTGTTGCCTGTGGCTAGTCAGCAATTCCTATTGGACAACACGGTATTAATGTGCAGAGAACATAAGAACATAAGAAATAGGAGCAGGAGTAGGCCAATCGGCCCCTTGAGCCTGCTCCGCCATTCAATAAGATCATGGCTGATCTGATCCTAACCTCAAATCTAAATTCATGTCCAATTTCCTGCCCGCTCCCCGTAACCCCTAATTCCCTTTACTTCTAGGAAACTGTCTATTTCTGTTTTAAATTTATTTAATGATGTAGCTTCCACAGCTTCCTGGGGCAGCAAATTCCACAGACCTACCACCCTCTGAGTGAAGAAGTTTCTCCTCATCTCAGTTTTGAAAGAGCAGCCCCTTATTCTAAGATTATGCCCCCTAGTTCTAGTTTCACCCATCCTTGGGAACATCCTTACCGCATCCACCCGATCAAGCCCCTTCACAATCTTATATGTTTCAATAAGATCGCCTCTCATTCTTCTGAACTCCAATGAGTAGAGTCCCAATCTACTCAACCTCTCCTCATATGTCCACCCCCTCATCCCTAGGATTAACCGAGTGAACCTTCTTTGTACTGCCTCGAGAGCAAGTATGTCTTTTCTTAAGTATGGAGACCAAAACAGTATGTAGTATTCCAGGTGCGGTCTCACCAATACCTTATATAACTGCAGCAATACCTCCCTGTTTTTATATTCTATCCCCCTAGCAATAAAAGCCAACATTCCGTTGGCTTTCTTGATCACCTGCTGCACCTGCAAACTAACTTTTTGATTTTCTTGCACGAGGACCCCCAGATCCCTTTGTACTGCAGTACTTTCCAGTTTCTCGCCATTAAGATAATAACTTGCTCTCCGATTTTTCCTGCCAAAGTGCATAACCTCACATTTTCCAATATTGTATTGCATCTGCCAAATCTCCGCCCACTCACCCAGCCTGTCTATATCCCCTTGTAGGTTTTTTATGTCCTCCTCACTCTCTACTTTCCCTCCCATCTTTGTATCATCTGCAAACTTAGAAGTGACTGAGACTTTGCTTTATTGTCAATATGTCAAAATAAATACATTTGAGATAAGTGGGTAGGACTGTAGTGCATTTTGATTGCAGAGAGATTTTGGTATGTTTGGCCTGTTAGTACGGCTGTGCATTTAGAGAGAGCAACGTGTGATCGTGAGTTGAGACCATTTGTCTGGTCTTGGTCCTTTGGATTCAGTTGAGCTATGGGGAGGGACCAAAGGGTTATGGCCCACATTAAATAGTGGTCTTGCTGGTTGCAGTTGCTGCCCTTCTCTGGCTTCAGGCAGGGATTTGTTTTGATTTATTTCCCATTCCTGTGTTGGTCTCTTTGGTGTCCTTTCACTTTTGTTATCTGGAGCACTGAATGCCATTTTATTTTTAAAATTAAGCACTATGCCTTTGGGAGATGGGAGGATACAGAACATTGAACAACAAATTGCATTTACATAGCGCCTTTAACATAGTAAAAACATCCCTAGATGATTCGCAGGCACGTTATCAAACAAAATTTGACACCGAACCACAAAGAGATATTAGGACATTGACCAAAAGCTTGGTCAAAGAAGTAGATTTTAAGTAGCGACTTAAAGGAGGAGAGAGAAGTTGAGAGGTGGAGAAGTTTAAGGAGGGAATTCTGGAGCCTAGGGCCTGTGCAACTGAAGGCACGACCGCCAATGGTGGAGCGATGAAAATCGGGGATGCGGAAGAGGCCAAAATTGGAGGAGCGCAGAGATCTCGGACGGTTGTAGGGCTGGAGGAGGTTACAGAAGTAGGGAGGGGCCAGGCCATGGCGGGATTTGAACACAAAGATGAGAATTTTAAAATCAAGGCATTGCTAAGCCAGAAGCCAATGTAGGTTAGCAAGCACAGGGGTGATGGGTGAATGGGACTTGGTGCAAGTTTGGATATGGGCAGAAGAGTTTTGGATGAACCCAAGTTTATGGTGGATCGAAGGTGGGAGGCCAGACAGGAGGGCATTGGAATAGTTGGGTCTGGAGGTAACAAAGTCATGGATGAGGGTTCCAGCTGCAGATGAGCTGAGGCAGGGTCGGAGACAGGCGATATTACAGAGAGGAAGTAGGCGGTACTTGTGATGGAGAGGATATGGGGTCAGAAGCTCGGCCCAGGGTTAAATCAGACGCTGAGATTGCAAGCAGTCCGGTTCAGCCTCAGACAGTGGTCAGGGAGGGGGATGGAATCGGTGGCTAGGGAACGGAGTTTGCGGCTGTAAGGGGTTTCTGGTTTAAGGCAACGTATCCTCCTCGATGCTTTGCAACAAGAAGTCTCTCATATTGTCTCACTCTCCTGACATGAATGTTAGAACATGGTAGGTGGAGGGTTTAAATATTCACTGTGAAATTTATTTAAATGACATTATACTGAATATTTTTTTCAACCTAAACTTTGCCCCCAAATAATATCATTGTGAGAAGGACTCAAGACTCTATTTTGTGCGGTTGCCCATATTCATCTAAGTGATCTCATGGATCCTTGTGAGGGCACTAAATCCCTGAGGCGATGCACTAATACTGGAATGGGGCAAGATTCCTCGTGTTTTATATTGGATGAAAGTTGCACCCACCAGCTGGGTGATTAAAAGTTCTCCTCCTCAAGAGGTGCGATATGGAACTTGCTGCTGCTGAAAATGATTATTTTAGCCTAGCTCACTAAAATCTCTTATATTTGAAGGTAGAGATTGGATGCAATGGTGGGTATAGCTCAGTGTTAGAGCATTTGACTGCAGATGAGTAGGTCCCCAGTTCAAATCTGGGTGCTCCCTTTGAGATTTTGTTCATTGAAACTACATCTGCCAATCCATTTTTACAAAGGGTCTGTTAAAACCATAAGAACATAAGAAATAGGAGCATGAGTAGGCTATATGGCACATTGAGCCTGCTCCATCGTTCAATAAGATCAAGGCTGATCTTTGACCTCAACTCCACTTTCCCGCCCGATCCCCATAACCCATGATTCCCTTTGATGCCAAAAATCTATCGATCTCAGCCTTGAATGTACTCAACGACTGAGCATCCACAGCCCTCTGGGGTAGAGAATTCCAAAGATTCACAACTCTCTGAGTGAAGAAATTCCTCCTCATCTCAGTCTTAAATGGCCGACCCCTTATCCTGAGATTATGACCCCTAGTTCTAGACCCACCAGCCAGGGGAAACAGCCTCTCAGCATCTACCCTGTCAAGCCCTCTCAGAATCTTATATGTTTCAGTGAGATCACCTCTCATTCTTCTAAACTCCAGAGAATATAGGCCCATTCTACTCAATCTCTCCTCATAGGACAACCCTGTCATTCCAGGAATCAATCTAGTGAACCTTCATTGCAACGCTTCTAAGGCAAATATATCCTTCCTTTGATAAGGAGACCAAAACTGTACACAGTACTCCAGGTGTGGTTGCACTAAGACACTGCATAATTGCAGCAAGACTTCCTTACTCTTATACTCCAATCCCCTTGCAATAAAAGCTAACATACCATTTGCCTTCCTAATTGCTTACTGTACCTGCATGTTAACTTTCTGTGTTTTGTACCAATAATTCTTTCAGGCAATTATGATGTTAATCAATACAATATATTGCAACAAGCTTCTCCTGCAGTTCCATTATGGGTTGTTGAGGAGCTGAAAACTTAATAAGGTAAACTTCTGATAAGCAGCACAGCTTTGCTGAGCCCTTGAGCTTGTAATAACGAGAGATGTCTGGGGGCCTGTGGATTTATTCTGTGTTAATCTACAGATTGGAATCTTCAAATCCTGCTCTGATTGCATTTCCATCAAGCTGCAGGTGATAAGTGACAAGCTACACTGTGAATGAAGAAGTTAAGTGTTGTGCTCTATGCTAATCGACACATTGAAACATTAAGCAATGAGCCCCTGTATAAAGTTACCCCAATACCACCTACACCTCAGTCCTGTTGGGATTTTGGATTCATATAGCATCCATCTAATTTGACCATCACCCTCCTTTTATTTAATCTCTCTATATATTGCTGTGCCTCTCTCCCCTGCCTGTGTCTTTCTTTCTCACCCTATCTCACTTTTTCTTGATCTCGGACTAGTTCTCTTTTCTGTTCCTCTATCCCTCTCTCTGACCCCATCTCTCCACCCTCTCGGCCTCTCATTCTCATAAGCCTCTATTCTCCGAATCTTTCCTGCTGAGCTTCTTTCTCTCTCCCTACCTCGCATACTGCCCCTCTCTCCCTCTATCGGTATCTTGCTTCTCTTGTATTTAAATCTCTCCATGGCCTTGCCCTTCTCTATCTCTACATCCAGCTCAAGCCCGACAACCCATCCCTCGAAATCTCGTTCCTCTTACTCCAGCCTTTTGTGCATCATCCCTCTCCCTTCATTCCGCTATTGGTGGCCGTGCCTTCAGCCACCTAGGCCCCACATTCTGGAATACACTCTCTAAACCCTTCTTGCCTCTTCACCTCACCTCTTTTAAGATCCTCCTTAAAACCCATCTCTTTGAACAAGCTCTAGGTCACCCCTTTGAATATTTCCTTCTTTGGCTTGCGTCCATTTTTTCCCTTCTGCCTCTGTGAAGTGCCTTGTGCCATTTTTCTATATTAAAAACGCTGTATAAATGCAAGTTGCTGTCTTTGCCTCCACTTCTCTCTGTCTCCCTTCCTTTCAATCTATATTTCTCTCGATCTGTCCCTTTCTAAAACCTTTTTTTCCCCACCTTCTCCCTCTCTCCGCATTGTATTCAGGCACACATTCCTGGATGGTATGTCAACCTCCCCTTTGAAGCAGGGGTCAACATGCCTAAATTTTACTGCAAGCTTCTGCCTCTTAAAACAAACAGCCTTCGCAGCACCTGCCAGACTTTGCGAAACGTTTGTTCAGCTGTTTCCTTCGCTAAATATTTGCGACTGCAGCTAGTTCCTCTCTTGCTTCATTATAGTTTTTATTGAGGAAAAACGAGATTCCCATGAGGGGGGGCTGGGTGGAGTTTTCAACTTTTGCGTTCTCACTGTACTGGTGCATTTTTGGAACCATGCAGATTCATAAACCTAAACCTCATACCAGGTCTGGGCCAGCCTGAAGACAGAAGGGTCCTCGAGATGCCCGTTGCAATTCCAGGTCATGCAGCTCTATCTGATATTTAATAGTGAGCAGCGAAATCAGAGTGAACATGGGCGACCAATGCTGAATTCAGGAAACAGCGACAAGCAGGAAAAACTGCAGATTGAAATAAAGTAACACATAGGAGGAAAAAGACAGACAGACTTTGAAGGACAAGATCAAGAAGTGAGATATTAAGGGTAATAATAATACCTTCATTTATACGGTGCCCTATCGTGTCAAAACAGCCCAATGTGTTTCACAATCGATTTCATAAGAACATAAGAAATAGAAGCAGGAGAAGACCACAAGGCCCCTCGAGCCTGCTCCGCCATTCAGTAAGATCATGGCTGATCTTCGACCTCAACTCCACTTTCCCGTCCGATCCCCATATTCCTTGATTCCCAAAAATCTATCGATTTCAGTCTTGAATATACTCAATGACGAGCATCCACAGCTCTCTGGGATAGAGAATTCCAAAGACTCACAACCCTCTGAGTGAAGAAATTTCTCCTCATCTCGATCCTAAATGGCCGACCCCTTATCCTGAGACTGTGCCCTCTAGTTCTAGACTCTCCAGCCAGGGGAAACAGCCTCTCAGCATCAAATTCTTTTGACGTGCAGTGGCCGTTGTTATGTAGGCCAATGAACCAGCCATTCTGTACCAGCAATTTCCCACAAACAGCAATGAGACGATATAGGAATATAAGAACAGGAGTAGGCCATTCAGCCCCTCGAGCCTGTTCTGCCATTCAATTAGATCATGGCTGATCTGTATCCTAACTCCATCTACCCGCCTTGGTTCTGTAACCCTTAATACCCTTGCCTAACAAAATTCTATCAATCTCAGTTTTGAAATTTTCATTTGATCCCCAGCCTCAGCAGCTTTTTGGGGGAGAAAGTTCCAAATTTCTACTAACCTTTGTGTGAAGAAGTGCTTCCTGATATCGCCCCTGAATGGCCTAGTTCTAATTTTAAGGTTATGTTCCCTTGTTCTGGACTCTCCCTCACCAGAGGAAATAGTTTCTCTCTATCGACCCTATCAAATCCTTTAGAATCATAGAATCATAGAAAGGTTACAGCACGGAAGGAGGCCATTCGGCCCATCGAGTCCGCGCCGGCTCAATGCACGAGCAATCCAGCTAGTCCCACTCACTTAATTAACTTAAACATCTCAATTAGATCACCCCTTAACCAGTTGATTTGTATTTTGGTGGCATTAAGTAAGGGAAGAATGTTGGCCAGGACACAGGGAGCAATCCCTGCTCTTCTTTGAATGGGACATTTAACATCCTTCAATGGAACAGGGAGACAGGGCCTAGGTTTAACATGGAGGCCAAATTCAGGAGACGAAGAAAGAATTGGGGTAAAAATTACAATCTGATGGGGAAAAAAATGAAAAGAGACTCAGGGAACCTGCAATCAGAAAAATACTAACACCGACAGTGAAAAGGACAATCGTCATTTTATGGTGTGCACTGCTCACTTTGTTTGAGTACATGGGGTAGAGGGGTCCAGGATAGCAATCAGGAATGAGATCTCTGGCCGACTTTGGTCCTCTCTACCTAAGAGGGCAAAGGCCAGTTGAAACTTTCAAACTGCTGCCCTGACTGAGATCAGCAAACTCAGCACCAGCCAGGATCAATTTGGGACTTCCTTGGTCTGCACGACTCAGAACCACAATAAAAGAAAGAAAGAAAGACTTGCATTTTTATAGCACTATTCATGACCTCAAGACGTCTCGAAGTGCTTTACAGCCAATCAAGTACTTTCGAAGCGTAGTCACTGTTGCAATGTAGGGAACTAGGCAACGTATTTACCAACTAATCCATTAGGGGTTAGTGCTCCACAGAAAGTGTTATTACAGTGAGAGCTCTATTGACCAGCAACCTAACTGTGAAGACCTGGAATACAATGATATTATTAATCTTAGCAAGGTGTACCTGGAATTCTGCCAATTTTGTTAAACCTGTGTTGGATTGCAATTACTTATTGTTCAAATAAATGTCAAAGGACTGTTAAGCTATTGGGGGTATAGCTCAGTGGTAGAGCATTTGACTGCAGATCAAGAGGTCTCTGGTTCAAATCCAGGTGCCCCCTTTATTTTTTTTTCAAGGCAAAATTATTTTATAAAATTGAAACAACTAATTAATGGAGTTTATCATGCCACTTTACAAACATAGACCCACTTAACGGTTAAACACCTTCTATTAATAAAATTCAAGAAGGAGCTCGATAGATTTCTAGACACAAAAGGCATCGGGGAGAGAGCGGGAATATGGTATTGAGATAGGATCAGCCATGATCATATTGAATGGCGGAACAGGCTCGAAGGGCTGAATGGCCTACTCCTGCTCCTATTTTCCATGTAAAACACTCAGCAGGTCAGGCAGTATCTGTGGAGAAAGAAACAGAGTTTACATTTCAGGTCGATAACCGTTCATCAGAATTTCATTTCTTAGTTGGTTCCATTTTATAAAATGGACTTGTGTTGAATTAGGAAGGGGGCACTCAGACTTGAACTGAGGACCTCTTGATCTAGTAGTCAAATGCTCTACCACTGAGCTATACCCCCACCATTATGGTATCAATTATATTCTAATAGGTTAGAATGACTGAAAGATTTATAGAATCATAGAATCATAGAAGTTACAACATGGAAACAGGCCCTTCGGCCCAACATGTCCATGTCGCCCAGTTTATACCACTAAGCTAGTCCCAATTGCCTGCACTTGGTCCATATCCCTCTATACCCATCTTACCCATGTAACTGTCCAAATGCTTTTTAAAAGACAAAATTGTACCCGCCTCTACTACTGCCTCTGGCAGCTCGTTCCAGACACTCACCACCCTTTGAGTGAAAAAATTGCCCCTCTGGACCCTTTTGTATCTCTCCCAAGTAAAGTCGAGTAAAAGCTTCCAATTGAGTCAAAATATGCTCTGACAATTTGCCAGTCAGAGATTCACGCCCTATTTATTGTAAAGAATTCCAATGCATTGACCTTCACTTCCACTCACTGACTGACCAGCCCCACAAAGAATGGCTTCTTGGGTGAGTTAATGGAGGGAAGCTGGGGCAAATCTGGAACCAAATCCCACCATGTTCAGGGATGGAGCTGGAAAAAAGGGCATTAACAACCGAACATAAAATACCAAGGAAAAGATGCCCGTGTGGGACAAACCTAGGAGCTCTTGTCACGTCTCTCTGGCACTCTTCCCATGTGATAGTCAGGTCTTCTCTTGTCCCTCCATGCAAATTCTTTTAATTTTCTTGGTACTACTGTGATCAGTGCGTCTCTGAACCTTTCTCTCTTCCCAAGTTTCAGGAACACCTCCTAACACACTCTTCCCCCATCCTGTCCCTTCATTGTATTGAAATCAAGACTCGTCCGAGCGTCTCCTTTCAATCATTTTTTCCAACCACCTCAAAACTCTGGAACTGCTTACTTCCCTCGGTCTTTTTTTTTCAAAAAATATACTTTATTCATAAAATTTGCAGCAAAACATACAATACACTTGTCATATCACATTCCAAACGTACACAATGCAGATTATACAATTTGCAGGTTATATCAAGTGCAGTTCAATGAACACATTATACATAATTACAGTTCATGACACTCTGGGGTGTCTCATTGCATTATACTCAATACAGATTATTGATTACAGATTCATTACAGGTACATTACAGATTCATTACAGGTACATTACAGCAATTTGAATTTTACATTCTGCCCGGGGAGGTTTTTCCCTGATTGCAGCCCCTCGGTATACAATGGCGGGAAGGCTCTAAATGGTTGCCTTTCCCCACAGAGCCTTTGCGGCGGCCGCACCCAGCTTCAGTGCGTCCCTGAGCACGTAGTCCTGGATCTTGGATTGTGCCAGTCTGCAACACTCGGTCGAGGACAGCTCCGTGCACTGGAAGACCAGCCTTTCACCTTCAATCTACAGACTTTTAAAATTCAAGCTTGGCATCACAGAATCACTACTAACTATCTCCTACCCATTTCAACTGTGGTGGTGTCCTGAACTATGGGGCCTAGTCCTTGGCCCAGGTATTTCAGCATTATATAAATTTATCAAAATGAAATGAACACATTTTGCTGAAGTTGGTCATTTTACTTCAACCAAAATCAGAAAGTACTGTTTGGTTAATCAAGAATGTAATGGAGATTACAGGGCATTGTCTTTAGGGGCTGTTGATGTTAAGCTTAAAGGGAGTTTAGCAAATGCATATGTTAAGCCCTCCAACAAACATGAGTGTTAAGAGTGATAGAAAAACTTGGGCAAACAATTCATTTGCAGGCCATTAGTCACTGTGTTCAGATCATCAAATCTGAATGAGTTAAGGTTGGTGTGGCACTGGGAGCAACATTTGTTCAAATATTGCCCACCAGACTAAGAGGAGACAGGGAGACAGTGATGATCCTAGGCGTCTGTCTCCAGAATTACTATATCCACTCTGCGTTTACTGTCCCTGCTCGCATTTACCCAACTAGATTAATCTGGACCATTGCAATTAACTAGCAGTACAATATCTAGCTTTCAATATTTCATGCAGAGGATTTCTGGCAAATCCTGGTCCACTCTCATAGCAGTGGGGGGTATAGCTCAGTGGTAGAGCATTTGACTGTAGATCAAGAGGTCCCCAGTTCAAATCTGGGTGCCCCCTTTCTTCCTATTTCAAGGCAAGGTCATTTTGGAGGCAAATTCAATCATGGCCTTCAAAAGGGAACTGGATAAGTACTTGAAAGGAAAAAATTGCAGGGCTACAGGGATAGGGCAGGGGAGTGGGACGAGCTGGATTGCTCTTGCATGGAGCTGGTGCAGACTCGATGGGCTGATTGGCCTCCTTCCATGCTTTCTATGATTCTATTTAATGCTAACCCTAACCCTAACCTTTCTATGATTCTATTTAATCTTTTAACTGGATAAATTATTGCCCAGGACACTACAGGTCTCTTTTTGATATATGTTGCAAACTCATTGAAATGAACAGAGATAAGAGACTCATCATTAAATTATTATTTTAAAAACCCCTTCTCTCCACAATTCTCTGTTCTTCCTCACCGCTGTGTGCGCTGTGAATTAGAACATAAAGGAAGTAATTAAATATTTTAGCTTCTCATTTACTGACCGTGATGGAGGAGCTGTTTAAAGCCAAGCTGAGGTCAGCATTCAAAGTAACAGAAAGGTCCCTTGGTTTGACTGCCAACCTTAATACCCAGTGAGATTCTTACACAGTTATTTGGAATGGATTGGGGTTCTCCACCTTCAAGGGGGGGGGGAGCTGAGAAGGGACCTCATAGTGGTATATAATAACCTGCATTTATATCATGCCTTTAACCTAGAAATATGTCCCAAGGCAGCTCACAGATGAAATGCGGATACTAAGATGTAGAAGAGTTAGGAGACTGAAAGTGGTGAGTGACTCACCTCCTGACTCCCCAAAGCCTTTCCAACATCTACAAGGCACAAGTCAGGAGTGTGATGGAATACTCTCCACTTGCCTGAATGAGTGCAGCTCCAACAACACTCAAGAAGCTCGACACCATCCAGGACAAAGCAGCCTGCTTGATTGGCACCCCATCCACCACCCTAAACATTCACTCCTTTCACCACCGGTGCACAGTGGCTGCAGTGTGTACCATCCACAGGATGCACTGCAGCAACTCGCCAAGGCTTCTTCGACAGCACCTCCCAAACTCGCGACCTCTACCACCTAGAAGGACAAGGGCAGCAGGCGCATGGGAACAACACCACCTGCACGTTCCCCTCCAAGATTGTAACTGAAGGCCAGGATTTTGAATTCAATTCACTGGGGGACATGGGAACTAACAGAGGTCGGCCAGGACCGGGATAATGGGACATTGTACGGGACAGGATGGGGGCAGTTGAGTTCCGAATGAATTAGTTCGTGAAGAGTGCAGAAGTTCATGTTCTCGGCATACGAAAGAGCCTTCTGTAGACAAGGACTCCATTCATACAATCATAAAATCATAGAATGATATTGCACAGAAGGAGGCCATTCGACCTATCGTGCCTGTGTTGGCTTTTTGAAAGAGCTATCCAATTAGTCCCACTCCCCTGCTCTTTCCCCATAACCCTGCAAATTTTTCCCCTTCAAGCATATATCCAATTCCCTTCTGAGAGTTATTATTGAATCTGCTTCCATCGCCCTTTCAGGCAGCGCATTCCAGATCATAACAACTCGCTGCATAAAAAAAATTATCCTCATCTCCCCTCTGGCTCGTTTGCCAATTACCTTAAATCTGTGTCCTCTGGTTACTGACCCTCCTGCCACTGGAAGCAGATTCTACTTATTAACTGTATCAAAACCCTTTGAATTATCATTCAAAGCACTAAATATTACTGTGTATCAACATTTGAAAATAAGGTGTCTCTCATTCGGTCAGTTTATGTACTGGTTCACCTTCTTCTGGCCCCACTTCTGGTAGGTGATAATTGCAATTAATGAGGTGGTATTTTTCTCAAATGAATTTAGAGATTGCACAGTTTGAGCCGGCTGAGGACTGTGATTGTTGGTAAATCCAGTGAAGAATGGAGCTGATGATATTCCTTTGCCTGTGTCAACAAACAGGGGGGGCCCCAGGCTGCTCAGTGTTTGCAAATCACGAATAATGGCAAAACCCAGTCACTCTCCCTGTGCAGTCAAGATTGGATGCATGGGTCAGAGTGTTTGTTTGTGGGCATTGTTGATTCAATGTCAGTTGGGTGGTGCATCCCATTAATTTTAAGCTGTTAACAACTAATTGTCCCTCCTTCCCATTATCTGAACAAACAATTTAATCGGCCAAAGATTGTATCGGAGGCCTTAAAAACCCAGAGCGCAGGAGCTTCAAAACCTCAAGAAGCTTCACCTGCAACTCATTGTGGTGATCGACCATTGGCATTTCTATTATTTTTTGGCATTTTCAAGAATGTGTGAGACAGTAAAACTGATCACTTTTTCCCTTTGTTTCTTGGGCTTTGTACCCACTGTAAGTAGTTATATCTGGGCCTGGATGTTGTCTATTCCTTACAAAGGGTCTCAAGAGAACTCAGCCAAGAGAAGCTTAGACCCTCAGCCACGTGATCGAGAGAGCAGCGTGAGTACAAGCGAGATGGGTCTGGGGTGCAGACGTGGACTAATTAGTGTTTTGTTAATCATTTAGCTCTGATTTTTGCAGCTTCTGGTGTTACTAACTCCTGACTGTTGCCATCTCCTCTAAGGTGTACATATCTGTTCCAATCCTGTATTTTTCTTGACTATGCAAAGCGATAATTTTGTAAATTTAATTCTTTTTTTATTCATTCATTGGGCGTGGGCGTTGCTGGCGAGGCCAGCATTTATTGCCCATTCCATGCCCATTCCCCAATAGAGTGGGCTGGGTAATGGGATCCATTAGTTAGTTTATAAATCAAAACAACCTTCAGTTGACAGAGGCTTTAAAAAGAGAGATTGTGAAAACAATTATTCTCAAAGTTCCTTATTCTCCTGATTCCTGTAAAAAATACAAAGTGTCAGATTGCCAGCAGTAGTTTAACATATTTTATTTAAAAAGTAAATCTTGAACTATCAAATGGCTTTAAACGAGTCCCTGAATATTTAACTGAGAGTTAATATAAAACTCTGAAAACTTCATCGATTCTGGAAGACTAACATTAGTTAGAAGTTCGAAAAATTCCATGCAACGGTTTATCGTTAATTCAAAACTTTCCTGAAAGTGACTTTTACACATTGTGGCAATCTGATGCCTATGAATGATAACTGGGATTCAGGGATGATGGAACTCATCCGGGAAGCGGTGTGGGGGAAGGAGAGGTACAAGGGGTCCCTTTAGGGTCGAGATGACAGCAAGTTGCCAAACTGGCAATTGGAGATTGGAACCAAGTCAGCTGACTGTGGTAGTCCTGATCACCTGATGCCTGAGCTATGCAGAGCTGTAATACTTCAAACTACTGTTGCCCCTTCAGCCAGTCTGGCTCACCAAGTGACCTGGGATAGTCACTGATTCATGGATTCTGAATTGCAGGAAGTGTTATATCTGATTTAGTTCAAAGCTTTGCATGTCCCAAAGAGATATTTATAGCGTATTAGTGAAATCTATTGTAACTAAATGATTTCATATTAAAATGTGGTGATCCCTGTCAAACTAACTTTTACTCCTTCAGTTTTCCCCTCTTCAAAGATGCCCAATCCTTGCTGGGTTTGTTTCCACAGGCCCTGGCTGGCCTCCAGTACCTCACTCAAGTGAAAGTCCCTCGTGTGTGATCCTAGCCCGTGAACGTCAGCAGTCAAGCCCAGTCCTAACCTTAATTCGACATGGAGAAATGCACTTTCCAGCAGGTGTCTTTGGTTGGTGATCAGGAGCAGAAACCCTGGCTGAAATCGTTCCCCCTCCACCCCTTGCTGAAGCCAATTGTTGTGCTCCCACTTCCCATTCCAAAACAATCCCTTCACACCATGCTGTCAGCTTGCCTCAGTGGTAAAACTCTTACTTCTGAGTCAGAAGGTTGTGAGTTGAAACCCCACTCCAGAGCTACAACATATAATCCAGGCTGACACTTAACTGCAGTGCTGAGGGAGTGTTGGAGTTGCTGTCATTTGGGTGAGATATAAATCTAAGGCCCTTTTTGTCTGTTCAGATGGAGGAAAAAAGGATCCTATGCTGCAAGTCCAAGAAAAGCAGGGGAATTCTCCTGGTCTCCATTCATCCCTCAACCACAACAGAGCATGACTCTCATTGCTGTTTGAGACTTTGCTGAGTTTGCCTACAAAACAACAGTGACTGTACCTCAAAGGTGGCTCTGAAGTGATTTGGGATGTCCCAAGGACATGAAAGATACAACATAAATGCAAGTCCCTTCCTTACCAATTTAGCTCATGTCAGCTAACTCAACACAAACCCCTAAGGTGCCTGGTTTGTACAGTTAAATTCCACATTGGTCTATGCATTTTTGAACTGAGCTATTACAGGAACCTTTCTAAACAACTGAGTATATCTTTCAGATTAATAGGTACTTTGTTAGCATTTGCAAGTAAATGCTCCTATCCAAACATATTCAAAAATGTTTTCAGAATTAATGAACTGTGTTCATTAGATATATAACTTTAAAAAGTCTACTTTTTAAAATGTAGTGTAATAAAATAGTTGGATATTTATTTAAAAAACCTTTTGTTGTGTATTGTGTAGATGCCGTGCGAACACGATCAAGGCTGTGGAATGGGATCTTTCTGCGACAAACATTTTGGGGTGTGTGTTCCTTTAAGACAGGAAGGTCGATTCTGCCGCCGGGATAGTCAGTGCTCCCAGGGTCTGAGCTGCATGTTCGGTCAGTGTCACTTCACTGTCCCTCAAGGACACGAAGGTAAGAAAAAACAGGGACAATCAGAAGCATCCATCGCAAACCACTGTACATGTACATTCAGGAGATCAAGATTCCCAGTGTAGAAGCAATTGGATAATGGCCCCATTTTTAAAACAGCTGCATTTTACAATTTGGAACCTGCGACAAGTCAAACCATCTCTAGAAAAAAAAAACTTGATTCCTGTTGATACTTATCTTAGGAGGGTTGTCTAATGACCTGTTGAAATGCATCATCTTGTAGTAGAGTTGAGGCTGGGGGTCAGTTGAAAATTTCAAAACTGAGTGATAGATTTTTGTTGGGCAAGGGTTTTAAAGGTTACAGAACCAAGGCAAGTAGATGGAGTTAAGATACAGATCAGCCACGATCTAACTGAATGGCAGTACAGGCTCGAGGAGCTGAACGGCCTTCTGCGGTTCCTATGATCTCGTCCGCGCCTGCCGATCATACACACACTTTTCCGCAGGAGTCAAGAGATTGCAAATCAGGATTCCTTTCCACTTCCCTTATCCATGGGCACTGAAGCCAGTTATAACAGCCCTAGAGCCAACCTGTAAAATTGTTTCCATTGCCCCAACAGACAATTCAGAATGTTTCCAGTCCATCGTTAAACTGTTCATGTTTACTGTCCTCTAGGGGCTCGCTGTAAACTGGACGAAGACTGCAGTGCCTCCACGTGCTGTGCCAGACACCACGGGGAGATGATCTGCAAGAAGAAGTTGACTTTGGGAATGGACTGCTACGTACCTGATGGAGGGCTGGCATACAGCATTAACCAGCTCTGCCCCTGTGAGGAAGGGCTAGTGTGCAGAAATGGCAGGATAACGAGAGAGTAAGTATAACACAGTCATTGTGCCTTCAGAAGGTTGAAGTCCCACTCCAGCACTTGAGCAGATAATCAAGGCTCCCATGCAGTACTGAGGGATGTCTTTGGGTCAGATATTAAACTGAGGACACTGTTCAAGCTTATATTTAAAGTTACAGTAGAAGATGGTAGGGTTGGCATCCTGGAAGGATCAGGTGATTCATCCAAATCAATCCCGTGATCATTTCCCTGGTCCTTTCTATCCCATCCAATGGCACATGGGAGATGAGGAACTCTCCAAATAGGAAATCAGGAACCAACCACCTCTGTAGCGTGAGGTGCTGAGTAATGAGCCACCTCGAGCCAAGTATTTTGCATGCTGCAACAAAGTGAATGCTGATCTAATATAAAAGTACTTGATATTTTATAACTAAGATAGCCTTTTAATGGACATGCTAATGAGGCTGGCACACTCCATCTATTCCCCCTTCATATATCAGAAAAATGTTCAATGCAATTCAAAGCCAACTCCCACACAGCTCCTCTGCTCTAAATCAGTGCACAGCAAAGCTCCCCGGCTAGTGGTGTGGAACTAAACCAATAAAGAGCAGGAAGGTGAGAGCCTGAACAATGAGTGGTAATGACTATTGAACTGCTGAAGGCATCACAGCCAAAAATAATCCTAGTCACTCACTAATCAGCAGGGGTCAGCAGGAAACAGGACAAATTTCCCCCCACCCTAGCCTGAAAAGGTACTAGACCCCTTGTAGTACGATACAAGGAAGATTGGCGAACTCAACCCAGTTTGGCAATCTAACAGCTTAATTACAGGCAGTGCATTTACCAACTATGGTACCTTCTATCCTCCCTCCCCTTTTTAGGTACAAATAAAAGTGGAGAAATGTTGTCTGTTTAAATGAGAATTGTCAAAACAATAATTTCAATTAAGCTATTTATTTTCTCACAGGAAAGAATTTGATTATTGGGAAAACAGAGATAACTGGCAGTGCCTGAGTCCTTCCTTTCCCTAACAGGAACACCTTCTGTACACAGTTGTATTTATTTTAATGTTGTAAAGACCCAGTGTAATTCAATCATGTATAATATAGAACTGCTAAATGATTCATATGTAAATAGTTAAAGCTACTGTATGTCCTCTATCCATGTTAATGAATGCAATAAAATACTGTACAGATAAAATTGGAGCAGAAATTGTTCACTCCAATAGGTTGCTGCCACATTAACAAATGCTGTAGTTGGGGCATCTTCACTTTCCTCAATGCTGTAGTTGCAGTTTACCTCCTTGTAGTTTACCTCCTTGTAGTTTACCTCCTTGTAGTTTACCTCCTTGTAGTTTACCTCCTTGTAGTTTACCTCCTTGTAGTTTACCTCCTTGTAGTTTACCTCCTTGTAGTTTACCTCCTTGTAGTTTACCTCCTTGTAGTTTACCTCCTTGTAGTTTACCTCCTTGTAGTTTACCTCCTTGTAGTTTACCTCCTTGTAGTTTACCTCCTTGGCCATCTCGTGTAAACATAACATTTTGGGATACAGTCAGTGATTTGAGAATGACGTAAGTGTAAATGCTTGGGAGGAAAAAGGTGACTTTCGACCCATGGTTCCCAAAGCTCTCCACCACTGGGGTTTTCCTTGCCTCATGTCTGAGTCTGATGTAGACTAATTGATAGAGATTGATCAGTTAACAATTCTATCACCACATCTTCCGACTCCCAGAATGGTAGACGGCGAACTAGATGGACCGTGGTCTTTCTTTGTCCAGTAATTCCTATGTAACAAGGGCAGCGAGTGTCAGAAGCTCCTCAGATGCCTATGGACTTTCCAGCAGGGGTCACTGGATAGTGATTGATTGCGTCCTTGGGGTAGTGGACAGGAACAAAGGCCACTTGTAATGGCAGACAACCAGTAGCAACAGCCAACGAGCACAGGCCAGGGATCTTCCTAATCTGCAGGGCTCAATTCACATTCACCAGGCTGTGAGGGAAGTGAATAAAATTAGAAGTGGTCTTCAACAAACAACCTGGAAAGTCACCCCAGGCAATTCTTGCACAATTGCTCCCAGTAACTGATGAATACTGGAGATGTGGGGGCCATTCACTCAGTGGAGCTAGAAGGCAAGAAAAGAAAATGTCCTCACACCAAAAAAACCCACTAAAACGACAGATAAAAAGCACAAAAAGTTTATTTAAAACACATGCTGCATCACATGTCTTGGAATGAAAAATGTTTGACCTGTAATCTCAATACACAGTTTGAGCAGAGTGTAACATATAATGTTATCAGTAAAATGACCTTTTCAATACTGGCTCATTTCCTCACTTTAGAGGTGAGTCACCTGTTAAATATTAATACTTAAATAGATTAAAAACCAAAGAAAACCGAGGATGAAGCTGACAGAGTTGAGTGCTTGCCACCAGAGGCAGCAAATAAAGCGACATAATCAGAGGTCTCGAGATACCTAAGAGACAAACATCATCTTCATAGAAATTGTTTGTCTTTCAGGAACCAGGAGGGGGGAAATACATCACGGTAACTAATGTGCAGACAGTACGGTCTCCATAAGAGACTAAGTTCACAATTTGTGGAGGTAGAGTGTTTCCCAGAAATCTGTTGGGTCATTTGGACCCGAAAGGACTCCAGACATCTTAAAATCTCATCTATACTTTAAAACCTAAAATTAGAAGCATTGTTCGAACCACTGTCCCATAGAGACACGCGTTTGGTTCAGGGAGGTGTGCATCACACGAGCTGGTGACTGAGGTCCCTGAAGGTATTGCACTGTTCTGTTGGCATCTCCTGCTGAATAACTACACAAGGAGTGAGTGACAGATTGGCTTTTTAAACACTTCAACACTGCTCATGAGCACCACCAATGGAAATTACTGGGTCCTAACAGCATTCATTACAATTCAAACTTTGAGAAGAAAAATATATTCCTTGGCAAGTTCACAAAATTGGTTAAGGCAGGTTAAGTGTCCATAAGAACCATGACTTTTCTTTTTTGCAAGAACGTCAATTTATTTTCACATCTCACCACCCCCCTCCCCTCCACAAAATAACCTAAAATGATCTGGACCATGTCGGTCTAACTGATGTGCATCCATAATCATCTCTAACTGGCTGAAGGTACCTCCTATCTCCATTTGTAGCACTTAAAATAGTTTAACAAGCTGCTCGGAGTGTTCCTTAAAAAAATTGTTTGTGCTAGGAATGGTGTAAAAGTTCACGACATTCCCAGAGATTTGCTCTTCTGAAAGTTTAATATGACCATGGCTAGGGTAAGTGAGTAATTTGTCAATTAGTTCATTGCTCAAACTAGCATCTTTTCTGCCTCCAGGACTTTGTTTTTTGTTTTTGCAGGAGGGGAGATTCATTACACACCAATAATCTTCCTGTATCTTCATTACATAGAAGCCAATAGAATCTGAAATCCATGAATTCACTCCTGAATAATCTGATACAAGCAATCCTTCGCCTAATCTCAACTGGGCTCCGCTGGCAGCATAATGCCTTTTTATATGTAACTATTAAAAAGCAGCTCTTTCCACCCAGGGCTACTATGCAGAGTACATTACAGATCAAGTTGCTCCAGGATGTACAGCTTTGAGGTTGTGGCTAAACATTAAAAAAAAAAAATATATATATATATATATATATATATCGGTATATATATATATATATATATCGGTATATATATATATATCGGTAAGTAGTGCAGCATCTGGCAGTCGAAAAAGTGTCAATGCCCACTGCAGTATGTAATGTCATCCACTGGATGGAGATTTACATCAGTCTGATGGCAGAATTCCAGCAACTGCAGCCTTGCAATCTGCTGGTTGCCAGATCTGCAGTTTTCCTGTGGAACAGAGCTAGTTTGAAAAGCCAGGTGAAGGTTATAAATTTTTATAAAGGAATTACAGGTAGCTGGTTTATTATCTGCATCAGGTGGATTTCTACATTTGTTTACCAGCATTTAAAACCAGCACCCACCTCAGCAGTGGTATCGAGGGGAAACTACGGACTCAATCTCTGCCCATTTGGAGGGGATCTGACTCCGACTGCTTCAGATCAATTTTGATCAAATAAATATTTATTAGGTCTAAATTTAAGACTGTTTGTTACTAAACATCCTGAAAATCTGGTCACACTATTGTTATAATATTGAAGCTGAGCAATTTTTGCAACACATGTTTTTCATGAGGGAGGAAATTAATATATTTTGGTAACTGGCCACCTCTGACCTTTTGCAACAGTCATGCAAAACATCTAGTTATTTAATTTTTGACACAGAAAGACTAATGTCAAGGCCCATTTGAATATTTCCTGATGTGCAATGTATAAACCACATTTATATAGCACCTTACCACAAGTCTCAAAGCACTTCATGTAATAAATTACTTTGCATCCTCCATTGTGTAGGCAAATACAATATTTTACACAGCCAGACCACACAAACAGCCATCAGCTGAACCTCTTTTCTCTTTACAGATGCTAACTGATCCGCTGTGTATTTCTACAATTTTCTGTTTTGTTCAGTGAGCTAAATAACAAGATGATCTGTTGGACATTTTCCACTCTCTCAACCCAGAACAAAGATTATGGGCCTGAAGAATTTTTCAACCACTGTCTCCAAGTCTCGTGGAATTTCTAACATACTCCCATTTCATTGCCAAGCAGACTACTGTCCATCCAGGAGAGTCCCACCTCCATGGTCAGCAACCCTGCCACTGGACCAAATATCCACAGCCTCCAGTATGTACTAGCTACAGGGTGCATCTCCCTTCTTCTGTCTCCACCAAGGACAAGAGCAGCAATATCATGGGAACACCATCGCCTCCCAACTTCCATACCATCCTGACTTGGACAGATAACACCATTTCTTCATCACTGGGTCATAATCCTCAAATTCCTACCCTACCACCATCATAGAAGCACCATTGCCACAAGGAATGCAGCCAGAGAAGGCCCAGCACCACCTTCTCAGGGCAACTAGGGACAGGCAATAAATGCCAGACTTGCCAGTGTCACCCACATCCAGAGATCAGATAAAAAATAAAGTTCACAGCCAGGAAAAAATTTGGAAAAGGTTTGATCATTTCATAGAAACATAAGCATGTGTTAAGAGATCTTATGCCCATGACAGAAGCACAACCAGGAATAAAAATAAGGTATACATTTTGTAAGCGACTCTTCAAACCCCACACAAACTAAGTGCCAATAATAATAATACTTGGTATTGCAGCAATGCAGGCCTCAGAATTTTCTTGGAAAAACTGATTCAAAATAGGACATGTTAAATGAACAGAAAATCAATTTATAATACAGCAATTGATCAATTTTTTTTAATGTTAAAACAAAATCTTGGCAGTTCAATGTATGTTGGCATAAGGAGGTCAGAGGTAGAATATAAGCAGAATCCCAAAAATAAGGAGAAATCAGTCTTAAAATCAGAATCCTTCCCAAACATGCAGAATTATTGCTCACCATGCAACTTTTTCCAAAATTCCACCTATTTTCAGCAGAGATACAAGTTCCCATTGGTCAGTTACATTTAGTACCCAGATTTCCTGGCAATGTCGCAAAACACTGATGCTTCTGATCCTAAAACACCATCACCTGCAGCAAGGTGTGCAAAGGCCAACTCAAGACCGCATACTGCACTCCACGCAAGCTCTGCCTCTCCATATTAGATTGCCAAAGGACCTGTGACCAGAAGGGCACACTCCCAAACATGTTCTGGTCATATCCCAATATTCAGCCATTCTGGATAGCAGTCCACAGCCCATCAAAACAACTACTTGTCTTACATGCCCAGGTGACCTAGCTCAGTGCTTGCTGACCCTATGCATTGGAGGGTGAAGTGTTGCCTGCAACAGAGTAGGCGAGCACAAGTCTACTAGCTGTGAGCAAGTTCATCACTTTGCTAGCAAGTGCGGCCCTGCCCACAACAAACATGTGGATGAAACAAATGGGTCACATACCAATCACAGCAAGTGATGTTCAGCCTTTCCCCTTGAACTGTGGAAATACCAGTCTGGATAAGTCCTTGGAGACTCACTCAACACATTCCCAGAACAGCAATCCACCCATTGGCCACAAAGGTGAACATTCCACTTTGGCCATTATTAGAGACAGGGCCTCCTTCCCTGCACCCAAGCTTAACTAAGCCACAAAAAAATAAAACCACACGAGCCGTTTCAATCCTGAGACACACTGGTCCCAACGCTGGTACAGTGATACCAAGAAACTTGGATGTGCCAATGCATTGCTCATGTAAGCACTGTGCAATCAGTATACACTGGCTTCAGAAATTATAAGTAAGTGACTTCATAAGAGGTGTACGACTGTACACCTAAATGTGCAATGGTTTCATAAAACTCAAATGTGAATGTACTTTGATAATCCAATCACGAAAGGTGCCCTTGAATCACTGTCACTGGACTTTTGAGTGGGAGGGGGGTGAAGAAAGGTGTTAAATCAAGAGATTTATTTTACTTCACAGCCTCACCCTCACTTAACACAATGCTATTTACTACTAGAACCAGCAGAATTCTGCTAATTCTGGTGGCTTTAAAAAAAAAGGACAGATTAGGAAACTACATGTAACCGAGGAAGCAGCAAGCCTGACAATTCAGATACAGGAGACAAAACAGGTGCTAGATGAATAGTCATTTAAGGTGCAGTTTATAAAGAACACAATGACAGTTGGGCGTGTGCATCAAGACCTAAGCTACTGATTATTTTAGTCAGGAATTAACATGAATTCTTGAATACAGAGAGCTCTGCTCAGTGCTTAGTCATCGGAAATCTAGACTTACTGCTTACAGCAGTTTTTTCTATTGAAAAGTAAAACCTCCCTCGTTTCCACCCACCTAAGGGTTCTCCATTTTGAAACTCTTACCTCCCCTCCCATTCTCTTCTGATGAGGGCACCAGTCCACAGGTACCATCCCAGGTAGCATGTATTGACAGATTATTTGACCGGGGTGGGGGGCATCACATCTAGACCCAATCCTACCCTCCTCGAATGTCAACGAGACAAGACATATCCCGCAGAAGTCACTAAACATCTATCAGAAGCAGGAATCTTGGTATTCATTGTCTGGGGAGGTGAAACAAAGACTGGAGTGTCTCAGGCTGACCCTGGCTGAGGTACAGGCCAAAGATTGAAATGGGGGGGGGGGGGGGGGGGGAGGGCTTCCCGCTCGATATGGCTCAGTACCACACTAGATGATGTCGTTACCTAATTAAGCCATTGCTGGAACCTCAGCAGGAGTTCTACTGTGAAGTTAATTTGGCGAATTTTTGTTTAAGATACAAATGGCAATATTTAAATTAAGAGCAGAACTCCCATCTATACTCAGAAGCAAGACAGTCATTAACTTGGGGGGTAGAAAGCGTAACGGTGACATGCAATTATGTAGGAGCTCTGATCCAACACACTGGGCGAGGAGCAGGATGGCTCAGTGGATCTATCTTAATTTCATTAGGTGTGACTGCATCAGTGTTGGAGTGAAGTCAACGAGTCGCAGGGGGGGGGCAAGAAAAACAGATACAGTTTATTGTACTTTAAAATCTGCACTTGCGGTTTCTACTCTGAGCACCCCCTTAAAGTCTAGATGTTGTATGTTTACCAGGTATTTATAAGGAGGAGACTACATAACTATTTTAGAGAACTGCATTAAGTTCTCTATAGCAGATTTGTCCAAGCTTTGTCTTCATTTGCAACTTAAGAATCTTGCAGGCCACAAAATTTAAATTAATTTACATATATCGCAAGTTGCTAATACCAACAGATCTAGGTGCTGGAATTTAGAATTATCCACCAGTGAGGCAGCAGTACCAAGTACAACCCTTTTCAAACCCCAACTCAAAATTCAAAGAGGCAAAAGCAGGATTAAGAAATATAACTGAATAGAACTGAATTGCCTGAGATTTATGGGCCAGACTGCTAGCTTCAAGGTAGGATTATGCTCGCTTCCCACTCCTCCCTCCAGTCAAAGCTTGGACATCATGACCCTACAGTTAAAAAGGCAGGTCTTTATGAATCAGGATGAACACACGAGAGATACAGTTGGCTTATAGACATATGGCACAAGAGTCAGAGGTTTTCTTTCAAGCAAGAGCAAAAAGGATTAAAAAATATACAGTGAGGGTTTCATTTGAACGAAGCTTATTTTCACCATTTGCAGTTATCAGTGGGCTGTGTGTAACTACAGCAAGGTTCGATGCCTGTACAAGTGAAGTATACAGCTTCGCTGCGGAAGGCAAAAATAGCTAAATGCTGATAGTTGCTGCTGGAATAGGCTAGGGAAGTGGTTACCCAGCAAACAGGCACATTCATGACAGGAAGGGAGCAATGGGAAAATAAAAAAAAAAAAGTTAGCCATGGTCATAAAAACTCAATTCAGTTTCCACCTCACGTTCATGTTTGGAAGTCTGACAGATGATAGTCAGACATGAGGCTTCATTTCTGGATCCAAACCAAGCTTTTGATGTGAATGAGTTGACAGCAGAACCAGGATTTGGTGCAGTGTTCAGTGACTGCAGTGAAAGACCAACTTACTCATTTTTATCACATTAAGGTACTGGATCACTCATGCCAAAAAAAAACAAGCAATCTGGTGTCTTCAGTAATGAAAAATGATCTTGGACTGGGCTAAGTAATAGTCGAGGCACAATACTACAAAGAAGTTTAAATCCAATTACAGTCTTACCAAATTATGGCTGCATTGTAATTACAATGTCCATTCCTATTCATAGTACAGACCATTTTTAACTCTTTACTGGCTTGCTACCATTTGTTCAGCTTTTCCTCTTCTCTCTAGCCTTTGCCAATTCCATAAGATGATCAATATAGTACTCCTGACTCTGTGGGTGAAGCTGGATTGTTCTATAAAAAATATAGGGCATCTAAAGCCAGGTATGAAGATCAACTTTAAAAGACTAAACTATGTATTAATCCCATTAACCAAACTTCTCACTTACAAGTTAATACATTGTTTGAAAGGAATTACATTGGAAAGTTTCTCCCTGTTCCCTCCACAATGCACTGAATGCAAAGAAGCTTGTGTGCTACAATTTCCAGCTCTTAAATTTAGAGCTGGAAATATAGAAAGTCCAGCAGTATGTGAAAAGGCAAAGGGCAGGTTAGTACTTCTGGTAGAGACCCACTGTCAGGCAGGCCAGCGGCTTTGGGTCAACCTCTCCAGATGCTGAAGGAGCTGCTATGTATTTGGGACCATGTTTTTATTAAAGCATTCACAGTTTCTTTTCATCTCTACCCTTCAAAGTTGGAACTTGGTCTTAATGAATGGACTGAATAACCATTACAGAAGAACAACATGCCGTTAGATTTCCAGAACTGCTAATCTCTTTTCAAGCGGACTTCTGAAGCTGCTGTCTCTTTAAATATGGAAAAAATCCAAATGGTAGCCGGTCCTTCCAGTACATTACTTAATTTTTTCCATATTTCCCTGACTTTTGGGTCCGATGGCCAGAGCACTGATTACTTCAGCCCAATACCCACGTTACTTCCTTGTAAAGGCGTTCTGAGAAGTGCATTACACTGAAATCACACTCCTTCTGAAACTGAGTCATCCCCCTCATTACACAGATGAAAAGGCTGGCTTAAGGGCAGGTATTAACTGTCCTTGATAGTAACTTGTTTTGAGCATCATTAGCAAGCTTTTTCGAATGAAAATGAGCAATAGGAGAGCTTAATGGAACAAGGAGTCATGTAATGAAAGGACAGACTTTGAATTTTAACCACCACTGCCCAAAATAGGCAGATGAGGTACATGCCTGAAGTTAACCTGCCCCCCAAGAATTTTCATGGACTATAAGCCATTGATGATTGCAGCAATTCACTCCTCCATCCCTCCAGCTTTGAGGCATCCTTTATTAATTCTAGCTATGCAAGAGAATAATTGGGCTAGCAAAGTACGAAGATGTAGCCTGGAATGGGCAGCATCTGTCCGGACTAGCTTTGAACTGAAGAGGAAAAAAAATATAAAGTATCAAAGCTTTTCTATTTTATTGAAGTTTCAAAGCTCTGACTATTCATTCAAGCCCTAGAACAGACTAATACTGATCAGTGATCTAATGGCGTTTCATTCGATAGAATAAAAACTCTAGCAAGTTGAACAGGGAGCAAGACTGCTCCTATGGTTCAATAGATTTAAACACTCTTTCCTGTCAGGATGGGAGTAAAATGCACATCCTGAGGTTCAGGCCACACACAATTCCTGGAATCCCACCTTTTGCTGGAAACATGAATCACCAAGCCAGCTCAGCATACATACTGGTCACATTTTTAAAATCACAAGTTACCACAGAAACATTAGTGTTGCTGACTGCAAGTATTTCATCCCTTCACTTTTCTGTTTCAAGACTTCCATGGTTCCACAGTTAGTGTTTGGGTTTCTTGGAGAACCCAGACAATTAACTCATTCTGCACCTTGGACTGCAGTGTTTAAAATCCAGCACGTTCTCACAGGGCCATCTTTCCCATTATTCTATCCAGCATTTCTAGTCCATCAGTTGTCTCAGGGTCCACCAAGGTGGTCGCTCTTCAGTTTCTGCGCCTGCAGGTTCAAAATGAAGGATTCTCGGTGTGTCACAATTCAAGTGCCCCAGCCAGGGACCTCCATCCTGTGTTTTAAGAATTGTCTCTAAAAACGAGGCACGGAGCCACATCTGTACCTGCAGCTGCTGTAGATGAGTCATTTCTTTTGAAGGTTTTTTTTCCCCCTCGTTTCCAAGCACCAAGTTCTATTTTGCTACTGTTTTCATTGTCATCCATTCCAGCCCTTGACCCAGCCTGAAAGACGGAAGAAATGAAAGTAAACAAATATATCCCTTGCCAGAGTCACAAACTTGATGAAAAAAGCTCCAACAAAAGAAACCCAAGTCCAAAATGTGCAACTAAGAGTTTGAGTGGTTACAGTCTTTGGGCTAGAAATTCCACTTCTGTGCTCACCGGCCCGCCATTCTTTCTCCATTGCATAGAATTTACAGCACAGAATCAGGCCATTTGGCCCAACTGGCCTATGCCAGTGTTTATGCTCCACACAAGCCTCCTCCCTGCCTACTTCATCTAACCGCATCAGCACATCCTTCTATTCCTTTTGCCCTCATGTATTTATCTAGCTGCACCTTAAAAAAGGGCATCTATGCTATTTGCCTCAACCATTCCCATGTGCTAGCAAGTTCCACATTCTAAACACTCTGTGGTAAAAGAAGTTTCTCCTGAATTCCTTATTGGATTTATTAGTGACTATCTTATTTTTATGGCCTCTAGTTTTGGACTCCTCCCTCTCCCTCTCCCCCTCCCCCTCCCTCCCCAAAACAAGTGGAAACATCTTCTCTATGTCTAACTTATCAAACCCCATTCATAATTTTGAAGACCTCTATTAAGTCACCCCTCAGCCTTCTCTCTCAGAGAAGAAAAAGCCCAGCCTGTTCAGTCTTTCCTGGTATCATTAAAGTGAACAGGTAGAAAGTCACGGCTGGCAAGTGGAGAAGTGGAATTTATGTTTTTTTTTGTTTTTTTTTGTTGGAGTGCACGAATTCTATTTTGTGGAAAGGTGACTGGTGGGAAATGACAACATTGAGCACTTCCAGGTCACTGCAGTTTCACAGTGCACAACCCAACACATACATCACACGTTGGTACGGACAAATTTCATTACAGGTGAAAAAAAACGAAGACAAGGTACGCAAACATAGCTCATTAAATTACATCGATGCTCCATGCCCACAAACAGTACCACGCCATGGTCAGGATGAGATGGAGGAACAATGGAAGCTAACAACTTGATTTGAATTTGATTGCAGGAAACTGAAGGCTTAAGCCTTCATTTTTAAACCTAACTTCAATTTTGACAATACTCCACAAAGCCAGTAAACGCTTTATAAACTATAAAACTTAAGTTGTAAGCACTGAAATAATGATCAGGTTTCATTATGAAACGAAAGTAGTGGTCAGAACTGGCAAAAGATGCATTACTTTGGCTCTCATTTGTCCCTTGCAAGAATGATTTCTAAATTTCACTTATGGTCCAGACTAAATATCCGGTACAAAAATCCTTCCATAAATTCCTCTCATTATAAATAGCTACATTTCAGTATTGGTGTTTGCAAGCAGCAGAATTAAGTCTCAATCTGCCAAGACTGGTTTCAAAGTATCCTTATTGATGCTGCAGGCTTTTTAAAGCACTAATTAGATGCAAATTCTGTTGCTCAGCAACCCAGTGCCTCTGTCCCAGCAATTGAAGGTTTTCAGCAGGACCAGGGACAACTTAAAAGATCTAAATTGCTGGGTTGCAGGGGAAGTTAACTTTTGTTTATTAAAAAACCATTTAATTGAGGGATTCCTTTCCCCTCTATTGTCTCATAGGTTAATTACTCAACTAATGACTCAGCTCAACAACATGCAAAGTTACGTGATTAAATGTTTCAAAAGCAGAGAATTCAATTCTAGGATTATGTTCACACACAGACACGTTTTATATAGTCCTTCTCAAAAAAACCTGTAGTTGCATATTTAAGGTACAACATCAGGTGGAGATGAAAAATAAGCATCCTTCATTCCGCTTTTTAGGATTAACTCAAACGTAACTAAATTACACCGAAGCCTAGCACGGCCCAACACTAACCCTTCTCCTGTGAGTGCACAGCAGGCCTGGATGTGCCACGGATGGTCTTTGATGGACGTTAGTGTTAGAAATTTGGAGATCTCAGCTGCCGACATGGAGTTCTTCATGTCCTGTTTATTGGCCAATACCAGCACAGCTGCCTTCCGGAGGTCCTATGAATGAAAACAAGCCATTGTTACAAATCTCGCAGAATAAAGCATTACTGGCACAGAGCAGATAGTCCCAGAACTAACGTTGGAAAAAAAAAACAGCACAAGTGTAAATCAAGCCTGGTTAACAGAAATCGGTTGCTGTAATCCAGGCTCAGCATTCAACCCGCACGAGCGGGTTTCATGAACCCACCTGTTTAGGGGTATCTACATTTGTCCCCAAGACTATCACCAGGCAAAGATCTGGTGGCACAACCAGTAACGCACTGTACCTTTGTTGCGGGCGATTCTACCATGGGAGGTGTCACATCCAGATCAGATTTTTTTTAAAAAAAACAGACTTCCATAGATGGGAAACCTCCCTTACAGAAGTCTTGTTAGCCATGGCTCAGTGGTAGCACTCTTGTCTGAGTCAGAAGATTGTGGGCTCAAGTCCCACTCCAGGGACTTGAGCACAAAATCTAGGCTGACACTCCAGAAGGAGTGCTGCACTGATGGAGGTACTGTCTTTCACAAGACATTAAATAGAGGCCCCCATCTGCCCTCAGGTAGACGTAAAAGATCCCATGGTACTATTCGAAGAGCAGGGGAGTGCTCCCTAGTGCCCTGGCCAATACTTATCCCTCAACCAACATCAGTGAAACAGATTATTTGGTCATCATCACATTGATGTTTGTGGGACCTTGCTGTGCACAAATTTGCTGCTGCGTTTCCTCCATTACAACAGTGACTACACTGCTAAAATACTTAATTGGCTGTAAAGCACTTTGGGATGTCCTGAAGTCATGAAAGGGGCGACATAAATGCAAGTCTTTTTGTGTCAATTCAAACTGCTGTCATTATACTAGATTTATGAGAATCTGCAGTGCATTACCTGCTGCTCAGAACACCTGACCTTTTCCTGGAGTTTACTGTCTGCTTAGGGGTGTCACCGAGTAACAAATCAACAGCAAAAACCCTGGATGATTTTCCCTCCCTATCAGAGACACTAAAACCAACTGCAGCACCAGTGGGGAGATCAACTAACCCAGTACATGCAGGGAGTCAAATCAGCAATATCTGGTCTGTATGGCTTATCATCATACAGGTAACATCTTTAACCAATTGGCCATTGGGGGATCTCAGGCGAGTTTCTTCTATGCTGGTACAATATAACTTGCTGTCTAAATTCAATACAGACTACTGATTAAATCTGGTACCTTCCCAGTCTGTATGGCTCACGGCATTCTATCACTGAGTCTGATCACCCAGCCATTGGGGCAACTGGGAGCTATTGAAGTTTACAGAACCAATATTGGCACATTAATCTATATAAAGATACAAATTCAAGATCCTGTTTTCCCCGACATCACATTAGTAGTGAACTCCCTTACTATAAGTGTCCCTTCTCTTTCCTCCCCCATCCAATATTCAGTTTACTTGCTTTCAATTTAGCAGCAAATTGTACCTCATGTGCCAGCATTTTGTAGAGTTCCTCTTTCGTCAGTGTGAGCCGCTCTCGGTCTGTGCTGTCTACAACTAGAATGACGAACTGAAAATAAAAACAAATTTGCACACAATAAATACGCATCCATCCTTTCTGGAGACCGGTATTATGTGCAGTTAGCGTTTTATATACCTTCATTGTCAGCAATTTTCCCAGTGCTTATCCTGCAGAGTGGGAGATATGTATTGATGTCACATGGTGGGAACCAGATGGTACTTCCACTCCCCGTTGTGTCATTCAATATGTAGGTTCCGGTCACTTTATAAATGCTCCCCCATCTTAGCTGCTAGGGAAGGAGTGAACAGACAGAGCATAGGCTCCAGATTGCTGTGTACATCTCCTCCCATGTCAGCTCAGTACAGCATTAGCAGAAGTTTAGGGGAAACTTGGCAGGGGGGGGGCGCAAAGAGGAGGGGGAGACACAGGGAAGGAAAACAAAAGAACAAAATGCTCAAAAGGCATAAGCTAATGTATTCCATTAAGTGATTTAGATGTCCCAAATTAAAGGCAACATCTTGCACCAACTAGAATACGACCCAGCTCTGTTCAATTCAAATCAATGGAGACTGCTAGCAGATTCAGTCAATAGGATTTTGGTGCAATGCTGTGAAATGCTTGTGTTGTATCCATATGAAACACGCAGCTTCACCATTAGATTTTGCACTTTCTGGAGGCTGGAGTTTGAGCTATATACAGAGGTGAAGTACTGAGCCCATCGTTGTGGGAGCAATTACAGGTGATGAATTAAGAGTACCACATAGGTTTACTGGTGCAACGTTGAAGTGCATTGGTTTAAGTGCAATAAATGGGCCTAGTGCCAATGCGGACTGTAAATGCTATAAAGCAATTAGCCCATATTGCCAAGAGCAAGTAATTAAACACTGATTTCATCTGGTAAAATTGTGGCATCATGCACCTTTATATTTTTCTGCTAGCCCAGTGCAGAAGTAGATAAGTAATGGAATTTTCAACTTTTGCTATACTGCTTCTAGCATGAAGTGGCAGAGGTTACCATGGGAAACTTGTAGATGCCAAAATTTAAGTTTCCAGCCTTAAAGGATCTGGCAGCTTCAAGAAAGTTAATGATCAACAGATTTGATTGCTGCATAAATACTACAGAGCAAAAGATAGTGCCAGCAAAGATCAAGTATTGCCAGCTGGGAGACAAACTTCATTCGAGTAGTGATTAATATAAACTTTTCACCATCCGAACAGGCTTGCTCGCTCCAGCTGTTAGGTATCTCCAATTTATTTTACATCACAAAGCCAGAAACTTTAAAGAGCAGTCAACTAGATACTAATCTGACCTTAATGGTCACCAACACCAAGACCAAGACCTGCAACAGTGCTGCTCAACACAAAAAGCACTGCTCCAGCAGGAAACCTTCAGATCCTTTTGTGTATCACTACATTCTGCTATCGGCACCTGTAGGTCATTTCAAAACTATGAGGGCTTTCGATAGACTAATAGGAAGAAACTGTTTCCACTGGCAGGAGGGTCAGTAACCAGAGGACACAGATTTAAGGCAATTGGCAAAAGTGCTAGAGGGGAGAGGAGAATTTTTTTTTGATGTAGCAAATCATGATCTGGAATGACCTGCCTGAAAAGGTGGTAGAAGCAGATTCAATAGTAGCTTTCAAAGGGGAACTGAATACATACTTGAAGGGGAAAAAATTGCAGGGGTGTGGGACTAATTGGATAGCTCTTTCAAAGAGCCGGCACAGGCACAATGGGCCGAATGGCCTCCTTCTGTGCTGTAGGATGCTATGATCTAAAACCGAAATACGCAGAATAAATGATTTTGGTTATGAAAAGCCACCGTCACACTGACACATGCATTAGACATTTAATATTAAATGTCAGCCACATTACTAACTCCCCTAAAATCTTAGTGGGTTAGAACAACTATACCAGGTTTAATTCTCAATCCGTGTTGAGTTAACTAATCAAGGCAGCAACTGGTGTCTTTGGAATTGGCTGCGGCATCCTTGAGCTGGGAGGAGAATTATGGAAACCAGGGTTTGAGCTCCCGATCATTGCCCAATCACCCCTGCTGGAACTTGCATGGGTAAGTTGGCATGCCGATGCCGAATGGACATGCACATAAATGGGGGAAAAGAACCTGATCAGGCTTGGTTGTAATACACCCATAGCCGTACAGCCCAAAACTCTCTAGGCTTGCACATGAATAGCCACTTGGGTGAGGTGCTGGGGGGCTGCTCTGGAACAGAGCTCCAAGGAGAACCAGCCATTCCAGAGAAGAAAATAGGAGACAGAAACCCTCTACTGACTGCCACCCCTTCAATCTCAGTGTCTCAGGAGATACAGAGTCCAGGGAGATTCCCCCGACAGCTTTTGCTGCCCCTCAAAGCCGACCAGAGACCTTTGAACTGCACCCACTAGGAGCAACCCTCAGTATTTGTTCCATCAGCATCATGAGTTGATCTTCCATCAAACTCGGTTCAAATTCATTCACTGGAACAGCTTGCATGGGCTTGGGGGGGGGGGGGGGGGGGGGGGGGGGGGGAGAGAAAGAGTGACATTCAGAGAGACAGATTCAAAAATTGTGAAATTGGACCCATTATAGCAAATTAGCCTTTAGAAAGAAAATCTGAATTTATTATCACAACTCGAAGTGCTTCATATACAATAAATTACTTTGCGCAGTCACCATTATGTAGGCAAACAAGGGAGCCACTTTGCGCACAGCAAAATCCCACAAACAGCAATGAGATGACTGACCAGTTAATCTGCTTTTGGTGATACTGTTTGAATTTAGGAGGATTTAACAGCAGGGCAGTCTGCAATGGGATTCAATCTCAAGGAATCCAGTGCTCAAGAAAAGTCAACACATGTACAGCACTAGGACTACCACAAAGGCAGCAGTCTGCAGTAAAGAATACATCTAGGAAGATGCCTCGAACAATGATAAACTTGTTACAGCAAGTTACTTGGGAAACGCAGAAAAAAGTCTGTGGGGAAAAAAAGCCGCATAAAATATTCGCAATTCAGATGCTGGACGTAGACACTTCTCCAACAGCTATCTGCCAATTATTTTAATAAACCCATGATTACGTGAGTCGTAAATCACTGAACAATTACCGAGGGCACAAAGCATCCAACACAGATAGTCCACAGGCAAACCTCCCATGAGGTTTTCTCTGAATTTAAAACCTATGCAAGAGTTTAAAATAAGGGTGAATCACTAAGTGTTTGAAGGTGTGACAACTCAGGGTTCAGAGTGCAGTTGCAACTTGTTCAAGTTCAGTCGTCTTGGAATTTGTCTGAACTGATTAGACACTTGCCTTGCACTCAGTCGCAGTATCCAGATATTGGCTGTTCACTAATAAACCCAATAGGGAATTCAGGAGGAACTTCTTTATCCAGAGTAGTTGGAATGTGGAACTTGCTACCACAAAGAGTAGTTGAGGCGCTTAAGGGAACGTTAGATAAACACACAAGGGAGCAAGGAATAGAAGGTTATTCTGATTGAGTTAGAAGAGGGGTGGGAGGAGGCTTGTGTGGCATGTAAGCACCAGCATGGACCAGTTGGGCTGAATGGCCTGTTTCTGTGCTGTACATTCTACGTAATCCTCATGGTCCCCCTAGGCAATGAACGTCGATATTCTATGCATCTCTGCATTTTACTAATTTGACTTGTTAGTCATCAAAATTACTGATACTTTAAAGAGGTGGAGGAAGGGGGAAGTTTTTTTTTTGAAGGAAAATGGATGCAGTCTTGTGCCCTTTCAATGAAACTACTTGAAACTGAAGCAATTGCATAGATATTTTTAGATTTGGCACTTCTGTAGTTTGGGTCAGGGAACAGGGACATTTGAGCTGACTGTGCATATTTACATTGCCACAGAAGAATTGGGTCTCTGCCAAGCCCAGTCCACTGATCTCACCATAAAGCACTGGAATGGGGACTTTGCTGGTCTAAAGAGATGTCTGAAGCATTACATGGAGTTTGAGTATTATTCCCTTAAGCTGGTGGCAGATTTAGACTCACATTTCTTTGGTGTAAAAGTCTGCTGCTGGGATGAGAGTGCTGGATTTAGCAGCATAAACGCCAGAAGTCAGCTCATGAACAGCACAGTCCCAACTAAACAGCAGCAATGTAAAAATTAGTAACACCATCTCCACATTTTGGGGTTACCTGGGCTGGTTGTGAATCCAGATGTGAAAGGACAATGATCTAAACAACCACTGGGTAACGTGTAAAGTTTTTTTTAAAAAAAAGAATTAACATAATTCGGTCTGTTCAGACCAAGCCCAGGTGTCTGAATGGTGTTCCATATTTCTGATCACATTTTAAAAAGGCACTCGAAAAATACCACAGCACATCAGGTCATTGTGGCTGTGTGAACGGCCAGGCAAATATGACTGTAGGGGACAGTAGCAAGATGTACATCAGATTTTTCTCTAGAGAGGTCACAGTATCTTCTAAAGATTTTCACATGAAGATTACTCCACCCTCAAAAAAAATTGCTCTAGAATAAATTGCTGTGAACAGTCAGAGGTACCATCACATGAGCAATTTAAGCAGTGCCCTGCATCAAGGAGGCAAATAATGAGTTGGCACTCCCACCACAATACATATCCAAGTAGCACAGAGATCTGAAAACAGGCCACTGTCTACCCTCCCATGATCAGGGAAAGGAGAAACAAGGGAAGAATGACTAGATTACTAAGAGTAAAGAGATAAAAGTTGGAAGTTATTGAATAGAATGAAACTTTACATTCATTTTAAGCTTTCTGTATAATGCAGATTTGTTGACTGGGATTCTCATTTCTGAGCAATTATTTCCAGTAGAAAAACACTTTTGGCCAATTAAAGGAACCAACCATACCTGGAGTGTTCGGGCACTAACCACATACCTCTGTGTTTGTATAATACGTGCTCCATGTTGAACGCAGCATTTCCTGGCCCCCAATGTCCCACATTAGGAAATGGGTGTTTTTCACAACTATTTCTTCCACATTGCTGCCGATTGTGGGTGACGTGTGAACCACCTCATTCATCAGACTGTGAATGAAATCAAAGAGAGGGTTAGGCTTCCGCAGGTAACTGCATCCATTACACCCTGGCTGAAGCGTTAAGTTTATAAAATTCACGGACATATTTCTCAATACCCTAAAGGATCACATTCAGCCTAGGAATTGTACAATTCAACAGTAAATAATTTCAAATTAGTTAGTTGACAGCAAAGCAGTAGCTGGTACAAACTGCTCAATGACTCCCAGCAGTGCCGAGGACTTGTTCCATACTCAAGTACCAGAAATCCTGGTAGTATTTCTGCCCTCACCAAAGCAAATAAAAAGACCGTTTAATCTCTCTCGAATGCCACACTTAAAGCTCAATAATAATCAGAATGATTTACAGTAAGTTACAAGTTAACAAGTACCATATGGCCCCAAGTACCTAACTGTAGTTTGAAGTTATAAACCACATTATTGGACCTACAGCTATCTGTCCTGCCAGACTGTGTAGGATCAAAATTACTAGCTATTGAGAATGAAGTTGGACATACTCAATCTCCAGTGGAATGAACCGTGGAGGCGGGAAGGAAAACATAGCACGACGCAGACGCTGCTTCAGGATACGGATACCTTGCTAAATACACAAGTCTTCAAACCAAACTCATTAACCTGTAACTTTATAGACCCTGTAAAGTCATCCGAAAATCCATCATGTCAATGTTTGAACGTTACAAGCATTAGCCTCGTCAAACAGTAAAAGCAAGCAGCAAAGCACCTCTTGGTTGGACTGGTCAATCTTTCCTCCATTGATCTCCGGCACCAGAATGTTCTAATGTTCACCAACTTCTAGCTACACTGAAGACTGTACTTTCTAGACAACTAATTCTTATAAAAAGACCATTGAGGTAAAGGGTTCCTGCCAGGACAGAGACACCATAATGGAAGCGGAGGCAAAATCCAAGCCATTGGAATGTACTGTTTAACATTCAAACATCAATCTGCCACTATATTACTATATGCATATGTACAACACAAAAAGGCACCCAATTCAGAGCCCACAATTCACCAATTGTTCAATGCAATACCTTGATCAATGAACTTAGATTTGAAACATCAGGTTGCAGCAAAAAGCCATTTAGTGCTTCTGTAGTTTGGACTGTGAACAATCAATGCCGTTGTACTGGCTCCCTGCTTTTACGTTGCTAAAACTAGCTCTCTTATCCCGACAGTAAAATCATAGACCCGCAAAGGAACAAGGCTCTCCCTCAATCCCTCATTAGAAAAGGGAATAGTGCCAGGAGGACTGGCAGACAGATAATGTGAATCCTATATTTAAAAAGGGAGATAGAACAAGTCCAGGGAACTATAGACCAACTAGCTCATCAGCTATACGAAAGAAATTGGAATCTTTACTCAAAGATGCAAAAGAAAAACATCTAGAAACCGAAAATATAATAAAGGATAGTCAGCAGGATTTCAAAAGGGAAGGTCATGCTTGACCAAGCTTATTGAATTCTTTGAAGTACTAACAGAAAGGATAGACAAAGTTGTTGCAGCAGATGTAATATTTGGATTTTCATAAGCCAAAAGTCATAAGGTACCACATAGTAGACTCAGATACACAAATCACTAAAAATAGCGACGCAGGTTAATAAGGCCATAAAAAAGCACACAAAGCACGGGGGTTCAATTTAGAGGGATAGAATTGAAAGGCAGAGAAGTTATGTTAAACTTGTATAGAACCTTGGTTAGACCACATTTGGGGTGTTGAACAGTTCTGGTTTCCATATTATGAAAAGGATGTAGAGGCACTGGAGAAGTTGCAAAAAAGATTTACTAGAATGATACCAGAACTGAGACGTTATACCCATCAGGAAAGATCGAACAGGCTGGGGCTCTTTTCTCTAGAAAAGAGAAGGCTGAGGACTGACCTGATAGAGGTCATAAATATAAAATAGTTGCTAATAAAGCCAATAGGAAATTCAGGAGAAACTTCATTACCCAGAGAGTGGTTAGAATGTGGAACTCACTACCACAAGGAGTAGTTGAGGCGATTAGCATAGATAAACATGAGGAAGAAAGGAATAGAAGGATATGCTGATAGGGTTAGATGAATTCTAAGCTCTGGAATTCCCTCCACTTCTCTCCCCTCCTTCAAGACCTTCCTTAAACCTACCTCTTTGACCAACTTTTTAGTTACCCTTCCCAATATCCCCTCCTTTGGCTCGGTGTCAATTTTTGTCTGATAACGCTCCTATGAAACGCCTTGGGATGTTTTCCTATGTTAAAAGGTACTATATAAATGCAAGTTTTTTTTTGAATTTCCTGGTAGACTACATTCATTCCATTAGCTATACAAAAATAATCTCAACAAGTTTGTGCATACATCGAGATCTATTTGCACACAAGTAATGATGTACCTCAATTTAGAGCATACAAAGATACTAAAGCAGTTACCCAGAGACAAAACAAATATATAAATGTACTTACAACTGATAAAGGATGGTCGTTTTCCCTGCGTTGTCCAGCCCAACAATGATAACTTTGTGCTCTGATGGGGGAAAGGACAGACATACCATGGTTAAAGTTTAAATGCACCAAATCCAAACCTCTTTTTAAAAAAAAGATTTCTACTCTAGAAAGGTTGAGCAGCCTGGAGTACCATAAACCTCTATGCAAGAGTCCATCAAATATTCCAAGAACATGTAGTACTTTCCATCTGTCAACGAGCAGCAACATGTTCAGACACTGATATTGAATGCTCCTGCTGTACAAATATTCTTAGTGAATCAAAATATTTTCCCTGCCAGCTGCAGTTTTATACAAAGTAAACCAGGTGGCATCAACGACATAACTCAAACTCCACAAGTGTGAGGAAATTGATTGTCATAAGACAAGTGATGGTACTGGTCCCAGACATGTGTGCTGCCTAACCAAGGGTCCAGAAATATATAGTCCTGCAGCTAGCTTCCATTCCTCTTTGGGCAAGTACCTGTATTCCAGCATTCTATTGCACTAAATACTGGTACTCTTTCAGATGAGACATTAAACAGAGGCCCCGACTGCCGCCTCAGGTGGATGCAAGAGATCTCAGGGCACTATTTCGAAGAAAAGCAGGGGAATTCTCCTCGTGTCCTGGCCAATATTTATCCCTCAACCAACATCACAAAACAGATTATCTGGTCATCATTTTGCTGCTTGTGGCAGCTTGCTGTATGCAAGTTGGCTGCTGCGTTTCATACATTACAACAGTGACTATGCCTTAAAAGTACTTCATTGGCTGTGAAGCGCTTTGGGACGTCCTGAGGTTATGAAATGCGCTATATAAATGCAAGTCTTTCTTTCGTCCCTCCAACACACCACTACCACTTCGCCATCTTTAATTTGGAAGGGACACTGCAAAAGTCACCTCTGTACAGAGTTGCTTGGAGCAGGGGTTCTGAGCTTTTTGCCTTTGTGGGTCACACAGGGACACACCATGGAGCCTCAGGGACCACAAGGTTTAAATCCATGTTCCTATTAATTCGTATCTCAAATTGCTGACACACTGATATTGGTGTGCTGATTTAAGGTTTATCAGCCAGTGAGGCAGCTGTGCCAATAAAATCCCTTTCAAAAGCTCTAGACCCAAGCAGGACAAACCAGCAGATAAGAAACAAACAGAGACCCCACCATTTATAGCAGGTGAATTGGTGTTAACGCGATTTGCCCACTACAGGCAGTGGACAGTAAAACCAAAAAGTGAAGTAATCGACACATTTTGTTTTAAGAAACAGGCAGTCTGCATTTAGCAACTGCCTCTCGTAATTGTTAGCAGTTGCATCCAGAATCTCATCAATCAGGAGATAGCACTTTAACAATGTGTGAACAACTGACTGACGCTGCAATGGGGAACTACTTGAACTGCACAATTAACGTATGGTTGTTTTTGGAGTTAAGATGGATATTCCTGAACTGAATTTCCATTCGAAACTTTGCTGGTATTTTCTTCCCAAGTTTAACTTAAGCTGTAGCTGAGTCAGGAAAAAGTGTGCAAGTATTGCTGCGTAGCAGATGCCACAACCACCACTTGCTGCTACAGCAGTTTCTCTTCCCTCACTGTGCACATGTTGACCTATTATAGTTGCAGACATAATATGGCACATGCAAATACTCGACTCACTGCAGCACAACACCAAACCTACTGAAATATTAAAGGCCATCACATCCTTTGCAGATCCTGCTCTTTTATGTGAGCACATTAAATTAATATTTATAATTATCTGTACGATCAGTTTGACAGCTCATCAGCCTGTACTGTATCCAGTCCATCTCACCAGACCACATAACTCCTGTGTTCAGGGACCTTGCTCCCATGTCATTGCATGTACCACTCTGGAGTCAGTCACACGAGCAGAGTTTTGAACACTCCTTCCAGTTTCCTCTCCTACCTCTGAGCAACATGGACGAGACTGCCTCAGGTACAAAGTGGGGACCGAGACCCGCGTCCCACTGCTGTGGATGACCTTTATTTGGATTCTTGCCTTTCTGTTCGGTTAGCCTTGGGCTAGACTAGATTTATTTTTCCAGAAACCATGTGATTGTAAGCTTATAATTAAAGCTCACTGCAAAAAAAGTAATTGGGACCCACTGTGAAGTCGTACTATAGGACTCAAGTGCACACACAGAAATGTGGCAGCTGTGCTTGCGAATGTAATAAACAGCAACATTTGATAAAAGGCAAACCTGGCAGTAAGTGTATGTGACAACTATTCTAACAGAATTCTAAGACTGTACCACTATGAATGAAACGCTAATACCTGCAATTCCCCACAGGTTGGTGAGGCAGTGCAATGCAGCTGGACCATAGATATAGATCAGAATCATAGAATCTTATAGCACATGAGGCCACCATTCGGCCCATCGTGCTTGTGCCAGCTCTTTGAAAGAGCTATCCAATTAGTCCCACTCCCCTGCTCTTTCCCCATAGCCCTGTAATTTTTTTCCCTTCAAGTATTAATCCAATTCCCTTTTGAAAGTTACTAATGAATCTGCTTCCACCACCCTTTCAGGCAGTGCATTTCGGATCATAACTTGCTGCATTAAAAAAAAATTCTCCTCATCTCCCCTCTGGCTTTTTTGCCAATTACCTTAAATCTGTGTCCTCTGGTTACTGACCCTTCTGCCACTGGAGACAGTTTCTCCTTATTTACTCTAACAAAACCCTTCATGATTTTGAACACCTCTATTAAATCTCTCCTTAACCTTCCCTGCTGTAAGGAGAACAATCCCAGCTTCTCTCGTCCCTCATCCCTGGCACCATTCTAATAAATATGAAAACCAAACCCAGGATTTTGCAGGAGAAAGACAACTGCAAAAGGTCACGACTTGGTTTAAATTTTTCCAGGGGGTGTACGCTTTGCTGACAGACTTTTTTTTCTTTAAAAGCTACTAGCCATCTGTCACCATGACCCAATTGTGAAATCTGGAAACTCTCACCGCAAAAGCATTATCTTGTTCCTCAGCCCCGTGGCATGGTTTGAGGATTCCACTCTATCCCTCACGTGAAAGGAGGCTGCTGGCATTCAAACAGCAGCTGTCACCAGAGTGTACAGGCACCTCAAACAAAACCTAAACACTAACAGCTGTCCACACACACCCTCCATAAACAAATCAAATGAGACTGGTGTCAGAAGATTTGACTGAAAGGGAACACAGTAATTACAATCTTATCCACTTGCTGTACGTAGGTTACACACAACTTGCTTAAATATAGCTATCCTCCTTGGGCTCAAACATAAAAACCCTCGAAACAATCTTTAATTGTTCACCAAAATGGGTAGGTATTGCCTGACTGACAGCTGGTCCCTCCCAAAAAAAAGAGAATCCAGGGCCAAGATAACACTCCCCTCCCCCAGGCCATAGGAAAATCCAGGTGCAGAACAAAGAACTGGAATTACAAATAAGACACAGCTTCAGTCCCTCAATGCTCAGTGCAGTACTAAGGGAGTGCTGCATTATTAGGAATGCTGTCTTCTGGGGGAGACCTCAAATCAAGGGGTCCCATCTGCCTGCTCAGGTGGGTGTAAAAGATCCATTGGCACTATTCAAAGAGCAGGGAGCTCTCCTGGTATCATGGGCAACATTCAGCCCTCAACCAAACCAGACTGGCTGGTCACTTAACTGATTTGACTATGGGATTTTGTGTACACATTGCCCGTCACATTTGCCAACAAAACAAGTGACTACACTTCAAAAGTAATTCATTGGCTGTAAAGTGCTTTGGGACAACGTAAAGACACAATTGATGCTTTGGAACTGCAAGTTCTTTCTTTTCGTTCTCAATAGTTCGGTTAAGCCAGCTGCACAAACTGAGCTACACAAACCCAAAGGACCCAGGTGCAAATCATGTTCAACACTCATTGATCGCAGCCAGGGTGGTAGTAACAGTGCTATAATTGGACTCCGTTCCCCAGACTCTGCAGGAGGAGGGAGCGAAGAGGAAGAGACGCAAGGGTTCCCATGCCTGATTGCTCTCACCTTGATCAGTGCTGGAAAATGCACAAGAGAACACCAGTGACAACAGGATCAACCTTGACTCAGTCATCCTGCGTGATCAGGGAGCCAGTCAACATTACGTCTGGGTTCGTGCATGAAGAATGTCCACCTGGATGAGGTACCCAGTGCTTATGAAGCTGTACACTGGAACTCAGTGCTTTCAGGAGAAGGAAAACTTTTTCCCCCAAATTAAGTGACATCACACCTAGCAAAACACAGGATTCGGACAAAACAGTAAAAACTATCAGCCAGAGCAAAACAATTCAGTAGCACAAAAATAAAACCAGACTGTGCGATATTAATTAGGCATGAAGAAATGCTCCAGCATTGAGCAAATACATCTGTCAGGATGTGGAGAAATCCTGGATGTCTTACAGATGTGTGCTAACTGCGAAAACATGGCTCTTTAGGTAATCTGATAACTGTCAAAGAAAGGATTAGTCAGGGTCAGAGGGTCAGCTCAGTGAGGGTTTTTACTGCTAGGTAATTAACCCTTCACAATGTACTATAGCAGCCCACAAGAGGTCAATAGACCAAAACCCTTGGGCAGGGGGGAGGAACAAGCACCTCCATCCCTGCCATATATCGACTCACACCTTGAAGCTAAAGTAATCAAGAGATTAAACAAACAACATTTTCTACAGTTTACAAGAGAGCTAAGAATTACAAGTGTCAAAGAGCTTGTGCACCAATGCCTCAAGCCAAGACACAGCTAATAAGACGTTGGACGCCAGCATTGATATGTTCAGGTGCACAGGAGACCAGTAATGATTCAACTCAAAGTATTTGGCTTTCCAAATACAAATCAAAAATATACCATTGTTGAGAACCCAAGGCTAAGAGTCAAGGACAATAGTGTAGGGGACCATCAAGGATAAAAAGAGCAGGAGAGAAGATTAGGTAAATGATGCTTGGGTTTTAAAAGCCCATCAATTGGAGAAAGGAGGAAGAGTGAAAGAAATCTTTGACAGCTGCTCAGAAAATGAGATTTTAATCCAGCTGCAAAAAAAATCACATGATGCAAGCATGGACACTGAACCAAACTTCTAACAGCTATTAAATTCCACAAATTGGTAATCTCACTAACTATAAAGGAGGCTGGTGCGGCAGGATGCGAACTTCGCTCTGATGCGGTCGGTGTCTCTTGAAACATGGGGTTGTACGGCAGATCTGTACACTGCTCCTGGCCTGCACTATCAATTTAAAATTGCTTGATGTAAAAGGTGGATGTCATGATGGAAAAGTGTGCCCGCCTCCAGCATTGGTATTCACCTTGATCCTCACGTGAAAAGTGACCACTTTCATCTTTCTATTGGCTTAAGCAGTGCACAGATGGAACTATTCAATTTAGACTATTCGCGGATGAACGTGCAATTTGCAGCAACAGAATCACTGAAGTATTCTGTATTAATGCCATCCCCAATGCTAATTCAGCTCCTTCACATCATCACGCTCAGGAACTCCAGTGACACATTTAGTTTTATATTTGTGTAAAACTTCAACTAGTTTCTGGACTGTGATATCCGTACACTGTTCTGTTTTCACAATCAGACTGGGGAGCTGGTCTCTATAGGCATGCACTTTTATATAGAGTCCCATGGAGAGCAAACACATGGGACTAGCTCCCAAAATTTATATGACTAAAACCAGCTTCCTTAGCAGAACTGAAAGGATCACTTCTGTACTGAACAATGACAATCATGCAAGGTTGGCACTCGGTTTTTTCCTCTTTTACATTAGACTAAGAATATTTAAGGCAGTTCCTTTAATTTCATGGTGCAATGACAACTCCCAGCTCAGTCTCATGTGAGACATGAAAACATATCTATAGCCAAAGGCTAGGGCAAAAATGTTGCTCTGATAAAAGAAACCCTGAGTCATAGCAATCACCTCCAGTCAGATCCCCAATAAAGTGAGCCATCACACATTAGAATAGAATGTCAAAATAAAACAGGGGAATTCAAGAGACCCAACAGTAAACACCCACATTTTTGTGGGTCTTCTGACTGGGCATTCAGTCACTACTTAAATCAAAATGCAGTCAGATTTTTATAACTGTTTACCCTCAAATCTGTAGCTTCCAGTCTCCAATGATGGTCAGTTTGGAGCAGCTACGAAGAGGAAAGCAGCAAACCTAGGTCACAGATCTCCCATTCGGATGCCTGAATCAAATGCAAAACTGTTAACCCACCCTCAGCCTTGTAACAGCTCGGTGAAACGACGAACATGCTCCAATCAAAAACCAAAGATCACAGGATGAAATCCGGGCGCTACCCATGTCAGGCACAGAAGTAAACATGGAGCAAGAATCAAACACTTCCCTCAGCGGCAAGTCTAGAATCAGCTTTGCCAGGAAAGTCACTTTGTACCAATGATGTCCATGAATGCAGGAAAATTTCTGTGAATTAACATTTAACACCAGTTATTTTCAGACTGTAATCTTTCAGAGTGTGCCTAACTGTCCATTTTTGGACCAGATTAAGTGGGCTGTACAGAAATCAGAAATGTAGAACCCTTGCTTTAAAAAAAAACTTAATTCTGTATATTAGGATATGCATATGGTTTTGAAAGAATTTAAAATACAAAAGACATTAGATAATCTGAACCCAAACTAAAGCACAGAAACAGGCCGTATGGCCCAAGCCATTGTTTATGCTCCATGCGAGCCTCCTCACACCCCTCTTCATCTAATCCTATCAGCATATTCTTCTATTCCTTTCTCCCTCATGTACTTACCTAGCATAGATGCATTTAAGGGGAAGCTATTCACCTCAACTACTCCCTGTAGTAGCAAGTTCCACATTCTAACCACTCTGGGTAAAGAAATTTCTCCTGAATTGCCAGTTGGATTCATTAGTGACTATCTTATATTTATGACCCCTAGATTTGGGCTCCCCCACATCTTCCCCTGTCCAATTTGTCTTGTGGGGGTTGGGAAGAGAAAAGACAAGTAATTCTGGTGCTACTCCAGGCTCAATATGGGCAGAATGATTATAGCTGTTTCAATTATCCTAACTTACCAGATCTAGGCTATATATTTTTTTAAATCCCATGCTGCATATCGCCAAAGGAGCAATTCAACTTCTAATCTTCCAAATACAATCAGTAATGAAGCTCACCTGATGCAAGGGATTTGAAGTGTGCAACGGTGCAGAAAATTGGCAGCAGCTTCTATGCCAAGCAACTAATCATTACCAGCATGGCGTCCACTGCCAAGGTGGCTATTCACTCCAGCACCTAGGATTTGTGTGAATGATGCTGTGCACTGGAGGTCAGACAGATCACTTCAGAGCTGTTCACACCTCCATGCACCAGTACGGCCAAAGCATTCATGCCTACAGAGGATGCAGACGATTAATTGAAATACTGTGATCCCTTCAACAGATTTCCAAAGCTGTGACCACAACTGGCAACGGTCCTGTTTGCAAAGTTCTTGGAAACACAAGAGGCAGGAGTCAGATGAACATGGCTGGAGGAAGTTCAAGGCATAGGATGGGGTAAATCATGGAGGGATCTAAACACAACAGGAGCCAATGTAAGTCAGAAAGGACAGGATTGATGGGCAATTCGTGCAGGATAGGATATGAGCAGCAGAGTTTTGGATGAATTGACATTTATGGAGAGTGGAGAATGAGGGGCTGGGTTGGAGAGCATAAGTAATAGAGTCCCTTGGAGATTCTACTGGCTTAGGGACCTGGCACCAGGGGTTTCTCAAACTCAACATAAACTAGGGGAACACCAGACAAAACCTGAATGCAGTACAAATGTATATTTCACTGCACACCGAACACCAAGGTAATTAAGTGATTCTCAAGAGTGGTGAGGAGTTTCAAGTACTTTCCAAGATTCTATACAGTCAAAAGTGTAAACATCCCAGAACTGCTTAGTGCTCCAAGTGAGAGCACACCACAGTGCAACCTTGACTGTAAGGGGAGGTGGTATAGAAAAACAAGGCTATAGAGCAATCTGGGCTCCACAATTTAATCAGTCAACCAGGTATATATTTGTTAAGGAGATATGCAGTGCCAGTTTTAACCCCCTTCAGTGCCAGATCATTTGCTTAGTATGGAGAATCCTAGGCAAGTTGAAGCAACCCATCATCAATGTGACATGACAGGCAGATTCAACAGAACTCCAACCTAAGTGGGTAATGAAACATTGACAAACAAATGTAAAAATGATACCTGCTCAAAAGGTTTAAAATTACAAACAAATTCAAATTTGCATCTGCTCTCAGTAGGGTGTTCCACTAATGTGAGCCTTTATTCAATAGTGCCACCGGCATGTGGGTCTTGCACAGTCGGCCTCAACAAAGTAAACACCAGATTCACGCCAGGCCCCGCAGCCAGGAAAAACTAGTAAAATTACAGGTTCTTCTCCTTCCTCCTTCCTCCTTCCTCCTCCCACCCCCACCACCAGCCTTGCGAATCCAGTAAGTTTACTTTGGTGATGCTCCTGGTTGCCTAAAATGGACACATCTGGAGTCAGTGGGAGCTAGCCCAATATAAAATTGCAGGGCTATGGGGAAAGAGCAGAGGAGTGGCACTAATTGGATAGCTCTTTCAAAGAGCCAGCACAGACACAATGGGCCAAATAGCCGCCTTCTGTTCTGCAAGATTCCAAAATCAGCTACAGACTGAACCTCAATTACAACTACAGCACTCTTGTTCCAACAAGGAAAACCCTGGCACAGGCAGAATTTCTGTATGGCAGCTTGAAAAGCAACATTAAATTTTGACGTCAACGTTGGTCATCCACTCTAGCCACTGGTGATACGGAGTGAATAGAAGGCGGAATAGTCAAGTGTACAAATTGGCTGCCATGTTTCCCTAGTGACTACACTTCAGAAGTACTTCATTGGCTGTAAAGCACTTTGGGACGTCCTGAGGTCATGAAAGGCGCTATATAAATGCAAGTCTTTCTTCCCAGTCACTGTGCAATGACTGTGAATGAAGCACAAGGTGTGGAAAAGAAGTAGTTTAAAGAGGTAGAGGAAAATAAAATTGTATAACTGGTCAATATACACTGCCCCCACCCAAATATTCCCAAGATTCATCTCTTCTGATGCATGCAATAGAAAGTATGGTTGGCTGGAAGTGCATGCCCAGAATATTAGTCCACTCCGATTTCTATGTAGAGATTGCGGCGTGTGGAATGTTGTAGCAATCTTTCCTGTTTAAATCCTGGCTTTTTAAAAAAAAACAAATAGTACAGTATAAATTACAGTCCTGTCATTCCCAGATTATCCTTTGGTTTCAGATAATACAAATTCCGAGGATGACTTTGCTTACAGTGGGCTTCATGGCACGGTCAGTGCGCTATGCTTTAGTGTGTGATCATATTCATTCTTTACGATTGCTATATAACCTTGCCAAGTTTAGTTGGGAAATTTTAAGAGCTGAATAATTCTTGCCTGCTGATGCCCTCGAACAGGTGGAGGAGATAGGGACGTACTAGATCAGAACAAGACAAAAGGATATCATTAACGTGTCTTTTCTCTTTTCAGATGCCAACTTACTTGCTGTGTACGTCCAGCATATTCTCTCTTCCAACCCCCATGGCTTGAAGCCACATCAAAACCCAGAGGTACGGCAGAACATACAAACAATGGATTTTCAACAGAAAAGATCTATTTTTTTTTGTAAAAATATATGCGAGGGGTATATTCAAGGCTGTAACATTCAAGCCATCCACTTTACAATTTCAGCTGCCCACCAATTAATAGGGTTAGTACTGTAGAGGTTATGGTACCTGACTAGCATCCCAGACAGAGTTCAAATCCCACCCTGGCAAATTGTGAAACTGAATTCAATAAAATCTGGTTGTTTGTGGTGCTAGCGCCAATGATCCATGAAAGCTGCTCGACTCTCCCCTATACCATTTGTTCAAAAAGGTTTTATCTTTCACTATGTGTTTCCAGCACAAGTCAGAAATTGTATTACCGGAAAGAAGACGTAACTTTCCTTAAACTTGAAGTAATTGTATCGCAATCTTTAATCCTTTTGTACGAGAGCCATCAGTGACATGGACTGACATCCACCACCAATACAAAAAAAACCTTTTGTGAAACTGAAACAGTATACGTTATGCTAGAAACCAGGATTACAGTCCAATCTCAGGGGTCAGGTGATATGTAAAAGCCACTCAGGTTCTCCGCCTTACTTTTAGGACGTTTTAACGCCTCTATTCACAGGACCCCATACTCTTCACTGTATGCAACACAGTTGTCACAATAGATCACCACAGGTCCTTCACTTCAAGTACAGAACAATTTCATTTGAAACCCAAGAGCATCAGTATCTGGAGATGCGCCAGTGGAGCTCGCCCTAGGTACAAAACCCGTTAGTTGACAATTTAAAATAATTGCTTACATTTGCATACAAACCACAGCAAAACAACTACATCAAGATATGTCACCTTGGCAAACAGGACATGTTCAATGAGTCACCCATGCAAGTTTTACATCAAGATATATGCATATCACTCACCAAAACTTACGTCAGACTGGCAGAGATGAGCAAAATAAGATAGTATTTTAAATTTCACCTTCCCTTCACCCCTACCACCACCTTCTTGAAGGTACAATGCAATCAACTTCTATCAAATGAATCTGGATTGATGTGGAAGGGATCAAATGTTATACCGAATGCTGTGGCTCCAGACCTGCTGAGACCATGAAAATATCATCGGAGGAATGCAACTGGTCAGGGTTAAGTAACAGTTTATAACACCAAATTGGTGGCCTGGAATTCTCCCTCAATTGCTGCTCAAGGTTAGTGAGCAATTTCAAGTCTTGTGTGTTTAATTCAGTTCCTTCAAAAGACTGTTGGGGAGAATCCAGGGCCCTTCTGAACGGCTGGGCTCAACAGTCTGCCCAACCTTTTCTTGTTCACATTATTGTGGCAGACATAATATCCTACCCCATTCACACTGCAACTTGCACTGTATTCACATCACATCACAGCAGTAGTGCAATATGCACGAGTATCAGTTCAGGTTAACTGGTGGTCTCTAGGGGTCAGCATTGCAACTCAGTGGGAGTAAGTGAAGTTGAATAGAACTTTTCCTGTGTCTTGGGTGGAATGTTTACACTTAAAATTAAACAGCTGGTTATTTTACTCTGGTTTTGATTACAAGTCTAGAGTACTCGGAAAATGGGATATTACAACTTTTAAACAGCAAATTAGAGGCAATGCAACATGCATTCCTCACAAGCAGCTTTTAAAAGGAACGTCAATTAGAGCTTTTTTAACAGAAAATAAATCAGGTGATGGGCAAAACTGCCTCATTGTCACATCTCATTGTGGGGGGGGGGGGGGGGGGGCAGGAATTCCCACCTATAAATAATTTTAGCAAAAATAATTCAGTGCAAGTACTGAACAAGTTTTTCTGTGCCAACCTTTTCCAATGGAATTATTAATTTCATCCCCCAGCTGAGCTGAAGACAGGCTGACTGGGTTATGGAATGGATTACCTGCCTCTCCATCACCTTCAATCACAATGCACACAGTGTCCCATGTAACACAAGCTACCAGGGAAATGAGATCCAGCTGCCATTGGGCATGGAGAAAATCCACCATCTGCTTAGCCTATCCACGTGGAAAAAAAACAGCAGCCTTGATGGGTAGCAGGATTTTTTTTAAAAACTGTTTCTTCTAATAAATTGGATCAAAGGGTCTCATTGCTGGCAGCAGCATCGCAGATACTGCTATTACCGACTGTGCTAATTCACACCTGCAAAATTCCAAAGTATTTTATAAAGTAGAACGCAAAAGTATTCAGATCTATGCAATTGGGGAAAGATTCAGTAAACCCATTAAGTGACGATGAACCTTTCTAATCTCCACTCAACAAAAAGTAACTGTTCGTTCAGAAAGGTTTCCTACATTACAACAGTACTTAATTGGCTGTAAAGCACTTTGGGACGTCCTGAGGTTGTGAAAGATGCAAGTTTTCCTTTATGTGCAAGACTGGTAGTGTATAACATTAAAACATGTACAGTTAATTCAGAACAAATTTAAGTCTAGCTTTCAAAATCCTAGTTTCATCATAGTGGACTAAACACTTAAGTTATTGAATCAATTTAATTCCGGATTGGTGCGCCTTGATCTTGAGATTCTGAGACTGATTATTTAGCCCAATTTTCAAAAGTTTTTGAAGGTCTACTTTGAGGCAGATTTTAGATGAAATAACTGTTGAAAACTAATGTATTTGTGGCATTATATTTCTTATATCACAGAGAGGCGGGGGGGCAGGGGGAAAGAGAAACTTAAATCACTAAGTCTGTTTAGCAACTCCCTGCAAGGCTTCACGTTTATAATAGGTTTGTTCCACAGCTGTAACAGGTGCCAGGTTTAAGTAGTTATTTGAATGAATGGGTGCTTTATTATACTAAAACCCCCTCCCTATAACCAATGCTCCATTGTACCATCAAATTTGCACCAATTACATCACAATAGCCAATCCTTCAATGTAGACATTGTCACACCAACGCAGAGCCCAGCAACAGCATCCGACCCGACAGCCTCTGCTGACTAAACAAACTGACCAACAAGGCCCAGCTTCATTATCCCCCACCTTGCACGAAAACCAACTTTCAGCTGGCTCACTGATCCTAAAATTCACTTGACAGACAGTCCACAAGTACATAATTTTAAAAACGGTGATTCTAAAAATGGGAATTAAAATATATTTTTACAGGGAGAGGCCTGAAACATAAAGTGTTGATACTCTTTCATTCCATAATTCAAGGTACTTTGAGCCTCAAGAGAGATTTCAACCTATTGGTCTTAGGAACTCTCTCTCTCACAGACACACACAAAAACATCAATCTCACCTCAAGTATTCAGGAGACACTAAAGTACTCACAATTTCACTCTCCACCCGAACACTCCCATTCTCTCCCTCCTAACTCCCAGGTATCCATTACTACACAACGAATAGCCCAACACTGATTACAGATACAAAGTTTAATTTGCCACAACACAAGTCTCAAAATTTCTTCCCAGCTTCTGTCCGAGCATTTCAAAAGTTGATTTAAACACGTGAAAAAGTACAATTTAAAAAAAAAATTAAATCCCAAATCCACCACACAAACTTCTTGGGTGTCAGAACATCTCAGTACACGAATGTTGTATTTTTTTTAAAAAAACACACACACGATGTTTCAACTTTCGTTTCTATAAAAAAGTAACCAAAAAAAAAAGTTACTATAATGGAGAAGATGCGACACTGTATCCAGCAGTGTCTCTAGACACATCTGGATGGACATTTCTCTTGGATTGGAGACCTCACTCTCGGTCCCTTGCACAAAATAAAAAACAAAACAAAAAAGCACATCGGAATCAGATTCTCTTGTATTTAAAAAGAAAGAGAGTGTGAGGCGGGTCCGGAGTCAGTTAGTTGAATCCAGGAACTTGGCAGCCGCCTCTTGAGCCCCGGAGGCGGCGGCGGCGGGGCGGCGGCGGGAGGAGGGGAGGGGGGGTGCTGTCACTGCACAAAGCCGGTGGGTGGGTTGGGATCCTTACCTTGATTACAGAAGAGTCCCATCAATTTGGCCAGGAACATCCCCATCTTACTCCGTCCGCTTCTGGATGCCACGGGATCCACTGGAAACGAGACCCAAACAAAAGAAATTTTTTTAAAAACACCCCCCCCCCCCAAAAAAAAAACCAGGGCCCCGAGTAGATTCCTTATTTTTTTTTGTTTGTTCCTCGAGTTTTATTTTCAACCAACTGCCCCCCCACCCACCCCACTTCCACCTTCTTTCTCTGAGGCCTACTCCAAAAAAAAAGACAATCCACCGGTGTTTATTTCAATCCAATGCGGGGTTGAGGGCCGTCAAGTGCCGGACGCGTTGCCCACCGAGACCCGATTTGTGGTGGTGGTAGGGGGGGGGGGGGCGGGTGAGAATGGAAAGAAAGCTCCAGGAAAAAAAAAAACGCTGCCGATTTTTAAGAATAAATATTCCGGGGAGAAAATAAAATGTAAAAATTTCCTAAGTGCTCGGCGCGGCACTGAGGCCCTTGCGGCAGCTTCGAGCCCAGTCTCACCATGAGGAGCCGCTCCGCTCCGCTCTACGCGCCTGTCTGGCGGTGACTGCCGGAGCCGCCGTCTCCTCTTCCCTATTTAAAGCCTCCCTCCCCCTCCTGCGCATGCCCCGCCGGCCCCAGTCTGCCAGACCCCGCCCTCTTTTGGAGATGATTTCGAAGCTGATTGGCTGTGATGCGATGAATATTTATACCGGCAATGAATATTCATCATCGTTATTATAACGAGCTTCTGTGCCTGGGCTTCAAAGGGTAAGGTTATGAGGCTAGCTTGCATGGACCAGGCTTGTATTCCCTTGTATTCCGCACCCATGAGGGCGGCCTCAACCGGGATCTTGGGGTTCATGTCGCGCTACACGTAACCCCACCAGCGGGAATAAAAAGTTTTCTGTTTTTAATACAACTGGTCATTCTCTCTCTTTATAGAATCATAGAAGTTTACAACATGGAAACAGGCCCTTCGGCCCAACATGTCCATGTCGCCCGGTTTATACCACTAAGCTAGTCCCAATTGCCTGCACTTGGCCCATATCCCTCTATACCCATCTTACCCATGTAACTGTCCAAATGCTTTTTAAAAGACAAAATTGTACCCGCCTCTACTACTGCCTCTGGCAGCTCGTTCCAGACACTCACCACCATTTGAGTGAAAAAATTGCCCCTCTGGACCCTTTTGTATCTCTCCCCTCTCACCTTAAATCTATGCCCCCTCGTTATAGACTCCCCTACCTTTGGGAATAGATTTTGACTATCTACCTTATCTATGCCCCTCATTATTTTATAGACTTCTATAAGATCACCCCTTAACCTCCTACTCTCCAGGGAAAAAAGTCTCAGTCTATCCAACCTCTCCCTATAAGTCAAACCATCTTTCGGATGTTTCTCTCTCTCTCTCCCTTTCTGTCTTTGGTTCTGGCCGTTTGTATATTCAGTAGTCTGGTATCTAATGTTCCTCTGTCTGAACACTATTCAATTCATTTGATTGCCTTGATAACAGGCAGTTGGAAAGATTATCTGTAATCACCAGGCATTGTTCTGTGACTATATATGCGGCAATTTTCAAGGAATCCAACACTCACCTGACGAAGGAGAAAGCCTCCGAAAGCTTGTGATTTTCAAATAAAACTGTTGGACTATAACCTGGTGTTGTAAGATTCCTTACATTTGTAATCCCTTGAAGGAGACTAACCAGGACGTTAAATGTACCACCCCAGCCTTTGCCGACCACATTGCAATTACGAGTAATTCTCACTCCGCAATGATTGAAAATTTAATGATACTTGAGTCATTCTGTAAGAAAACTGGGCTAGAAGTAAACACCAATAAGACCGCAGGTTTTCACCAAAAAGGAAACCTTCCTGTACAACCACAGGGCTAAATGGCAGATGGACGGTAAAGAATTTATAGCCCCGGGAAGTATACAAAAGTATTTCAGTGCACGTATAGACCCATGGGCGGGAGTAACGGAAGACAAGTGGATTACAAAGCTAGAAAAATGGATCAATAGCCAAACTTAAACCAACTCAAAGGATCAAGATACTTAAGACCCATATGATTCCTAGGCTGTACGACCACCTTACCCTCACCGAGGCATCATAAAACACCCTCGTTAATATAGACAGGTCAATCAGAAAAACAGTCAAAGAGATAGTACACCTGCCAAATGATATCCCAGATGATGTACTATACTCGAGAAATCGAGGCGGGGGATTGAGCCTCCCAAAATTAGAGATTCATAGAAACATAGAAAATAGGAGCAAGAGTAGGCCATTCGGCCCTTCGGGCCTGCTCCACCATTCAAAATGATCATGGCTGATCGTCTAACTCAGTACCCTGTACCCGATTTTTCCCCATATCCCTTGATCCCTTTAGCATTAAGAAATATATCTATCTCCTTCTTGAATACATCTAATGACTTGGCCTCCACTGCCTTCTGTGGTAGAGAATTCTACAGGTTCACCACCCTCTGAGTGAAGAGATTTCTCCTCATCTCGGTTCTAAATGGCATACCCTGTATCCTGAGACTGTGACCCCTGATTCTGGACTCCCCAGCCATCGGGAACATCCTCCCTGCATCTAGTCTGTCTAGTCCTGTTAGAATTTTATAATTTCAAATCCCATTGGCAATAATACTCAAATTAGAAGCCTTGGAGAACTCCAGTGATCTGGTAATTAGAGCTTATTCATTTACAGAGGACAGGACAACGAGGATACCATCTCGAGGCTTAAAAGCCTGAAAGCCCTCAGGGAGGTGTCTGAATACCTGGATTCAGTAAGGAAAAAACCAAAGAAGAAAAATCACGAACGGGAGACAGAGTTAGAGGATATGGTACGAAATATTATACCAGAAGAGCTACAAAGAAGGGCCAACAAAGCAATAAACATATATGCGGAATGGAGGAGCTGGGAGTACCACAAGTGGGCCAAACTAGAATATCAAAGATCTGGCATTGAATACTATCATAATGATAAAACCTCTAACGAATGGATTAAATTAAGGGTTGGGGATGAAGCAATCACAATTCATAAAAGCTTTACTAATGAAATCTAACCTTTCTCCCACCAGATACACGTTATCGCTCGGGAGAACTGGATCAACTGAAATGTGCAGAAGATGTGAATTGTCAAACAAAACCATTGCACACACTTCAGGGAAATGCCTCTCAGTTTAAAAAGCCCAAATTAAGAGGCATAACAAAATCCTAGAAAAACTTAAAAATAAAGCAAGTATCTATGGCTGGGCATCATTTACAGAGCCAAGACTTAAATCAACTGATGGGGTTCTATGGAAACCCAATGTCCTGTTCCAAAAAGGCAAAGATGTAGCTGTAGTAGATGTCACAATTCATTGTGAGAATAAAGATAAATCATTAGAAAAGGCTTGGATTGAGAAACAAGAGAAATATAAAATGCTGGAGCCCGCCATCAGAAAATTGACAGGCGGAGACAATATTAAATTCTTTGGCTTCGTAATAGGTGCAAGAGGAAAATGCTTAGAACAGAATAACACCCTGATGACATTTCTAAACATCAACCACTACAAGACCTTTGAGATTCAAACGTCAAGATTAACACTGCAATTGACACTAGAAATCCTATAAACCTTTAGTGACAAAGACAACACCCAATAGACCTATCTTAGTTACCCTGTTTTTCTTCTTGTTTAATTAAAGTTGTTCTTAGTAGTACAATGTTAATGAATAATGTACTTCACTACGTTTCTTTGGCAGGCATACATTGTTATTCTGTTCATTAAAAGTAATTAAATGCACAAACATCGATGATGACATGGGTAGTAGGTATTTATTGACATTAACCTAACGCCCAATAGGCCCGGTTCACTTTCTGTTGCTGTTGGACTTCAACGCTTGGTGAAATTTTGAGACTCAGTGATAGGACTTTCCCCTAACCATTGCCCCCCGCCCTCACTCTTCCCCACCCCAGCACCCACTGCCCCCGCTTTGACTGTGGTGTCACTGGATTTGACTACGTGGACGAGCCACCGTAAAGACCTCAACCAGATCACTTTTTCTTATTTTTCAAAAAAAAATGTTGAAATATAAAAAAGTGATCTAGTTGCAGTGTTTAAGGTGATTAAAGGAATTGATAGGGTAGATAAAGAGAAACTATTTCCTCTGGTGGGGGGAGTCCAGAACAAGGGGGCATAACCTTAAAATTAGAGCTAGGCCGTTCAGAGGTGATGTCAGGAAGCACTTCCTCACACAAAGGATAAAGGGTAGTGAAAATCTCTCCCTGTTGAGGCTGGGGGTCAATTGAAAATTTCAAAACTGAGAGTTTTTGTTAGGCAACAGAACCAAGACGGGTAGATGAAGTTATGATACAGATCAACCATGATCTAATTGAATGGCGACACAGGCTTGAGGGGCTGAATGGCCTATTCCTGTTCCTATGTTCTTATGGTACAACATAGGCCATTTCTTAATAAAACCATGAGGAGACACTAGGTTGCCCTGGTGTCACAAGCAGAAAAACCTAAAAAAAGTGCTAAATAAAGAACTAGTATCCAGTATGCCCTCCAATCCCAGCGGAGTACAAGGTAGGTAGAATGCCCATTGAAGCCTTTAGATAACAACAACAACTTGCATTTATATAGCGCCTTTAATGTAATAAAAACGTCCCAAGATGCTTCACAGGAATGATTATCAAACAAAAATTTGACACCGAGCCACATAAGGAGATATTAGGACAGGTGACCATAGTGCTTGGCCAAAGACATACGTTTTAAGGAGCGTCTTAAAGGAGATGGGAGGGGTAGAGAGGCAGAAAGGTAGAAAGTTGATCCGGGCAAATTATTAGTTAAATAGGAAGTGATGAAGTCTGAGGAAAATCAGACAAACTTATTTTTCTCCAATGTGCAATGGGGGAATGGGGAATACATTGGACAGTATAAATCAGTTCAATCAGTACTTTCTCAAAGAGATGGGATTGAGGGATAGGAGGAAAAGGCAGACAGATAAAGTTCATCTTCCCAAAATGGTCAGTCTTGTTGGGACCCATGACCCTTTCCTGTTACTAAAAAAAAATGGTATGTTATTGTAAACTGTTGAGCAAGTTCCTGGCAGATTCTTCACACCTGCTAGCAAATCTTTGCTAAGTACCGATTGTTCCTTTTTTACGTGGAGAAAAAAACCCAAGAGTGAGTCCAAAGCTTGTGTGGGATGCCAACAAGGTTGATGAGCAGTAGAGAAGACAAGGGGAATCACAAAGCTGTGATTGGTTATAGGAGCTAGGCACTGAGGCAAGACCCAACTTCTCCGATGCCCTCCTCTCCATCTCCTGATGTCCCCGCTACTTGTCCATAATATCTTTGATATCCACAACCAGTTCTGCTCATCCTACATCATATCATTTTCTTTCCATTCAGTCTTTTCCCAGGTCAGGCCCATTCAATCACTTTCTGAGGGTAGCTAACATCTATATTCCAGTTATGAAAGTCTGATTATACAGAAAGCATTTTCTCACTACTCAAACTTATTGGATATAAATGAGATTATATAGATACAAAATTTATAAAAACAAAAATGCTTTACAAAGGGACTTTGGCCTATTCTATTAACGCTTGGTCTGAGGAAAGATACACATCATCCTTAATGCTGGCCCTGAAGTGAAAAATGAAAAATTTCAATTGAGGATATGACAGTCCTCTCATTTATTTCTAGATTCGATTGTCTTGCTGGGATATGCGCCGGCTGCAGTCAAGAGGTTGGATGGCCAGTCCTCATACGGTCAGCAATGGCACTCTGTGTCGGCCTCCAGGATGTGCAGGAGAAAAACTCGTGAACAATACTTGCTCAGGTTAGCCATTGGGGCAGGTGTTCCATTTCCTCATATCCCCCTTGCCGCATGGCTGAGACTTTGAGGGACACGACCAAACCTGCAATCTGGAACTGCCCTTTCGCGACTTGACAAGGCATTTCCTTTGTACTAAAATATAGCACCATCAGGATATCCCAAAGTGCTTTACAGCCAATGAAGTACATTTTGAAGTGTGGTCACTCTTGTAATGTAGGAAACACGGCAGCCAATTTGCGCACAGCAAGCTCCCACAAACAGCAATGAGGTAAATGACCAGATAATCTGTTTTAATGATGTTGATTGAGGGATAAATACTGGCCAGGACACCGGGAAAACTCTTGTGCTTTTCTTCAAATAGTGCCATGGGATCTTTTACATCAACCTGAGAGGGCAAACATTTTAATGCCTCATCCAAAGGCAGCACCTCTGACAGTACAGCGCTCCCTCAGCACTTGTACTGAAGGGTTGGCCTAAATTACTTGCTCAAGTCTCTGGAGTGGGGAGATTTAAACTAATGAATTGTCCCCCCCCGTAACAATTTGGTGTTGTCCTGTTATTTTTATTATTTGTGAGGGAGAGTGAGAGACAAGAATGGTTTCTGTGAAGCAGTGTTTCTCTGGGGGATGGGGGAGGGGGAGGGGGAGGGAGACTTCCTCTTACTTGGCTTAGCCGAGTGATGTCACCAGTGGCCAACTACTCAAATTGGCTTTTTCCAGCATGGAGCAAGAGACTGATTGTGGGTCGGAAAGGAGAGAAGAACAACTCTGTCATTACATTATTGGTGGAAGCTTCCTCAATGGTTTGGTGGATAAATCCAACTGGTGTGGTATTGAGCAATAGGGACCATGATGGTCTTAGGTTTGACCATTCATCTATGTTGAGCTCACTGATCTCAGCCCTAGTGGCTGTAGGGTTGGTACAGTTGTGGCTCTGGAATAGGGAAGGCAACTATCAACTGGGTTTTCCACTCAAGATTGTTATCCAGTACTTCTGATGGGAAATGCGTTTGTGTGAATGTCAGGTGGGAGAAGTTTATGCTTATTTGTGATGTTCTCCATCAAAGAAAAGCCTACCAGCTTGGCTCAGCAGTAGCACTCTTGCCTTTAAATCATCGGAACATAGGAACAGAAGTAGGCCATTCAGCCCCTCGAACCTGTTCCACTATTCAATTACATCATGGCTGATCTACTTGTCATATTCCACCAATCAGAGAATGAACCCTTTATTCCTGCTGTCTGTCTTCTACCTCCCAACCAATTACCGACCCATGTCACAAGGTCACTCCCAGTTCCGTGAGCTCTTATTTTTGCTAATAATCTCTTGTGTGGAACCTTATCAAATGCCGTCTAGAAGTCCATATAAACAACCTCCATAGACACTCCCCTATCCACCACGCTAAAGACCTCCTCAAAAAATTCAACTAGATTGGGCAGATATGACCTATCCTTCACAACTCTATGCTGACTCTCTTTGATCAACTGATACCTGTCTAAATGCTCAGCCGCTCTGTCTCTGATGATAGATTACTGTAACTTCTCCACAATTGATATTAAACTGGCAGGTCTCTAGTTACCTAGTTTTTCCCTTTCTCCCTTTTCAGTAGGTTGTGGTTTCAAGGCCACTCTCCAGGACTGAGCAGATAATGTATGCTGGTACTTCATGGCAGTTCTGAGGGAGTGCAGCACTGTTGGACGCACTATCTTTTGGCTGAGATGTTAAACTGATGCCCTATTCATCTGCTCAGGTGGATGTAAAAGATCCTGCGGCACTCTATTTTGAAGATGAGGGAGCTCTCCGATAGCCTCGGACAACATTCATCCCAGAACCAACACCACCAAAACAGATTACCTGGTCATTGCTGTTTATGGTACATTCCTGTGTGCAAACTGGCTGCTGTGCTGGTCTAGAAAACAACAGTGACTGCACCTCAAGAGTAATTCATTGGCTGGGAAGTTTGGGACATCCCGAGGACATGAAAGGCGCTATATAAATGCAATTGCAATTGCGTTTTGTCTGTCTTTCTTCTCTACCAACACTCTCTGTCTACATTCGCACACGAGGAATGGCCACTTGAGTGAGATACTGAAAGGTGGCTGGTTCTCATGGACTTGAACCTCAGCAGGAGTCAGCACTTCAGGGGGAGAGGGGGGAATGTTCACCAAAACAATGTAAATTTGGTTGAGTTTTGTACTTAGTGTGGCAGCGTCAAGTTTTGGTGATGTATTCTTAGGTTATTTTCCTGCCATTCCACATTATAAAATTGCAAACCATGCTACAGTGAAGTGTTCCAGCTGCAAACATAGTTGAAACTACACACTATTTGCTTGTCTTACAGATGATTCTTGCAGTGTTACATCTTGTCAACTCTTCTTACACCTCAGTGATTTACAGATAGTCCCTTCAGGTGGCATACTGTCAACCTGCCAACAGGCTCACACCTGAGTGAAATCATTATCAGACATGTCAGGATAGAACTGATTTGTTCTCGGGCTTTTCACTACTTCTTGGAACAGTATAAAGAGAGACATCCAACCAGTTTCTCAGATGGGAATATTTACATACCTAAACCCCTCCTAATCTATTTTGGTTTACACTCAGTACCTTCATTCCTTTCTCATGAACACTCATGTATCAGGAAGCTTCATTTTAAAGCCCCAATGTTCACAAGATCACAAAATAAATATGGATAAGCATGGCCATTCAGTCCATCTTAGCTCATCCATTCAGAATAAAAGACCTGTATTCATCCCATCACATCATCTAACTAATGAATCTCAGGTTTTTGCCTTCACTGATGCTACCCAGAAGACCATTCCAAGTGTAGATAACTTTTTGTGTGAAGCAAAGAAAAGGACTTGCATTTATATAGCACCTTTCACGACCTCAGGATGTCACCAAGTGCTTTATAGCCAATTAAGTACTTTTTGAAGTGTGGCCGCTGTTGTAATGTGGGAAACGCGGCAGCCAATTTACACACAGCAAGGTCCCACAAACAGCAAATGAGATACATGACCGGATAATCTATTTTAGTAATGTTGGTTGAGGGATAAATGTTGACCAGGACACCGGGAGAACTCTCTGCTCTTCTTTGAATAGTGTCACTGAATCTTTTACGTCCACCTGAAAGCTCAGACGGGGCCTCGTTCTAACATCTCATCCAAATGATGGCACCTCTGACAGTGCAGCACTCCCTCAGTACTGCACTGAAGTGTCGGCCGAGATGTCTGTCATTTTTATTGGGGTTAACTGCTTTGGCTGAGTTGATTTTTGAAGTTCTTAGTAAAAACCACTAAAAGGCGCTCTTTTAAAGGAGGGATGAGGGTGACGTGGCCAGGTCAGTAAACCAGCAGCCGTTACTCAATCAGGTACCGCCACCGGCAACGGCTGTCCAATGGGGAACAATCCAGTGGTCCCTTGTACACGTGTGGATCTCAGATGAGGTCAGAATTGGACTCAGCTGTGATGCACCCCATGGTTCAGTGGCCTGCTGATACTCACTGATCAGGCGCACAGAATCATAGAAAGGTTACAGCACGGAAGGAGGCCCATCGAGTCCGCGCTGGCTCTATGCAAGATAAATATGAAGAAAGAGCACTTTTTTTTGAGGTACCCACAGGGGTGTCCAAGACCTGAAGAATTATTCTCCAACATGAGCCTGCGGCTTCGAGTTGAGAGGGCAGAAAAATAGAGAGAAAAGAAACATGATAGAAAGAAATAAGAAGACAAGAAAGAGAGGTGGGATTTTTACAGGTAGACAGCAGGTCCAGTGCAGTGATGTAAATGTCAGGTTGATGTTTGTTGTGATTCGCAGAATATCAGTAATAGATGAGTCACAGTGACGAAGGATGACAAACCACATCCACGAACCTGTTAGATGAAGTTTCTGTGAGACAATTGCTGTTTCCTCTTTGAGGTATAAGTCACCTGTGGTTATAAGCTGTTCACGTATTGCTGCAGTCATGTGAGTGGGACTGTGCTGAGTGATTTTATCGTTTCCCAGAAATTGCTTTTAACCCTGTTATACTGGCATCTTGTTTGGTTCGGATTCCAAGGCACCGGAGTCCATGTGCTGGCTCTCCGTGTTTACACCACTAAATCTGCCTCCCTTATCCTGGCAGAATCATGGGTTTAGGATCTGACCGCCACAATGACGGATTAATGGTGCGAACAGGGGGAGCCAGCTCGTGGACAAGTGTGTCCCAGAAGCTGAAGTAAATGAATGCCAGTGTAAAAGTGTTTTCACGCTACCTACTAAAACTGTTTGGCGCTGAAAATCTGCAGGCCTGATCCGCCAGGGTGAGTTCCAGGAAATGCTCACTGATAAATCTCCACTCCTGAACCCCACCAAAATCTCCAGGGTCAGGAGGAGGTCACCCAGTTTAAATATCAGTGGTGGATATCCATGCCACTATGGACGCAACTTGGGCACCTGCCAGAAGAGGGGGTTGGGGGGGGGGGTCAGGAAATATGGCACCGGGCACTGCTCGCAGGACAACCGATGCCACTGGCCAATTATAGATTTTGCCCCTGTCTCATTGGCCCCCTTTATAAGGGGACCAATTTAGAAAGTTGAGCTGGCGTTTTTTTAGGGTGGGGGGGGGGGGGTGGTTCCAGACCGGGTCCTGGGGAAAGTTCTCACTGCACTCCTGGCAGAGCACGGCCGGAGGCATGGGTTCTGGGGCACTCCCTGTCTGGGCGAGCGACCTCTGTGCAGTGTTCTGCCCCTTTTACCATTCCGGTCAGATGCCCGTTTCTGGGCTCCATTGAGTAAACCGGAACATGCAGGGGATCATCTACCCACATTTGCTTATGAGGGCAGGTGGCCTTAATCCAAAGGCAGATTCAGAGATCTACATTTTTGTGGGTTCGTGACACCGTGGCCCCGGTATTAACGGGGAGGGCGAAATCAGACCACAACCCGGGCGCGGCCGGGGACGTGGAGGCCCTGCCGATCTCAACAGCAGGGCCTCATTTAAGTAAAATGCTGCATTCTCCCAGCCGGATAGGTCGACAGCCTGGCCTGCAGGCGGGAACATGGGGAAGCGACAGGAGGTAGCAGCCATGGGGACAGTCTGCATATTTAAAACAGGACCGTGCTTCCTGCCTGCGGGTGTCCTGCTCGCCTGCTCAAAAGAGCAGGTCAATACGGGGACATGCCGGGAAGGCAGCAGGGTCGGTAAGGGGGGGTAACTGAAACCCGTTATTTTAACTGCCCTCCCCCCCCCATCATTTTCCACCGGGGGGCGTGGGGGGGGGGGGCAGTTAAAATCGGGCCTCATTGGTCAGGAACATGGGTGAGAAGTCAGCCCATTTATACCGAGGAGTGCAGCTGGCAGAGGGGGAGCAGGGGTATCATTTATCAGCTCCACTCCTGCAATAGTAATAGTGCTTTCTGACACTCATCGCAACACTAGTGACTATGCAGCTAGAGCCAGCGCTCCCCTTGTGTTCTATGGCGTCTGCTTGACCTGCCTTGAACTTGCAGAGTTTCAGCAGAAAAGTAGAAATAAGCCAAACTGTCTGACGTACAACTTCCTGTCTGTTACCGTGGTGCTGTGTAATTGAAGAAACGTTTTGAATGCACAACCGTACTTTTGATGTTTCTGGCAGGTTTAACCCTGCCACTCTTACAGGAAATGTGTTTTAAGCTTTAGCGTAAACAAGTTACATTTTTCACACTTCAATATAGGCGGGTTGCGGTCGGGGTGGGAGAATAAATTTGCAGAAGTTCTATCAGTTCTTTAAAAAAAAAATGAATAGCTCTCCGAGTCACTAAATGTCGAAAGCACTAGTCTGTGTGGTACTGAATCATACAGACCAGGCCATTCCCTTTGAATTTCAGTCTGTGCTGAGTAAACCAATTACATAGAATTTACAGCACAGAAACAGGCCATTCGGCCCAACAGGCCATTCTGCTCCACATGAGCCTCCTCCCACCCCTACATCATTTAACCCTATCTGCATATCATTCTATTCCTTTCTCCCTTGTGTGTTTATCTAGCTTCCCCCTTAAATGCATCTATGCTATTCGCCACAACTATTCTGTGTGGTAGCAAATTCCACATTCTAGCCACTCGCTGGGTAAAGAAATTAGCCAAGCTGGCATTGGGCTGCACTACAGTTGATTACAGTTCACCTGGGGAAGGAAAATAATCAGTCAGGATTCCCACTCCAGCTGGATGTAATTGTAAAGTGAGGAAAGAATGACGTTTGGCTGTGATGCTCCCCCTGGACGATTGACCTCACTAATTCGGTTTCGCACATGAAGCAGAGGTACAGGTGGGGGTCCAGCAGTTGTGGGATTGTAGCCAGCATGAGTTGGTGCATTAAGATGAAAGCAACTGGAAAGTGATCAGGGGTATGGTGGCTGACTTTTCTCTTTCCAGTTTAGAGTCCCATTGTTGCCCTGGTCGAGGGCAGTTAATTCAGCATCCACCTGGGCTCAAACCTGGGACCTTCTCGATCAGTATAGTTGATTTTCACATTGGACTGTCCACTTAGAACTAGAGCCTTAGGGAGAACCAGTGTTCAGCTGAAGTTCTGAAAATGACCATCTCACTGACCAAATAATGATCTTGATTAAAAGTTAAATCATTTTTCCATTTTGCACAGACAGTGCTGAGCAAACAAATATGTTCTCTGAAGAAACACAACAGAAACCAAGTTATCCACATTGGCTTTGAGGTAATTTTAAAAATAATTTTACAAAATAACATTTATTTTTAGCCACAATAAAAACCAAAATAACCACAACCCCCTCCCGAGACTGTCACATGGTTGGAACATTATTGTAAAAATTAATCAAAAAGCTTTTCAAAGTTTGTGGTGCTCTTGCCCCTCTTTTCTCTGTTTCCCTCCTGCTGGGTGTCCCATCCTTGACCAAAGTGCTGTGAAGTGCTCTGAACGTCTATCGCTATGTGAGGGAAGAAAAAACTTGTATTTCTATATTGCCTTTCCCGGCCTCAGGTCATCCCAAACTGCTTTGCAGCCACTTTTTTTGAAGTGTAGTCACTGTTGTCATGTAGGAAGAGCATCAGCCCAATTTGTGCACAGCAAGCTCCCACAAACAGCAATGGGATAAATGACGAGGTAATTTGTTTTTGTTGATGTGTTAGTGAATTAGGAGGAAGTCAAGTGGAGCTCCTTTGTACAGATTTGTACAATAAGTTATCTGGGAACTTCATTGACAGAGATGGTTAAATTGCTTCAGGAGACAATCAAATGTGTTTCTGGAGGGAGAAGGGACTGAAGGATGTGGTGAGAATGCAGGTAGTTGAGCGTTGAGATCAATCAAAAGGAGATGGGCTTGTAGGCCCCATTGGCTTTTTCCTGTTCCTAAAAACTCATCTTTGTTGATGGTTTATGATGCATTGCTGGTCAAAAATATGGCTTTTAATCAAAAATAACAACAGGTATTGATTCACATCACACCTGATCTGATCAGGTAGGAATTTATCAACAATGTACATGACAGTTGCTATCCAGCATCATTTAGATAAAAGAATTATATTTGTATAGCACCTCTCACAACCTCAGGTCATCTCAAAACACTTTACAGCCAATTAAGTACTTTTGAAGTGTAGTTAATGTTGAAATGTAGGAAATGCGGCAGACAATTTGCACACAGCAAGGTCCCACGAACAGCAATGAGATAATGACCAGATCAGTTGTTTTCGTGATGTTGGTTGAGGGATCAATATTGGCCAGGACTCCCCAGCCCTTCTTCGAAATAGTGCCTTGGGATCTTTTACGTCCACCTGAGAGGGCAGATGGGGCCTTGGTTTAACGTCTCATCCTATAGACGGTTGAGAAGTTCTGCTACAAGAACGGCTGTACTTTGTAACTGCAGTTTAACCCCACGTTTACAAGCTCCACAAAGCTATCCTTTTCTTCTCCTCTATTTTCTGAGGGCACTGTCACTACCAATGTAGGGTCACTGGGTAACCCTCTGGTATCTCATCCAAAAGACCACTCTTCATGTATAAGGCTGGACAGTATCAACGAGCTATCTGACCTCAGGTGGGTTTGTGGAACAATATGCTGTTCAGTACAATTGACACCTTACTCAATAACTTAAGGTTTCAACCACAACTATGCAGATATTGACCATAAAGAGGAATTGTCACTGTTCTGCAGAAAGAGACCATGGAGGTCACATTTACACCAGAATGACGTTGTGAGCCTGATTTCTTTATGATAATGTGATGTTCCCACATCATAAGTTGACAAACACTCAGAAAGTTCTGGTGCAATGATTCTTCCTCCTCTTTCCCACACAACATTTTAAAAATAAATTATATTTATGAACCTTGTACTCAAAGGAAAGGAATGTTAGTGCTAGAACATAGGAATAGGGGTAGGCCATTCAGCCCCTTGAGCCTGAGCCTCAATTCAATTAGATCATTGTAAGGAATCTTACAACACCAGGTTATAGTCCAACAGTTTTATTTGAAAACCACAAGCTTTCGGAGGCTTTCTCCTTCGTCAAATAAAACTGTTGGACTATAACCTGGTGTCGTAAGATTCCTTACATTTGTCCACCCCAGTCCATCACCGGCATCTCCACATCACAATTAGATCATGGCTGATCTGTATCTTAACTCCATTTACCCGCCTTGGTTCTGTATCCCTTAATACAAAAAATCTATCAATCTCAGTTTTGAAATTTTCAATTGACCCCCAGCCTCAACAGCTTTATGGGGAGAGAGTTCCAAATTTCCGCTCCCCTTTGTGTGAAGAAGTGCTTCCTGACATCACCCCTAAATGGCCTAGCTCTAATTTCAAGGTTATGCCTCTTTGTTCTGGACTCTCCCACCAGAGGAAATAGTTTCTCTCTATCTACCCTACCAAATCCTTCAATCATCTTAAACACTTCAATTAGATCACCCCTCAATCTTCTATATGCAAGAGAATACAAGCCTAGTCTATGTAACCTGTCCTCATAATTTTAACGTTTTTAGCCCCAGTATCGTTCTGGTGAATCTGTGCTGCACCCCCTCCAAGGCCAATATATCCTTCCTGAGGTGCGGCGCCCAGAACCGAACTCCAAATGCGGTCTAACCAAAGCTTTATACAACTGTAGCATAAATTCCTCCTCTTTGTATTCCAGCCCTCTTGAGATAAAAGCTAATATTTCATTAGTCTTTTAATTCATCTTTGTACTTGTCCACTAGTTTATCGTGTTTTTTTTGTACACGGTCCCCATAATCTCTCTGCTCCTCCACAGTTCCTAGCTTCTCACCATTTAGAAAATACTCTGATCCATCTTTCTTAGGTCCAAAGTGGATGACCTCGCCACAGTTTTTGCCCACCTACTTAATCTATCAATGTCTCTTTGCCACCTTCTGCTCCCATCTACACTATTTACTGTGCCACCTAACTTAGTGTCACCAGAAAACTTGGATATACAGCTCTCCATTCCTTCATCTGAGTCATTGATAAATATAGTGAAAAGCTGAGGCCCCAGTGCAGGTCCCTAGGCGAACTATGCTGAGACTGCCCCTTTAAATGAAGTTTAGACAGTCACCGCCTACAGGAATTTCCCATCTTTCCTTTGAGCCTTCCAAGATCCCCACTGCGCTGTTGCCTTCGTTATCAGGCTGGGAACCTCAGGCAGGGTTTGTGACGGCCAGCAGCTCGGCTCAGGGGGGTTTCCGCCAGAATTCCCCAGGAAAGGAAAGGTGAGCTGCAAATACAAAAATGGAACAGAAAGCAAAACTCACAGCAGTCAAAGGAAAGGTCCAGAATTGCAGCTAGAAGAAATAATTAGAAACCGTTCCTGTAAAACAAAAGCGATGGCAGGAAATCATTGTGTTATGCAACAAGACAAAATGGCCCTTTGGGGATTTCCCTCTCTGAATTGAGACAGTTCCTCCCACTCTGTGGTTTGAATTGACAAGAAGGAAAGTTCCTAAACACTGCCTCTATGTGTGATGCACGGTGCATGCCAGTTCCATACTAACCATGGTTGGCGAAAACACACAAATTTTACCAAATATTTCATTTTTTTTGACTTAATCAGATTATAAGACTTTTTTATTGCTGCTTTTCTCCCCCCTGAATTTTATCTCCTGAACCACTGACTTATCTTGGAATATGGCTCCTCCGGTGTCAACAGCTCTCCAGTTCCTCGCCCAGGCTGCCATTCGTCATTTACTTAGACAGTGAGTGCTATTTGACCATTGGGGCATCACCACAGCCGAACCCAATCACCTCACGTCCACACGTGCCCAACTGAGATCGGTGTAAGAGTACAGACCCAGGATCAAAGCTGGGGCTCAGTAAAAGTAACCTCTTTACATCTGTGCTATCTATGATACTCAGTGCCCTAAAGACCCAGGTCATCCCCCCTCACCCTGCTCAATTTTCTGATCTCCATTAAAACAATTCCAGTTCAATGATCTCCCCTCATAACTTAGAGCCCAAATGCCCAGAATCACCTTTGTCACTCTCTTCTAAACCCTTTCCAATGCTTCAATGTCCATTGGAAACTAGGGGTTCCAAAAATGTACACAGTATTCCTAAACTTGTTCTCACCTGTGATCTAGACAAGGTTAGGGTAATTTCTTTTATCTTAGCACCTGTTGCCTTGAGATAGATCCTATTGCCTTTGTTGGTAAAAGCTTCACCATTGATTGAACATGATCACTAAAAATTTGATTTCTCTTAATGCTGCATCTTTAGTCTGTGTAATTACACTAATATTACCATCAATGTGTGTGTGATTGTATGTTTCTTTCAAGATTGAGATCGATAGATTTTTGTTAGGGATATGGAGCCAAGGCGGGTAAAGGGAGTTGAGGTACAGATCAGCCATGATCTAACTGAACAGTAGAGTAGGCTCAAGGGGCTGGATGGCCTACACCTCTTCCTATGCTCCTGTGTTTTGGTGTGTGTCTGAGCACGTTGCGAGTATATATGTGCGTCTGCTTTTACATTTGAGTCTTTTCTATCTCTCAGCAATCCCTCAGGGTCGAGGATGACTTGCTTCCACTCCAGGAGGTGGGAGTGGAAGATGCCTGTGCGTGCACACCAATCACCACACGGTACAAGCAGAGCGAGGCCTTGGCCCAACGGCAGGGAAACCTGAGACGACTTTTTTTTTATTCGTTCATGGGACGTGGGGCGTCACTGGCGAGGCCGGCATTTATTGCCCATCCCTAATTGCCCTTGAGAAGGTGGTGGTGAGCCGCCTTCTTGAACCGCTGCAGTCCGTGTGGTGACGGTTCTCCCACAGTGCTGTTAGGAAGGGAGTTCCAGGATTTTGACCCAGCGACGATGAAGGGACGGCGATATATTTCCAAGTCGGAATGGTGTGTGACTTGGAGAGGAACTGGAGACCAGGCTCTGCTTCCTTAGTACTGCACGGGAAGTGTCAGCCTGGATTTTGTGTTCAAATCTCTGCAGCGGGACTCGAACCCACACCCTTCTGACTCAGAGACAAGAATGTTACCCACTGAGCCACAGCTGACTCCGGTAGTGAGTCTTTTAGCATGAGTGTGAAAGCATGAATGGATGTGTGTGTCTATCTGTGAGTGTGAGAATAGAATGCAGAGGAAAATAAATCTTTCGCACATGGGCCCTGAAATGTCAGATCAACAGCTGGATTGCAGCGAGAACACAAGGAAAGAATGATTGAGTGTATTACTGATACGGATATAGAAAGGGAAAGAAAAACAAACAAATGGAAGGGGTTACAGTAGAGAAAATAATTCTTAATAGAGATTGTCAGGTCAATGTTCACTCGATCCTGGGTTAAAACACAGCTGTCACGGCCCTTTCTATCAGTCCTTCATCTGAGGGCAGTGTTAAGTTCCCATCAATCAGATTGAAAGTAAAAGTACCTGGTTCTCTGTGGGACACAGTCCAACGGCAGGTAGAAATCGATCTGCTTGAGTTTCAGGGAGATTCCTCAGGAAATTTATGGAAATTCCAGACAGGTTAATTTTTTTGTGAAACCTGTGGGGAACTAAAAAAGGTAATTAAATCTGCAGGCTGTATTTTTTCTACTGCTAAGTGTGTTTCCTTCTCAATGACTTTCCACATTTGAATGCAGTGCTTTTCTTCGCAGACCTGCAATGCAGATCAAGGGTCTGTCACTGCTTCTTGTTCTGTTATTTTCTCCCCTCCATTCTTGCCTCTGATGTTCTCTTCTTCTCTACTGGGCTATTTCTCAGGGTGCCATTGACCCTCTCATACCTCAGCCAAGTGGCCATTCTTAATACGCGAGTAAGTGCTAGTGAGTTATTCGACCTTGGAAGCGCATCACAGCCTGCGTTCGCCCAAGGTTCACGAGCAAGGACCCTGGCTGGTTCTCCCACTGTAGCTGACCGATGCCGAGGCCAATTATAGTGACCTCACTACCCCAGCTGAGAGCAGCTCTCAGTGCAGACCGGGATCAAACATGGGACTTTCTTGGCCTGGATGGCTCGATATCACACTGGGTGATGCACGTACCCACTGAACATGTAGATTTGAACAGAATCTACAAAAAAACACCCCTATAAAGCCCAATGATGTGGGGAGCAGCACCCGATGAGCATCAGTGCAACAGCCATCACGTTGTCTGCCCTTGTGTGGCATTGTTGTTCTTAACTGTAGGTTTGTGATCTTTCTAGATCCTTGTCCGATGTCAGGGATGCATTTGGTGCAGGGATGAGGGGTTACAAGTTATGAAGTAAGACGTCTGCTGGAGGCATCCAGAATAAGAGGGCATAACCTTAAAATTAGAGCTAGGCCGTTCGGGGTGATGTCAGGAAGCACTTCTATACACAAGGGTAGTGAAAGGAGTACAAGACAAATGCAGGAAGGTGGGATTAGACTAGGTATCATAGAAAGTACAGCACAGGAAGAGGCCATTCGGCCCATCATGCCTGTGCTGGCTCTTTGAAATCCCACCTTCCTGCATTCGTCCTGTAACCTTTAATGTTCCTCTCGCTCAAGCTACTAATTCCCTTCTAAAAGCATTTATGAACTGTGCTTCAATGGTGGTTTGCGACAGAGCATCCAACTTTCAGCTACCCTCTGTGTAAAAGAGTTCTTTTTCTAATCTCCCCTTTAATTCTTATCCTAAATTAGTCCCACTCCCCTGCTCTTTTCCCACAGCCCTGTAAATTTTTTCCCTTCAAGTATTTATCCAATTCCCTTTCGAAAGTTACTATTGAATCTGCTTCCATCACCTTTTCAGGCAGCGGATTCCAGATCATTACAACTCGCTGGGTAAAAAAATGTTTCCTCATGTCGCCTCTGGCTCTTTTGCCGATCACCTTAAATCCGTGTCCTCTGGTTACCGGCCCTTCTGCCACTGGAAACATTCTCCTTATTTACTCTATCAAACATGATTTTGAACCCCTCTATCAAATCTCCCCTTAACCTTCTCTGTTCTAAAGGAGAACAACCCCAGCTTCTCCAGTCTCTCCACATAACTGAAGTCCCTCATTCCTGGATCCCTGGTGACGGAGATGTTCAACAGGTTTTGCGGGTTGGCTGCCAGTTATAGAAACCGTCCAATTTTAATTTCCAGAATGGAAGTGAAATGAAATGAAAATAGAGCGATTTCCATAACAAACGGTCAATCTGCAACGCGCAGTTGGCAAGTTGATAAATCACCCTGGTGTATCGTGGAGAAAAACACCAGCAGATTTGATGGGCTGAATGGCCTGGTTCTGCACTGTAATGTTCTGATTGTATATGTAGAATTTCATGTGTTCATTAATACTGGGCCATCATTAATTGCAACTATGTTACATTAATATTTGTACCTGCAAGTAACCCCTTTATAAAAGGATTCTGTTGTTTTATTTTAAACCATAAACGGTTGCCGTGCTGGGAAATCTGTAGAGTCCAATGTATTGCCATCCAGTGGGGGAAGGAAGAAACTACAGGTATGGTTTGAGATCTACTTTACCAAGCTATCTGTAGCACTCAATAACCTTCAGCCAGACATGGACTACTGACTGTTTCAGCGTGGGATAGAGATAGCAGGGCTTTCTACAGTGCACAATGATCTTTCCAATAGTTGGTAGGCACTGCTGTCCTGATGCCTTCCCTGTTGAAGAGTCAGCCGTGGCTGCAACTGTCAGAGAATCAGGTTCCGCATGCAGTTTGATGTTGATCTCAGGCCTGAGCGGGGGCTTGAATGGAGCAGGGTGCTGGGTCAGACAGAGAGAGAGAGAGAGAGAGAGATAGAAAAAAAGAGGAAAGAGGAGAAAAAAAAAGAGGGGGAGAAATAAGAGAGAGAAAAAAGAGGAGAAAGAAAGGACAGAGGGGGAGAAATACTAAAATGGATGCACAAGTCAAATCCAGCTTCACTGGGAGTGGGTGATCAGGAGACAATATCCATTGGGGCATCAGTGAGCCAGTGAACACAGAACAGATATCACAGACTCAACCACTTCTCCTTTCTCACACTCTCCTCTTTTATTACTTGCCTTTTATTCTTTTAAAAGATGACGGGGATGTGGGCGTCGCTGGCAAGGCCGGCATTTATTGCCCATCCCTAGCTGCCCCTCGAGAAGGTGGTTCTTCTTGAACCGCTGCAGTCCGTATGGTGAAGGTGCTCCCGCAGTGCTGCTGGGTAGGGAGAGTTCTCCAGGTTTTTGACCCAGCGACGATGAAGGAACGGCCGATATACGGTCCAAGTCAGGATGGTGAGTGACTTGGAGGGGATGGAGTTCCCATGCAACTTATGCCCTTGTCCTTCTAGGTGGTAGAGGTCGGGGGTTTGCGAGATGCCGTCTTGTTTAGTTGCTGCAGTGTATCCTGCAGATGGTACACACTGCAACCACGACTTTTAAATTCTAACCTTTTTTAAAAGGAAACCGTTCTCATGAACAGGTGCTCGAGCGAGTCACTGTTTTTTGGGGGGGGGGGGAGAGAATAGTGTATTAACTTCAAGGTGATGACATCGTGTACAGTTGGTGCGGTGATGTAATTGTCGTTGTTTGTGACAATTTGCCATGAAACAAATGGAAAAACAAACTCTGCCAAACACTTGTTTTTTTTTTCATAAGGATGGTCTATCCTGTAAGTTGCCTTACGTTTAAAGGTTTTCTTTGTTGAAACCATTTCAAAGCAATTTCATTGTTAATAACGAGAGATTGAGATTGGTATCAACGATTTGAAGCATTTACCTCTGCTCTGTGGCCAGGTTTCCTGACTGTTGATCAGGAAGCAGTGGGCGGAGAGCATGAGTCAGAGATGAGTTGGTGCAAACCACACTTTTCTTAACCTCAGTCAGTGCTAATGGGAAGAAAATAACTCAAACGTGAAACGCAGGCAAAAGGTGGTGTCACTAGTGTGCACATACACAGATTTACATAACCTCGTACTTCCTTTTGTGTTCAAGTTAGGAGAGGAACTCTAGTACAGAATGGAACATTTCCACTTTTGCCCTGACTGCTGGGTATTCGAGATGGATTTCTCCGTTCTGTTCAAATGAGGGGGTGAAAGAAAATGTTTTTTTTCCTTTTTGTCGCCCAATTCTCTCCTCCTCCTCCTCCTCCTCCTCCTCTCCCGAAGGTGCAGGCTTAAGCTGGGATGCAGATTAATGGACGCTGAAAGCCTCGTGGTACCTCCCTCACGCTGCCATCCTTCACGTGCGAGCCTGGCGTCAGCAGGATATTCAACCTTGGAAAGCATCGGAGGCGAGGCCAATGTTGTGATTCTGAGGGCCGTGTGTGCACATTTTCCAGCCGGGAACGCGGCTGATTGCCGAACCTGTCCCTAACATAAAGAACATAAGAAATAGGAGCAGGAGTAGGCCAATCGGCCCCTCGAGCCTGCTCCGCCATTCAATAAGATCATGGCTGATCTGATCCTAACCTCAAATCTAAATTCATGTCCAATTTCCTGTCCGCTCCCCGTAACCCCTAATTCCCTTTACTTCTAGTAACCTCGGTGTACTGAGGCCTAATGTGGAACTTTAACAGCGACCGTCGATAAAATCAACTAACTCGGCACAGACTCGGAATCAGACCCCGGGAGTTTCTTGGGGTAGACTTTGACTTTGTGCGATAGCGTAAAACAGAGGATAGCGAGTCGGCAGCCCGTTGTACATCTCTCCCGATTGAAGCCAATGGAAATTTTTTAAAAATTGCAAGAGACGTAACACAAACCCCTTTGTCTCTATGGCTCAGTTGTCATTTTTGATTGGTGGTTTATGGCTTCTGATGGTTACAGGATGCTAATTATCCCAACTACATTGGATAAAAATAATGAAAAAATTATAAATACAAACCTACAACTGAGTCACCCAATTTTTCAGAGGTATGCAGAGAAGGGGGCTGAACTGGCACAAATAAATATAATACAGCATTTCTTATTAAAATTTACATTTTAACATTTATTTATAATATATACTGGACATAGAATTTTTCAGGAATCGGCTGCAGGTCGTTTCTCAATAGTCCTGCAGCAAAGATCGTCATCAATCCTCTGGTGTAAATTTTGTCACACATTAAGGATACGGGAGCGCACTGCCAGCACAGACCGGCCAGCAACTAAATTAAACCTCCCACAGGAAATTCAAACAGTATATCATTATAAACAATACCAGATAGCGGGGAGTGATTTTCAAGGCCAATGATTTGATCTTAGGGTTTGGACAATGATTTCAGAGAGCTTCACTCTTTCAATTTATATTGCTTGTTAATTTTTTTTTGGTGCAATTTAACGTTTCCATTTTTGGCACCCAGTTTATCATGGAGCGTGACAATCCACTTATATTGCAGCATAGATGCAGAGTAAAACTCCCTATGATCTGGCCCAACAAAGACAGTTTCATCCCAATCTCCAAAAATCGCCCCCTATTGTAACAGTGTGCATTTTTATAACATTTCAGTCGCTATCTCTGCGGCCTGTCGGTGAAGAGGCCAATTTAGCGTCAAATCATCGGTAACTGTGTATTGTGGGCTCCTGGCTACAAGGAAGTAGATACAGGTTGCCCCAAATACAATTTCCTTAGGGTCCTCATAGCCAGCATTAAAAGGGACACTCTCGTTCCATGAGTTTGGGCTGGATTCAAAACCAGGCCCCAAAGGTGAAAGGTCAGTGCCCCAACCCACTGCATCCATTCATTCTTTCATGATTTAGGACATCATCTGAACCCCTCGCTTACATCACTGCCTTTCAATCGCTTGCAAGTATTTATTACTCTATGTATGTTTAAATTTTGGCATAAATTACCCTCCATAACCCTCCCTCCCCCCCCCCCCCCCCCCTCCCCAAGGCCAACCAAGGCTGATGCCCCACCTACCCAGAATGGTCAACATTAGCCATTTTGAAGGACAGTGACTGGCTAAGCCCCCTCCGAAGCAAGTCTCCGTCCCTCTCTCATTCCCAATCTGTTCCTTGGCCATGTGCGAATAACATCCCAGTGTTAGCTTGGACTCCCCATCCCCCATGTGGTAAGAGACCCAGTGTCTTTTGGAAATTCAAGCTCTTGATTGTAAACAATTGGCCGACCAACTTGTATAACAGACCCAGCAGTGTGTACATGTTATACAGATGAATATAGAACCCAGCAGCATTCCTAATCAGAGGAGTCAGTGTTTAAATGAAAGAGTCTCCACTTTTGTGGAGGGAGGGAGAGACTCCACATGATACTCCCTTTAATAACAGGTACGAGTTTAAGAACCACTTGTAGCTTCTTTGTTTCTTTTAAATCCTTCACCCACCTCTTCCTATTTGGAAATTACTCGGGGAAGCGGTGGAGGGGGAGGAGCTTTTACATCGCGAAGGGTGGGAGTTAATAAATAGCTTCTTCTAATCATCCGTTAAAAGACAGAGAGAGAAAGGGGGTAAAAAGGAGAGCAGGGTAGAAGACACGAGCATATCTCCCCCTACAACCCCCACCCTCGATTTGTAAATTCATGTAAACAAGGATCAGTGGGTGATCAGACATTCTATTGAGGACGGTGGTAGAAAGTGTGAGCCACTTTTTAAAAAAAAAGTATAGATCTTTTAACTCCATGCTTCTATGCTTTCTTTGTGTTTACGATAGGAAAATATTTTGCACCCAGCAACATGTTAACCCGACTGTGGGCAGAGTACAATTTGGATCGAAAAACCTCCAGTCAGACAGTGAGACACTTGGCTTTGGCTGTTTGATTGGCTTTTCACATCTAAGTTACCTAATCAGGTGCCCTGATCAGCACAGATCTACTGGCAGGTGAACTTGTTGTAGGGTGTACAGTCATTATTCAAGCATGTTTGTCAAAGGTGTCAGTCCTTAAAGGGTTAACAACACACTGTATCCGGTCCTGACAACTAAACCCTTGCAGACCCAGTACTGAGGCACTAGAAACAATGGGGAAAGGGTGCGAGGGGGGTATGGCACTGCTTTCAACCCTCCCCTCCATCCCCCTTCTCCCAGCAGAAGGACCATATTCATTCAATAACTGTCTAGTCGTATTACATCAAATAGAGAGGTCCAGGAGTGGTGTGATAGTCTAGAGGGTTTGGAAAGATGAATGCTCCAAATTCTTAAAACAATATCAACTCTTCCTCGAAATGGACAAGTATTTCAATGAAACAGAACCGACGAGCACCACTACAAGATAACAAAACTCTCAAAGGGAGCAGGAGACAATCCCGCCCAGCGTGCGAGCTGCACTTTAGCAAATGTACACGTCGCGGTTCCATTCCTCGATGTCGCTCTGTTTCCTGGACAAGACCTCGTCGTCGTTTTGCCGGTAGCGGTCTCTGGCTTTCAGCCGGCTCCTCTGCTGTCTGTTGTGGTTGTCGTGGTCCTGCTGCTCCTCCTCCTCCTCCTCCTCCTCCTCCCACGACTCCTGCCGCTGGACCTGCTGCCGCGTGATGCCACACCAACGGGCGCCAGTGCCATGGGCGTCCTCCTGGTCGTCGTAAGGGTCCGTTTCCATGCAGGAGTCCCCCGGCTCGGTGTAGGCCGAATCCCGACTGCCCTGCGTCTCCAAGTCGAAGGTGTCCTGGCGGGACAGACCGCGAGAGATACTCCTTGGGTGATGGCCGTACTGAGGCGCGGAGGAGGACAAGCGATGGTAGGACTGTTTGGCAGAATCGTTCTGATAGTCATGCAAGCCTGTCCGATCAGGTGTCGAACAGTCATTGGTTTGCTCTCCATGCACTAAGTAGGGACCCTAGTTAGTAGCAGCACACCATGCAGAAAGAATGGGGGGGGGGGGGAGGGCAGGAAAGAACAAGTACAAGTTAGTGATTAACGACAAGCAGTCTCTTACAGCAGATTATTAACGCGGATCAGCAGCAGCAAGGAAATACAAACAATCCCATCAGTGCTTTCCTTTAAGTAGTTAAGTATGAGCACAATAAGATGTTAAAAAAAAAAGCAGCTTTGTTTTAGCAACATCAACATGAACTCCGACTGTTAAAATGTTTATGAATTAAGTTCCAATTAGGCTGATTGGGAAATAACTTGATATCACCCCTGCATTCAAAAAAAACCCGACAACTTAAAGAGAGGGCCACTCTCGTTTCTGGCGGCAAGTTGCTGGACAAAATTACTGAGGATTGAAAGAGTAGGAAAAACCTTGGCAGATGAGCTCAGTGTGCCGTAGCAATTAGGGTCAGGTCTGAATCCGGGTCGGAACTGGGGTGAATCCTAATTCGGTCGGCTATATCGGACTTACTCTTCTCCTCTTCTCTCCTGAAGGCGCCGACTCTGACTGGGTTGCAGTTCCACAGATGCCGGCCAAGCTCCAGTACCTCACTCAATTCTCCACGCACGGGCCCAGACAATGGGGAGCTGGCCGACTACTTGACAGTGGAATGCCTTCAGCGGAGAACAACCCTGCCCACACCAAGCGCTCTCTCCAGTGGAGGTCACCGGGGAGGAGCGGCAACCAACCCTGGCTGAATTTCTTTGCCCACTGACCTCACCCAGGGGTGCTGTGGCACGCCCACTGCCTCCCTGGCTGAGGTCAGCTGACCAGGGATCATACCCGAGGCCTCTGTGGCCATTGATTGCAAACTTTTACCAGCTGCTTGAAATTTGCTTTGATTTTAACAGCAGATATTACACCTGTATGGGTCTAACCAAAAAACACTCAACGCCTTTTAAATGTGTAAAAACAAAATTAAAAAAAACAAATTCTGGAAGCGAGGGGTTTCTGAATTATTAACTCAACTTTAACATATTATAATACACTTCACAGTCTCAGACCAACCAAGGAAATTCAAAGCAGCAGGTTGTGAACATTGTAGCCGGTTCTATGGGGTATACATTTGATCTTGGTTGTAGTGCAAAGCGGGCGATACCCACTGCAGTTTAGAAGAATGAGAGGTGACCTCATTGAAACATACAAGATTCGGAGGGGGCATGACAGGGTAGATGCTGAGAGGCTGTTTCCCCCTGAGCTGGAGAGTCCAGAACTAGGGGGGCATAGTCTCAGGATAAGGGGTCAGCCATTTAAGACTGAGGAGGAATTTCTTCACTCTGAGGGTTTGAATTTTTGGAATTCTCTCCCCCAGAGGGCTGTGGATGCTCAGTCGTTGAATATGTTCAAGGCTGAGATCGAGAGATTTTTGGGCTCCAGGGGAAATCAAGGGATATGGGGATCGGGCGTGAAAGTGGAGTTGAGGTCGAAGGTCAGCCATGATCTTACTGAATGGCGGAGCAGGCTCGAGGGGCTGTATGGCCTACTCCTGCTCCTATTTCTTATGTTCTTATGGCGAATCGCAGCCCGTTCTACACTCTGTCCGATTTCCTATTACATTCAAAAAGAAAAATCGGGAGGAATGTAAAACGGGCGGCCGATTTGCTATCGCCCGCTTTGCGGTAAGACCTAGGACGAGTATATACCCCACTGCGTCTGTTATTTACAACTTTCTGAGCACAACCCTCTCTCCCTCCCCTGTAATAGTTGACATAAAAAGAAGAAAAAAATCACAAATGCTGCAAATTGGAAACAAAAGCAGAAAATGCTTTAAAGGCACAGGTGGTCCGTCAGTCAGTCAGGAAACAGTTGGACCTATTAGCAACTGTGACGATCAAGTGTTGAGCTGTCGTTCTCCTTCAGACTCTGCACGTTTCTAGCATTTTCTGTTTGTTATTTCCTCCCCCCCCGTGGTACAGATGCTTTTACATAACAGGTTTGGCCAGGTGTGGATCTACTCTCTGGGTTTCTCTGGGCCAAAAAAGGGATGAATTTCCTCAGGTCGAATGGCTTGACTTTGCCCTTGACTTTTCGTGTGTTCTTCTGAACATACAGGACTGTTACTGACTCTAAGTGGGCAATTTTAACCTAACTCGCCAGGCGGGAATCCCACGGGATCAGGAGGAACGCCGGTTTGACTTCAGCAGAGTGTAAAATCGGGCGCGGGGGTGTGAAACCAGCATTGCACCCGATCCCGTCAACTTTCCCGGTGGGTGGGTTACGTTAGGTTAAAACCACCCCCTTTTAAGATTGTTTTCTTTCAATTTTTTTGTTTTCTCCCCGCAAAACTAATTGGAACTTAAAGGACACATAGGCAACATATCAGTGAGCCACAAGACAAGAACTGAAAACTGCCTGTTAATGTTGTAAACTTTGTAAAGAATTAGCTGTCGACAGAATTGTAATGCACCTGAACGTAGCCCTCATGGAACAGGTCTGCAGGCAACTTGCAAATCACTTTGCTCAGAGTGTGTACGCGAATCCAACCAAAATGCTCAATTTTTTTTTAGCCAATTGCTTCTGCTCCCATATAACCAGGGATTGTAGGATTTAATTTTTATTTCTGAAGAGGGGTTAAGTGCATGTTCTTTTTACTTTTGGACTGTTGTTGGTATTTTTGGGGGTTACTGGACTCAGCCCGCCTAAGTCCTGTGAGCGGGAGGCTTCACTTCCTTTGGTAAAGCAACAGTTGACGCACTCACGTAAAACTCTTCTGCGCGGAATTGTAACGCAGCCGTTAATCAGTTTAAAATGTGGCCCCAAAAAAATTTCATACATCTCATTAACCAGCGCACTGCCAGATTGACAGTCATTGGGGGCTGGTCTTTACGGAAAAATGAGAGGGAGAAAAATCCTGCAATCCCCAGCAACCCAATGTTTCAGTGTTTATACAGTAACTCCTGATAATTTCAATTTTTTTTGTACGGAATTAAGCAACGTGACCAACACAGCAAAGTGACAATTGACTGCTAAAACAATTGAATGATCAGATGGAGGATAGTTAAGATCATAAGCATATGTGTGTTTAAGGGGAAAGCTAGATAAATACATGAAGGAGAAAGGAATAGAAGGATATGTGGACAGGGCGAGATGAAGCTCTTGTGGAGCATAAACACCGGTATAGACCTGTTGGGCCGAATGGCCTGTTTCTGTGCTATGTAATTCTATGTAGATAACTTGAACTGAGCAATTTGGATCTAAGAGAAGTACACTGTATAACTGTGATTTTCTGCAGGATTTGCCTGATCCCCCTGTTGTAACTTTGGCAGGGCCCCTGGAGAAAAAATGGCCATTTTTAGCTGTTTACATTTTTTCTCTGGAAGGGGGTTCATCTCCTGTCAGAGATCACCCGGAGATATTCAAAGTGATGACTCTCCAGATTCCACGCAACAAAGGCAACCTGTGAAAAATGTACAGTCAGCTCAGCCCGCAAGTAAAAATGATCAATGCTAAATTAGAAATTGGTATGCATTGCACCTGTAAATCGGGTGCAAACTGTACCAATTTAGCTGTGGGACGGCCTGTGCCTAATCTGTGTAGGCGTTGGTCCCACTGCCAAACTCGTGGGGCCCATTTTTTAAGGTATCTGCAGGCAATAGGCCCCTTGAATTTGTAAATTAGTGGCCTACCGCCCGTTAAAGGACTCCTTTCAGAAATTAGTCACTGATGAGCGGGGCAGGCCTCGGGCCTCTCGAGCGGCCCCCAACCAAAGGTAAGCGCGGTACTTAAAATTTTGTTTTTCTTAAGAAACAGCGTCCGGTGGATCCAGGAGGAGCAGGGCTACAACTCCAGAGTCTACAGGGGTCATGATCGCAACCCCCCCCGCCCCCCCATTAGCCTCTTCCGACCCCCCTCCTCACAGGGCTTACTGGAGAGCTGCTGCCGGCAAGGCAGGCGGCCCAAAGTTGACGAGTTGCCTGCAGAGATGCGACCAGCTTACTCCAATTATTCAGACCAGGCCCGAGAACCAACTATCAATCAATCCTTGGGCCTCGTAAGCTGCCTCCACGTCTAAGCCCGACAGACTAATTTCTGCCCCTATTTTTACCCCCCAGCAAAGAAGCAACTTTCGATGAAGGTGCTTTGATTTTTCTCATTAAAAACAGGCCTGCGGGCCTGTTCCTGTAGCCGTGATATAGATAAATTCTAGTAAAATGGTCATAGTCTTGCAAATTGATTTTGCATAGGCAGCTGCACCTAACCTGCATTTTACAGTACAAAAAGTTTGCAAGCAACCTAAATAAAGTCTGTCTTTAAAGCATATGTCTATGCCCCCTATAGGATGTGTTTCACCCGGTAGAGAGGCTCAGAACAGATGGTGCTATTCCAAAACAGGGAGGGAGAGTCACCTCCAGGCTCCTCTTGAGCACGTCCTGCTAGCTGACTCAAGGGTAGACCCTCTACTCTCAGCCGCAGTACACACGTAGCCCTGGGAGACCAGATGGGAGAAAACAATGAGTGAAAAATTACAGCATAAATATCCTGAAACGACAAGTTTCTCATAACGACAAGTTTCTGGTCACCCTATTATAGAAAGGATATTATTAAACTAGAAAGAGTGCAGAAAAGATTTACTAGGATGCTACCGGGACTTGATGGTTTGACTTATAGGGAGAGGTTGGATAAACTGAGACTTTTTTCCCTGGAGAGTAGGAGGTTTAGGGGTGATCTTATAGAAGTCTATAAAATAATGAGGGGCATAGATAAGGTAGATAATCAAAATCTTTTCCCAAAGGCAGGGGAGTCTATAACGAGGGGGCATAGATTTAAGGTGAGAGGGGAGAGATACAAAAGGGTCCAGAGGGGCAATTTTTTCACTCAAAGGGTGGTGAGTGTCTGGAACGAGCTGCCAGAGGCAGTAGTAGAGGCGGGTACAATTTTGTCTTTTAAAAAGCATTTGGACAGTTACATGGATAAGATGGGCATAGAGGGATATGGGCCAAGTGCAGGCAATTGGGACTAGCTTAGTGGTATAAACTGGGCGACATGGACATGTTGGGCCGAAGGGCCTGTTTCCATGTTGTAAACTTCTATGATTCTATAACTAAAAATGACACAAAAAGAAGTTACAGCGGTGCTGACTGAAACAGGAATAAAATAAGATTTGGGAAAGATCAGCTTATTGTGAAAAAAAGATTTTGCTATATACAGATTTTACTCTAAGTTTAAACTTCCAATGTTATTTTTAATGTGTTTCCCTTCTTTCCTGACGGCACCGACTCAGGTAGGGAGAGACAAGCCTGGGGAGGGTGCCGACTCCTGTCGGGGCAGGTCTACAGTTAGAATCACACAACTTTATACTGAGTCCAGAATTGTTCTTGGCTTAGACCTCACTGGTGAAGCTACCCGTTCCTTGCCGGCCACACGTAACTTTTGGTTTGGTGGCTTCCTAAGGCTCAGATTCATCTGTGCGCTATTTTCTGGTTAACACAAACGCATCAAACTCCTGTGAATGCTATTTTAAATGGCGGTGAGCCTTTATTAAAATAGCACGCACAGGAATTTGACAAGTAGAATGCACAGGGAAACTTCAAACCTACTGTGTTCTGTGAAGGGTGTTTACATTACTCGCAAACTGTTGCAAACCCCATAATTGTTATTTATCTCAAATTGATAATACCAAAGGAGCACTAGTCTGTTCTCTGATGTGTCTATCTGCCAACACCTAAACTCTTACCCTAAATGTTCTGTGATATTTGACATCCATATTATTTTGCTCCGAGGGTTTTAGTGCTCCAAGGTCAGGATATTGCAGTTAAATTCTGAGGTTTATCCCAGTCCCAATCCACAGGGTTGAGATTATCACTGAAAGCAGTGGCTGTGCATACTGTATACACAGAATCCAAGAACTCACTGAGCAAACCCAGAACCAAACTGGACTGATGCAAGGCATCACATGGGTCCCTGGAAGAGATATATATTGTTTAATTTCTAGAATTCAAGCAATTTTCAGTAATTAGAATAGATATCGTCCATTCACTCTAATTTCCCACAACATAGCAGGAGTCAGAGAGAGTCTCACAAGTAGTTCCACTCTATTCACAATCTCTTTAGCACGCATTTCCATTGCAGTTATCAGTTTAAGACTTACAGGCAGACCTCGCTTCCTGGCTGTTAAAATTTTAAATGCTTTGACAGCTTGGGTGGGAGTGTCTGCACTCTCTAAGCATTTAAATCAACTTTGCCTAAGTTTAAAAAGTACTCAGGAGGTCTGAGAGACCCTCTGAACACTAACCAAGTATGACAGCATATTGGAATTCCTCCAGGTCTTATATAACCTCTCTCTGGAGTCAGCATGGAACTTGACTCCTGAATTATACTGGAATTTTAGCCAAGCTGCCAAGTGGAAACTGCTTCTCAGTGACACTAAAGTCAGAGTGTAAATGCACCTTTAATGTCCCTTTGCCTTTGGAGGATCTTCTAACTTCGCTTTACGATGTTGCGGGTTGAGGACTTAACTAATGGTTTTACGATGGCTCAGTTTGGTGTGGCTAAGGAGGGGTCAGGGTTCGCTGGCCTCTTAACGTAGCACAGACATTTATTTTTTTCCCCCAAATACGACTTACTTGAAGCTGTGCAGTCTGTGCATTCCAGCTCTAAACACTAGCTGGGAATGTGCCTGAAGTAGAAACGCTGGCTCACACTTCACATGCCGCTCAAACGCACAGATCACAAATGGAACAACAGAAGAACCACAAACTATGTCATAGACAAGAGGGATTGCCCATTACTGAAGAAAAAAAAGTGGACCTCTCTTAATTGTGGCATCACTTTCTTTTCTTGTCATATGTTTTCCTGACAAAAAAAAGCATGGTTAGCTGACGTCAGCATGCAACGACACTCTACTAAAGGGGCTACAAACTGAGGCAGGAGTTTGGAAGAACGGTTTAAAGTAACACCACCACTGTGCTCTCTCCTTTCTGTACGTTTCATGGCTAGACTGCATCTTCTGCTTCCGTCTGCTGTTTTGCGGCTTCTCTGTCTCCGTCGTCCCTTGGGCCCCAGAAGTCAAGGTTACGCTTGAGAGAAGTGAGGACTTGTACCTGTAAGTTGGACACTGGCGCTGGGCTGGCAGCTAAGGCTGCCGTTGCCATGGTGCGGTTCAAAAGAGGGTTGGGGGGATTGCTGCTTTGAGGGTGGGTGGCCTTCCAGTAGGCTTCAAGGTACTCGGCTAGATGCTCACAAGCGTCTTCCAACTGGTTCTCATCCAGAATGATATCAAACAGTTCCTGTGATGGGAAGAAAAAGAGTTAGCATATGATCAAAAGATTTTTTCCTTCCTCCCTCAACCTCCCATATCTTTGCTCTCGTTGAAAGCAATGGTCTCTATAACAGGTGGCCAACCTTTTTAACACCCAGGCAGCAAGTTCAAAATTTATCTCCTGGAGTCTTCAATCCAGTTTTAGTCACCATACTTTTGGGAAAATATAGTGTATTCGATTAACAGGGTGCACTGCAGCAACTCGCCAAGGCTTCCTCAACAGCACCTCCCAAACCCGCGACCTCCACCACCTAGAAGGACAAGGGCAGCAAGTGCATGGGAACACCATCACCTGCACGTTCCCCTCCAAGTCACGCACCATCCCGACTTGGACATATATCGCCGTTTCTTCATCGTCGCGAGGTCAAGACCCTGAAACTCCCTACCTAACAGCACTGTGGGAGAACCTTCACCACACGGACTGCGGCGGTTCAAGAAGGCGGCTCACCACCACCTTCTCAAGGGCAATTAGGGATGGGCAATAAATGCCGGCCTTGCCAGCGACACCCATTTCCTGAGAATGAATTTAAAAAAGTACTGGAGAAGATTCAAAGCTCTCCATATGACTCAAAGTCGGTCAACTCACTGCTCGGTGTAGAACCGAGCGTACAGATCAGGAACAGCCAGGGCTGGATCCTGAGCCTATTCTGAGTTAGCTGGACTCTGGAGGTGTTACAATTGGCTTCAGTTAAGGGAGGGAAAAAATCAGCTACAGTTCCAGCTCCTGAGTCACCATCAAGTTCCCCGCTGCCAGAAAACTGGTGTGGATGGGTGTCCAGCGCCACCCTCTGATCACTGATTACAGCATTGTTTTGGCCCATAAAAGTTAGCTCTGCTCCTGCATGGCCATGCTCTGAAAGTGTCCGCGCAGCCCACTTCCCAAACCGAACGCGTGCCAATCACTGGGGATATGGAACCAAGGCGGGTCAAATGGAGTTGAGATACAGATCAGCCATGATCTAACTGAATGGCGGAACGGCCTCGAGGGGCTGAATGGCCTACTCCTGTTCCCGTGTTCCAATGAATGCTGGAAGCTGGGGCCTAAGAGGCGGTCACTGCATCCAGCATTCAAACAGGGCAAATGAGGGAAACACGGTGGAAGCCTGTGATTTGTGTGTGCCCACCTATATACAGGCGAGTGAACTTCACTCTGCTAGGTTTGCCTGCCAGAAAGCAGAGTGTGGCAAACCGTGGAAACAGTGGAGTGCATCCTTGAGCATATTGCACTGAAAAATTGGCAGGACGGGGCTGGAGAGCCTAGGTCTAAATCCCTAAAAAGTTCATTAGTCCCTCTGCAGAGAGGAAAATGGCTGAATGCCAAGTATGAAACAGTACGTTCACTGTCCTGGCCTGGCACATGTTGGTGACCTCTGTTATGCAGAAAGGTGATGCACCACTGCTGCTAAATATGCAAAGGAGGCACTACCTCATTCAAGAAGTGAAGACAGCATCAACTGATCAGAGGAGCCTGTACAACACAAAGAGGGGCTCACCAGTGAATATGACCAGAAAACAGCAACACAAGACACACATGGACTGGAAAAAAAAAGCAGTGGTCGTTAACGATATCTGCAAAAGATGCTGCACTGATAGACAGATGAACTGTCAGCAGGGTGTAGCAAGTAAGGCAGATGTGGAAATAGCAGCTCACGAGATGCAGTTCAGTAGTTGGCTACGCAGCTATAGAATGCTGCACAAGTTCATCATTAATGTCCTAAACAGGCTAGAAATTTTACGCTGGATCTTTTTTCTACTCCTGTTTTGGTGGAGGAAGTTCTCTGAGCAGCAAACGCAGGACATCTGCTCCTGTCAATACCCAACATTTTGCACATCTGTTTTTTCAGAGAAATGTTGGCCCCAGTAATATCAGACTTCTTCACAGGCAGGTGCACAAAGAAGAGACTGCAGGAATGAGGCCTAATTAAAAGAGAACCTGGGCAGTATACGTGCACTTCTGCTCAGAGAAGCCCCTATCCCTCTGAATGAGAGATACTGACCGGAGGACACTGGGCCAGCTTGTCTGATGCCACCATCTGTACATTCAGGTGCTTAGCCTGGGACTTCCCTCGGGACTTTATCAGCCGCTGTAACACCTGCAGCCAAAAAAAATAAATCACAATATAAATCTCACCACAACATTTTAATACACAGTAACTCCTCACTGTATCACTCTGATACACAGATGCCCCTCACTATGACACTCTGACATACAGTAATCTCCCTCAGTATAACACACTCTGGTATACAGTAATCCCTCACTATAACGATAACTGATTTGAGACATGACATGTGGTCAGTGTAGCAACGCTTGGGAGGGAAAAGGTGACTTTGGACCTATGGTTCCCAAAGCTCTCCACCACTGGCGGTTTTCCTCATGTAATTTCTGGGTCTGTTGTAGACTCATTGATAGAGATTAATTGTTATAATTAGTCAACAATTCCATTATCGTTGTATCATGCGACCACCAGGATGGTAAAAGGCGAATTAGATGGAGCTTGGTCTTATTTCGTCCAGCAATTCCTATAATCCTATTTCTAACACTCTAATACACTGTAACCTCTCTATAACACTCTGATACACAGTAACCCCTAACTGTAACAATGTAAACATTTCTTGACCTCTCTGACTGAACAATTCATAGAATCATAGAAGTTTACAACATGGAAACAGGCCCTTCGTCCCAACATGTCCATGTCGCCCAGTTTATACCACTAAGCTAGTCCCAATTGCCTGCACTTGGCCCATATCCCTCTATACCCATCTTACCCATGTAACTGTCCAAATGCTTTTTAAAAGACAAAATTGTACCCGCCTCTACGACTGCCTCTGGCAGATCGTTCCAGACACTCACCACCCTTTGAGTGAAAAAATTGCCCCTCTGGACCCTTTTGTATCTCTCCCCTCTCAACTTAAATCTATAAATTAACAGAAGATTATGGAATATATACACATGCTAGCAACTGCTTAGACTGCCCTAATGAATTTCAATTAGGATCTTTACAGTCAGCATACAGAAGAGACTTGCACCTTCAATCTGGGGCTAGATTCATACCCACACCCTAGATGTAAAAAGAATGGATTTTGAAATTGTGTATGCTCTTTCCTCCAGGGGCCGTACAATTACAGATTCACTGCCATCAGTGTCATAATCTTAATATAAATATAGATATGCTCCACCAACAATGTATTATCAATGTGACTAAGGATAGCACTTTCTGTTCAATTTGAAATAGTCCCCCAAAGCCCATGTAAAAATAAATACACAAAAATAAGTTTGTTACCTTTATATATATATATATAAAAAAAATCAAACATTCTACTGTCACTTCTCAGTGACAAGCCTTCAAGACTTTGCTTCTCCCTAAAGATGAGTGGTACCTCATCCAACATTCACACGTGAGCCTTGACAGTGAGCACTGGAAGGCCATTCAAGGTTGGAGCACATCACTGCCTAGTTTGGTCCTGTTCTCAGCCAACATCCAAACATGTGTACTTCCCAGCAAGGCTTGCTGAATAGCCATCAGAAGCAAGAATCCTGGGCAATGTTCTCTTCCCTAATCCAGGGGTGCTGCAGCCATTGTTAGTGCCCCTACCATCATCCCTGGGGAGATCAACTAACTCCGGCATGTACCCGGGAATGAACCTGGGAAATTCCTGTCTTTTATACTTCAGAGATGGCATTTTTACCTCTAAGCCATCAGGGGAGCAAGCACGCCCCTTCTGACAGTAAAGCGGTCGCTCTGGGTTGCTTCACAAACCTCCTTGGAGCTGGGTGAGCAGCAGCATCATGGAAGGCCTGAATGCAGGCCACCTGCCAATGCTGTGTACCGCTGAGGGGGTTTGGCCGAGTGGAAAGAAATTAAAAAAGGTGTTTAAATTACACTGTGTGGAATATAAAGACACATTTAAAGTCTCTTACCTTGGGTGAAGCAATCTTTATGTAGACTATAATTGGGGCCAGAGAGGTTTTGGCAAGTTGGGCAGGATGGTTTATGGTATCTGCATCAAGAGCGACCAACTGTAGTGTCCTGGCTAGTTCAAAAATACGCTCAATCTCACTCTGTACTTCAGCTACAGGGAAAGAGCCAAGAAACAAGGCAGTTTTACTGACCGATACTAACAATAACACAAACAGATTAAATACTGCAGGCCCCTTCGAGAAGACTCCTTTTTGGCTCAATGTTTGCCATGGTTCTGCATACTCTTCAGGAAGCAAAATACTTATCGTAATAGTGACAAGACCACTGGTGCTGGCTTGTTATCATCAGCAGAGGTTCTGGGTTACATGGAGGTCTAAATTTTCAACAGTTTGGTTCAAACTCGGAACCACAGGCAGGAATTGAGGTCTCAAATGGGAAGCTTGTTCTCTCCGGCTACATGGCAGAAGAGACAACATCTTATGTGGGATGCTCGGTTTCATATTTAATTAACATCTCAGAACTTTCAAAATGGTCATGGACTTGACTATCGAGCAATGGTGGTCATAAAACCGTGACTGTGGCAAAAAAAAAGAAAATTGGAATTCCAGAATTTTTTTCCTCATTAGTTTTGTCCTCTCCCTCCCCTCCTGAAGGCACTGACTCCTTGCTGAGGTACAGTTCCAAGCATAAAAGTTGCCTCCAATATCTCACTACTGGTCATTCTTCACGTGTGCGCTGGACAGTGAGTGTCAACTGGCCATCTGACCCTTGGGTCCATCACAGCTGAGCTTGATACTTTACTCACCTAATGCTCACCCACACACACCTCCAGCAAGGTCAGTGCACAGTGACCAGGAGTGGAAAACCTGGATGATTTTCCCTTTATAATGTGGTGGGGGTGGGCGGAGGCCAATAGTAACAGCCCCTGCTACTGTCATGGTTAAGATTAGCTAACTCAGCACAGACTGGAGATCAAAGCTAGTACCTTCCTCGTCCATTGTCAGCTACTCACTGTGTAAATCTGCTGAGCCAGGGGAGCATATCTTTAATTTACAATTTTTTTTAGGCCATGCTTGGGCTCTGTGGGTATAAAACCTTCTGCTTTCTTTTTTCAATTTTCTTCCCTGCACTCCTGAAGGCAGTGACTCATGCAGGGCTGCGGTTTCATGGGTGCTGGTTGCCGTCCAGTACCTTGTCCAAGTGCTCATTCTTTATGTAGGAGTGTTGGCGAGCTATTTGAACATGAAGACTGTCACAGCCAAGGCAGATCCTGTCCTCACTTGCAGGCTGACTCAGGTATTCCCAGCGATGCTCAGAGAGAACACGGGTCGGCAAATCGTGGGCCCATGAAATTTACCCAAACGTACACACTTTCCAGCAGAGGTCACTGGATAACGATCAGGTTCATTCAAATGCAAATTAAACAGATTTCTTTCAGAAAATAATATTTTGGGATACAGCATATGAGTAATTTGAGACATGACGTGGTAAGTGTAACAGGCTTGGGAGGAATAGGTGACTTTTGACCTATGGTTCCCAAAGCTCTCCGCCACTGGGTGTTTCCTTGCCTCATGTCTGGGTCTGTTGTAGATTAATTGATAGAGATTGATTGCCATGATTAGTCAACTCCATTATCGTTGTATCATACGACTACCAGGATGGTAGAAGGCGAACTAGATGGACCTTGCTCTTTTTCATCTAGCAATTCCTAGATTTCTAAGAAACCTTGACTTTCACATCCATTTGCTCAGGGGGGAATGAGTCCAATTGCAGTGTCCTTAATGCCAACCCAGGATGATGAGTCTTCATTAGACAACACCATTAACACTGGCCACCTCATACCTGGACAATGCAACTACCATGGCATTTAAAATACAGCTTCTGAAATAAGAGAACATTAGACAGATCAGGAGAGGATATTCAACAAAAGAAGAGGGAAGAAAACTCGATATTAAATGCATATACAGTACCTGTTTTGTTTGCCATAACCTAAACATATTTTTATTTCTGTAACCTTCAAACAACTTGTGACTGTGGCGTCTCAGAGCCACAAATCTGCACAGAATTTAGTTCCACAGAAAACTCAGCTTGGGATGTTTTCAGATGTTTATTGCATACTGCTCAGTAACATATTTTTTGCATGCCAGATTGCACTGCATTTCCTGCATGCCAGATTGCAATGCATTTCCTGCATGCCAGATTGCAATGCATTTCCTGCATGCCAGATTGCAATGCATTTCCTGCATGCCAGATTGCACTGCATTTTCTGCATGCCTGAGGGTAATGCATTTCCTGCATGCCTGAGGGTAATGCATTTCCTGCATGCCTGAGGGTAATGCATTTCCTGCATGGCATTTTCTGCATGCCTGATGGCAACGCATTTCCTGCCTGATGGTAATGCATTTCCTGCATGACATTTTCTGCATGATATTTCTTTGCATGCCTAATGGTAATTCATTTCCTGCATGGCATTTCCTGCATCCCTGAGTAATGCATTTTCTGCATGACATTTTCTGCATGCCTGATGGCAATGCATATCCTGCATGCCTGATGGTAATGCATTTCCTGCATGCCATTTTCTGCATGCCTGATAGCAATGCATCTCCTGCATGCCTGACGGTAATGCATTTCCTGCATGCCAGAAAGCATTGCATTTTCTACATACAAAGTAGTAATGCATTCTCTACATATGAAATAGTGGTACATATTCCTTATGGGTTAGTAATGCATGTCTACATGCTGGAGTGTGGATTTTCTGCATGCATGCTGGATAGCAGTGTACTAACTACTGGTTTACAGCATACTCTCTGCATAATGTATAACAGCACATTGCCAGTGTACTGCATACCAATGGACTATCTGTGTGTGCCGGATTGCACTGCAAGGTGCACAGCAGTGCATACATTGGTGCCGTAGCAGGCAACTTACACTCGCAGCAAGGCAGCTACATGCAACCATGTCAGTGGAATAAAACTTTAAACAAACAATGCAGAAAGGTCAAGGGTGGTGGGGGTAGTCTTAGATTCAATGATCCCTAAACTCAGCATTTATTTTAATCACTGAAGTGCTGGATTAAGGGGTAGGGTTGGGGATAGTGCACCAATCCCCCAGCCCTCTTAATAATATTAACAAATTAGTGAATTGAATATCTGTTGGCTCGTATCAATGTATTTTAAATTTCTGAATTACTAGGACAGCATTTGAGTTTCAAAAGCAATGACTTGCTAGTTCTTAAAGGGACTGTGCAGTCAATTATCCACTAATGGCTATGATGTGTGCTTTCCCTCCAAATTTTCTCCCCTACTCTCCTAAAGGTACTTGCACAGACACCAACACCCTCATGTGGTCATTTTTCATTTGTGGGCTTAGACAGTGGAGAGTGATCAGCTAGCTGACTGTGGAAGGCATCACCGCCTACCTGATCCTGCCCTCACTCAATGTCCACATACATGTACTTTCCAGCAAGGGTAATTGGATAGAGATCACACATGACAGCCCTGGCTGAATTTTCCCTTTCCTAACCCAGGGGGGCGCTGAAGTCAATGAGAGCAAACAACTACTGTCATGCTACTGAGATCAGCTAGCTCAATACAGACCACGATTGGACCTGGGACCTCCCTGGTCTGTGTGGCCCAGTACCACACTAGCTGGTGCATTTCATATTGGGCCTGGGAGAAGCTATGGATGCAATGGTGAGTGCCCAGGTTCAATCTCCGATGGGACAAAACTTAAACCGTGAAAACACTTGGATGTAAGAATTCCTCTGGGTGCTATGTGTACTGATATCGTAAATACCATTGTGAAGATTTTCTCTGTTCAGTAATTGCCATGAGTCACAACCGTTTCTGAAAGAATGCAATTACAATTTAGCTAGAGATACCAAACAAGGAGAGGCAATATAAACTAGAGGGCACAATTCTAAAAGGGGTACAGGAACAGAGAGATCTGGGGGTATACGTGCACAAATCATTGAAGGTGGCAGGGCAGGTTGAGAAAGCGGTTAAAAAAGCATACGGGATCCTGGGCTTTATAAATAGAGGCATAGAGTACAAAAAGCAAGGAAGTCATGATGAACCTTTATAAAATACTGGTTGAGCTATAACTGGAGTATTGTGTCCAGTTCTAGGCACCGCACTTTAGGAAAGATGTGAAGGCCTTAGAGAGGATGCAGAGAACATTTACTAGAATGATTCCAGGGATGAGGGACATTACGTGGATAGACTGGAGAAGCTGGGGTTGTTCTCCTTGGAACAGAGAAGGTTGAGAGGAGATTTAACAGAGGTATTTAAAATCATGAAGGGTCTAGACAGAATAGATAGAAAAAAACTGTTCCTATTGGCAGAAGGGTCAAGAACCAGAGGACATAGATTTAAGTTGATTGGCAAAAGAACCAAAGGTGACATGAGGAAAAACTTTTTTACACAGCGAGTGGTTAGGATCTAGAATGCACTGCCTGAGAGAGTGGTGGAGGCAGATTCAATCATGGCCTTCAAAAGGGAATTGGATAAGTAGTTGAAAGAAAAAAAATTGCAGGGCTACGGGGATAGGGTGGGGGAGTGGGAGGAGCTGGATTGCTCTTGCATAGAGCCAGCATGGACTCAATGGGCCGAATGGCCTCCTTCCGTGCTGTGACCTTTCTATGATTCTATGGGAAATCTTCGCAAACACAATTACAACATTGCACAACATGACACTTGGAGGAACTCCTATCTTGTGCCACTCTGAACATTTAAATTGTTCTCGCGCTTACTTGTTCCTTTCCCCCCTCCTTACACCATGTGCCATTCACCAAGCCAAGGGGCTGGGCAGGCAACCTGCTCTTGGAATTTTCCCAATGCTTTTGGCCAGAGAATCTGACCACTGGGTGGTGGGTGAGGGGGCGCGAGAGCAGCTTGGTGTGAATCACCCTCTCGCTACCACTCCCTTGCTTTCTGAAAGTACACTGCCTGCCAAATGGCACTTCGGGCTTTAGGAAACTGTAGTCTAGGGAATTATGGAAATGTACCCACATCCTACTCCTGTGTCCAAACAAGCTGGTGCACCAATGCACTTTGCCACTGCACTGTCTTAGATTATTTTGTGCACTCTGTCTCATGATGGAGCATTTAGAACGTTTGCATTCATACACTATAGCCATGTTGGTTTACTAGCCCCTGTGAAGTTGGTTTCTACTTCCCCCCCCCCCCACCCATCCCTTAATCTGCACTCTGCCCTTCGCTGGAAGATGATTGAAAGTGTGGTCAGGTTTTTGGTGTCTAGCAGTGAAATCCTGCCAATGCTGGAATAGAGAAACCACAGAGAATAGTGAGTCTAAGGCGCAGCCAGTGTCGGCTGGGCAAAACTACTATTTCTCCAGATAAGGACATACAGTGGGCCCTCTGTTCTTCTCACTCCAATTATGTACCTTCCATATTATGTCAGGATTTTCATGGGACAAAGCCTTGCTTGAGACATCACCTCACTGCACAGCCGGTTAATACTGACCTTCTCCAAACTCATGATATAGTCAATCAATTTACGACATTTGTGTTGTACTTGTCTACATTCCCATGCTTAGGGTATCACTCGATTATATGTGCAAGACCAAAATTTGGGAATTACCCCCCAATTTCTATTATCCACTGGGGGTTGGGGGTCACACCACTATGGTGGATTCCACAGTGTATTACAAAACATTCTTTTTGTAATATGTACAAGCAACCCAAACCATCAATCACATACAATAGGACCTGTGTCAATGGTACAGATTTATTCTTTTTAAAGCAGGTTGTAAGTATCACAGCAATCTGATTTTACATTTTTTTATTTAATAATTTTTTTTATGTTAAAAAGAGTCACCACTTCCCTCTTTAACTCATCAATGTTGATGCCAATCGTAGCGCCTGTAACACTGCTCCAGCTGAGGTCAGTTAACTCAAAGCAGGCCATGGATCCAACTTGGGACCTTTCTGGTCTGTGCAGCTCAGTCCTACACTTGCCATCAGTAATGCCCAAAAAGGTTGATTTTAGTGAAACTCCTGGTACCAGCAGTACTACACGTCCTAGACACCAGCAAAAACTAACCACAAAGATGCGAGATGCTGTAAAGCATCCAGGGTTGTCGGAAGCAAAACACAGATAGGGCTAATGGGATTTCTGACTTATCTGTTGCTTGCTACTTTTCCATGACATTAGTGATTGCCCTACAGCCCTGGACAGTGGCCTGTGCATCTTTATAACCCCCTGCAAGCCCTGGCATTGGTAGAACAGATGCCCTACCTGTACTATTGCTTGTGCTGCCCTTGATATCCATGGGCACCCTCCAACTGAAAGCAAGGGGAACATACGTGCACAGTTTGTTTGAAACCACCTATGCTTCTTGCATTGTTTTCACATTCCAATGGATAAGTCAACATAAGGCAGCCAAGTGCTGATTCGAATCGAGATCCCAGGAGAGGGGCTACTTTCCAAAACCCCAAGTCGGAACCCTGAGTGCAAGGATCGATCAGCAACTTGAGTCATACACACATACACGGGTGAGACACAGGATAATGGAATGGCTTACATATTATGGATATATATACATACCCAGAACATCTGAGGAAGGAGTGGTGATGGGGTGAGAGAATGAGAAAGAAAAATCCAAGACAGTCAGTTTAAGTTGTTCAAAGCATGCTGTACAACATTAAAATTCAGATTCGAATTTATCGTTATATTAGAGTTGATTAATGAAGATTACCAGCTAATTATTATATATGCTGCATTATTATTAATTTTACTCATGCACTGCACTGACACTCGAATTGTTGTGTTGATGTACGGATGGTAAGCTGTGGTATCACCAGGGGACAGAAGTTTGGGGCCGAGGGAGGAATGGAGAAGGTGTGAAGGAGAGGACTTATTGAAGGACAACCGTCTTAACAACCGTCCCAGTCTGAATGACGTGGAGCTAGAGCACATGCTGTATATATATGTGGTGTACTTAACGTCAACTGCTAAACACTGTGGATGCACTTTTTAAAGTTCAATTTTCTTTTAGGTTTAGAGATAATTGTATTACATGGTGTGGAGGTGATGAAATAGCAACAGGAAATGAAGGAATGCAACATAATGTCTTGGTCAAATTCTTGAAAAGTGATTGACAAATGAGACAGCATCCCCATCAAGTCCTGCTCATGATGCTGTTCTAGATCTTCCTCTTGAAACTCACTTGGGACCATCATATCGGCAAATGAGAGAATGAAGGGAAAAAAACATTTATTACAAGCAACAGCTATAACAATAATGTGAAACCTGTCTACAGTGACCACCTCTGGGAGCTGGCTTGGGGTGGGGATCTTAACATGCAGGTGACCTCTATGCGCTAAGTGTAAATCACTGTTTTCTGTTGGGCTTGACAGCAGGTTATCACTGTAGTCAGGCGATCTTTCTATCACAGGCAGTGAAAACTGTCTAATAGATGTATGAAAGCAAACAGTAGAAAATTAATAAGGACAAGATTAATCTGGGACACTGAAAAGCCAAAGTTTCTCTAGATCTTCTTCAAAATGGAGACCTTTAACATTAGGGATCAGCCATGTGGCTCTTCTCTACACTGCCTCCTATGCTTGAGTGTTTCCCCTTTGTTTTGCTGACTTTATTGGACATTGTACTCACAGCATGATTTGATGGGACTTCCTCTGACTTGTATTGGCTACATAGTTCAGGAATACATTTACTTTGTTGATTCTTGCTCTGCAGTGATGTGACATAGAGTACTGAGTCTACTAAGACTCCTAGATCTCTTTCAACTTCATTCTTAGCTATTTATAACACCATTCATGGAATATGGGTATCACCTAGTGTTCTGATGAAACACATGCCAGCCTGTATTCTTTTATAATACACTATCAGAATACCTGTATTTCTGCTAAGGGTAAGCTGGATGATGTACTGTTTTAAAATGGCAGGAGCATCCTAACATGTAACGCATTATTCTGCTGTAAAGGTTCAGCTGTTTTTAAACAACCTGACCTGTCCCTTTAAAGCCATAAAGCCTAATTACTACAAACAGGCACATCCTGAGATCAAATGCTTCTGGGGAGGGAAGTTTACAGATCGACAAGTACTTGTAAATTTCAGGCTGCAATTCACAAGAAACCTGCATGAAATAACTGCTTATTCTGACATATACTAGAAGCAAAACTTTAAATTTTTAAATATATATATATACACACACACATATACTGGTAGATCTGTAGTTATTACCCTTAAGGGGGAAGGAAAAATCTATCGACATTACTCTGTACCGTAACCTCTTTTTAAATAAACTGCACCCCCAGCTGATAGCATACTTTCTCAGGGTGTGGTAGCTCTGAGTGAACTGAGGGTGTTCCAAAGATGTGCCCCCAATGCAATCAACAGAGTCTCAAGGATGCTCAAGGCTCCTCCCCATCAGTGATATCACCAGAATGGCCCAGAGACTTCAAATGGCACATCGCTGTTCAGGTAAGAAATTTGAAGCTTTATAAAAATATATTTAAAATAATAATACATATTTTTTTAAATAGATAATGGGGTAAGCATTTTGAACAATACTTCTCCTAGACTTTCCACCCATTTAAATTATTTTCTAGTTTTGCTTGGCCAATGTAAAATAAAGATATCATTATGAGTAACCCCCCACTATTAGTTTTGCAGCCCAGGAAATCTCTCTCAGCTAAATACTTAAGTATTCAAAGATACCAATGCTATTTGACTCTCCAATTTCTAACCTTGATTGTGTGCGTGCATGCGTACGCAATTACATCAGCAGATGGCGAGGTCATAGTATCCAACAGTCCTGAGCATATGCCTCAGATTCAGTTAAATAAAAAGTTGTGTTAAGAAATAAAGAATGAAGGTCATGTTTATAATCTGAAAACTGTAACTGCGACTTATGCAAGTTTCATTTTAATTAGTAAACCTTTTATTTTTAATGTTATGTTATTACATTTAGCCCTTGGGAGCTTATGGCTGTGCTGTCAGGTAACAAAAATGGCCAGTAATACCTCCTCCTGTCATTAAGTGGTGCTGTCTACTTTATTATCCTCTGGCATTCTTTACATGTGCTGAAAGGGAACCTACTGCTGTTTCTTTCTTAAATATAAGTTAACAGTGAGAGTGACATAGTCAGAGTGACAGAGATCACTAATATGGGGCACACCAACAGCACATGTCAGCTGCACTGTTCAATCCAACCCCGCAGAGCCATGTATCCTCATTAAAACCAAAACTGAAGACATTTCTCAATGCTTTCACAGTATAATAATATTTCCCATGGCTGGCAATGTTATGTTTCCATACATTGAGGATGCTAATTGAAGATTAACGCCATTGTACAAAGCTGTGCAGCCACGGGGTATCCTCTGTATAAGTAACATCATTCAAAACATGTCAGGAACAAGAAGTAAAAGAAAAATGTTCTCCAAGTGTGGACAGTGGATGCCAGGCCTGCAGAGAAGGGCCAACCATGAACTGACCACCACAATATGGAGCCTATAGGCAAGTTCTAGAATTAAACTCTCATATTTTAATAGCTGTTGTGCTACAGTGACTCAGAGAAACACTGTTCAGACTATCCCTGTGCAACCTGGGCTTAGAATCATAGACTGATATAGCACTGAAGAAGACCATTTGGCCCATCGTGCCTGTGCCGGCTCTTTGGAAGGGCTATTCAATTAATCCCACTCCTCTGCTTCTTCCCCTTGGCCCTGCAAATTTTTCCTTTTCAAGTATTTATCCAATTCCCTTTTGGAAGTTATTATTGAATCTGCTTCCACCGCCCTTTCAGGCAGCGCATTCCAGATCATAACAACTCATGTAAAAAAAACTATCCTTATCTCCCCTCCGGTTCTTTTGCCAATTACCTTAAATCTGTGTCCTCTGGTTACCGGCCCTCCTGCCAGTGGAAACACTTATCTGACAGGTTACATCTTCATCATTTACAGGACTTTTCTACAGAAGCAGAGGGGCTGCAGTATGACTCAGACTAAAGCATCCTGTGCAAAGCTGCAGTGTTTTTGTTTTAAAAAGAAACAGAAATCCATGGCATACTAAAGCAAGAGAGAGTTGCTCACCCAGGCTGGAGCGAGTGCTGGAGCGTTCGATTATTGTATGTTTACTGGGGTTGTTCAGCACCGATCGTTTGGCAAGCGAGATGTCGGCAGTAACTCGTGTGATTGATATTCTGTCAACAGAAAGCAGGGTTACTTGTAGCCTTCCCGCTTAAAGCTCTGTCATCGTCTGCATTTCCCTGTGAGGCTTCAGCATGTTAATGCGCCGTTCTGCTGACCTCATGTTAGGGACATGAGTCTCAAATGCTGCACCTTTCGTGGACTGCTCCACATTCTCAGTAGGATTACTGCTCTGTCCTCCTGCAAAAACTCGGTCGCCAGATCTTCCAAGTCACAACAATTGATCTTTTCTCTTGCATTTCATTTTCTCCCCCAATTTTTCTCCCCTTCTCTCCTGAAGGCGCTGATTCTCATTGGGGTTTTCAGCCGCTCTCTGGTAACTCACCCAAGTGGCCACTCCTCGTCTGTGAGGCTAGGTGGTCAGTGTCGGCTATTCAACAACGGGGGGCACCACAGTCAAGCCTGATCCTCCCCTGGCCTAACAGGCGCATATGCACTTTCCAACAGGTGTCATTACAGAGCGATCAAGAGCAGGATCTCTGCCTGATTTTTCCCGTTCCTAACCCAGAGGGCATGGAGTCCAAAACCAAATACCCCTACCATCGCCACCCACCCCCGGGTGAAATCAGCTAACTCAGCACAACCCACAATTGAGCTGTGGGACCTTGCTGGTCTCTATGGCAGATTCACACTGGGGCAGTGCGTTTAGTAACTGAGCCCATAATACGTGTGGGCCAGTTTACTACTTCCAATAGTAAAGCACTCTCCTTGTCAGGGGAACCAAGATCAATTCTCAGTTTCCCCTCCAGACTCCCATTCAGCGGATTGGATGTTTAACTCTGCACCATCCCCTGGACTCTCACTGGGAGATTCTTTGTTTGACTCCAGGGGAGGGGAAGGAGGGCGGGGGGGGGGGTGGAGGCAACTTTTTCTTTCCTTCCCTTCCTCAAGGGTCTCGCTCGGTGAGGTTTACGGTCACCAGTCGCAACAACTGATCAACATTCATGGATCGACCTTAACCGGCTATTCCACCACATGCAGCATCACATCAGATCCTGTCCTCACCCAATGTCGGTGCATTTGCACTTCTGATTGGGGTGGGGTGGGGGGGTCACTGGGTATCAGTTAGGACATAGGAACCCGAGCACCAAGACCAATTTTAATGCTCCTACCGCCATCCCAGCTGAGGTCAACTCCCTCAGCAGAGGCCGGAATCGAAACTGGGCTGTTGGGCTTAGATACTCATTAACTAAGCCTCATCGTCCATCGGGGAAGCTGTCCATTTATTTATGAGCACAAGGTGAGCCCCCACAGTAGCACAGTCAGATCCCACACACCAAACAGATTACATATATATTTTTTATTACTGTGAATTGAACGGACTAAGGATTGCTTTTGTTGGTCCTTACCTTCCGTCAAACTTATGTTTCAAAAAGTCAAACAGAGCTTTCTGCATCATATCCGTCACCTACACAGAAACAGAAACAAGTGAAGAACGTTTATTTTTCCACTGCAGTTGAAGGCGAGGCTCCAATTAGAGTTTGCGGGGTGAATTTTCCGTGTTAGCAATCCTCGGACTGAGCTCCACGCCACAGGTCTGCACATTGGGAATTCAGGCCCGGAGCTCAGCACAGCCTATTCATGGACATGATGTGGAGATGCCGGTGATGGACAGGGGTGGACAAATGTAAGGAGTCTTACAACACCAGGTTATAGTCCAACAGCCAAGTTCCGCACCCATGAGGGCGGCCTCAACCGGGATCTTTGGTTCATGTCACGCTCCATGTAACTCCACCAGCGAAAAAAAGTTATCTGTTTTTAATACAACTGGTCATTCTCTCTCTTTCTCTGCCTTTCGGGTGTCTCTCTCTCTCTCTCTCTCTCTCTGTCTTTGTGTTCTGACTGTTTGTGTATTCAGTAGTCTTGTATGTAATGTTTCTCTGTCTGAACACCATTCTACTCCTTTGATTGCTTTGATTATATCTCTGTCGAGGTGTGATAACGGGCAGTTGGAAAGATTATCTGTAATCACCAGGCATTGTTCTCTGACTATATATGCTGTACCTTTATGGAATCCTACACTCACCTGACGAAGGAGGAAAGCTCCGAAAGCTTGTGATTTCAAATAAAGCTGTTGGACTATAACCTGGTGTTCTAAGACTCCTTACATTTATTCATGGCCTGCACGGTTATCTGTCCACTAAAATTAATGGGCTCAAAATCTTGTTGGCCATGAGTTGGGGGCAAATTCCAATTAGAAAGAAAGAATGAACTTGGATTTATAAAGCACCTTTCATGACCTCAAGATGTCCCAAAGCGCTTTACAGCCAGTTAAGTACTTTTGAGGTGTAGTCACTGTTGTAATGTAGGAAACGCAGCAACCAATTTACCATAAACAGCAATGTGATAATGACCAGATCATCTGTTTTAGTGATGTTGGTTGGGGGATAAATATTGGCCAGGACACAGGGAAGAACTCCCCAGCTCTTCTTTGAAATATTCCCAGGGGATCTTTTACGTCCACCTGAGGGGACAGACGGGGCCTCGGTTTAACTTCTCATCCAAAAGATGGCACCTCCGACAGTGCAGCATGCCCTGAGTACGGCACTGGGAGTGTCAGCCTAGATTTTGTGCTGAAGTCTCAGGAGTGGGACTTGAACCCACAACCTTCTGACTCAGAAGCAAGAGTGTTACCCACTGAGCCACAGCGTATGCTTGTGCCATGACAAGCTCTAAGCCAGGAGCACTAATTCATTGAATTTGCCCATTTTTTTTGTGCTCATTAAAGTGAAGGAGGTTAATGCGGAAATACTGCTGCTTACCTCATACCCTTTCAGAGACGGACCCACTAGTATGATTGGTCTCATGGATGGCACTACATCGTAGGGAGGCACATTCTCTTGCTGCCGGGGAAACAGAAAGCCGGATAAAGCATCAAAAGAAATAAGGGCCATATTATTCATAGAATCACACAGCACAGGAGGCCATTCAGCCCATCGTGCCTGTGCTGGTTCTCTGAAAACTACCAATTAGTCCCATTCCCCTGCTCTTTCCCCATAGCCCTGCAAATTTTTCATTTTTAAGTAGAAACCTAATTTCCCTTTGAAAGTAACTATTGAATCTGCTTTCATCGCCCTTTCAGGCAACGCATTCCAGATCATCATAACTTGCTGAGTTAAAAAAAAATTCTCCTCCGAGCCCCCTTGGCTTTTTTGTTTGCCAATTATCTTAAATCTTGGTCCTCTGGTTAACGGCCTTTCTACCAGTGGAAACAGTTGCTCCCTACCTACTCTATCAAAACCCTTCATAATTTTGCACACCTCTACTAAATCTCCCCATGAACTTCTCCGCTCTGAGAACAATCCCAGCTTCCATAACACGAGTTTGCACTCACGGCCGTTTTATATTTCCAACGACAGAACTGACATGTTAAAGGGGCAGCGTCTTCATCACTAGCGAGCAGGGGGACCCAAAGAAGCAGAGTGTCACTTTCACTGAGCATAAGCAAAGCCATGATGCTTCTAAAACACAGTGAAGCGTTCCAGCGGGAGTGTTTGCCAAACACAAAAAGGTTTGTCAAACCCCATTCCAAAAAGACAGTGCTGCTTTAAACTGCATTGCATATTTAAAAACTGTCTCAAGTCTCATAAATACTGTTTAATTGTGCTCAATAAAAATGTCAAACATTTTTATAATTTTTTTTAAAAAAAGCAGTATTTCTACATTCCAAACGCTCTTGTGAAGGCACCCGGTATTTGTTCTGAGAAAGATGCCAAATGCAGTAAAATGGAAACAACTGGCAGAATCGCCATTAGCCTAGTCCAGTCTGCCCGCTCAGTTAATTACCTGAGTGGATATGTCCACTACATTTCATCTAAAAGCAACAGATGATTTGCAAATGTTCGGGGCTGTGTCTGTGTCTAGTGACCAAACACGATCAAGGTTAATTTCCTCACAGCACACTTTTTAAAAAAAAATGGAAGAATTTCTTCATACTCTATTTTAACGAAAACAGGAATTTTATGCAAATAGTTTAACCTGTGTTCTACTAGGGGAAATTAAACCACTTAAGGCAGAAAGTGCCTCAACCTGTAACTAGTCTTTAGAAATGAGCCTTCTGATCGGATTGGAGTTGGTTTCGGGCCATTTGAAATTAGTGTTGACTTCTTGTGGCATTGATTGGTACGATGCCAATTTAAGGGCACACCACTCGGTCATGTGGTGATTTCATGGTCTGTTTTTTCCATCAGGGCAGGAATCTTTAGACAGATTATTCAGCTAGTAGGGCAGCAGCAAGCTGAACATGATCCTGTCCTCAACCAAAGCCCACACATTGGTATTTTCACTGCACAGTGATAAGCAGCCTTGGCCAATCTCCACCCCCCCCCCCCCCATAGGTTATGGGCACTGACCCAATTATAGTGGCCGTAGCACTGACGTCGGGTGACGTAGCACAGATTGAACCCGAGACGCTCCCGGTCTGTTTGACTCAGTTCCACGCTAGACAGTGCAATCGACAACTGACTGCTCGTGCTGGGTGAATGTTCAACATGAATCTTCTAAACTGTGATACAACTTAAGATTTATTAATTTAAATTTAAATGTGTGCGCTACAATTCAGTGCTTACAGTCCAGGTGAAATAGACAGATGCACCATATAAATCATCTAGCATTCTACAAACCAATATATACCCTTTCTAACTTTTCTTCATTAAGCTGTTATGTATCAAGTTATACAAGCTGTAAAATCTTTTCCTATGGCTCAGAGCCCCAGTTCCTTGGAACACCCTTGTTGCTTTTTTCTGACCCTCGCCATTGCATCAGTGAGCACTTAGAAAGCTGGGCGATTATGAGCAGTTTATAATCCAAACGTTCAGACTATTTTCAGCTGTCTTGTGCTTTACGCCGTTTTCTGAAGCTCTCAGTCAACGTGTAACTTTTCTATTATCTTCTCTATTGCAACATATTATTAAAAATCTTGGGCAGGGTATGCAATTCCTCTCTATAAACCTTCCTGTTGACATGATTATTGGTCACACTTTTGTGTGAACATTCACTATTGTGAGCTCCTATGTCAACATTTCCCATTCAATTTTGGTATGTCAACTGTCACAATAGAGATATAGATTCTGGCCACAAGGTGGCTCTCTGGACCAAGATTATGAAGTCTCGCTCAACTCCATTGCCACCTTGTATATTAAAAAAAACCTTATATTCATCAATGGCACAGGCAATTTACTGGTATATCTATACACACACACAATACAGTGACACATTTTTTCAATTTCAATTCATTCCTCTTTAAGTAAACAATTCTCATCATGCTATGCAGTGCTCTTTGCCACAGAAGCAAATGCAAGTTATTCCTCTCTGACATAAGCAAATGATGGTTACTGATCACATGACTGGTAGAAGGATACAAATGTGTATCTTTTAACGTTCCTAGCTGCTTCTATATCTAATAGGTTTCAATTTGGGTATGTTCTGTCACATGGCACAGCAGCTTCCCCAGTCTGACCCTACAACCTGCTGGCTTAACATGAGATACAGAAATCATAAAAACAGACTTACCGATTTCTGCTTCTGCTTTGCTGCTCGTGTGCGCGAGGAAAGATAGCCCAAGAAAAAAATAACAAGGCATGCATGTTATTGACAAGTCTCAGAGACACGTAAGCAGCAGACTGAGTGGGATGTGCGCTAGTTCGTGCATCAGGCAGCTGTGTGCACTGACAAGGCGTTACCTTCTTAAAAAATGGGATTCGTTTCGCATTGGCTGGGGGAGTCGTTACACTGCTAACGCTTGTTTTAGGGGACCGGTGGTCCGTTTGGGAATCGCTCTCTTCTGCATCTAAGTCAATGGCATCTACATCAAAAGTTAAATTAGACAAGTCCGCATTTCCTGGTAGAGGGGAAGAAGCAAAGGGTTGAAATGTAACTAAGGCTGAGGAAAGAAAGGAATTATTATCAACAGCAGCTTCAAAACTGAATGGATCCCAGCCCAATACCAAGCAGTCGTTACTCTGTACAGCTGCAACTTAATAGTCCAGACTTTATTTTTAATTTGAAAGTTTTAGTAAATATTGTGCTCATCAGTGTGAGGTATGAGCTTGGTGGAGAATGGAACACTTTTGTTAATCTTTGTGAGCTTGAAGCACTCCCAAGTCAAATATTACACTGGTTAGGTGCAGATTAAAGCTCCCTCTGCTCTGCCCAACAACATATTGACGTTTTTAAGATTTTTGAAAGGAATTGATAGGGCAGATAGAGAGAAACTTTTTCTGCTGGAGGGGGAGTCTAGGACAGGGGGAAATAACCTTAAAATCAGAGCCAGGCCATTCAAGAGAGAAGTTAGGAAACATTTCTTCACACAAAGGGCGGTAGAAGTGTAGAACTCTCTCCCACTAAAAGCAGTAGATGCTAGCTCAATTAATAATTTTAAATCTGAGATCGACAGATTTTTGCTAGCCAAGGGTATTAAGGGATAGGGAGCCAAGGCGGGTAAATGGAGTTAGGATACAGATCAGCCATGATCTCACTGAATGGTGGAACAGGCTCGAGGGGCTGAATGGCCCACTCCTATTCCTATACCTTAATCTCAACCTCAGAAGGGCAATTCTCTACTGCAACAGTGTGAATCTTTCCGTTTCCAATACCAGCCATCTTTATGGCCTCCCAGATTCAAGCCTGGCAATTTAAGTGCTAATCTGTGCAAACTTTTCTGCTGTTTGGTGCGGTGGGCCCAATCCCACCAGGAGGTTACAACTGCCTCAGTTTATACTGTGCAGCACCTTTACTGCTAGCAGAGAGATGGTGCCATCAGAAGGCTGCGGCATTCAAATTAGCCTTCCTTCTGGGAGGCAGGAAGGGGGAAGAGAGAGTGAGCAACACCTTTCCGAGTTAGATGATATAACGACCAGGTTACTTAAAGCCCTGGTTCCCTCACAGACTTTGTCAATTGACGATATCTGCTACCATTACATGTAATGGAAGGCTATTTTGATGACGTTATCAGATGGCTGCCTGTGTCAGTGGAACTACATGTGGCATGAATCAGCACCTTCAGGGGAGGAAGGGAAATGGAGGGGGAGGTTGAAATATAAAATAACATTTTAAAACTACCTAAAACCACAGTGGAGAGTGGAAGAAACACAGTTTTAAATACAAATCTCGATTCTCCAAACATTAAAAATATTTGATGAGTGTACAATTACAATAATATTACGAGGCCTACTTGTTACTGCTCTCATTCTGTGAGTGGTTACATTAATAACACAACTAAATATAGTGGTGCAACAGTCCAAATAATTTAATGGAAATTTTTTTTTAAATCTGCTCCTATCCGTAATTCAGCTCTTCAGTTCACCCAGCATTTGCCACCTTTTTCTTATGTTCAAATCCAGACATGAGCAGGACAGGGACATGGCAGAGGTGTGGGATGCTGCCGTGAGATCAGATATTTTCTTTGCGGCTGATGAAAATTCACCAGGAACCTTATGAACTATGATAAATAGGAAGCCTGCATCACCGGATACAGAAGCAAAGTGAAAAATTGCACATCTATTTAAAAAACAAACTTTGCGTATTGGATTGAAATTTAATTTTTATTTCGATAGCCCATTGAAAAACTCAAGTTTTCCTGCTTAGAAAACAAGACAGGTAACCTCCCGAGATCTAATGAGTCTGTCAGTCCATCAGAACTATATCTGAATCATTGTTATCACTGCACCTTGTTGATAATGGATAGTATTGGGAATTAACAGTTCGAAGAACACAGGTACTGAACACCACTTCATAAATAAATTCTTTGTTTGAATTCTCTCCCTGCCCATTTTTTTTGAATCTTCACTCATTCTGAGGTCTCCCCACACCCCATCCTCTCAGTCTCCTTCTGCAAGAAGGAGAGCAAATGGACCAGTGTCTTGGACATCCAATGTCAATGCTGCTACCAAACTCAACCAAAAAGAGGTTTGCTTGTAGCATAGACAATACTCCCATTTACAGTGCAAGTAAATTCATGTGTTGAGATTTAAAATCTCTTGACAGCCACTTTACTGATAGATTGGCCACAGTAAAATATTACTGTGACTTTCAAAAAATAGAAACTTTTGCAGTTTTTTTTTTAAACCAGCTTCTTTTGATGATGTTGCATTCACCTTGATCCAATTTTTAGACACAACAAATCACTAATTCATAAGCAACCAGCCTGTTGCAGTGGCTGAGCATTTGAACAAGTGTGAGCTGATCAAAGAGAGTCAGCATGGATTTGTGAAGGGTAAGTCATGTCTGACTAATCTGGTTGAATTGAGGTGGTCACTAACATGGTGGACAGGGGAGTGTCTATGGAGGTTGTCTATATGGACTTCCAGAAGGCATCTGATAAGGTTCTGCACAGGAGATTATTAGTAAAAATACAGAAATTGGAAGCAACCTTGTGACATGGGTTAGTAATTGGTTGGGAAGTAGGAGACAGAGAATAGGGATAAAGGGAATATACTCTGATTGGCGGGATGCGACAAGTAGTGTTCCCAGGGATCTGTACTATTTGATTCCTGGGGCTTTAGCTTTTCATTAATATAATATATATACACACACACACACACACACACACACCAATGACTTGGATGAAGGAATCGAGAGATGTATATCCAAGTTTGCAGATGACACTAAGTTAGGAGGCACAATAAGCTGTGTGAATGGGAGCAGGATGTTACAAAGAGACAGATTAAGTGAGAGGGCAAAACTGTGGCAGATGGAGCTCAATGTGATGAAGTGTGAGGTCATCCACTTTGGATCCAAGAAAGACAAATCAGAATATTTCTTAATGGTGAGAGATTAGGAACTGTGGAAGATCAAAGGGATTTAGGTGTCCAGGTACACAAATCAGTAAAAACGAGTGCACAGATACAGAAAGTAATCAAAAAGAAAAAAATGGCAGAAGGAGAAGCAAAAAATGCAATTCAAGGAGTATTTCAGCAACATTATAAAATAAATAGACAAACAAGAATCAGAATCAATCTTTACAGTACAGAGAGCTTCTGTCTAATTGCATTTGGTTAGGGAAAGGGTTAGCAATGAAAATTATGTAGAGAAGACTGTTTAAAAAAAAATTCATTCAATAATGTCCGGACAGAAATCTTGCAATCACAATATCCAGAGTCTGGATATCTGAAGGGGTGGGGGGAGGGGTGGAATTTAAACTCTTCCCCTCCCGATGGATACCAGGCGGGGGGACAGTTAACATGGAGCGGGAGACACCTACTGGCAACACCCACCCTGTGCCACAATCCTGCTGACTGCAATTTTAAATTACAGGCGTCAAGGGCACACGGCCAAAGCCAGCAGGGTCCTTGTTTAAATATTCGGTTCGGGCTCCGATGACGTCACCGGGGTCTGACTGCAATCTCAACCCCAGGCCTTGGTGGGGAAGCCGTGACGGCATCTCCGCCAGACCAAACCCCTCGGTGAGTGAATCCAGGGCAAGAAGAGGCCCAGAAAATTGTTCATTTTTTGTCGTTTCCTTGTGGTTCAGGAGGTGCAGGAGTGCTCCTCTGGGCCCCACATGGAATCCTTGGGCCTCCCCTACCCCTGACCACAATCCCCTCCTGGTCACTTACCTTAGTGCCGAGGACTGTTCCTTCTTGTCCCCGGTGGTGGCCTCCTGCTGCCTGATTTTAACGGCCGGGCAGCCGCTTCCCAGCCATTTTGGTCAGGAAGTTGGTCAGCGGCACGTTAACGAGGCCTGGTCGTTAGAAACCAAAGCTGAGCCTCACTACTGCTGCTCCCACACAGGCCGGCTGATCGCTAAGCCTCATTCCCGCCCAGGAGATAAAATTGAGCCCTGGTATCTGGCCTCTCAATTGATACCAAAAATCGAGGTAAAGAAATTGGTATGAGGCACACACTGGAAAAACTAGAGAGATGAGGCCAGAGTCTCTCTCAAAACTGAAATGTGAAGATATTAAAGAATTGCAAGTGTTTATAAAGAGCTGAAAGTTTCTACTCTGCAGTGGGTCATGGCGTGATTCAGACATCTTACCGTAACTACTGGAAAAAGCTAAAGATAGATCAAGTTACGGGCCAACACAAGACATTTTTATGTTTTATTTAGTTAGCTTTCCACTGATTCTCCCCTTGCACGACTCACACCATCATTTATTCTCTTCTAGCTAGAACGCCCTGGGTTTGTCAACTTTGCTAGCAGGCACTGAGAAGGGTGGATCTCAGACTTGCCCACACCTGCTCTAAAAGCCGCCTGGCTTCAAAGACACAACCCCTGACTGGTTAGAAGTTGGCACGCTCGCAATGAGTCCCACTGGTAAGGTGGGTGAGTGTTGGTGATATTTGTCGACAAAGCTTGCTGTGTTCACATGACATCCCACTGTCCACCAGCCTTAACCTGCTTACTTTAAACAAAATCAAAATGCTGCGGATGCTGGAAATCGGAAATAAAAACAGAAAATGCTGGAAATACTCAGAAAGGTCATCGGCCTGAAACGTTAACTCTGTTTCTTTCTCCACAGATGCTGCCTGACTTGCTGAGTATTTCCAGCATTTTCAGTTTTTACTTCAGATTATTTTAAAATGTCATCCGAATATGTTAATCATTTGTCTGGTAATATCCCAAAATGTAATTTCTAGGCTAAGGACTTTGTTTTGTTAGAGAGAGTCACTTCCCGCGCCCCCCACCCAGGATGGTACGCCACTGGGCAGTCTTCCATCCACCAGGGAGCATGGCCAAGAACTGCCAATACTCACCAACCTGAAGCTTGGCCATTCTAATGCCAACCAGCCTGGGTCTACTGCTTGTGCTGCCAGACAATACGTCAGATTTTTTTTTAAAGGGTGGGGTTACCATTTTGGGACCCTTTCAGGCAGGTTAGGTTTCTGGAACAGTCAGCCGAAATGCCGCCATATTGGTTGCCGTAGCAATGTTGCTCGTTACAGCAGACACTACACCTGTCGCAGCTCCAATCTTTGCAATCTGGTTGTTGCTTATTCATCTTATTTTTAGTCAAAGGCTCGCAGAAACAAATCATGTGTCATGCTGGATGTGTTGGGTAGAGGAGAGGGAATGCTTTCTCTCACAGAGGGGGTAGCAGGCCAGGATTGCACAGTCAAGATAGAAAATACACAGCAGGCTCTTCAGCCTCTGAAAAGTGAGAAGAAAGGTTAACATTTTAGATAGAGATTCTTCATTAAACGTAATTCTGACAAAGGGTCACTAGCCCAGTGGTGTCTGCGCCCCCCGAGTGTCTGCCCACTGCTCTTTTTCATATAGACTAATGACCTGCACTTGGGTATACAGGGCATAATTTCAAAGTTTGCTGATGACACGAAACTCGGAAATGTAGTGAACAGTGAGTAGGGTAGTAACAGACTTCAGGAGGACATAAACAGACTGGTGAAATGGGCAGACACATGGCAGATGAAATTTAACACAGAGAAGTGTGAAGTGATTCATTTTGGTAGGAAGAATGAGGAGAGGCAATATAAACTAAATGGTACAATTTTAAAAGGGGGAACAGATACACAAGTCTTTGAAGGCGGCAGGACAAGTTGAGAAGGCTGTTAAAAAGCCATACAAGATTCTTGGCTTTATTAATAGAGGCATAGAATACAAAAGCATGGAAGTTATGCTAAACCTTTATAAAACACTGGTTAGGCCCCAGCTAGAGTATTGTGTCCAATTCTGGGCAACACACTTTAGGAAGGATGTCAAGCCTTAGAGAGGGTGCAGAGGAGATTTACTAAAATGGTGCCAGGGATGAGGAACCTCAGTTATGTGGAGAGACTGGGGTTGTTCTCCTTACACTAGAGAAGGTTAAGGGGAGATTTGATAGAAGTGTTCAAAATCATTAAGGGTTTTGATAAGAGTAAATAAGGAGAAACTGTTTCCAGTAGCAGAAGGGTGGGTAACCAGAAGACACAGATTTAAGGTAATTGGCAAAATAACCACAGGTGACAGGAGTAAAAAATTTTTACGCAGCGAGGTTTATTATCTGGAATGCACTGCCTGAAAGGGCGGTGGAAGCAAATTCAATTATAACTTCCAAAAGGATACTGAATAAATACTTGAAGTGGAAAAATTTGCAGGGCTATGGGGAAAGAACAGGGGAGTGGGAGTAATTGGATAGCTCTTTCAAAAAGCCAGCACAGGCACGATGGGCCAAATGGCCTCTTTCTGTGCTATATCATTCGATGATTCTACCCTAAACATTCATCTAATTTTTCTCTTTTCAGATGCTGTTGGACCCACTGTGTTATTTCCAGCATTTTCTGTTTTCTTTTGGTATTCCAACGTTTAAGTGCAATGGGGAATAACCTTAAAATTAGAGCTAGGCTGTTCAGGGGTGATGTCAGGAAGCATTTCTTCACACAAAGGGTAGTGGAAATCTGGAACGCATCTCTCCCTCCCTCTGCCCCCCCACCAAAAAAAAAACTGTCGAGGCTGGGGGTCAATTGAAAATTTCAAAACTGAAATTGATAGATTTTTGTTAGGCAAGGGTATTAAGGGTTACAGATCCCAGGCAGGTGGATACAGATCAGCCATCAATCTAAATGAATGGCGGAACTCTTGTTCCTATTTACAGTTCCACCCCCCCCACCTTTTAATCCCTCTTCAAAAATGGCTGTGTGTGTGTGGATTGATGAATATTCCGCATGTTTTTTGCTTGATTGGGAATCAGGAACTTTTCCTCAGGAGTCTAAATACGTGGGGTAGTGTCCGTGACACATGGTTAATGAAAGAAGCAGCCTTGATGAACAGAATGGGTTTTTGACCATTCACCCAAAGAAAGGCGTTCGGTACTTACCGGTTGCAGGAGGGGTGGGTCTCCGGGTTCCAGTTACATCTCCTAAACTAGAACTTGAGTTTCCACCCGATTTGCTAAAATAAAATTTTGAGAGAGAAAAAAAAAATCAGTAAGATTAATAAATTATCTTTGCAAAGTAAAGAGGGAAAACACAGTGGATTTCTACTGCACTGCCAGCAAAGTTACCAGCTGGTCCTCTGACTTGAAGTTGCAACGTGAATCCCTGATTCAAGCCAAATCTCCATCTCAACCCAGGGGCATAGCCAAGTGCCAATAAAATATCCTACCCAGAGTTGCAGCCTGGCAGTTTGAAGGCACAACTGGATCTGAAGGCAGACTGGTTCAGTTTATGGATAACTGCGAACGCAGATTATAGGGAGGGTGGATAATCGAGGCTTTGCTATACCTTGAAAGTCGTCCTTGCCTCATCTTCTGCTCCTGTTGTAGTCTGATATTTTCTAATTTTACCGGGCTTGGAATGAATCCGACTTCACATCCTTCTTTCACCAGTCGCCCTATCCACCAGTCATTGTTATATTTCTGAAAGAAAAGAAAAAAAAAACTTACCAATTACTATTCTTTCAGTCAGATCTTGGACTCAAAACAAGCAAACTAATACCTGGCAGAATTGAGAAAAAAAAAATTGTGGACAGGTACAAAGACGTGAGAGGTTCCGACAGTTTACCAAACCCGAGGAACGCTATCAGAGCCCTCGGCAGCAAGCCTGGAGCGAGTAACATACCACCTTTGGTAACAGCGAAAGCACAGCAATAGTCACCAGATGGCAAGTGTATCTATCACTCCAATCTCCTATCCTTCAGTGTTTCTTCCACTGCTGTTTCTTATCCTGTTGACTACTTCCTCATCAGTGTATTTTATTCCTTTTTAAGATTCGCTTCCTCAAGCACTAAATTTGGACGAGCAAAAAAAAACAAACGGAAGGAGAAAAGTTCAAACACTTCCTTGTCCGATTGGTCGGAGCAGCTCTTTGACTGCCCCTACCTTGTGGAACAGGGCTGATGGAGCTGATATTGTACTGGAGTAGAATGAAAACTCTTTTACTCAGCCACCAGTGGTTCAGTTATTGTCCCCTGACTCTAGGCACTGGGCTGTATATTTGTACTGTACATGCTGTTTCTATACAGTTTCTCGTTGTCTACAAATGTGGCATCACAATCACAGACCACTTCCACTGCCCAAAATTAGATTTTTATTCTCTTTGTCCGATCTTGATGGCGATTCCAGTGTCCTATCCGTGAACACCATTCCTGGCAACATGCTCCACCTGTTCATTAGCCTCTGTGTAAAGAAATACTTACTGACATCTGATTAAACTTGTTCTCCACAATCCTAAACATGTGTCCTCTTGTCCATCTGTTCTGGCATATTTGAAAGCATTGTTCTGAGTTTATTTTCTCTATCCTATTAAATAGCTTGCATACCTCAAAGATTCCTTCTGAGATGTTCTTTTGGAGGGTCAACCCCAGCCTATACAGTTACACAAAGCCACAGAAGTTTATAACACAGAAGGAGGCCATTCGGCCTACTGTGTCCGTACGAGCTCTTTGCTAGAGCAATCCAAAATTAATCCGACTGCCTCGCCGTCTCCTCATAGCCCTGTATTTCCCTCTGCTTCAAATATTTATCTAATTTTCTCCTAGAAGGTGCAATGATGTCTGCCTCAACTACTCCCTATGGCAAAGCATTCCACGTTCCAACAACGTTCTAGGTGAAAAAATGTCTCCTAATCTCTCTCCTTACTCTCAGTGACCATTTTAAATCGATGATCCCTCATCACCGACTCCCCAACCAGAGGGAATAGTATTCATCCTATCAAAATCTTTCATAATTTTAAAGCCTCTATTAAATCTCCTCTTTGCATTCTCTGGAAGTAGGGGGAAATCAAACAAGGTTTGGCTAAAAGCACTTGGGGCAAGTTATCCTCTGCTGTATAATCTTTGATGTGGAATTTCGCACAGCCAATGAGTTACTTTTGAAGTGTAGTCACTGTTTCAAGTAGGCAAATATGGTAGCCAATTTGCTCACAGCATGATCCCAATAACAGCAGTGAGGCGGATAACTAGTTAATCTGTTTTAGTGTTGTTTGTTGGGGCACAAATGTTGACCAGGACACTGGACGAACTCCCTGCTCTTCAAAGAAAAAGTTCCATGGGCCTTTTGCGTCCACCTCAATAGGCAGACGGGGCTTCGGTTTAATGTCTCATCCAAAGGACAACAGCTCCAATAATCTAACATTCCCTTAGTACCAGCTGATAGTGTGCTGAAGTTTGTCATGTTGCTTGAACGCACAACCTCCTAACCCAGAGGCGAGAGCGTTACCACGGAGTCAGGTTGCTATTTGCATCTCTTGGGCTTCACGCAGTATAACTGCAGTCCAGTTCAAAGCCAGATTTTTAAAAGCTTTTCCAGACGGCAGAGAGGTGACAATCCCACTGGCGCTCTCCTTATGTTAGCATATAGCTGGCATTCAGAGCTCGGTGAGCAGAACAGCACAAGTTTTGCCCTTGGACAAGATTATAATTTTTGTAAGTGAGTTCAAAATCCGGTACATATCGTGCACAATACTCATCACAACTGCAGATGGGGGAAATGTACATTAAGCCACAACGGAAACACAGAGGGTTCTTATACTAAAAGTGCAGGTCTCAGATCAGTACCTGCCAAGTGTGATGCAGGACCAGCCGAACTGAGTTATACTACTAGCTCCATATTACTCTTGTCCAAGGGCAAAACTTGTGCTGTTCTGCTCACCGAGCTCTGAATGCCAGCTATATGCTAAAATAAGGAGAGCGCCAGTGGGATTGTCACCTCTCTGCCGTCTGGAAAAGCTTTTAAAAATCTGGCTTTGAACTGGACTGCAGTTATACTGCGTGAAGCCCAAGAGATGCAAATAGCAACCTGACTCCGTGGTAACGCTCTCGCCTCTGGGTTAGGAGGTTGTGCGTTCAAGCAACATGACAGACTTCAGCACACTATCAGCTGGTACTAAGGGAATGTTAAATTATTGGAGCTGTTGTCCTTTGGATGAGACATTAAACCGAAGCCCTGTCTGCCTATTGAGGTGGACGCAAAAGGCCCGTGGAACTTTTTCTTTGAAGAGCAGGGAGTTCGTCCAGTGTCCTGGTCAACACTTGTGCCTCAACAAACACCACTAAAACAGATTAACTAGTTATCCGCCTCACTGCTGTTATTGGGACCATGCTGTGAGCAAATTGGCTACCATATTTGCCTACTTGAAACAGTGACTACACTTCAAAAGTAACTCATTGGCTGTGAAATGCTTTGGGACACCCTCAGGACATTAGAGCTGTACAGAAATGTAAGTTCTTTCTTTACCTCTTGGAGGTGCTCTCACAATTTTTAACCAGAAAGCAGAGTGTAGTCAGGTTATTGACCCAACTACTGAGTCATGCTACAGGCTTTGTGTGCCCCCCACAACCTCTCCCCCACCCACCAAGTTACTTGGCATGGATGCAAATCAGGTAGAAATATTCCTGATGTCCACCTGGCCAGAAATGTAATACCCGGAACATCTTTGTGACGTTATTGCTCTAGGTCACACATTAGGAAAATGAAGCAAAAAGCAAAGTTCTGGTTGGTGTGCTCCCAAATATTCTCCTGGGATTGAGCCAGTCAATAGAGGCACAAAATTACTGAACTACCAGAAAAGCTGGATCTGAAACAAAGGTGGCATTAGCTTCCTCCTCTACTGAAAATGACAACTTGCGCTGACTGTTTGGAAACTGAGGGCCTAGCACACGTATAAATTACACACATGCATCCAAAGCAGCCTTGCACATGCGCACAAACGCAGCATGCACCCATGCCTATGCGCACAAACACAGCATGCACCCATGCCTAGGCGCACAAACACAGCATGCACCCATGCCCATGCGCACAAACACAGCATGCACCCATGCCTATGCGCACAAACACAGCATGCACCCATGCCCATGCGCACAAACACAGCATGCACCCATGCCTAGGCGCACAAACACAGCATGCACCCATGCCCATGCGCACAAACACAGCATGCACCCATGCCCACGCGCACAAACACAGTAAGCATCCATTTATAATGTTTGCACAGACCACAAAAAATACATTACAAAAGGCCGAGTACTTACTTCTTTGATATGTAGAAAGTCTTTGGATTCGAAAGAAATGGCCATGCCTTGCACAGGGACATCATCATTCTGGGTGGGATTGTAGCCAGCGTTTGTTCGAACAGCAAATGCAACAGTCTTGGTCTAAAACAAAACAAAATATGGAAATACAGCACTGAAATGATGCTGTGGTGATGATCTGTCACTTACTCAACTAACACATAAAATGCACTGAAAAGAGAATCAAAATTCAGAGCACTGTGGCAGTTCGTGCATTAAAGAGCATCACGTTGTGATCACCTTCAGCGCTGAGTTTTCTACCTTGGCTCCATTGCAGTGGGGAACTGTCAAGTGGAGGTCAAGATGCATGAGGCAACATGTTTAGTACCAACTTATTGGTGGTTTGCATTGTGAACCTGCGTGCACTAGCAATCGAGACTGTGCGGACACATTACACGCTGGGCCTTTGCAGCCAACAGAAAGAGAGAAGACTCTAATCCCATCAGTTTGGGCTGAATTCAAACCCAAGTCCGTGTGATTAGCGGACAGCACTCTAGCCAACTACACGACCCAGTCCCCAATCGAACAGAAGAACCTGTCTGGGTTGAATTTGAGCCCAGGCCTCAGGAAGACATTGTTATTCAGTACACCAAAGTCCATTATGTGTCCGCCAGGCACTGGTAGGAAGTTACAAGAACAAACCCAAAGCCAACAAATGTTTATTAAGGTGTGGTGGTCTAAAATGTCTGCCTAAATCCAAACTCCTTGGCTCACGGTGTCAGCCCCTGCAGCTGATCTGTGCAAAAAATCCACCACATCACAGAATTAGTTGGGACAAAAAAATGCACTTCAATCCATTTCGTCTGATCTTTCCAAATTACTAACCCTGCCACCTTCCCATTACATCGCTAATTATTTCTTAAAAGAGTCCAGTGTAATGGTTTATAATCTATTTCAACAACAAGACTGCAGCCTGTCTCAAACTTTATTACAAAATGTCAGCTCACATCTCAGAGTGCATCAAGATTTTAATATCAAACCCACCACTAAATGGCTCCACTCAACTTTATATATATATCATTACATCCAGTGTCCCAGCCTCGACCATCTTTCCAGCCAAGCTGTGGATGCTTTCTGCGTCAAGAAATACTTCGTCTTAAACTTCTTTTCATAACTCCTGAGCCTTTTCTTTTGCTCAGAAAGGTGAGTATTGTCACTGCTGGCGAATGGGACACTTCCCATTTCAGGCTCAGCACCAATCACTCCAGGGTCAGCTATTGTACAGCCAAAGCAAAGCTCCCTCCATTCTGCCGCAATCAATCGGAAAGCAGAAGAGCACCCCATACCGCACAAACGTGGCATTTCTCCATTTTCCAAATGGGAGTTTAAATATCCCGGGCCTCATGCTGCCGAGGCTGGGCATAATTGATGGTCACTCCAGCTCCCCACCTGCCCAAATCCTGCTTCCAATTAAAAGTGCCCCCCCCCTCCCTTTTCCTAGTGTTTCTATCTGCAACAGTGCAGGCTTACATTTTGTGGGAGGGGTACTAATTTTTGTGTTTATCAGGTTTTGAACCCGGCTCGCCAAACACCTTTTCATGAAGACAGTGTTGCTTTAAAAGTTATGGGAAACTTTTAGTAATGGGAATAATTTTCTAGTGTCAGGAAGGAGATGCATACTAAGAAAAGGCCCACAGAGGTACAGGTCGTGTGAGAATTTGCCACTTATCAAGGTTGAATAGAATCTTATAGCACAGAGAGAGACCACTCGGCCCAACATGCCTGTGCCGGCTCTTTGATAGAGCTATCCAATTAGTCCCACTCCCCCCTGCTCTTTCCCCATGACCCTGCAATTTTCTCTCCTTCAAATATTTATCCGATTCCCTTTTAAAACTTAGTATTGAATCTGCTTCCACCGCCCTTTCAGGCAGTACATTCCAGATCGTAACAATTGGCTGCATTAAAAAAAAAATTCTCATCTCACCTCTGGCTCTTCTGCCAATTACGTTCAATCTGTGTCCTCTGGTTACCGACCCTTCTGCCAGTGGAAACAGTTTCTCCTTATTTATCCTATCAAAACCATTCATGATTCTGAACACTTCTAATAAATCTTCTCTGCTCTAAGGAGAACAATCCTAGTTTCTCCAGTCTCTCCACGTAACTGAAATTAACGTGTAATAACTGTTTCGAGAGCCATTAGAGGCAATCGGGATAGGACTCCTGGAGCTATATTTCCCTCAGTTTGTTAATTTTACCAAAACAGGAAGGCATGAGTGTAGAGTGGAGGGGTGGGCGCACTTTACGCTCATGTCTATTTTTCGCTAGAATTATCCAGTGGAGGAAAACACAGCCCTTAGTGCCACGAAAGCGTTCTCGTAAACCAGAGGTACCAAGCACTGCTGACTTTCCGAGGTCACGAGGGGAATTCTTCCCCCGAGTCCTGACCTTAGATGAGCTGACGGGGAGAAGCGTTAAGCGAAAAGCAAGAAAAAATGTCAGTGAAAATTATTCTGGATCCTTAGCTCATTCCTCCTAGTATGTAGTCACAAAGTGACACTACCCAAAGTTTGGGGCCAGGTTGGGTGCCTATCTTGGCCAAGGAATGGGGGGAGAATTGACAGAATGTACAGCACAGAAAAAGGCCATTTGGCCAACGTGGTTCACGCTGGTGTTTATGCTCCACACGAGCAAGTGCAGAAGTGAGTGGTACAGGGAAGAAAGATCTCTGGTTCGATCCTTGGTTTATGTCGAGTTATCTGACCTCAGTCCAGACAGCAGTGGAGGCTAAGGAATGGGATATGTAGACCCATCACCATGGTCAATGTTATTGTTATCATTATCATCAACAGCAAGCATTTATACAACGCCCTTAATACAGAAAAACATCCCAGGGGCACAATAAAATAAAGTCACACTAGACTCTTTCACCGAGGGCCACATTATGCAGTGCATTTACCCACTGAACACTGAGGGAGCCCCTATTTTGCTTGATTCATCGTTCCAGCATTGTGCACTCTTATGATTTAGGACCCCGGGCTTTGGGTTTTATTGAGTGCCTAACACCACATTAGTGCACAGGACAACAAGCCTTTCCTTACAGCAAGTCTGGAAACACGAGATGGCAGAGCAGGCGAGGGAGTGCGAATCTTACCTTTGCCTTCTCAAGTTGTGCCAAAGCCTGTCGCTCAGCTTCTTTGCGTAACGCCTCCCTGTCCTCCTCTAGAGAGATGTCGGAGTCTGATGGACGACTGGTGTAGGAATCAGCTGAACCCTGAGCAGAAAACGGAGAAAAGAAGAAAATATTTTTCAATGCCTTGCTGGCGTGTAGGTTCCTCCACTCTTCTAACATATTGTGATTTGCACTGATGATCATTTTGATACAATAGGATTCACACCTTAAATACACAATGCCCTTTTAAACAAACCCTCAAATTTCATACACAATATTTAAATAAAGTACGGTATCTGTATGGTCATCATTTCGCTTTTTAATTTTGCCACTGAATCTTGCGGTTTTATGGACTTATGTCACTAACATACTTCTCTGCACACTTGAATACGGTAACTGAACATTTGGGTGTTTACCTGGGAACGAGTTACAAGATGGTCATCTACTTGAGTTTAGAAGACTAAGCTTCAGGGCGTTTACAGAGGTACTCTGAACTTTGAGGTTACACAAAACCCGTTACTCCCAATTATTAGTTGCTTGTCCCAATATTGAGTCTCTATGTGAGTGTGTTTGGGGGCGGAGGGAGAGAGAGAGAGAGAGGAGGGGTGGATTCCTCTCTGTTCTGTTGCTGGCTATCGGCACGATCAATGTCCTTGAATTCATTCACAAAAGGATACTTGTGTCCTGTGGTGGACGAAGTCTTCTGTTATGGAAGCTCACCAGAAATTAATGTAAACGTTGTGTATCATGCCTGGAATAAGAGATAGCGGTTATTGGGGGCAATGTAATTTGAGGCGCCCTTGGTCAAATATATTGTCGGGGGGGGGGTTTCCCATCACTGTGTCAGCTGTCGATGGGGACATTTTCGGTTGGGACACTATTGGCGCAGATGCTGCTGGTGTTGGACACTGATGCAGATGTTGTTGGTGCAGACACTGTTAGTGTGTTCCACAATTCACACAAGATTTAAAATAGTCATATGATTATTGAAGATTTATTGAGGAATATTCAGAGTTGATTACAGGGACATTTCATATCCTGGACATATAGCAATAAATTCGACTGCGCATAAGGCACACCAGCAACTGAACACATAACCTAGGCTGACAGACTTCAGTGCAGTACTGCGTTGTCAGAGGTGCTGTTTTTCCCAGATGAGACCGAGGCCCCGTCTGCCCTCTCAGGTGGACGTAAAAGATCCCATGGCAGTATTTGAAGAAGAGCAGGAGGGTACTCCCAGTGGCCTGGCCAACACTTATCTCTCAACCAGCAATATCAAAAATGGATTAACTTGTCATACATCTCATTGCTGTCTTTGATATCTTGCTGTGCACAAATTGGCTGCCACCTTTGACTATAAAACAAAAGCGACGACACTTCAAAAGTAATTAATTGGCTGTCAAGTGCTTTGAACATTCTGGGGACGTGCTATGTAAATGAAAGTTCCTTCTAATCAGTGCGTTTAGCTCAATAATGGTAAATATGGATTGATATATACTGATGCCAATAGGCCTTTACAAACAAAATTCATATTGGAATAGCTTCAAGAGTGGAGGCAGCAGCTAATATTTCAGCTGGGAAGAAGATGCACAAATCTTTACAGATGTGGCCATTGTCCCTATGAGTCTGACCAACAGAAGGCACAGCAGGTAGGACTCGTTCTTCCTTCTCACCAGCAGAGTCCTGTATAATGCTCCACTTGAGTGCCCCCTCTCCTCCCAAAGTGAATCATAGAACCTTACCTCACAGAAGGAGGCCATTCAGCCTATTGTGCCTGTGCCAGCTCTCTGAAAGAGCTTCCAAATTAGTCCCACTCCCCTGCTCTTTCCCTATAGAGCCCTCCAAATTCTTCCTTTTCAAGTACATTTATCCAAATTTCTTATGAAAGTCGCTATTAAATCTGCTTCTACCACCCTTTCACAACTACTGGAATTAGCATACAGGAAGGGGGAAATCGAGTTCAAATGGCTTTGAAAGTGGGATTTCGACTGGGATCCTCGCTATGGGAGTCGAGTGACCTGCCACCATAGCGACGCTGCCCACTCTAATAATGCTGTACCCCTGCCAGATATCGTCCACCACAGTGAGACAGTACAGCTGTTCGCTGTGTAGCTGCCAGCACTAAAAACTTGATACACAGCACGGTGCAGACAGGTTTGATTTAAGCCAGCTCCAATCACAGTTCATTTCTGTGCAACGCTGAGCTTAATATTTTAATCAGAGGCATTAGCTCACAGACTGCTGGCTGCCACGTGGGACTTGAAACACTTTTGTGGCTCATTTGGGTTAGAATTCTTGCCTTTTGTGCTTTGATTTTGACCACGTAGTCACCGTAGCGGGGAATCGGTGGAACAGGAGTTAAAGGCCAAGTGGTACGCTTATTGCTCGTTTCGCGCCCTGTCTCTATTTTAGGAACATTAGGAACAGGAGTAGGCCATTCAGCCCCTTGGGCCTGCTCCATCCCTTATCTCCATTTAGCTGCCTTAGCTTCGTATCCCTTGATACTTTTACCGAACAAAAATCTATTGATCTCAGTCTTGACAGCTCCATGTGTCCCAGCATCCACAGCCTTTTGGGCGGAAGAGAGTTCCAGATTTCCACTACCCTTTGTGTGAAGAAGTGCTTCCTGGCATCACCCCTGAACGACCTAGCTCTAATTTTATGATTATGTCCTCTTGTACTTGATTCCCCCACCAGAGGAAATAGTTTCTCCATATCTACCTTATCGAATCCCTGCAACATTTCAAACGCCTCGATCCGTTCTCCCTTCAATCTCCGATACTTAAGAAAACTTGGCTTATATTCTCTTAAGTGGTCGCGCTCAGGCAGGAGCCTAGGCCTGTGCACAGTTCTCGTCTCCACATTATAAAAAAAGGGATATAGAGGCACTGAAGAAAGTGCAAAAAAGATTTAGAAGGATGATACCGGAACTGAGAGGTAATACTCATCAGGAAAGGCTGAACAGGCTGGGGTTCTTTTTTCTAGAAATGAGAAGGCTGAGAGGTAATCTGACAGAGGTCTTTAAAATTATGACTGGGTTTGAGACGTAGAGAAAATGTTTTCTCTTGTGGGGGAGACCAAAACTAGGGGCCATAAATATAAGATAGTCACCAGTAAATCCAATAGGGAATTCAGGAGAAACTACTTTATCCAGAGAGTTAGAGCATGGAATTTGCTACCACAAGAAGTAGTTGAAGCGACTAGCATACAGGCATTCAAGGGGAAGCTAGATAAACACATGAGGGAAAAAGGAATAGAATGATAGGGTTAGATGTAGTAAGGAGGGAGGAGGCTCATGTGGAGCATAAGCATCAGCATAGACCAGTTGGGCCGAATGGTCTATTTCTGTGCTGTACATTCTATGTAACTATATAATTATATATAAATCGGGGTCCTATCACTTAGATGAGATCCTGATGTTATTTTAACTGCCTATTGAGCAGGGCACCCGCCACGAATGCCCTGCTCAGTAAAGCCTAGCAGAGGCCCTGTAGAGTAGGCGTGTTTTTGTGGGGCCTGGAGGAGGAGGTGGTGTGCGGGCTTGGCTGCCGTCCGGGGCTTCCCCCTTTCCACCCACGAAACCAGCCTGAACTCAATATCGGGGGATCCTCGGGCCTCACCATTCAGGCAAGGCGTATGCACCAAGAAATGAGCGCACCTGAATTTCTAGGCCTAAAATCTTCTTTTCCTTTATCTTCAAAGTTAGAACTTGAAATTCAATAATTATATAGTTTGATTCTATCATTTCAATTTTGGTCACCTCACTGCCCATCAAATAACATGAAATACACTGTTGTGCTGTCAACATTAAACTGGTTTTATAATTCTGGCCACAGAAGCATTGGAACTCCCAAGGCACACATCCCAAGTTCAGAAGCATGCATATTTTTAGTGCTTTAGACAAATGTAGTCAGCATTCTCCAGAAACCAAAGATCTTATTACCAACTCTGCATATGTACTTTGATCCACTATCCTCACATCTCCAACAACATCTCACTCTCTCTCTTTTCCATTAACTGTCTCTTTCCCTGTCTCCCACACTAATTCCGAAAAAAAGCCAAAATTGAAGAAGAATGCAATGCGTAGAATTTAAAGAGTAACTTTTGAGTATGAGCTTTATTACTTTGCTCAGGGAGATCGACAGCATAGCACCTCAATAATAGGCCCTGCAGCGCCTCGATAACAGACCCCAGGGCGCCTTGATAACACAGGCCCCGCAGCGCCTCGATGACAACGGACCCCCGCAGCGCCTCGATGACACCGGACCCCAACATGGACTGAGGACCGAAGCAGGGAACTTGCTGGTCAGCGTGGCTCAGTACAATTCCATATGGTGCATTCATCCACTGAGGCTCATCAGAAGCATTACAGATTTTAATAACATTTTTGGTTGTGCGGTTCTGCAGAAGTGATTTGTTACATTTATTCATAGAAGTGTCTCAGGAAATTGATGCCCCAAGTGAATCCAGGAATTATTTTTAAATATCTGATTTATATTCGTGTGCTGTACTTTTCCCAAATATTATTCCTGTTGACTCACTATGAAAAATCTGCATTTTGAACATTTATGAAGGATTTAAAAGATGGCTCAGAATGATGGGTTGAAGTTGCAGTCTCAGTGTATAAATACGGCCATTAGCACATGGTCTTGGGCTTGAGTTATCAGGAGTAATTGGTGCCTTCAGCTACCTCGGCCCTCAGCTCTAGAATTCCCTCCCTAAACATCTCTGCCTCTTTACCTCTCTCTCTCCTTCTTCAATTCGCTCCTTAAAACCTACCTCTTTGACCAAGCTTTTGGTCACCTTTTTTTTGGCTCGGTGTCAAATTTTGTCTGATAACACTCCTGTGAAGCGCCTTGAGACATTTTACTGCATTAAAAAGGTGCTTTATAAATGCAAGTTGTTGTTGTAAAAGGAGCAATAGACATGGCCATATGTTCAGGAATTTAGTGCTTTGGCTTCAAGGCCCATAGTTTCAAGTATTTGCTTCAATCTCAAGGGTTATCATGCGAGTATCCCTGGACCACTGGAGCAGATCAATTCATGTATACTCATCCACACTAGAGAAAGAATAAATAATAAAACACACCAGAGAGTTTAGCACAAAATGTGGCCTAACCATTGCAGTGTAAAAATTAATCAAAATCTCTTTTTATTTTTGTGCTTTATGCTCCTATTTATAAAACCCAAAACACTATTGGTCTTTTTATGGCTTTATCTACTTGGGAATTGCATTTCAAGGAATTGTATATTTGCACCCCTATGTCTTTCTGTTCATGCACATCCTTCAGTGCCTTGTCAGTCATTGAGTTTACAACCCTATTCCATCCCAAAATGTGTTCTCTCATACTTTTTGCATTGAATTTCATCTGGCACCTGTTTGCCCACTACACAAACCTGCCTATGTCCTTCTCAAGTGTTTTACAGTCCTCCTCCTGACAGCACAAAAGTAGGAGGTTTGGCAGTCACCAAAATCCAATACAATGCTCCTACATCCATGCTCAAATCATCTACATAAATATATCAAGAACAAAATGTGGACCCAGCACTGATCCCTGGGGTCCACCACTTCCAGCTTTTCTCCAATGAGAGCAGCCACATTAAACCTAACCCTTTGTTTCTTGTCGCTCAACCAATTTTCTGTGCATGCTGCGGCATTTCCTCTTAGGCCATCTCTCCCAAATTGTAACAAGCTTCCTGTGAGACAATTTATTGAACACCTTCTGAAAATCCATACACATTATCTAGATAAAGGGAATGCATTAGAAGTAATCAGTCAGTTTTTCAAACACCTTTATTAAATTTGGCCATTAACAAATGCACACAGGGTGTCCTTGATTATCCCATACATTTCTAATTCCTTTCATTTGAACACCTGAATGAAAGTTAGAGGAGTTATGGCAGTAACTTCATACTAAAAAAAGGCCTTTCATGTCACAGGTGTAAATCTTGAGACATTTAAGTGTCTTTCTCTCCAGATATCCTTAATGGGTCAGCCATTACAGATAATTAATTTGTCTGCTTCTCCCAGTCTTCAAAAAGTTACCTACATTCTCATTTCAAAGTCATCCAACAGACCTGATCCGATCTGATCTGTCTTTGAATAGATAGAGTCACCAACAAAATAAGCCAGTCAACTCTCAGTGAAATTGAACATAAAACCAAAAACAGATTTGTATATTGACTACCCTCAGTCACAGAAAGAAGTCTTTTTCCTGCTACAGGTATAAAAGCCAATTATGGGGAAAGAGCAGGCGAGTGGGGCTAATTGGACAGCTTTTTCAAAGAGCCAGCACAGGCACGATGGACCAAATGGCCTCTTCTGTGCTGTACGATTTAATGATTCGATAAAGCCATACGTGCATAAGGTACAGCATAGGGCATAATGTTCCTTCTTTAATACAGGATGAAAACTCTGCTTTTGTAAACTTATTCAATCACCATTAGCCAGTGGTCCTAATTATAAACAGAATACAGTCCCAAAGCATTAGTAAAAATCCTGGAATCACATGAAATGTGACTTATTATAGTCATTACATAACAGTGGCACTAACCAGCACACTCAGATGTTCTCTCTTGTTACTGGTTTACCCGTGCAGAGGAATTCCTCTGTTCAATATTAGTAACAAAATTATAAAACCATTATTTACACTCACATTTACGATTTAGGTATAAATACACAAGTCTCCAGCCACAGACAAAACCCACATGTCCACCATTTGCTGTAAAGCAGGAAATGAATGGTGGGTTGTGTGTATTAGCAGCAGGTATGCAATCAGGAATACATCCTCGCGAAACACACACAGGTCAGTTTACCATCGAGGGAGAAATACTGCGGAGAAATAAAATCGGGGATGAATTGTTCTTTTTCAGTCCTATTTTGCTTTTTGGCATTTTCAAATTTGTTTACTCACTTTGCGTGTGGCCCCGATATTTCCATTGCGCCACCACTGGCGGCTGTACCATCAGCTGCCTTGGCCCTAAGCTCTGGAATTCCCTCCCGAAACCTCTCCGCCCCTCTCTCCTCCTTTAAGGCACTCCTTAAAACCCACCTCTTTGATCAAGCTTTTGGTTACCTGTCCCAATATCTCTCTAAGTGGCTCGGCGTCAAATTTTGTCTGATAATCGCTCCTGTGAAGCACCTTGGGACGTTTTATTACGTTAAAAGGTACTATATAAATGCAAGTTGTTGTGCGACAGATTCTTATGAACCATTCCTTCATCAGTAATAAGCACTGCTCAAAGAGAGAGTCTCACCATCCAAAACAGTTTCTAAAAACCAAAACCATTTCAAAAGAATCATTCACATTTTTGTCTTTTTTCTTCTCCCCATTAGTGCCTGCAGGGTTCAATATTGACACCATGCCTTCAACTAGAGAGGCCAACAAAAGACAATAAAAAGGAAGCAGAATTGATCAGCTCCCTTGATAACTTAGTGAGTAAATGCACTGTCTGCATAATACGGGATGGCACAAAGCAGTAAGGTCCCAGATTCAACCTCCAGACTGTGTTGGGTTGTATTATTTGAGCTGGGTCATTTTACGTTACTGCAGTTGGCATCAGCCATTCTGCTATCTGGGAGGGGAAAAACAGACCTGCAACCTACCTATGATTAAAGTTGCTCACTGGTTGGACGTAGTCATGGAGCTTTTATCACATGACCTCCTGCCTCCAACATCCTCCCCCCAAACAGCCTTTCTCCCCCCATCTCCAATACTTTTATAACTAATAAAACAAAAGTGTTCCAAGGAAATTAAAATTTTTTTTAATGCCCCTGTAATTTTTCTCCCGGGTGTTGTACGCAGCAGTGTCCAGGAGATTACTCTTTAATTCCTGGAGACTCCAGGACAACCTGGAGGGTTGGCAACCCTACTTATGATTCCATCGCAGGGATATAGGAGCCAAATTCAGCAACGTAAGTACAAAGATCCAGCTCACGACAGCTATTAACCCAGAATCCAAAATAAACCAATGCCAGTATAAAAGTGGCTCAGGAAAAGAAGGTAAGTGTTTCATTTTGCAAGGACTGGATGGTACACACTCTCCTTCCACCTCAGGGACTTGGGTTTCAGTGCATCGCTGATTGGTGGCAAGCAAGTCTTTTCTCTCCGATTAATGTAAGGGCCCCTCAAGAATGAATCTGGTGAAACGTAACCCACACGTACACCAACTGTCTGCGTTTTACACAAACCAACGCATTCCGGGACCAATGTCCACTGATCCGCATTTGTCGTTGAAAATCAGCACAGATTCAAACTTCCTACACCCTGCCAAGATCGTCCCATAAGCCACGACAGCTCAGTTCCTCTGCCCGAACGCTGCATGCTTCCCCTGCTTGGCGGGAAGTGAGGGACAGAGAAAGAAAGATCAGGATCTCATTCAACATGTTAGTTTGCCAAATGAGGTTTTTGGCCAAATGTGGAGAGATGAGGTTGGGTCATGAATTTTCCTCCGACTGGGGGCAGGAATTTAGATTATAAATTGCTGGAGTAGCGATATAGTTTGATGAGTAGTTTTCTGTCACCTACAGTGCAGTTTATCACTTCTGCCTCTGAACTGCATGTCACCAAGCAGCTATTGTTATTTTGAGTGGGATTTATGTTCTTGGTTATAGATATGGAAACAGTGCTACCACATTTCTAGCAGGGCCTTCAATCCACAGCACCTTAGAGTCAACTGAATATCATGGTAGTGATTTTCCACTGTATTACAATGCTTTGAATGTATTCAAATAGATGCAAACCATCCGTGTTTTACATATATAATCAGCGGTGTAGATATCCCCCCCCACCCCCCCCCCCACAAGCCAATTCTGTGTGGCTGGCCGGTGGAATGCGCCAGTCACCAGACAGTCCCGGCGGGAGGACTGCTTCATTTTGAGGGCAGGGCCTCGTCAGCATCAGGTCAGGACTGGTAGCCCTGGCTGATTTTCCCCTCTCCTGCCCTGAGGACAACTGTGGTACCCCAACTACCCATGCTGGCTGAGATAAGTTAACTCAACCCCCAACAGTAACTTGGAAACCCCACCAATGGGGAGCGCATGTCGGAAATTTGTGCACGTCCTATATACAACTTTCCAACATGACCATTGGAACGTAGCGTACGGTGCACCTGAATTTCCGACATGCACTGCCAGTGGATGAACATCCCCGATGGCAATGAAATTGGAAAATTACTCCTTAAATGTGGCGAGCTTCAGCTCAGACCAGGGACCAAACCTGTGACGTTGTGGTCCCTATGTCTTAGTCCCACATTGTGCAGTTTATTTACCCACCAAAGCACTGTGGGGGAGTTCGCCTTTTTTCCTTTAAAGATCCTCCTAAACCTCTGATAAGGCAAATTTATTCAGTAATGTTCTGCTAACACAATATGAGAGGTGGAATTGCTGCAGTAGTGATATCCACTATTACCCAGTAATGTGGCTTTAAGTGGCATTTACTCTGAGTAAAATTGATCTGTCTACCAACTCCCATATATTTAATAGTATACAGTCACTAAAATACAACATTAATTTACATAAGATTTTTTCTCCTCTCGTGCATCTCAGGAGAGCGAAAATCTTTAGAAAAAATGCCACAAAGTGGTAAATTACGTTGCGTGTTTTACAGTTCAGTCTCCGATTCAAGTTTACACAGTGAAGCAATAGATTTTGTTACACAGTAACTGATATCGATCATTCGTTCAGACTGTAAACGCTGCTCCTAAAAGCTTTATGGTCAGTTACTGTCCAATTGCATTTCACACGAAGGAGCCATCACTGAAATTGAAAGATTGCACAGTAGCCGAAGGATTTACTGCGCAGCAATTCAGGCTGTTGGAGCACGAAAGATAGAGTGGGCAGATTCCCCTGTTCCTGCATCCGGGGCTATCAGATTGCAGGGTGTTGGGGAGAAGAGCCTGCCTGCGAGGGAGTCGGTCTGAATTTCCACCCATGAATGGAAAATTGGGAGGAGTCCACGCAGAGCACGCTCGATTCTCCGGTTATTGCTGTGCCTGGGCAATCCAATAACCCCAGGGACAGGAACATCTGCCCTTCACAAGTTTTGTTATGTAGATGGGTTGGTCAGATGGGCGGAACAGTGGCAAATGGAATTTAACCCGGAAAAGTGCGAGGTGATGCACTTTGGAGGGACTAACAAGGAAAGGGAATACACAATGAATGGGAGGACCCTAGGCAAGACAGAGGGTCAGAGGGATCTTGGTGTGCAAGTTCACAGATCCCTGAAGGCGGCGGAACAGGTAGATAAGGTGGTAAAGAAGGCATATGGGATACTTGCCTTTATTAGCCGAGGCATAGAATATAAGAGCAAGGAGGTTATGATGGAGCTGTATAAAACACTGGTTAGGCCACAGCTGGAGTACTGTGTGCAGTTCTGGTCGCCACACTACAGGAAGGATGTGATCGCTTTGGAGGGGGTGCAGAGGAGATTCACCAGGATGTTACCAGGGCTGGAGCGCTTCAGCTATGAAGAGAGACTGGGAAGATTGGGTTTGTTTTCCTTGGAGCAGAGGAGGCTGAGGGGGGACATGATTGAGGTGTACAAAATTATGAGGGGCACAGATAGGATGGATACTAAGGAGCTTTTTCCCTTCGTTGAGGGTTCTATAACAAGGGGACATAGATTCAAGGTAAAAGGCGGGAGGTTTAGAGGGGATTTGAGAAAGAACTTTTTCACCCAGAGGGTGGTTGGAGTCTGGAACTCACTGCCTCAGGCAGGAACCCTCACAACATTCAAGAAGCATTTGGATGAGCACTTGAAATTCCATAGCATACAAGGCTACGGACCAAATGCTGGAATATGGGATTAGAGTAGACAGGGCTTGATGGCCGGCGCGGACACGATGGGCCGAAGGGCCTCTATCCGTGCTGTATAACTCTATGACTCTATAAGTGCACAGTATAGATCCAAATATTTCCTTTGTTCTTTTATAACAGTCTTAGATAAAACTACGTCACTCACATCTTATGTCCCATTTTGATTAATAAATGGAATGAACTCAAGACTTTTTCTTTTAAAATGACAGTGGGTTAGAAACGCCCACAAATTAACCGAGGTTCACTCGGTTAATCCCGGGGATGAGGGGGCGGACATATGAGGAGAGGTTGAGTAGATTGGGACTCTACTCATTGGAGTTCAGAAGAATGAGAGGCGATCTTATTGAGACATATAAGATTGTGAAGGGTCTTGATCGGGTGGATGCAGTAAGGATGTTCCCAAAGATGGGTGAAACTAGAACTAGGGGGCATAATCTTAGAATAAGGGGCTGCTCCTTCAAAACTGAGATGAGGAGAAACTTCTTCACTCAGAGGGTGGTAGGTCTGTGGAATTTGCTGCCCCAGGAAGCTGTGGAAGCTACATCATTAGATAAATTTAAAACAGAAATAGACAGTTTCCTAGAAGTAAAGGGAATTAGGGGTTATGGGGAGCGGGCAGGAAATTGGACATGAAGCTGAGTTCGGATCGGTCAATGCCCTGTGGGTGGCGGAGAGGGCCCAGGGGCTATGTGGCCGGGTCCTGCTCCGACTTCTTGTGTTCTTTAGATTTGTGGTTGGGATCAGATCAGCCATGATCTTATTGAATGGCGGAGCAGGCTCGAGGGGCCGATTGGCCTACTCCTGCTCCAATTTCTTATGTTCTTATGTTCTTTATTAAAGTCGAGATATAACGGCCCCTCCCTTGCTCTGTAACCTCCTCCAGCCCTACAACCCACTAAGATCTCTGCATTCCTCCAATTCTTGCCTCTTGTGCATCCCCGATTTTAATCGCCCCATCATGGCGGCTATACTTTCAGCTGCCTAGACCCTAAGCTCTGGAATTCCCTCCCTAAACCCCTCTCTCCTCAAAACCTCTCTCTTTGACCAAGCTTTTGGTCACCTGTCCAAATTTCTCCTTAAGTGGCTCGGTGTCAAATTTTGTTTGAAAATCACTCCTGTGAAACGCCTTGGGACGTTTTACTACGTTAAAGGCGCTGTATAAATGCAACTTGTTGTTATTACTGGCGTAAATCTGTATAAAATGTTAGTAAGACCACCGTTGGAGTACTGTGCGCAGTTTTGGGCTCCACGCTATAGTCAGGATGTTGAGGCGACACTGCAGATTCACAAAGATGCTGCCTGGTATCAGCAGATATAAATACAAAGACAGACGTCAAAACTTAGGGCTGTTTTTGTTAGAACAGAGGAGTTTAAGGGGTGATTTAATGGAGATGTTTGAAATTATGAAGGGATGGGTCAGGATAGGCAGAAGCAAACAGTTTCCATTGGTTGAAGGGTCTAGAACAAGGGGACACAGATACAAAATTAAATATATGGGAAGTAGGACAGAGAGCAGGCAAAACATTTTTACACAGAGGCTTGGGGCTTTGGAATGCACTACCAAAGTTAGTGATTGAAGCAGAGACCATGTCAACATTTAAGAATAGGTTAGATATGATTGAAGGAAAGAGGAATAAAGGGATTCTAGTAACTAAGTGGGGATATGGGAATAGGACTACTGCAACTGCGGAGGATATAAACCAGCATGGACTGGTTGGGCCAAATGGCCTGTTTCCATGTTGTAATTTTTATGTAATCCTCCTGGGGACCTGGTAGGGGAGGGACAGACACCCTGTTGGGCTGGGAGGGAAGGAAATAGAGGAAAGGACAAAGTAAGAGAGCGCCTGTTAAAGAAGAAACAAGGGAGGGAGAGATACCCAAGTGTGGGAGGGGGAAGTGGCCCTGCTATCTGCACACCCTTAAATCTCAGGCCAGTATTTACCCTCATCCTAAGCCTCAGTGCTGGCCTCCACCCACACCAGGACCCACCTCCCCACATTAGACCCTGCCACATGCACAGCCCGACCTTACATCGAGTTACATCAAAACTACAGCACAGAAACAGGCCATTCAGCCCAACTGTTCTATGCCGGTGTTTATGCTCCACACAAGTCTCCTCCCTCCCTACTTCATTTAACCCTATCAGCCCACCCTTCTATTCCTTTCTCCCTCATGTGCTTATCTAGTGTCCCCTTAAATGCATCTATGCTATTTGCCTCAACTACTCCTTGTGGTAGCGAGTTCCACATTCTAACCACTCACTGGGTAAAGAAGTTTCTCTTGAATTCCCTATTGGATTCATTAGTGACTGTTTTATATTTATGACCTCTAGTTTTGGACTCCCTCACAAGTGGAAACATTTTCTCTATGTCTATCCTATCAAACCCTTTCATTATCTTAAAGACCTCTATCAGGTCACCCCTCAGCCTTCTCTTTTCTAGAGAAAAGAGACTTAGCCTGTTCAGCCTTTCCTGATACATATATCCTCTCAGTTCTGGTATCATCCTTCTGAATCTTTTTTGCACCCTCTCCAATGCCTCGATATCCTTTCTGTAATATGGAGGCCAGAACTGTGCACAATACTCCGAGTCTGGTCTAACCAAGGTTCTGTATAAGTTTAAGATAACTTATTTGCTTTTCAATTGTATCCCTCAAGAAAAGAACCCCAGTGCTTGGTTTGGCTTTTTTATGGCCTTGTTAACCAGTGTTGCTACTTTTAGTGATTTATGTATCTGTACCCCCAGATCCCTTGGCTTCTCTATCCCATTTAGACTCTTATTATATAAGTAGTGCATGGACCTTGTCCAAAGCCCATGAGCAACACTGTGGGAGGTCCACCAGTGCACTTAAAACGTGTTCCAGAATTGATCCAGTTGTGAGGTGGAACATAACCGCAACGTCAGCCGGGCATGATGGAAGATTAGCAGCTGCACTGCCAAGTGGTCTTGCTGGTAGGAGCTTGATCTGTTAGAGCACAGGAAACTACGAATTTCAATGGAACAAACTGTCGTCGACACAATTAATTGGTGCCAGAAAAGGTGATCTTGCAGGATTGGGAACCTCCCGAGAGCAGAGCAAGATCAGGACCTCCTGACACCAGAATTGGTCCAGGTCTTCTCTGTGAGCAGGATATGATTAGGCTCTCCCTGAAAGTAGGGTTGGGTCAGGTCCTACCAGAGAGAAGGGTCAGGGTGCATCCTGCCTGATGGTGGGGTCAGGGTGGGTGTTGCCTACAGGAAGGGTCAGGTCTGGTCCAGCCTGAGAGCGAGGTCGGAGCGGGGCTTTCCCGGAGAGCAAGATCAGGTGGGTCCTCCTTAAGACAGAGCCTGGATCAGTGCTGCTTCTTACAAAAACAGTTTGATAAAGTTTTTCATTCAGTATTGGAAATATTGGGGAAATCTTGCTATGCATGCCTGTTGGATATAGATCTTCCTTGAATCTTATAGAGCCCAGAAAAAGAAAACTTGTGACAACTGCAACTTTCAATAAATATTTTGTGTTTTCACTAATTCTAATTGCGGGATCATGAGTGAACTTCAGGGCAGAGATGTTTTGAAGGAGGATTTTCCCCTACTTTTCTTCCCTCTTCTCCTGAAGGTGTGACACAGGCTGGGGCAGTCGTACCAAACACATTTGATGACCTTCAATACCTTGTCAAAGTGGTCATTGTTCCTGTGTGATCCTAAACAGTGAGCTGTCAAAAGGTTATTCAACCATCAAGGCATCACAGTTGAGCCAACTCTCATCCTCCCTTGACAGCCACACATGCGTGCACTCTGACAGGAGTCACTGGCTCAGAAGCAGGCTGATTTCATAGCCTGGGCTCACAAACTAAGTGCAGCGTCCCTACTCTGGTCTAGTTGAGATCAGATAGATGGCTGAGCACAAATCGAGGATCATGACCTGGGATCATCCTCAATGCTACAAGTGGGGACAGGAAAAAGTTTCATTTGAATCCTGTTGCAGGATCCTCTGCAATTTAACATATGCAGAAAGTCATTTTTCATCAATGGACCTTGTGAACTCTAGATGCTTTTGCCTGAAGGGTTTTTTAGCGACGCAAGAGCCCAATGGTAGGTATTAGGTGATGGGAATGTTGGTGGGTGGCATCACAATGTAACTTTCATAATTCAGCAGTCAAAGGGTGAATGACCCACTGAGCTTTTCCTACCGCGGGTTAACTGAGGCCAAACAAAAACACAACTGTACCGAGGCTGTCAGAGTGATGGAAAGGAACAGGCATCTGGTGCAGTTGGGAGCAGTGGCCCAGCATGACTGAGCTCCGCCTGAACAAAGAGATATCTTTTGTCAGTGGCCGAGCTGGAGGAGGGGGGGGTGGGGGGGGTGGGGGGGGTGGGGGGGGGTGGAGAGGCCTCTTCCTCAGCTGCATTTTCTCTGTGGCAATGTACACCTCCCGGTCAAATAGGCAGATTTTAAAAGAGTCCAATCTTTACACTCCTTTCATGTCAAGTTTGTCTCATAACGTGCTATTCAACAGAAATTCTTTTTTTAAAAAAAACTTATGTTGGGGGTAATATACATCTATCTTTCTATCTCTATATCATTCAACATCTGCCTATCTGCCTCCCTATCAACCTCACTACACACTTGCAAATAGTTTCAACTACAGTCCACACACAACCACTGCTGGCATTTATCAATGGTCCCCTCCTCTTCCTTGTTTACACGCTTCCCTTGGTGATAACATCTGGATGTGCACAATCAGGTTCTGTATGTACACTCATGACACTATATTTCAATCAATTTTTGTCCGATAACGCTCCTGTGAAGCACCTTGCAATACTTTACGTTAAAGGCGCTATATAAATGCAAGTTGTTGTCCTCTCCAAAATAGTTCCCCCTCTTTCCAACTGCTTGTCTGACATTACATCTTGCACGAATCAAAATTTCCCCCACTTCAATATTAGAAAAATTGAAGCCTCCTTTTTGACTCCTGAGCCTTTTCCATCACTCAGTCAACCATCTGATTGTCACCTCAGCTCGAGTCCAGTGGTGCAGAACCTCAGCCTGCTGCTCAATCCCAACCGCAGTTTCCTTCTCCGCATCCATTCTGTCACTAAGACTATCTTCTCCCACCTCTGTAACATCGCCCACCTCTGCTTCTACTTTTCCCTTCTGCCACTCGGACTTTAATTCGTGCCTTTGTTACTTAATCAAATGTTTTCCTGGCCGGCCTCCCTGCTTCCACCCTCCACAAGCTGCAACTCATCCAAAATGTCATTGCTAGTGCTCTTACTTGCTTAAAGCTCCACACTTCCATTATCCCAGTCCTCACTAGGCCCCTAAGACAGCATTCCACAGTATGTGGCACTGTTTCCCTGCCTTCTCCATCCCTGCTTGCAAAAGACTTGTCAACTTTTTGTTTCCTGCCCTTCAATCAATTCTATCTCGGTTTCTCTTTCAAATTTTTATTTATCTGATCCGGAAAGTGCCTGGATGCCTTTCTGACCCTAAGTTGTTACTTATTCCAAACTCTCAACCTATTTTTGTCTTCCTATCTATACACAGATCTGCCAATCTATTGCACAGAACTATCAATTTCAAGCTGCCTATTTCTCTCTTTATCTCAATCATGCCTTTATCTGCCGAGCCACCTATTTATATACAGGAGAATCAGGGATCGGCGAAATGCAGCCTGGTAGTTGCCCAGTTAACTGGCTGTTGACTTGTCTGCGACCCCAAGGGTCACAGGTTCGTATACCAGGGCAGCCTGTCACTCACAATCACTTGTTTCAGCCGGAAGCTTTGAGGTCACACACTAATGTTCTTCCCTTTTCTAGCATGGTATGGGGGAAACTGAATACATCCAACATGCCCTGAATATGTCACTATATTTGGCAGCCCGTCACATTGCAGTAGCCATGAAGAACAGTTCTGCCCCAGGGCCAGGGTTGCCAACTCTGATGGGCATATTCCTGGAGTTTTCAATCACATGACCTCCCACCTCCAACTGCGCCGCCCGGTCAAACAGCTTTTCGCCCTCCATCTCCAATAATTTTATAACGAACAAACAAAAAGTGTTCAAAGAGAATGAAAATAAATACAATTTTTTTTTAATGCCCCTATGATTTTTCTCCTGGGTGTTGTTAGTGTCCAGGAGACTAATCTTTAATACCTGGAGAATCCAGGACAATCCTGGAGGGTTGGCGACCCTACCCAGGGCATCATCCATCTTGTGGGAAGACATTAATTGTGCGGCCCAAGCTTCAGACCTGATGGCCATGCGCAAATTCCCAATAAGGTTTCCCGTTGTCTGAAGCTCCATGCGGGAGTGCTAAATCGTAAAATTTACCCCCAAAAGTTCTTGTGTCCTCCTGAGAGGGAGAGGAGGAATCCCACTTTTTTCCAATTTATCCTGTCTCTATGGGATAAATTTGCATCTCTTGTACACCTAGTGTGTGAAAATCTGTAATGGGAAACCGAAAATGTTGGACGCCAGGAAATAAAGACTTGCATTTATACAGCGCCTTTCATGACCTCAGGACGTCCCAACGTGCTTTAAAGTCAATTAGGTACTTCTGAAATGTAGTCACTGTTGTAACGCAGGTAGAAAACGTGACAGCCAAATTGCACACAGCAAGGTCCTACAAACAGCAATGTGATAATGACCAGATCATCTGTTTTTAGATGTTAGTTGAGAGATAAATATTGGCCAGGACACCAGGGATGACTCCCCTGCTTTTCTTCTAAATAGTGGCTCCAGAGCCACTGGGAGTATCAGCCTAGATTTTATGCTCAAGTCTCTGGAGTGGGACTTGAACCCACAGCCTTCTGACTCAGGAGGCAAGAATACCACCACTGAACCACAGCTGACACTTCAGGAATTCAGACCAGTGCCCGATTCACGGGCCCATGATTTTCCAATGATGGTAAGGCCACATCTGTTCCCCTCTCTAGTTTCTCTTAAGAGTCAGCACATAGTACGGACAAGAAACATGTACAGACCAGGCCAAGGAGGGGGTAGCAGCTTCCCCTCTTTGGAATGAGTTTATACGACAATCCAGCAAGCTTTCATGGTCACTTTTTGGCCGTTACTCCACAAATTAGCAGAATTAAAATAAGTGGATGGGAAATTGCAGGCCCCTGCCTCAATTCCTGATTTGCGCACAAAGTGGGGCAGATCTTGACTTTTGTGCAATGGTGTAAAACGGCCGATAGTGAGTCCGCAGCCCGTTCTACACCTCGATTTTTATTTCCGTTGACTTCGATTGAAATAAAAAAAATCGGGAGATGTACAACGGGCTGCCAATTCAACATCACCTGTTTTTACACCATTGCACAAAATCAAGATCTACACCACTTTGTGAAGCTCCGCGCTGAGGACCAAAGGAAAAAATTTAACCCCTACACTTTTAAATAGATTAATGAATGGTATCCTCATTTATGCTCCAATATCACCTTCCCTTGTAATGTGGTGAAGCTGTCACTCTGCCCCCAGCTGGCTTGTGATTTGGAAGTGGGAATTAAAGGCAGGAAATAGGGAGAGTAATTTATTATTTTTTTTAAACATGTAAATTCCTTAAATGAAAAGCACCTAAAAAAGAGTTCATGTAAAATTGATTCAAGAAAGCTTTCGCCATGACTAACAAAACCGAGCTTTCTATCGGCCAATAACCTCACAACTAAAGAGTTTCTTAATAAACATGGCTTTCTGATGGAGATCAAAACAGAGCAACAGAATAAATACCCTTAAGGCACTATTCTATTTGCCACTTAGTTTAGGCCGCTGGAAAGTGATTTCTACGTGGTAGCTCCCCCACGTTCACATTGCTAAAGCCAGCTCCATTATCCTGATGGCAGAATTGTACACCCACGAAAAATGTCAACACCTTCAGGAGAGGCAGGGACAAGACTGCGGGGGAGAAAATCATTTTGATGATGCCTCACTTACTCGGACAGTAAGCGTAGGCGATGATAACTCCTACTGTTTATCTTCACTCTAGATTCCATTCACAAATTAACTTTAGAAAGCATCAGCTTTTAACCCTAATTTCAAATCCCTCTATTCAGTATTCGTTTTCTCAGCCTGACTGTTTCGATGTGATTATGATCAGATTTTCCAATGGGAGAGTAAATTTGTTTCTGACAACAACACAATAACCACAAGCAGGGAGTGGCGTTAGAACAACTACTTGCATTTATATAGCGCCTTTAACGTAGTAAAACGTCCCAAGGCGCTTCAGAGAGCGTTATCAAACAAAATTTGACACTGAGCCGTATAAGGAGATATTAGGACAGGTGACCAAAAGCTTGGTCAAAGAGGTCGGTTTTAAGGGGCGCCTTAAAGGAGGAGAGGTAGAGGGGCGGAGAGGTTTAGGGAGGAAATTCCAGAGTTTAGGACCGAGGCAGCTGAAGGCACGGCCGCCAATGGTGGAGCCATTAAATTTGGGATGGTGTAACCTGTGAAACTGCACGGGATCTCTGAGCCAGTCAGACGCCCTGAACGAGCCCGGTGATAAGTTTAAGGACTGAAATAAATCAATCTTGACTATCAACTTCAGCAGCGATTAACTGAGTCGTATTTAGTATCACTGTCCAGCATAACGTAGGGGCCCCAAACCGAACCTTTGCACAGGGCCCCCGCGAGGCAAACGCCACCCTGACCTCAAGTGAACTGGTACGATCTGTACCTGAACTTATCGATCCATATAATAGCTAAGGCACACAGACAGCTGTGGCCCATTGTGGCCTTTTAAGACCTCCATGTGTTCTGCGCAGTGGCCGCAGGTTGGGTGTCACGTGCCAGCAAGTCAGAGTCTCTTCAAACCTGGCAAATCCAGGTGTGGTCACGGTTAACCTCCTGCACGCCCCCACTGGCAACCTCCGAACCTTGATGGTGCATAGAAACAAGGCCTTCCGGGCAGGAGTTAACGGCCATAGACAACAAATTGTACAATAAACTGCGTTGGACTTTTACTAAACTTGAAAAGCCTGCTTCGTTTACAGCAAATTTTGTATCATGTAAATAAGCTACTAAGCCGTTAGAGAAAACATACCAACTCCAGGAAGTAGTTAAAATAGATTTATTTCTTTTCAAATCGACTTACCACTTCAGAATCATCAAGTCCATAAAGGTACATCTCCACATTCAACGAGAAAAGACTTGAATCCAGCTTACACACGACACTACTTTTGTGGCCCCACCCGCCCAAACCTCTCTCTTTTAGTTCTTGTTTTCTTAACTCCGGGAAAACAAATAAAGTATTTTTTCCCTCAAAAGGTTCGAATTCCGACAGAGGACAAAGTTTCCCCGGAAACACAGCACAGCTCACGCAGTGAAGTGCTCTCCACTGAGCCTTCGTTTCCACTACGAAAGGAGCAAGGCCACAGTGCAACTACTGGAGAAGGGGGTCACTGGTTGGCATTCGAGCTTCGAATCAAGGCTTTAGTTCAAAATAGCTTGCAGCAGATGACGCTGGCCCCACAATCTGATTCGCTGCCTGGAATCCAAGCAACTGTCATAGTAACAGCGAGAGCCCCTTTTCCTGATGTATGAATACATGTGTCTCATGGTGTTCTGCGTGCGTGTGTGCAGTTAGCTTGTTTTACATTATGCGCTGATAAGGCAGAGATTCCTTTCCTACTTGATGTTTTCCTTCGACAAGTGATTGAGTAGCACAGCATTTCAAGTGTTTAAAATTGATTTAACACAAGTGAGCTGGGGCAAATCCACGGTTTGAAAACTGTTTGGCAGCAGGTCGGGGTGGGGGGTGGGGGGGCAGAGAATTTAAAATTCTTTTCAATTTTCTCCTGAAGGCAGTGACTCTTGTACTAGAGGCTGGCAATCCTAGCCCAAGCAACCGTTCTTCATTGCTGAATATGTGCAGGGTATTCGACTACGGCGTGCGTCACAGTTGAGCCCGACCCCGCCGTCATTTATCATGCACACATGCACTTCCAAGCAGGGCATCGCAGGTCGGTGCTCAAAAGCAGGAAGTCCGGCTGATCTATCCGCTCCCTAGCTCAGTGGCACCGAGTTCAAATGTACTCTTTCTGCAGCTGATATTGGCTAACTCAGCACAGACCAGGGAATCAAACCTGGGACCTTACTGCCCAGTCCCACAATAGGCGATGCATTTTTTCCATTGAGAGGGCAGCCCAAATCCAAACAACACAAGAAAGCGCAGAATTTCACTAACAAGTCCACTCCTTCAATAAACTATGTACAGTCGACTCTATCCTGGACTCTACCTCCCCTACTCAATCTCCCGATGGGAAGTTTTGCTGAAACACTCTCCAATCCTAAAAGCTGCCAAGCAATACTCCAGAATATTGAGCTGTTTTCACACCTTCATCATTCAATTCTGGCCTGCTGTCTTCCACAGACCCCATAAGACCAGAACCATCTTGTCCCTTAAGAGATCAGATGCAGCTCATTCCCAAGCAAATAATTAATTGGCTCTTTTTGTTTTGCAGATGACGAAAAGCGTGAAGTATGTTTGCTGTGGGGTTGTTCCATCAAACTTCCAGTCTTGCTTGATGTGAGTGTGGATCAGAGCATCCGGTGTGGAGGACAGCACACCCAATTCACTGCACTCCTAAATTTCCGGACACTAAAATTCCGGAGTGCCATCGGTTGATGTGTTGCCTTCCACACTCAATTCTCCAAACCGCGCTTGAGGGTTGCCCACTCTGGTTGGACGTATTCCTGGAGGTTTCAGCACATGGCCTCCCGCCTCCAACCGCCCCGCCCCCACCGTTGGTGGTCCAACACGTCCATCCTCATAGCGCACTGCGTTCCCACGCCAATTGGAAAGCGAACAGGCTCTTTGTTACCTGATTTGGGTGAATCTTGACGGTCACTTGAACAGCCAATTTTCCGCATCACCAATATTTTCATAACAAATAAACAAAAAAAGTGTTCAAAGGAAATGAAAAACACCCATTTTTTTTTGAAAATGCCCCTATGATTTTTCTCCAGGGTTCATTGCAGCAGTGTCCAGGAGATTAATCTTTAATTCCTGGAAACACCACGGCAATCTTGGAGGGTTGGCAAACCTGGCTCTCTCTTTGAGCAAGACCCGGCCCTCAAATATTTACGCTACTGATGTTGACAGAGCAGACTGTCGCCTAGTGTTGAAACACTCAGGGAAATCAGGTCAATTCCTGATTCAGCAGAGTGCAGAGGGACATGCGGTTGAAGAAAGAATAAGATGCGGAACAGTTAGATCAGATGCTGAAACGATGCTCTAGATCGTGGAGTGGCCTTGCCCCCCTCTCTATCTCTGTAACCTCCTCCCTTCGAGAGCTCAGAGTTCCTCCAATTCTGGCCTCTTACACATCCCTGATTTTAATCACTCCACCATTGGCGGCCGTGCCTTCAGCTGCTCAGGTCCCAAGCTCCCTCCCTAAACCTCTCCCTCTCTCTCTCCTCCTTTAAGATGCTCCTTAAGACTTACCTCTTTGACCATCACTTGACCTATTACCTCCTTTAAGTGGCTCGGTGTCAAATTTCGCTTGATAACCCTCCCGTGAAGTGCCTTGGGACGTTTTCCTACGTTAAAAGTTCTATATAAATACAAGTTGTTGTTGGCCTTGGACGCCCTGTAACAGGCCGCAGATCACGGAGTGGGCTGGTACAGCCAAATGGTCATTTCTCATTCTTCCATCCTTACGTTCTGCACTGATCGCAGGGTGTCAATAAGTAACGCTTCTAGTGGAATGCGATGCTGTCTGTTTAACCACTGTTCCAGTTTTCAATTGCTGCATTAAAAACTTGCTGACATGCACGAACACATCAAATCATTTCACTGCTGTACGGGCTGACCCGTTTCATACTTTTTTTCCCTCTCACGGAGTAGTGGTTGTGTGGTACAGAATACGAGCAGCACTGCTGATCCAATATCAATGGACACTTTCAAAAAAGGAACTTAGGAATGGAAATAAAGGTCATAAAGATAGACTGAAATGACCAACTACTGCATGGGACTAAATGTGATGTGGAGATGCCGGTGATGGACTGGGGGGTGGACAAATGTAAGGAGTCTTACAACACCAGGTTATAGTCCAACAGCTTTATTTAAAATCACAAGCTTTCGGAGGCTTCCTCCTTCATCAGGTGAGTGTGGGATTCCATAAAGGTACAGCATATATAGTCAGAGAATAGTCATATATAGTTCTCTGACTATATATGCTGTACCTTTATAGAATCCCACACTCACCTGACGAAGGAGGAAGCCTCCGAAAGCTTGTGATTGTAAATAAAGCCGTTGGACTATAACCTGGTGTTGTAAGACTCCTTACAATGGAACTAAATGGTCTCTGTGCTGCTGGGTCTTTGGGAGGCAGGGCGCTGTACAAGCAGCTAGAGTTGAATCGTGAAGATGAAGGGGTTGATGAATATTCTGTCATTTTGTTTGATCACCTTTGGGGATCAAAGAGTATTTATGCAGAACTTCTATCAAGAGATGAAATGGGTGGGGTTGAATTCATGATAGGGTGGATTATGCAAGGAGTGTGGAAGGAATGGCCTGATGGGCTTTACTTATTCCCTCCTTTCCTATGTTCTAATCCCCAAACTAAATAACCTACCTTCAAGCCTATATCGCTATGCACTCACACAACCATTATTCCTAAATTAAAACATGTGAATCGCCAAGATTAATGGGCTGTGCCATTTTATAGGTATCGTGGGAAGATGCTTGAATGATTATTGCTGTTACCGTGACAGCCATTAAAAGATGCATGCTTTCATTATAGAAGATACCACCAGAGGCTCGGGAGGATTAGAATCTCATCCACTCATTTATGATCTGCAGATAATATATTCACACAGGGGGCTCTATTCAACATTAGGCCTACTTTGTTGCCAATTGCAACTGTCAGAACAGATGATGAACAGTGTACACTGTGATAGCACACTGTGAAGTAATCAGTACAAGGAATGACACAGAGGAGAACATTCCCTCTCAGCATTGGAATACTAAACCTGTTTAGAAAGGATGGGGGTCACAAGTTTGCTATGCTTAGCACACAGGTAGAGTCTTTAACAACAACAACTTGCATTTATATAGTGCCTCTAATGTAGTAAAACATCCCAAGGTGCTTCACAGGCACAAATATCAAACAAAATTTGACACTGAAACACATCAGGAGATATTAGGACAGGCGACCAAAAGCTTAGTCAAAGAGATAGGTTTTAAGGAGCGTCTTAAAAAGGAGGAGAGAGAGAGATAGAGGGGTTTGAGGAGGGAAATCCAGAGCTTAGGGCCTAGGCAGTTGAAGGCACGGCCGTCAATGGTGGAGCGATTAAAATCAGGGAGGCGCAAGAGGCAAGAATTGGAGGAGCACAGAGATCTCCGAGGGTTGTAGAGCCGAAGGAGGTTACAGAGATAGGGAGGGGCCAGGCCATGGAGGGATTTGAAAACAAGGATGAGAATTCTTCCCCAATTGCTGTTTGATTTCCTCTGGTTAACATATTTGCATAAAATTTCTTTAAATGTGCTATTTTAACACAATCATTCGCCTGTTAAAAATAAACAGGTTAGTGACTGCCTTAAATAGCAAACACGTGTTAATCAATGCGCTCAGAGGAATCTAAATTCCCAATGACCATTTAGGAAATAAGTCAACAGATTAAGTGTAAAACTTTTCATAAAGAAGTCCCAATAATAAGCGTATTTTATTTGGTCTCCCACTTTTGTCTCCTGGCAAACATATTTTTGTACTGACGCTGTGCTTCTCGAATTCTCCATGGCGTTGCCTTATCAATCAAGTGACCAACTTGCAACGAGATCGTCTCCTGGAGCTGCACGACAGAACTCACCACCCTCCAACAGAATGGGTCGGGCTGTTTGTGCATTCTAACTTACGAAGAAAGTTTGGATGAAAGATATACAGCCCCTCCCCTCCACCTACGTCACAACCAAATAGAATTCCAAGAAAATGACTCACACATTTACACAACAGTGGCAGCAACTGTCCAAGCTTAACGAATATTGGAACTACTGAGCATAAAATCCACTGGAGAAATATAAGATTCTCGGCCTTCAAAATCTAGGGTTAGCACACTTTCACCTCCGAGCTTTGAGCTGGAGCAGCTCAGGGCAATGAGACGAAGATCGCTTCTTTTTGCAGGCTGGAAGGATCCTTTTGTGAACGGAGCTTTTGCAGTCTGAACCCAGTTCCCAGTGGACATGGGTCCACAGCACTGCAAACACCCACTAAAAGGTGGCGATCTCATGCAGGGAAGCCACAGGATGTGGGGGGGAATGAAACAGTCACATTGTACGGTAGGGTAAGCTCTTTTGATTTAGTGTTAAAGCATTGTGCTAGGGTGGAGTGGAGGGAGTGTTGTTCTGCACCATGCTACACCTAACTTGAGAGCATTTCTTGTACTGACATTCTAGTATTCTGTTCCCAGCACAAATATGGCTCACCTTGATCAACACAAAAATTTATAACTAAAAAGGAATGAAAAACAATTGACAAAACAAAGTTAAAGCACAGATTTTGAAAGACCATGAGAAGTAACCCAACATCAACCATGTAACATCCAAATATATACATTGTTCTTCATTAGAGGTGATCAAAAAGGTCTGGTGCAGCGCTGGCTGTGCTCTCTCAGCGTTGTACAGTTTGACTGAGAAATTTGTTAATCCTCGCTGTGTCAAAAAAGTAGGTAGAGGAGTGGGTTAAGGAGCATAGGAACAGGAATAGGCCATTCAGCCCCTCGAGCCTGTTCTGCCGTTCAATTAGATCCTGGCCGATCAGTATCTTAACTCCCATCCACCCGTCTTCGTTCCTTAACCCTTAATACCCTTGCCTAGCAAAAATCTATCACTCTCAGTTTTGAAATTATCAATTGACCCCCAGCCTCAACAGCTTTTTTAGGGGAGAGAGTTCCAGATTTCCACATCCCTTTGTGTGAAGTAATGTTTCCTGACATCACCCCTGAACGGCCTAGTTCTAATTTTAAGGTTATGCCCCCTTGTTCTGGACTCACATGCAAGAGGAAATAGTTTCTCTCCATCTACCCTGTCAAATCCTTTAATCATCTTAAACACCTCAATTATATCACCACTTAATCTTCTATACTCAAGGAAATACAAACCAAGTTTATGCAACCTGTGCTCATAATTTGACCCATTAAAGCTCAGTATCATTCTGGTGAATCTGCGCTGCAGTCTCTCAGAGGCCAATATATCCTTCCTGTGGTGCGGTGCCCAGATTTTCCGCTGCACTGCTCCCGTGGTGGGTTGGGGGGAGGAGGGGAGGGGATGGAGTCAGGAAGTCCGCGATGGAGTGGTTGTCCTGAAAGTGTGCTGGGAGTGTTGCTCTGCCTTTGCCTTGCATGTTCCAGACGAGCTGCACTGGGTTCTCAAGACGCATGTGCTGCCGGGATATACAAGCCTCATCAAATCTTCAAAAATTGTACGAACGCTGGCAGGACTTCCCTCCCCTGCATTCCCTGTGATTTGCACCTGAAATGCCAAGGTCATCACAGAGGGCTGATGCAAACCTGGAGCACTCCCAAACTCACTTCACTTGGCCCTGAGACCAGAGGCTTTTAATGGTTGTGTTATCTTTGGTTTTCTGAGAGAGTGAACTTTTGTAATTTATGCCTTTTTGGTTTGTTTTTATTACATTTATTTCAGTGCATTTTTTTTTAAAAAGCATTTTAAAAGTTGCATTTTACTTCTTTCCCTCCACTTTTATTTTATTTTCACCAACTACCGTTCATCCGTTCATGGGAGTTTCAGTGCAATTTGCAGCAGCCTCACCCCATTAGGACGGGAATTCCCAGTGGAAATTCATTTTGCCAACAGGGAGCTGGAGAACAAGGAGTCGTCGCAGAGGTTTGACTGAGAAATGTGTTAATCCTCGCTGTGCCAAAAAGGTAGGTGGAGGAGTGGGTTAAGGAACATAGGAACAGGGGTAGGCCATTCGAGGTTTGACCAGCAAGGGGTCTTACTGCACAGACTCACTGTTACACAAGTTAGTGGGTCCAGAGATCCTGCCAGAGCTATTTGGGCATGTCAGAAGAGATGTACCTTCGCCACCCACTCTTCACCAGGGAGACCATACCACAGGTTGGGATTGTGCCTCCCCAATGTGCCATCTTGTTCCGCAAGCAGAAAAGTGATTTTGAGATGCTAGGAGCTGAAGGGTCATATGCACCGTGACAGATGTGTGCACAACCTGCATGCCAATCTGGAGATCAGTAAATAACTATGCATCATGCAGCTAGATTGTTTTACAATGACTAGAGATGCTGTGCCCTTGGAAAACGTAAGTTTGGCAAGACTTCAATTCTGCACTGCATTTGGAAGGTGCGCCCAGCTGAGGTATGGGTATGCATGAGATTGCAGCGAGAGTGTTTGTAAATTTGCGCGAGGGCTTGGTATGGGACAGCAGTAAATGTGGAACAGGCTGACAGGCAACACTGTGTGGAATACAACCGTGGGCCATCTACTCAATACATGGTACCGTCAGGTAGTCTTACCTTGCCAGACTCCTTAAAGTGCGTTGTCTTCTTATGCATCTCTTCCCAGGTCCTGCAGGTTAAGTATACACAACCTGGTCACCACCTGCTGCCAAGAACAGTGCACTGCTATCCTCTGGGGAAGCGTCCCGAGGTGCCAAACAGGGCAATTCTGCTTGCACCCACCTCAGGCAACTTCACGTCCATTTTGCCAGCCGTCAAATGGGGGGCAGGGGCTATGCCACTCCGTCGCTACATTTTCGCCTGGCACTTCTTCCCCCAGTCCTCTCCCCCCAGCCTTGGCAAAGACTGACAAAATATTTAAAATTCAATTTAAAGCTTTATAAAGGTTGAAACAATATATATGACCACACTCACAGCCACTTACCATTAAGTGTGCATATCCCTGTAAATCTGCCCTGCCAGCTAGATTTTCCACATTTCCCCCTTTGCTGGACAAGGCGAAAGCTGCACAGGCAGCTATGAGTAATTAGTTAAATTCAGGGCTGTTAGCTCACTGTTTCTGGCTAGCTTTGCGCTAGCAGAAAGTCCTAACGTTGGCCTGAAGCATAAAATCAGCCTTGCTGTACTTGACCAGATGTAGACCAAAAGTCTGAATAATTTGTGACCAGTAACTTATAATGAAATTATTCCAGAGTGTAGAGCTGGAGACAATAACCAGAGAGCTAAACACTTACATCATGTACTTCAGAGTACAGAACAAAAATAAGTTCATAGGCAAGAAAAGACCAAGTGCTCCATCACAGCTCATTCCCTTGGTACCCTAACTGTCCAAACACAGCATCAACTGTATTTCTAACAGCGCCAATGTTCTTGCCTCAAATACCCTGTCTCTGAGATTATGCCAAATGTTTATCATTCTCTCGGTAAATGAATTCTTCCGAATATCGATTCTAAATTAACCTTTCAATAATTCCCACTTCTGACCTTTGGTGCTACTTTTCTGGTTTACTCTGAAGTAATAATCTGAGTTTACCTTATTTAAATCATTTAATATTTTATGAGTGATGTCTGCAGTGTTGTTTGTGCATAAAATATAAAGGGTTTAGCGTTCAGAGTTGAAGTGCCTTTTCTTGAACTCCCCAAACCGCAACAGGGCCTCCACCCTGCAGTCCCCCCCACCACAGTAGGGTTTGACTCCTGTTTTCACGGTGTTCAACACGGTGTGTCTCTCTCTGCCCCAATTAAACAGTTCTATCATATCCACCCTCATTGGGGTCTCTTTTTAGTGTCAACAACACTGCTTCTGTTTTACTAATCCCATAATATATATTATCAGATAATACCCATACACAACCAGGGCTCTGCTGTTGACTTTCTTGCTATCAACCACCATAAAGGCTTCTTCTATTCCACCAACATGCAGCTGGTCTGCTGTAATGGAACAAAATGCAACAGCCAACTTGTGCACAACAAGGTCCCACAAACAGCAATGACCAGGTAATCTCTTTTGAACTCCACTGCACTTCTTTGAATAGCACCATGGGATCTTTTACATCTACCTTTGAGGACACACAGAGTCTTGCAGAGCAGGCTCGAGGGGCCGTATGGCCTACTCCTGCTCCTATTTCTTATGTTCTTAATGTCTAATCTGAAAGACGGTGCAGCACTCCCTCAGTATTGCACTGAGGTATCAGCCAAGATTACATGTGCTCTCAAGTCTCTGGAGCGGAGCTTGAACCTACAACCTTCTGACTCAGAAGCAAGAGTGCCACCACTGAGCCAATATACAAGAACTGCTTTTTACTCAATGCAACTTTAGATAAAACTCAGAATCCTATTTTTCCTTTTTTTTTTGGCTTTTCTCTTCTGCATTCCTGCTTTTAAATGTATTTTCATCTAAACCAGAGATCTCTCCGTACTGGTCCCTATGTCCAGTCCAAATCATACAAGAACTATAAGAACATAAGAAAGCACAGAACGAGAGACGGTCACTCACTCCACCCAGACTCCATGCATGATTATTCTAGCAGTGACTTTCCTTGCACATCATGGGATCAGAAAAAAAAAATCGGCCGATAGTCATTGCCATGAAAGTGCCAAGCCTCATAATAGTTATGAAAAACATGTAAATAAAGCCGGGAGTCCTCTCCTCTGCATTCTCTGTCGTTTGCTCTGTAAATGTATCATTGAAGGTTCCTTTCTCATGACCTTCATCATGACCTTTTTTGCTTTTTACTCGATGCAACTTTAGATAAAACTCAGAATCCTATTTTTCCTTTTTTTTTGGCTTTTCTCTTCTGCATTCCTGCTTTTAAATGTATTTTCATCTAAACCAGAGATCTCTCCGTACTGGTCCCTATGTCCAGTCCAAATCATTTTCTATCTGCGGAGAATGAGAAAAGTCCCAACACAGATCCCTGGGGCACACCACTAGCTATACCTTGCCAGTCCAAGAAATGTCCATTTACTTCTACTCTCTGCTTTTACCCTCAAGCATTTCTCTTTCCATGTTGCCACTTTCCCGTTAATACCATGGGCCCTCATCTTCCTTTTTGAAGGCGAATACTCAAGAGGGTGACACAGCCCGTGTCATTGGGGTTAACCCCCTGATGCTGCTGAGCAGTTTCCTCTTTAAGTGATGCTCCTATGTGCTAGGAGCCCCCTACATCATAGAGAGATACTAGCAACGGCAGTCGTGGGTGTTATACAAAAGCAGTTACACTTGCTAGCTTTAGCTTTTGGCTTAAAGGGGTAGTTTTCATGAAAAAAAGTGTTTGCCAGACCCTTTACCATTTGTCTTCAAGAACACAATGCAATGACGTAAATTGTATCAAAGAAAAGGATCATTGCATCACTTGCATGTGGCAGCGCGATGTTGAAATGTCACACGGTTCTTCTCTCCCAGAACAAAATTAAAAGGTTTTCTAAAACACTTTTTTCCATTTCAGGAGGATGATGTCCCTTTAAGACACCGTGTGGATCTGCCAAATGCAAGGTGCTGCTAAAAGAACACAACACACCTGTCACTCATCTACTACGAAGGAAAGGGGAAACACGGCGACTGAGAGCTAGCGACAGCAGCTGCCGTACAACCGAGATCCAGTGAGTTGTTCCCTTCAGAGCTGACCTGCAGCAGGCACCACCTGTAAACCGTCCTTCAATAACACCCAGCTTATGGTCAACTCTGCCTTAATGCATACCTGTCTCAAGTGTACTTCTGATCCTGGCACACAATTCCAACACATTAAAAAAAATCACTTCCTTAAGTCACACCTATTAAATGCAACAGAATTCCTGCATCAGATACTGATCCCGGTCCAAGGCTCTCATATTACCTAATTATTTATGCACTGTCAATCGCCTGCCCAGATTTACTTGGAAACAATGATGCCTCCCATATTTGGCACATTAAACACCTTATAGTACATCTTAAAATTCATGAACAAATACAGTAATTTTTAAATTTACTATCACAATATATCTTGTATTATAAAATAGCTCTCGCTCTCCCGCAGCTTTCTAGCACCAGTGAAACACCAATTGTTTCCTCATTTTTCTGCCAATTTTCTCCCCTTTCCCTATTCCTAAGGCATTGAGCCCCTTACTGGGGCACAGTGTGACAAGCACTGGTCATCCTCCAGAACCTCACTTAACAAGGTTTGCTTCATGTTCTAAGCCCAATATCAGCAGGCAAGCCCAATCCTGTGCCCACATAATACTTGTGGCAGAAGTGACCTGGTCTGTACATTCACAGTTGAGAGCAGGCCCTTTCGAGTAGCGTAGGCCAACGGCTGCAGCTGGCCCATGCCTCCAGGAATTGAACTAGAGGAGAGTATGAAGAATGCCTCTTGAGCTACGGTGGTTGGAGGGAGGGAAGAGGAAGTGAAGAGTGCCTCTAAGAAGGCAGGAGGGATAATACTGCCTCCTTGAACTGGGAGTGAAGGAGAGGACAATTGCAATGTGCCTCAGTAAATGGTTCATTTCTGCTAGCAATCTGACCACGAATGTCACTGTGACAAATATATATATTATATATTTAAATATGAATAAAAGATTTTCAATAACAGAGCACCAATACGCCAATAATTTCTTCAAAATAACCTGCAATTTTTCAAATAAGGGAAATCTTTGACACATCGTTTTGCCATCGACCCCACCCATAATTCCCAGTACCACACGATGAACTATTGATGTGGTCACCAGACCATGAACCTGAAATCCAGCTGTGACGGCACAGAGAACAGAAATCTCAAAAATACATAATAAATCACTGAACCAAATGGGTTACAATTTAAACAGCCAAACTCCAGCCTTGGGCTGTTAGCCCATGATATGCAACAGTCTCTGAGCATCTACACACCACTAGGTCCTGCTCCCAACTGTGAAAGTACAGTCTGCAACACTTCTACATAACTGCAGTATTGCTCTGTGACATCGCACAAACAAAATAATTGATATTAATATAAATATTTTCCAAATTTTAACATTAGTTAAGGCATTCCACAAATAACACATCACATGGGTTCCTGTATCATGTTAATTCTTTTAGAAAGAATTTGATAAAGAGCAGCACAATGAAACTTTTAAAGAGCAGTTTGCATTAATATAGCGCCTTTAATGTAGTAAAATGGTAAGGTTGCATTCATAGAATTAATGGCCTTTTAGCTGGCTGCATTGAAAACTAACTTATCATCAATAAGAAGCAGAAGATGATCATAAATGAAGAAAGTTGCATCTGGGTGACAGTGGATCACACAGTTAAAGAAAGAACGAACGAACCTGCATTTATATAGCTCTTTTCACGACCTCAGGATGTTCCAAAGTGCTTTACAGCCAATGACGTACTTTTGAAGTGTAGTCACTGTTATAATGTAGGAAATGCGGCACCCAATTTGCGCACAGCAAGGTCCCACAAACAACAATGTGATAACGATGGGCAGAAAAGAGCAAGGAAATTTGGGTGCAGCATAATTACATGCGGCACACACTTGCATCAGAGTTTCCTTGATCTTTTACACCGGATATTTACTTTACACGCGTCTCTGGGCGAATATATACTGGAAATTCTGCCCCTATACGTTTAAAATCATGAGCAGTAGAATGAAGGGAGAGATTAGGAGATTTTTTTTTAAATGTAGAGGGCTGGTAGGGCATGGAATGTCCTGGAAATAGAATCCATAATGGCTTTCAAAAGGGAAATGGATAAATATGTGGAAAAGGGCAAGAGACTGGGACTTAGTGGCTAGCTGTTTCAGAGAGCCGGCACAAGTACAATGGGCTGAATGGCCTCCTTCTGTGTTATAAAGTTCTATGAATATTTGTCCATTAGCAAACAGTTCATTAGTAAGCCCACATTTGAAATGCTACGTGTAGTTCTGGATGTGATACAGTGGAGGTTGTTCAGAATATAACAAGAATGATTCCAGATCTTAGAACTCCAAATTGTGAGGATGGGATCAACAAGACTGAATTTGTTTTCATTGGAGAAAAGATGATTAAGAGAGAACATTATCCAGTCCTTTAACATGAGAAACAGGGGCAACATAGACCATTAAATGTAGGCCACCAGAGAAACAAGTGCACAACTAACCAGCCTCAAACAAGATTGGTGATACGGATTATTTTCCCCCCGACAAAGAGCAAGGGATTACATTTTCCCAGCAAAAGTAGACATGCCAGTGTCAATTAACTGCTTCAAAAAGGGACATGGCCATGCATAGGATCCCAAACTGGATTGAAAATGATCAGGATAAGGTGATTAAGTGCTTTATACAAGGACCATGAGGCTCATGCAAAGGTGGGACCATGGAAGAGCTCACTGCAGAATGTGACTGGGTTGTGGCGTTGGATTGATTGATGGCCCTGAAGTTTTGCTACACTAGAAGAAATTTCACAGAGGTTTCTCTTTGTTTGGTTGGAATGCATCTTATGGCACATTGCAAACGGTCTGGGTCTTAGACGGCCAAACAGCTTTCATCGTTCTGTACTTTCTGTTTGAAAATTTCGATTCAATTTAAAATGTCGGGAAATAAAAAGCTGGTGTCTATGAAAAAAAAAGTGACCACGAAACTGTCGGATTGTTGTAAAAACCCAACCGGCTCACCAATGTCCTTTAGGGAAGGAAACTTGCCATCCTTACCCGGTCAGGCCTATAAGTGACTCCAGTCCCGCACCAACATGGTTGACTTCCCCAGCAAGCCACTCAGCTGTACCAAACCAGGGCAACTAGAGATGGGCAATAAATGCCGGCCTTGCCAGTGACGCCCACATCAAGAGAGTGAAAATTAAAAAAAGGAACTTTCATCTGTTCCAGGTTCTTAAGATTGCACTGAGAAGTAGGAGCATCTGTTCTTTCAGTCGGAGTTACTTCTACAGAAGGCTCAAGGAGAGATTGCTCATTTTTGGTGCTGACTCCATCAGTTATTAACAGTCCCTTTTGAACTTTGTGTTCTACAACTGAGTTTAGTTTCTTTCAAAGATAGCTAAGGGTGCCTGTAAACCATCTTTCTAATGTAGCAGAATTCATTGATAGCTTGTTGATACAGATTAACCCCCAAAAAGATTACTTCCTGATTAATCCTCTATACAACATTATTGAACCAATAAGGCAGCATATTGAACCAGCGATATGCAAATAGAACCAATTACAAGGTCTTTTATGAAACATATTCAAATCTAATTTACAGCCTTCTAGTGTCATTGAGGCTTGAGAAATAATTAACATGTAATTATTTATATGTGAATCATTAACACTCAGAGTACTGACCGTCTTAGTAATTTTCAAAATGCCGTTGGGTTTTATTGTATAATTTCTAAGGGTATTTATTAATTTCGTCTCTTCCATCGCTTGGCTTTCTTACGTAACCCACCATCCCTCGTCGACAGGGTAAAGTTAAGTTGCTCCCAGATGATTCCCCTACATGGGATGCGTGTGAGAGGCACTCCAATTTACCCTTCTATGTGACACCATGGATGAGGTAAGGAATTCACTGTGTAGTAAATGGTGAACATGAATCTGTGTTCCAACACTGTGTGGTACAAAGCATCGGAGTGCCAATGAGGTGTCAGTATCGGAGTGCCCATGTCACTGTTACAAATACACCATGTCTCATAAGAACATAAGGAACAGAAGCAGGAGGAGGCCACACGGCCCCTCGAGCCTGCTCCGCCATTCAATCAGTTCATGGCTGATCTTCGACCTCAACTCCACTTTCCCGCCCGATCCCCATATCCCTTGATTCCTCTAGAGTCCAAGAATCTAACGATCTCAGCCTTGAATATACTCCAAAGATTCACAACCCTCTAGTGAGGAAGTTCCTCCTCATCCCAATCTTAAATGGTCGACTCCTTATCCTGCGACTATGCGCCTAATTCTAGACTCTCCAGCCATGGGAAACAGCCTCTCAGCATCTACCCAGTCAAGCCCCCTCATATTCTTATATGTTTCAATTAGATCACCTCTCATTCTTCTAAACTCCAGAGAGCATAGGCCCATTCTACTCAACCTCACCTCATAGGACAACCCTCTCATCCCAGGAATTAATCTAGTGAACCTTCGCTGCACTGCCTCTAAGGCAAGTATATCCTTCGTTAGATAAGGAGACCAAAACTGTACCCAGTGCTCCATGTGAGGTCTTACCAAAGCTTTGTACAATTGTAGTAAGACTTCCTTACTTTTGTAGTCCAACCCTCTTGCAATAAAGGCCAACATTCCATTTGCCTTCCTAATTGCTTGCTGTACCTGCATACTAAATCTTTGTGTTTCTCGTATGAGGACAACCAAGTTTCTCTGAACACCAACATTTAATAGTTTCTCAACATTTAAAAAATATTCTGCTTTTCTATTCTTCCTACCAAAGTGAATAACCTCACATCATACCCCATCTGCCACCTTCTTGCCCACTCACCTAACCTGTCTATATGCTTTTGCAGACTCTGTGTCCTCCTCACAGCTTATTTTCCCACCTAGCTTTGTATCGTCAGCAAACTTCGATGAAGAGACCGAGTGTAATGTATCCAAGTCATTAATATAATTTGTAAATAGCTGAGGTCCAAGCACCGATCCTTGCAGCACCCCACTAGTTACAGCCTGCCAGCCTGATAATGACCCTACTCTCTGTTTTCTGTCCGTTGACCAATCCTCTATCCATGCCAGTATGTTACCTCCAACCCCATGAGCCCATAACTTGTGTAACAATCTTTTATGTGGCACCTTATCGAATGCCTTTTGAAAATCTAAACATACAACATCCACTGGTTCCCCTTTATCTACCCTGCTAGTTATATCCTCAAAATAATAGGTTTGTCAAACACGATTTCCCTTTCATAAAACCATGTTGCCTTTGCCTGATCATATTATGATTTCCTATGAGCCCTGTTACCACTTTCTTAATAATGGATTCCAGCATCTTCCCGATGACTGATGTCAGGCTAACTGGCCTGTAGTTCCCTGTTTTCTCTCCCTCCTTTCTCGAATAGCGGGGTCACATTTGTTACCTTCCAATCCGCTGGGACCATTCTAGAATCTAGGGGATTTTGGAAGATCACAACCAATGCTTCCACTTTCACTGCAGCCACCTCTTTTAGAACCCTCGGATGTAGGCCATCAGGTCCAAGGGATTTATCAGCTTTTAGTTCCACTCGTTTCTCTACTGATATTAATTACTTTAAGTTCCTCACTCTCATTAGACCCTTGATTATTTCTGGTATGTTTTTTGTCTCTTCTACTGTGAAGACAGATACAAAATATTTGTTTAACGCATCTGCCATTTCCTGATTCCCTATTATAATTTCTCCTGTCTCAGCCTTTAAGGGACCAACGTTTACTTTTGCTACTCTCTTCCTTTTTACATGCTTGCAGAAGCTCTTACAATCCGTTTTTATATTTCTTGCTAGTTTACTTTCATGTTTTTTTCTCTCATCAATTTTTTGATCATCCTTTGTTGGTTTCTAAAACTCTCCCAATCCTCAGGCTTACTACTCTTCATTTCTTTTGCATAACATCTGAACAGCTGCTCAAATGACAAATATTACAAATCAAGCCATAAGGATTTTCTGCCAGATTTCATCCTCTCTCTCCTGAAGATACTCCCTCTTGCTGCAGTCGGGTTCAATGACAAAAATAAACACACACACTTTCAGCCGGGGTCACCGGTTAGTGATCAGGGGTGGGAATCCAGGCTGATTTTTTTCCTCCTCCCCGGTTTGGGGCATGGAGGCCATTGAAAGTGTTCCCTATTACTGTCCTGGCTAAGATTAACTTCCTCAGTACAGGCCAGGATCAAATCTGTTCGATGTGACTCACTTCCTTACTACCCCAGCCAGCAGAAAACATCAAGCCACCAACCAGGACAAAGCAGCCCGCATGATTGGCATCCCATCCACCACCCTAAACATTCACTCCCTTCACCACCGGCGCACAGTGGCTGCAGTGTGTACCATCCACAGGATGCACTGCAGCAACTCGCCAAGGCTTCTTCGACAGCACCTCCCAAACCCGCAACCTCTACCACCTATAAGGACAAGAGCAGCAGGTACATGGGAACACCACCACCTGCACGTTCCCCTCCAAGTCACACACCATCCCGACTTGGAAATATATCGCCGTTCCTTCATCGTCGCTGGGTCAAAATCCTGGAACTCCCTTCCTAACAGCACTGTGGGAGAACCTTCACCACACGGACTGCAGCGGTTCAAGAAGGCGGCTCACCACCACCTTCTCAAGGGCAATTAGGGATGGGCAATAAATGCCGGCCTCGCCAGCGACGCCCACATCCCATGAACAAATATAAAAAAAATTTGCATGGAAAGTCATACAATGTGTAAAATCAGATCACATAATTTAAGATAATTGATTAAAAAAAGCCAGGGGTGGTGGGGTGGGGGGGGGAAAGGAGGAGAATTTCTTTTTACCCAGTGAGTTATGATGACCTGGAATGCACTGCCTGAGACTGGTGGAAGCTGATTCAATAGTAGCTTTCAAAAGGGAATTGTATTATCATTGTAAAAAGGAAACATTTGCAGGGCTACGGGGAAAAAGCAGAGGTGCATGGGCCAAACGGCCTCCGTCTGTGCTGTATGATTCTATGATTCATAATCCCTCCAGGAGTTGCACAAACATGGACGTTGGGTGGACAGGTTTACACATGGTGGCGATGGACCCCACAGTTGAATAGCACCCCTGCCCTGACACAGACTATCTAGACTGAAACATTAAGAAATGGCAAGGAAACTGGACAGCTGCCAGCACTGCATCCCAGCACAAGTAACTGTCTTCAGAACCAGGAAGAGTAAGGCGAGAAAAAAAACAGAAGTAAAATTAGAGACGACAAAATGCTGCAGGAATACTTAATTATAATTTACATTCTGTCAGTGCTGGATTGTACTGTGTTGCGCTTGTATTCAACCCTTTGGAAGAAATTAATTGCAAAACATGTCTTGTTTTGGCTTCTACGGCAGTCGGAACATAGGAACTGTAAGATGAAGACTGATCGAGGTCCGTCTAGTTTGCCTACCATCCTAGTAGTCGCATGATGCGATGATAATGGAGTTGTTGACTAATCATAGCAATCAATGTCTCATCAATTGGTCTACAACAGACCCAGACATGAGACAAGGAAAACCCCAGTGGAGGAGAGCTTTGCGAACCATACAAAATTGACAGGCAGGAAAAGACGAGCTGGTCCATCAAGCCTGCCCCACACACCATGATGGCTGGAGCATCATGTCTCGACAATTCCTTGACCACACCCCACCCCCAAACCTCCATGTAATCTCCAGAGAGAGGCAAAAAAAAATAAAAAACCCAGGACCAGTAAGGGCAGAAAACACTCTGGAAAATTCCTCCCCGATCCCCTCAGGCGTTCGAAACCAATCCAGGCGATCACATGGACCAAGTGATATCTATAAAGACCTTTTATATGATGCGATCTCTGCCCCAGTCAGGAACCGATCCAGCTCCCTCTTGAAGGCTTGCTGAGAAGGCACAGGTCCAAAGTCACCTGTTCCTCCCAAGCACTGCTACACTGACCACACATCATGTCTCAAATACAGTATCCCAAAATGTTATTTTCTGAAAGATTCCTATCCATTACATCATATAAAAATCTTGCTATATAAAAGAGTGTGTACAAAGCAGCAGCCAGCGATTTGCAAGTAGCTGGCAATCCATAGACACCTCCCTCAGCAATTAGGCTCTGATCGGCCTCAGCACGTGCCTCCTTAGATCGCTCCCCCACAGGGAACAATGGCCTTAAAAGGACAGGCCAGCTTAAACACAGCTCCGTTTCGGCAGCTAAACGTCACAGCCGTGCTCCAGATCACAGACTGCCAATGCGCAATGCCACAGGAGATCAGCTGATGGCCCAGAAATTGCTCAGAAAAGAACAGTGAGTTCAACAGCGCTCGCCGTTGTTAGAGGCGAAATTGAGGAGCAAGTTCCAGCGTTCGCACACGCGCAGTGAAACGCGGAAATCCGGAACTTGCTCCTCCTGGTTCGCTGGTGAGATGACAGCTTCGAATTAAAGGGATATCGCCCGCTGGAATAAGTGTTCCAGCGCCAGCGTGCTCATCTGCCCAGCTGGAAAGAAACTAATATCGCCGCAAAACAGGTACGCTTAAAAAAATGGTCTAAACTAAGTTTTAAACATGATAAATTAATATCAGTTAAGCACAAAGATTGTTGGTGACCACAGCTGACTCACTGACAGTGTAAAGCTCACCAAAGGATCGCATGGAACTACAAGTAGAAAAAGAACTTTCCTTCCCCCCGTCTCCAACCGTTACTTACTTATAATATTGGCCCAGAAATTGCTCGGAGCAGCGAGCCAACAGTGCTCGCTGCTCCATAGATTTACGCTAAGTCTTAATGACTGCCAAATAATTAAAAACTAACTTAAAAATGTGGAGTCTCATTACTCCTTATTTTAATTTTTTTAAATGACCAAAAACTATGTTATTAAAAAAAAATTTTCTTTACTTTTGTCTCTTATAAAATTCGATTATTTCTTACCCTCTCTTTTTTCACTATCTACAACTGATTTTACAAATGATTTTAATGTTGTAATTTTCACATCCTGGATTTTACGTTGCAGCTTGCAGAAACTGTGCACAGCTTCTCAAAAATGCTGCAATCTGATGGGTCCTAGCTTCGCTGCAGCTAACGCTGGGCTCTTCTCCGCTTCCTATTAGAGAAACTGCACACAGTAAAGACTGCGGTAAGTTAGTGGGTTAGCGTAAATCTATGGAGCAGCGAGCACTGTTGGTTCGCTGCTCCGAGCAATTTCTGGGCCAATATTATAAGTAACGGTTGGGGACAGGGGGAAGGAAAGTTCTTTTTCTACTTGTAGTTCCATGCGATCCTTTGGTGAGCTTTACACTGTCAGTGAGTCAGCTGTGGTCACTAACAATCCTTGCGCTTAACTGATATTAATTTATCATGTTTATACAGGATATATAAAGTTTTAAATTTTAAAGCAGCATGATTATTTTACTCTGTCGCCTTTGCTGGTGGAAAATGACTGCACTTGGACTGAGCTGGTGCAGCCTGTGTAAATAAATAATGGCTTGAAATAGGGGAATAAAATTTCATTTCACTTCATTTTCCACCTTAGTGATCGTAGCCCTGCTGCTTTTGGAGGGGAAGGGATTGTAAAGCAGTTCTCAAGTTTATGGCATGTCTAGCTTAAATGATGTGTCATAAATAATAACGGTGCAAAGAAATAATCACTCAACCGCGATGGCTAACCCTGTCTCACTCCAGATGATAATCGTGCAAGTTCGGAAACTTCCAAAAAAGCCCCAATTGTTCTGCAGTTCAATTATTCACATCCTCAACAACAACAATTTGCACTTATATAGCGCCTTTAACATAACGTGGAGATGCCGGTGATGGACTGGGGTGGACAAATGTAAGGAGTCTTACAACACCAGGTTATAGTTGTTGGACTATAACCTGGTGTTATAGCAACAATAAAGCTGTTGGACTATAACCTGGTGTTGAAAGACTCCTTGCCTTTAACATAGTACAACGCCCCAAAGGGCTTCACAGGAGCGTAATCAGACAAAAAATGACGCCGAGCCAAAGGAGGAGACATTAGGACAGGTGACCAAAAGTTTGGTCAAAGAGATAGGTTTTAAGCAGCGTCTTAAAAGGAGGAGAGAGATGGAGAGGTTTGGGTTGGGAATGCCAGAGCTTAGGGCCTGGACGGCTGAAGGCATGGCAGGAAATGATGGGACGAAGGGAGTGGGATATGTGCAAGAGGCCAGAAATGGAGGCGCGCAGAAATCTCGGCGGCATATAATTCATAGGCTTTGAGGTCAAAATTCCTCCAGCTTTGATCCCATTGAAGTTTATGGGGTCAGTGGAAGGGCATCTAATTTCCATGGGGCAGGGGAACACAGAAAATTCCATGCAATCAGATCACTGGACTTCTTGCCAGCTTTGCACCATCACCTAACGGTTCTGGACTGAACTTCCGCTGGGATTCGGAAAATCCATCACTGCAGTTCGAATCGCATAATTCAGACACAGGGGGCTGTTACTGACATCCAACAACAGCAAAAGAAAACTCACCATAAACTGACTTGCTTTGTATTTTACAAAATAATACAGGCTGGAGTGCGTCACAAGGCAGTGGGAAATCTCATTGCTCAGAAGATATTGTAAACCAACGAGAGTGAAATGTCATCTTAACTCCACAATCTGCTGCTGCTGTGTAACTCACTTCCCCCGCCAGGGGCCAGCTGTGGTTCTGTGGGCAGCACTTTCGCCTGAGTTACAAGGTTGTGGGTTTAAGCCCCACTCCAAGACTGGAGCACAAAAATCTAGGTTGACACTCCAGTGCAATGCTGAGGGAGTGCTGCATTTTCGGAGGAGCCGTCTTTCAGATGAGACGTGAAAGATCCCATGGCACTGTTTCAAAGAATAGAAGGGGAGTTCTCCCCAGTGTGCTGGTCAATATTTATCCCTCAACCAACATCACTAAAAACAAATTATCTGGTCATTGCTGTTTGTGGGAGCTTGCTGTGCACAAATTGGCTGCCATGTTTCCTACATTACAACAGTGACTACACTTCAAAAGTACTTCACTGGCTGTAAAGCACTTCGGGATGTTCTGAGGTCATGAAAGGCATTATATAAATGCAACTTCTTTCTTTACTGCATAACACACCCCCACTGCCTGTGTGTTATCCTACATGTAATGCCCAGCTCCCACTGTCCCATTTTAATTGGGCCACTCTGAAATTAAACAGCAACAGTGCACTAAACTCCCAAAAGCCGATAAAATCAGCTGTTTTGAGGACTCTGCAAAAAAAAACTGTGCTCGTGTCTCGAGCACTGACCCAAATTTCACACTTTCAACACAATGTAGGTTGAGAGATATGTACAACACCTTCCCTGCAATGTGTTATTCCCTTGCAAGAAGAGCTAGAGATAGTTCTCATCTGCATAACGAGCAATAGTTTGAAGCGTCGCCCCATCTGTTAAACAGTAGCGCACTTACGCCAAGTAAATGTCAGGCCACCCCAGCCTGAAAGCGGTGAGAAAACACATCCAATTGAGCTACTGCGAGGTTTAACAATATGGCTTCCGTCAACCATTGCCTCGCAGTGTCTGGATCAGGATCAGTGAAGCGATTTTTGTCTCGCTAACGCTCCGTTTGCGCTTAAAAATATATGAGGTGGTAACAGAACCAAAAACGGAGCTGCTGCTGGTCCCTCCGACGTACCGCTGCTTTGATGCCCGTTCCTAATTTCGGGCAGACGTGAATCTTGGCGACAAGAACTCCTGTCGGAAGCAGGCGGGAGCTTGGTGCTTAAATCTAAATAGAAACATAGAAAATAGGAGCAGGAGTAGGCCATTCGAGCCTGCTCCGCCATTCAATATGATTATGGCTGATCATCTATCTCAATACCATATTCCCGCTCTCTCCCCATACCCCTTGATGCCTTGTGTGTCTAGAAATCTATCTAGCTCCATCTTAAATATATTCAGTGACTTGGCCTCCACAGCCTCCTGTGGTAGAGAATTCCACAGGTTCACCATCCTCTGAGTGAAGAAGTTTCTCCTCATCTGAGTCCTAAATGTCCTACCCCATATCCTGAGACTGTGACCTCTGCTTCTGGACCCCCCCAGACAGGGGAAACATCCTCCCTGCATCCAGTCTGTCTAGCCCTGTCAGAATTTTATACGTTTCAATGAGATCCCCTTTCATTCTTCTAAATAGGGCTCAGGTGAGGTCATTTAGCTCCCATTTTCATCTCTGCCCAACTGACCAGGGAGAAACTGTTTCCACTGGCAGGAGGGTCGATAATCAAAGGGCACAGATTTAAGGTAATTGGCAAAAGAACCAGAGGGGAGATGTGGAGAAATGTTTTTTACGCAGCGAGTTGTTACGATCTGGAATGCACTGCCTGAAAGGGCGGTGGAAGCAGATTCAATAGTAACTTTCAAAAGAGAATTGGATAAATACTTGAAGGGGAAACAGCAAGGGGAATGGGACTAATTGGAGGGCTCTTCCAAAGAGCCGGTACAGGCACGATGGGCCGAATGGCCTCTTTCTGTGGTGTTTGATTCTATGACAGCTGCCAGTTTCTATCCCGTCCACCAACCATGGCTGGTACAGATTGGGAGGTGGCCATTCCAGCACTGCTTAAAAAGGGATCCTCAGCTTCCCTCAGGTAAAGCTAGATGAAGCTTTTTGGAGACAATTTTCTGGCAGTCTCTTGAATTTTCCACCTGAACAGATGGGAAAGATTATGTATTTGTTGCTGAAGTTTCTGCACGCATGTTGCCTGCTCCTCCACGGAGTTGCTTCTTTCAGTTCCTGACGGAAAATATACCTCCCCTTTAAGCAGTTGGCCCTTGGCAGGCAACCGCACTGTCTGATTTCCTGTCTCCAAATTGGTGAGCTGCCTATTGGGCGAGTGTTTCGCGCTGGCAACTGGCCAAGCACAGGTCCCACGCTGACTCTATGGTTGACGGCTGCACAATAAAACCTTCTGATTCCTAACAGAGAATGTACAGCACGGAAACAGGCCATTCAGCCCACCCTCCTCCATCTAGCCCCATCGAGATATCCACATTCTAACCACTCGCTGGCTAGTGCAGCAATATTCCTTTGATACTCAGGAGTTAGTAATATTTTGCATATACTAAGCTTTTAGCTTTACTATAATGTAACTTTTATAGCATTGCTCACCGATTCCTTTATTCTACGCTCCAATAATACAAGTGACACTGTTACTCTAAAATTACTGCCTTAAAGTACTGAGTCACATACTTGTACGAAATAAACTTTTTACAGTGGAACCAGAGCAGAGTTCAACACAGAAAGGGACAGATCCTAACTTTGTGCGATAGTGTAAAACGGATGATAGTGAGTCGGCAGCCTGTTTTACACCTCTCCCAATTGAAGTCAATGGAAATAAGAAAGATGTGGAGATGCCGGTGATGGACTGGGGTGGACAAATGTAATCTCCGAAAGCTTGTGATTTTAAAATAAAATTGTTGGACTATAACCTGGTGTTGTTAGATTCCTGAAATAAGAATGGGGAGAGGCTGCTGACTCGCCAATCACCCTTTTTACACAATCGCACAAAGTCAAGATCTACCCCAGAGTCTAGCATCAATTACTAATTGTTATGGGCTACAATCCTGAGCAGTGATTTGTTCAATGTCATTCTCACAGACCAACTGCATTTGTTATGTCTTTATATACAAGGGTCAATGCACTGGTCCCACGTTCCCAGCAGGGAGCCAGGATTGAAAGGGGTGCTGGTCAGGAACAGGGCTACAACACAGTCGTGTCGATTCTTGACCCACACTCTCTTCGGGGTAGCTCATGCTTGACGAGTTTACCCTATTAACCTCTTTCTCTCTCGTATGCCGGCACCAGCAACATCCCAGCCCTGACTGGCTGTAAAATGAGGTGCAAGAGACACATGTTTCATTAGATGTGTTGTGGGCAAGAGGTGAATGTAAGGTGACTGTAAGTGACCCTTGGGTCACATTATAAGTGATACTTTCCTACATGATTGCAGAATGAGGAACAAGGCATTATGACTGATTATGAGTAATGCTAGTGATTTGTCGTGACTTCACATGCCGAACAAATCCCACTATCTCTGCAACCTACTGTGTGACAAGTGTGATTTTCCCCAAAGCAAGCGTGATTCCTTTTCTTTTAATTTCTATTTTTTTTAAAAAAGGAATATTTTTTAATATACAAATCGGCTACTGTCAACAAATTTACTTGTTAAATTGTACCTTTTAAGACAGAGACTTAAACTTGAGTGCCGGGATCAGCTGCAATGCAAAGCACAGCCGCTCATCAACTTGCATTTATATAGCGTCTTTAACGTAGTAAAACCGTCCCAAGGCGCTTCACTGGAGCAATTATCAAACAAAATTTGACACTGAACCGCATAAGGAGATGTTGGGACAGGTGACCAAAAGCTTGGTCAAAGAGGTAGGTTTTAAGGAGCATCTTAAAGGAGGAGAGAGAGGCGGAGAGGTTTAGGGAGGGAATTCCAGCGCTTAGGGCAGTCAATGGAGCGGGAGGGGAAGGTGTTTGAACAGTAATCAGCTCTTCTTACAGCCGGCAACGATTCTTCCGAATGCAACTGCAACCGTCCTGTGATTTTTTTGAGGGGCAGTATCCCCGTGACAAAGGCACTACCCTTTATGAGGCCAACTCGACTGAATTACTGGCTTCCTGCTCACTCGCAGCTCTACGTTAGTCTGCACATTCTGGCCTTCTCCTTTACACTTCTGAAATAAACCCTGTGCACAGCTGTTACCAAAAGTAATGATCAGTTTCTGACCCCCCCCACCAACCCCCAACCACTTGCAGAATTAGAATGATGTTATTCGTTATTTATTAAGTAACTTCTTTTGAATAACTCACTCACGAGCCATTTTGTGTTATTTTTAAGTCTGGTCACGGAAGTGGTTACAACCTCTCAGCCTGGAAGTTCTGCTATGCGATATTTAAAGAATATTTGTCGTGTTCATATCAAATTCCTTGCTTTACTATTTTAACAGAGGTGTAAACCCATTGAAGTAAATGGGTTGATCTCTCCTGTAAAACAGAGGACGTGGAATTTGAATGCACCGTGTACTTTCCAGGCTCCTGTTCTATAGTTCCCACAATATTAAAAAAAATAACTGGCTTACAGAAAAAACACATGTTCTGCATTAGAGACGCTAAAATGTCAGGATTTAGAACACAGCAAAATAAGTAACTCCAAATTATTGCATTTATATAGAGAATTATATTATATTGCTGCAATATTTTCACAATGCCAGCAGGGTTAGGAGCAAGGTATGTGTGTGCTATTTGTACCAAAAATTCTAAATGGGTTTTATAGAAAACGAAATTTACATTTTTGCTAAAATACAGAACAGCAGAAACCCTCCTGTTAAACCTTGGTACTGATTGAAACTTACATTTGCCAGGGAAGGGAACCAGAAGTGTGGGATTACAGCTTAAATTTAGTAGTGAGGTTTAAAACTTCAGAAACCACCACTTTTAAAAAGAATACAGGGATAGGTTGGGAGAATTTTTTTTTTTAAGCAGAGGGGTTGTTAGGACAGGAAATGCTCGGTCAGAAACCGTGGTGGTAGCAGAATCCATAATAGTTTTTAAAAGGGAAGTGGATAAATATTTGAAAAAGAGAACCTTAAAAAAGAGTATTGGGAAAGGGCAAGGGAATGGGACTAATGGGATCGGTCTTTCTGAGCTGTAAAAAAAATTCTAAAATGCTGACAACAGAGGATGAAAAAATTTTTTTTTAAGCAACAAAAGTGGTAAAATGCTCATTTTTTTTCTGTAATTAACAACTTGCTAGTGAAATTGCATTCTTAGAAATCACACATTTCAAGCCTGTGACGTTCCCACAAATGTATTTGGAGCTATTAATTATAGGGGAAAAACAGGCACTCTTATTTGTGGTTAGAGGATGAATTTCATCCTTTGTGTCTTTTCCCCTCCTGAAGTCAAAATTATTACATTTCCCTATCACTGTCATTCTCTCCATCAGAATTAACCTCAACTTATTTGGTTTTAAAAAAAAATTCATTCTTGGGATAGAGACGTTGCTGGCAAGGCCAGCATTTACTGCCCATCCCGACAACAGTGACTACACTTCAAAAATACTTCATTAGCTGTAAAGCGCTTTGGGACATCCTGAGGGAATAAAAGGCGCTATTTAAATGCAAATTTTCTTTTTAAGTTGCCCGCCTTCTTGAACTGCTGCAGTCCGTGTGGTGAAGGTTCTCCCATACTGCTCTTAGGTAGGGAGTTCCAGGATTCTGACCCAGTGACGATGAAGGAACGACGATGTATGTCGAGGTTGGAATGGCGTGTGACTTGGAGGGGAACTTGGAGGTGGTGTTGTTCCCATGCACCTGCTGCCCTTGTCCTTCTAGGTGGTGGAGGTCGCGGGTTTGGGAGGTGCTGGCGAAGGAGCCTTGGCGAGCTGCTGCAGTGCATCCTGTGGATGGTACACACTGCAGCCACGGTGTGCCGGTGGTGGAGGGAGTGAATGTTTAAAATGATGGATGGGCCGCTAATCAAGTGAACTGCTTTACCTTGGATGGCGTCAAGCTTCTTGATCTGACCGGTGCATTTGGTGATGGGCCTAGAGCTTATATTGGTAACATTTTAATTTGGATTTCAGAAAACCAGCAATTGCAAGCTGTCGTTTTGCATTTGCATAGTAAAGTTTGGCTCTCTTGTTCCAGTGGCAGGCTTGAAGATTCACGATAAACTGGATCTACGACTCTGCTGCCAGAACAAATGAGCTGGATTCAGCAGAATGCCTGCTGGCACCTAGCTCACGGGATTCGAATTAAAACACTGCCAATATAAAATCAGTGAGACCGGCAGAGTGAACGGTCCATAGATCTGCTCAGACAGGCCAAGAGGGTTGAAGCCTCCCACTGAACGATACTGCTGAGTTGCACAGCCATAATATCTCCAAATCTATCAGTCAGTGTAAATACTATCATGGACAACCCTTGCCTAGATGTACCCAGTGCATGGTAGGGCACTGGCCCCAAATATCACCTAAAGTAGTGTTACTTACTGTAAGAAGATGGTTTAAAACAAGAACAGAAAATAGGAGGGCAAAGGTCCACATCCCAGAGAAAAATAACTTACAGAAACCCAAAAGGTCATTGAAAAAGTGCTGAGGCATTAGAATAGTGAAAAACACTAAGATTCTCGAGACATGGTGTCCAAACCTAGTATAAACATACTAAGACCTGATAATGGGGAAAGGCAACGTAGACACCAAGACATTAAACAATCCTTGGTGGTTTCTGAGAGTCAGCAAAGTAGGATGATTTAAGACCATGAGATAAGACTGGTGGTGCTTATATACAGAACAACACAGCCGAATTGTATAAAGATAGGACATGCTGCCTCCCAAAAGTTAGAGCTCTCAAGGGGAAACTGTCTGAAGTCCATTGCCACAGGCAGGTCTGATCTACCTGGATTCGTGTACAGGTCAGGTTGTATTGATTGCTTGTCATTAATGTAATCTGTAGACAGCTGTATTATAACTATGATACTGTTGAATATAATGTTGAAGGCAGCTACAGTGCAACTCTGTTGTAAGTCAATCTATTAAACTTGCTATTTTATAACCACCTGCGCTAGAGTCAAGTGGAGGTTATTGTTGATGGATTAACAACCACAGTTGCTACAGTAACAGGAGAAATCCGCTAACACTTGCTATTAGTTGAGGGCCATCATCTCTGACAGTGACTTACTCATGGACCCCTCACAGGGATGCTGTACCATAGAGTGGGAGGACGCCTGCGATTCTCCATGCGTGAGCTCCTGATTTCAATCATGCTCTGTCATCAGCCTTATTCAAGCAGTCCACGAATGGAGGGCCAGAGGTCCAAGGAGCAGTAAGTCTGCCAAGGGCCACAGCTTAAGTGAATGCAGGCCGCAAATGGCCCTGGGTCGTATTCCCAGTACCCCACTGGTTTAAGGCATTCTCCTGCCCAAAGTCAAACGCAATTTTCCAGCTAGCGCTCAAATCAGCAAGAGTGTTCTGGAAAACAACTAACAGTGAGAGCTCAACAACACACAGCAAGTGGCTGCACAACTCAGTTGGACTTAATTCTTTGACCTGTACGGCTTAACCCTCAATTCTCTGCCAATTTCCTTTCTAATGCCACCAAGTGTTAATGCCCCCCCCACCAGTCATCTTCATGGTCTGTCCCTTAGGCTGGGCCTCTCTGGCCTGTTGGGCAAGTGAACTCATTCCAGGGTCAAAGTATGCTGGTTGAATTGCAGGAGGCTTCTAGAGCAGAATCTGGAGCCCTGTGCCTAAAAAAGGTAAGCCCTATCTTTTACTTTCCGTTTATTTTGTTACTTTTCCAAACCGCAGCATTTAATTGCTCATCCTATCAATTTTACCACTTTAAATTCAAATCGTGCAAAAATTCATAGGAGTGAAACATCAAGACAATACAATCCACTCCTGATCATTCAAAACCGCATTTTGTGCTGAAGCAAACTGAATTATCCAGTAATTTGAATTAAATAAACGATGCAGCAAAGTGAGAAGTTTAGCGTTAAGAATAATTCGATTAGATAATTTAAGTTAAGCAGCTTTGAATGAAGAGCCAGTTTCGGAGTTGCCCCACCTGGGGCCAGTGAAAAAACAGCCAGGTGGCAACTCCGAAACTGGCTCTTCATTCAAAGCTGCCTAACTTAAATTATCTAATGGAATTATTCTTAGCGCTAAACTTCTTTTTGAAATCCCCTCCAGTTGTCACTTTACAACTTTAACCAGCAATCCAGAGGTAACTTTTTTTAATATTGTGTGTGGAAGTTTTCAACGGGCAATACGAAAGAAGGAAAATAAGATAGATTTTCATTTATGAAGCGCCTTCACAGAATCATTCGGCCCATAATGCCTGTGCCGGCTCTTTGAAAGAGCTATCCAATTAGTCCCCTTCCCATGCTCTTTCCCCATAGCCCTGCAAATTTTTCCTTTTGCAAGTATTTATCCAATTCCCTTTTGAAAGTTACTTATTGAATCTGCTTCCAGCACCCTTTCAGGCAGCGCATTCCAGGTCATAACAACTTGCTGCGTAAAAACATTTCTTCTCATCTTCCCCCTGGCTATTTTGCCAATTATCTTAAATCGGTGTCCTCCGGTTACCGACCCTCCTGCCAATGGAAACAGTTTCTCCCCATCAACACTATCAAAACCCTCCATCATTTTTGCAAACCTTATTGGCCTTAGGTCGGCAAATTGTCTCGAAATGCTTTGCACAATGAATTCACATGCAACACACACACACACGCACACATATATGTGAATTAACAGCCTGTGATCCCAAGTGCATTCGCTGAACAACTTTAAATCCCAGCCTGACGTCAGCGATACAACAGATAGGGTGTTGCACACCAAATGATGATTCTCTACGATTGGGCTTACACTCGTGGGAAAGATATTCCTAACTTAAGTTACACCATCTATTGCACCAATGAAAGACAATAGTAAATCTCAGTTTCCCCTGTGTAATAGTATCCTAAATATATATGCATGTGTGTATGTGTGTATATAAAGATATATATATATATATAAGCACAACAAAACCAGAGAATCTTTCAATGTAATCAGATATTGCCTCTGAAGTTTTGTAAACACAGCAGCCATCTATAATAAGCTTGCCCATGAAATCAGGCTCGTCCCAAAAAAGGAATGTGCTATCTTGAGACTCCTGCATGTTAACAACTAAATCAGGACTTTCTTTTAGAATTAAAAAGGCCAAATACCGGCTTCAGAGACACCCTATAAATCTCTGCTGTCTTGGAAACACAGGAGAAACTTGCAACCTGCTGACAAATCATTTAAAAAGAAATGATTGATAATTAATAATAATAAATAAATGCTCTCACCAGAAGACCGCGATGTGCTTTTTCTAACGTGTTCATCCCGTTTGCCTTCTACCGGGCAAACTGTGTGCTGTCTCCCTCGCAGTGCTGTGTAGCTTTTCCTTCCAGCTGCCTGAGCTCGGCATAGAGGAAGGTCAGGTTGCAGAAATAGTGCAACATTTGCAACCTGTTAAAATATATTTAGCCTTCCCAGAGAACGGAGGGAGAATAAAAATGGGTCAGAAAGAGGCATGGTATGCAGCGTGGGTCATTCAATATGACTCTTACGTAGACCTTCCAATATCAGTCAAAAAATCGGACTTATTTTGGCTTTAGAAAGAAAGAGTAGGGCAGGAAGAAAATAAATGTGTTGTTTAATGTCTTCCAGACCCAGGATAATATGGTCCGCGTTAACACTTTTCTTGTTTTAAGTTAACTTCCTGCTCTTCCCCCTCCCCACTTGCGCAGCAGAAATTTCTGCCAGCGGGACCTGTCCCCGATTTGTTGCAGCTCGGAGCAAAACTATGAATCTCACTCCCCAAGGCTGGCGCTGGACGTAGAGCTTCGGGCAGGACAGCCCTCTGTAACCCGGGAAACATAACACTGGCCTCTTCTGCCTGGACTGCAATTACACACATGTGGTCACTGCTGTCTTTTTTTAAAAATATATTTTATATATATATATAAATAATCGAGAGGAGGCCAATCATCGAAGCCATTAAGGGAGATGAAATCACTTGCTTGCGTCTCTCGCCAGCTGTTAACCCTTCTCTTGCCAGTTCCACCCATAATTGCACCGGAATGGCAACTACATTTTGCCCCTGGCCAAAGAGGGTCGTCGGACCTGCTGTGTGTTTCCAGCATTTCCTTCTTTTATTCCAGCATTGGCAATTTATGTTTTTTTTTTGTTTTAAAAAAAAAGGACACCCTGCTTGTGTCAGCCGTGGCTCAGTTGGTAGCACTCTCACCTCTGAGTCCGAAGGTTGTGGGTTCATTCAAAATCCCCCTCCAGAGACTTGAGCACAAATTCCAGGCTGACACCCCAGTGCGGTACTGAGGGAGTGCTGCACTGTCAGAGATGCCGTCTTTCGGATGAGAGGTTAAATCAGGGCCCCGTTTGTCCTCTCAGGATCCCATGCCACTATTTCGAAGAATAGCAGGGGAGTTTTCCCCCGGTGTCCTGGCCAATATTTATCCCTCAACCAACATCACTAAAACAGATCATCTGGTGGTCAGCACACTGCTGTGTGTGGGAGCTTGCTGTGTGCAAATTGGCTGCCGTGTTCTCTACATTACAACAGTAACCACACTTCAAAAGTACTTCATTGACTGTAAATGGGACATCCTGAGGTCATGAAAAGTGTGAGATAAACGCATGTCTTTCTTTTGCTTGGGAGTTGCACGGCCAGAATTCCACCTAGGATTACAGGAAATGGTTGCATCGCGCAGGTTATCCCATTTTAAATGGAGTCTTGCCACTCAGGTCTGCGGGTAACCTGGTTTGTAACACACTGCCCACCCCCTGCATTTGCTTTAACTTCGGATTTATGCATAAAACTTAAAAATGAAATAACTGACTTTGAAAATTCTGCCTATATAAATATTCCTCCCCCTCCCAAACTTGGAGAGATTGGTGCCATAAAGGAAATGGAAAAGTTGCAGGTCATTTTAGGCCTCGAGCAAGAACCATCTTTCAGTGTGAATTGCACCACTGAGTTGCATAATTACAAAAGTAAGACATAAAACTTGCTGCCTAACAATTTTTTTTTTAAAAAACAGCAACGATACTTCATTAATGACTTAGAAATAAAAGCAACGGAATTTTAAATTGGAAGCTGCTCGTCTTGTGATCTTGTTCTGAATCTTTATCTTACCGACTTCAAGCATCTGCTGAGCGTTTGGACAGGTTAACCTTTGGCCTTTTAAATATATATGTATATGCAGTGTAAAACCTTTCCAGTGTAGCAGAACCTCAACCAGTCGGCCCTATTATGCGCAGAGGTCCTTCTGGGTCAGACTCAGCAGTTAATCTGTCATGTCTGTCACTCTACCACAGGTTGAAAGGTGCTCAAGCTGTTCGGGGAGAGCAGCCCTGAAGCAAGTGGATATCTGGAGTCAAAAACAGTTCCAGAGACAGAAAGCTGAATCACGCCTGACTGATTATTAATCCTGTTTATCGTGCACCTCCTGCCAGCTGGTTTCAGAGTTGCCACCTGGCTGTTTTTCCACTGGCCCCCAGGTGGGCTCTTGAAATCCCTTCCAGCTGTCACTTTACAATTTTAACCAGCAATCCTGTGGTAACTTTTTTTTTTAAATATTCTGTGTGTTGAAGTTTTTAAAACAGGCAATATGAAAGAACAAAAATAAGATTTGCATTTATAAAGCGCCTTATATCATCAAAATGCTTCGAAAAATCTCTAGAAAAGAGAAGGCTGAGGGGTGACCTAATGGAGGTCTTTAAAATTATGAAGGGGTTTGATAGGGTAGACGTAGAGAAAATCTTTCTGCTTGTGGGAGAATGCAAAACTAGTGTTCATAAATATGATTGTTACTAATAAATCCAATAAGGTGGGCACCATACCTTAGAAAGGATATATTGGCCTTGGAAGGAGTGCAGCGCAAATTCACCAGAATATTACCAGGGCTCCAAGGGTTAAATTATGAGAATTACATAAACTAGGCTTGTATTCTCTGGAATATAGAAGGTTAAGGGGTGATTTGATTGAGATTTTTAGGATTTTGAAAGGAATTGATAGGGTAGAGAGAAATGTTTTTCTGCTGGTGGGGGAAGTCCAGGTCAATGGGGACATTCCCTAAAAAATCAGAGCCAGGCCATTCAGGAAAGAAGTTCGGAAACACTTCTTCACACAAAGGGTGATCGAAGTGTGGAACACTCTCCCACAATAAGCAGTAGACGCTAGATCAATTCATAATTTTAAATCTGAGCTCGATAGCTCTTTGCTAGACAAGGATATTAAGGGATATGGAGCCAAGGCGGGTGGATGGAGTTAGGATACAGATCAGCCTTAATCTCAAGGGTGGCAGAACGGGCTCGAGGGGCTGAATGGCCTACTCCAGTTCCTATCATTCTATGAATTCAGGAGAAACTTCTTTACCCAGAGAGTGGAACTTGCTACCACATGGAGGAATTGAGGCGAATACCATGGATGCATTTCAGGGGAAGCCAGATAAGTACAAGAGGGAGAAAGGAATAGAAGGTTATGCTGATAAGGTTAGATGAAGTAGGGTGGGAGGAAGCTCTTGTGGAGCATAAACACCAGCATAGACCAGTTCAGCCAAATGGCCTGTTTCGGTGTTGTTAATTCTATGTAAAAATGAATTTTTTTTTGAAGTGTAGTGACTACTGTTATGTGGGCAAACACAACAGCCATTGTGAGCCAGCAATGAGACAAATGACCAATTAGTCTATTTACCAGTGGTATTTGTAAAGGGACACATGTTGGCCAGGAAACTTGGAAAATTGTCTTTAAAAAAAATTCTGCCTGTACTGACAGCACTTCAACTAAAATTAGAATGAAACCTGGAAATAAATTGGCCATTGGATTATCTGGCAAAATTACCAAACAGCAGCTGGGCCAGCAATTATCTTCCTGGGAGCAGGCCCAGCAGATTTCAACTGGGTGCCTTATCAAAAAGAAACAAAGAACTTGAATTTGTATAGCGCCTTTCACAACCTCAGGATGTCCCAAAGTGCTTTACAGCCAATAAAGTACAGTCACTGTTGTAATGTAGGAAATACGACAGCCAAGTTGCCCACAGCAAGGTCCCACAAACAGCAATGAGATCCTGACTGGATCATCTGTTTTAGCAATGTTGGTTGAGGGATAAATATTGGCCAGGATACCAGGGACAACTCTCCTGCTCTTCTTCGAAATAGCACCATGGGATCTTTTATGTCCACCTGAGAGGTTTAACCTCTTATCCGAAATACAGCAACTCTGACGGTGAAGAACTCCCTCACTACTGCACTGGGAGTGTCAGCCTAGATCTTGTGCTCAAGTCTCGAGTGGAACTTGACCCCACGACCTTCTGACTTGGAGGCGAGAATGCTACCCACTGAGCCACGGCTGACAAGTCAATAAGCGCAAGCAGATGGAGAAAGCAACTGCAAATACGGGGACAGACACTGTCCTATTGTAAATTTGTTTGAAAAAAAAAGAGTTTTGAGGCTGTTTTAACCCTTGGGGCACTGAGATAACTCATTTGGTGCACATGCTTTACTGGGCTGCTGAGAGGTTATCTTGGCTTGCTCTCCAAATTCAACCCCCCAAAAAATGTCAAAAATTTGACCTGGTTACTCCAACAGCAATGTTCCAGCTCCCAACTGGCTCAAAAAACAGCCTTTGGAACCAATTTTTAAACCAGTTAGAGATCCTGTTTTGAAGATGAGGGACCCAGTTCTAATATGGACAGTGCATCACTGGAGGTGAAGAATCAAGGTATGTTTAACATTTAAAAATATCATAAATAAGAAATAAATGTAAAATGTGGTGTAAAATTGAGTCTGCATATGAGAAATAATAATAATCTACAATATATCAGGAAATTTGCGTATGGAGTTCACTTCCTGTAAGCGACACACTTACTTCCTGTCACATTTCGGGCATCACACTTTAGCTCAAAAGTAGGACAGCAGCAAATCAGGATTGAAGAGGTGGGGAATTTATGAATCAGAAGTGAGGAAAGCAGCTGGGAAAATCATTGGCTGTGATAACACTTTGTGCATTACATGGCAAAACACTGCCATTATCGTAACAATGTGTATTCTCTGACTCACATGAGGAACACCATGGGACATCTGCTAGTATAGAATATTAAATGAGGGAATAGGGATGGAAAAGTGAATACAACTTGCATTTATATAGCGCCTTTAATGTAGCAAAACATCCCAAGGCGCATTATTAATAGTCCCTTCTTAATTCAAAAGATGTTCAATTTTAATTATTTGTTAATTGAAACAAAGGAAAATTGTCTCCAGTACTGTTTGATTTTGTTTAAAATTACTTAAATCATGCTACTGGATAATTCAAAAATCTTTAGTAAAAAATGACTTCTCAATTAAACAGGAGTACACTGTAGGAATGCAAAAGAAGTTAGGCAGAGCAGAAGGAATGTTTTTCTAACTTTTGTCTTTAAAACATATTATGTGCATAATTGATTATTACAATAAAGCTGCTCCTTATATGTCAGTAGCATCACTTGCAATAGCAGATGACTCTTCAATGTCAGTGTGTGAACTGATTTATTTAAAAATGGCTGACACAGGGAGTACAGAAATCGCCAGGGCTGCAGCACACTAAGAGTTAAAATCCAAACTGAACCAACTGAGACTTATCTGGATGATCCAGGCTTTATGTACTGTAACGTTCAGATTATGGGCAGCTTCAAGTGTTAGGACGCTAAAAGAACAATCCGCTTTGTATGAGACTGGTGACGGCATTTAGATTTCCAAAATGCCAGTTCCCCAATCTAAATTCAGACACTTCTCATGTGCCTAGCTCAATTTAAAAAAAAAAGTCAGACATCTATTAACTGTTCTGTTAACAATTATTCAGCTACTGTGACATCCATCCTGAAAGTTAACTACTTCTTCTCCAATGTGGCCAGGGATGTGAACCATGTTGTGCAAGAAAGCCTGCCAACTGCTGGAAATTCTTTGGCTCTTGCATAATACTGCCATCTAGTTGGGAGGTTTATAGACACTGTTACAGTAATCGATTCCACTCCTTCAGCGTAGATGCTTTGAACTTTCAGGGCTAGGGAGATAGTGGATGGGAAGAGCAAAACCAAAGCAACTCAGCCCGCCTCTCCCTCGTGTTTATACTACCGCCTGGTTCTGGTCTCCATACCTGGTCTGTTGGCCAAAAAAACAACAAAATGAGGGGATATCATCACAAAATTGCTGCAGAATGCATAACAGGCGATGTGATGACATTACAGCATCACCAGCATTAGTCTGGTCTATGCTTTCTAGCGCAGTGGGTGCATGGCAAATAGAGAAAGGATAGTACCCCTCTGAAGAGAAAAGATCATGAAACATCCATCTGTCCAAATTTAAATTTCAGTAGATATTTAAAGGTGGACATAGAAAAATGTTGACAGAAGTGTTATGGGGAATGCAGAACTTTCCTACCTTGGTGCAATTCTGACCATTTGTAAACTTGGCACTCACTTTCTAACTGTCCATGGACTGCCTTTTTTTTAAAAAAAGACTTGAAGAATGAAACAAACAACATTTCTCAGCATCATCTACAACATCCCAAATTCAAAACGCTGGATAGGACAAAACCCTATTTATACGAAAGAGGTGCCTCCAACAGCAAGCTCACTGTCAAAGACATAAACCCGACATTGAACACATCTCCAGGGACAAAGGACAGCTCTGCTGTTTTAAGTTGGATTCTGTCAACTCCTAATTCAAAGTCACTTAATTCAAATTATCAGATAACCCTTTTTTTTGCACTAAATTCCTACTTTTGGTGTTATTTGCATCGCTTAGCCGTGGCTCGGTGCTCTTTGCTCTGAGTCAGAAGATTGTGGGGTCAAATATTGTGGTGTTGTCACTAGCTGCACGGGATCAGTGTCTTTGGGAGACAGTCAGCAGGAGCACGACATTCAGTACAAACAACAACTTGCATTTATATATCGCCTTTAACGTAGTAAAACGTTCCAAGCCGCTTCACAGGAGCGATTATCAGACAACATTTTGACACCGAGCCACAAAAGGAGATATTAGGACAGGTGACCAAAAGCTTGGTCAAAGAGGTAGATTTTAAGGAGTGTCTTAATGAAGGAAAGAGGGAGGGAATTCCAGAGCTTAGGACCTAGGCAGCTGAAGGCACGGCCACCAAGAATTAGAGCACAGAGGTCTTGGAGGGTTGTAGGGCTGGCGGAGGTTAGAGATAGGGAGGGGCGAGGCCATGGAGGAATTTTAGAACAAGGATGAGAATTTTAAAATCGAGGTGTTTCTGGACTGGGAGCCAATGTAGGTCAACGAGCACAGGGGTGATGGATGAACGGATTTACTTAAAGGGAAAGAAATACTTGTATTTATATGGTACCTCATCATAAATAGAATCATACAACACAGAAGGAGGCCATTCAGTCCATCATGCCTGTGCCAGCTCTTTGTAGAAGTACCGCAACTCTACAAAAGTACTTCATTGGCTGTAGAATGCTTTGGGACGTCCTGAAATCATGAAAGGCACGATATAAATGCAAGTTTTTCCTTCCTTACATGGGGGCTGTAGAATTTGCCTGCACTTACATTACAGGGTGGCTTCCACCTCAGTGACAGACAATTCAGTTGTTTGAAAATCATGATGGCAGCTTTCATCTCAGGTTGCCGGACTTTCCCCGTTGCCCAGAGGAGGTCTGTGCAGGCCATCGAACGAAACAGCATATTGCTAGATTGTATCACTGGCAGAAAACATTGGCAGGTGTGGTGTCCCCAGCTACGGCCATTTGCATTACTGCTCTGTTTCAAATGCCTCCAGATGTCTGGTTGAAAGCCGCCTCACCAGGGAGCACTATAGCATCTACTGTGCAGTGCTGCTACCCAAAGTTGGCAGTGCCAATGATAGTAGCATGGTACAGGGTGAATGGGAAGTACTGTGTTTGTCTCAACTTGCTTTGTGAGAAGTCCTTAGTTGGGCTGATTTATTTCAGAATGATGCTACAGAACATGTATTCTGACACTCGAGCAAGTTATAACTTCTAGTAAGAGAGACTTGCGTGAGAGATATTTGAAACCTGTCGGGTTTATTTGCAATCTCCAAGTGAAGCTCGACTGGTAATGTAGTTCCCCCGAGAACCGAGAAATTACCCTCCTAAAAGGTGGTACCACTCCCTCATAGCCCCCAGCAGTGTCCCATGTTGCTTGCTCTCGAGGCAGTACAAAGAAGGTTCACTCGGTTAATCCCGGGGATGAGGGGGCGGACATATGAGGAGAGGTTGAGTAGATTGGGACTCTACTCATTGGAGTTCAGAAGAATGAGAGGCGATCTTATTGAAACATATAAGATTGTGATGGGGCTTGATCGGGTGGATGCGGTGAGGATGTTCCCATGGATGGGTGAAACTAGAACTAGGGGGCGTAATCTTAGAATAAGGGGCTGCTCTTTCAAAACTGAGATGAGGAGAAACTTCTTCACTCAGAGGGTAGTAGGTCTGTGGAATTTGCTGCCCCAGGAAGCTGTGGAAGCTACATCATTGAATAAATTTAAAACAGAAATAGACAGTTTCCTAGAAGTGAAGGGAATTAGGGGTTACGGGGAGCGGGCAGGAAATTGGACATGAATTTAGATTGGAGGTTAGGATCAGATCAGCCATGATCTTATTGAATGGCGGAGCAGGCTCGAGGGGCCGATTGGCCTACTCCTGCTCCTATTTCTTATGTTCTTATTGTAGTGTTTGGCATAACCCGTTTAAAGTTTAAGCCTCAGAACAGTTATAAAATCCTCCCCCGGCGTCATTTCATCCCTTGGGCAGACCGCTGGCGATTGTGGTTCTTCCGATGGTCTAGGTCTCTAATTTCGCCAATGACAGCTGTCGGCGCTGCATCATCCTCGGCTGTCACGGAGCTTCACTCACCACAGACCAACATCAACAAACCACCCACAACTGATTCTTGTTCCCAGAGAAGTGCCGTAGTTTTACAACCAACCCTATTTCTTTTAACATGCGTCCACTTCTCTCGTCGCTTAGTTCATTTGGCATTTTTAGTAAGAAAAAAAAAATAACAAGAGTTTGTGACAAGCCAGAGCTCCCGGGGGTCTAAAACAGCCCCTGAATTGGTCAAACAGCCACCATTTAAGGGCTGCTCTGGTTCTGCTGTCTCGGGTAGAATGGCAGATAACCCTCTCACTAGGTAGCACCGTGAAGTTTGAGTGGTTTTATTACTTGCATGGTGCAAAATCGTAACAGCACAAATGAAAAGAAAGAATTTATATGCAGTCTTCACGTCTTCTGGACGTCCCAAAGCATTTTATAGCCAATGAATTACATTTGAAGTGTAATCACAGTTGTTACGTGGGCAAACAGCAACCAATTCAGGCACAGCAAGGTCCCGCAAATAGGAACGAGATGAATGACTAATTAATCTGTTTTGGTGGGGGTATAAATGTTGTCCAGGACACCAGGAGAACTCCTTGGCCTTTGTCAAAGAGCGCCATTGGATCTTTCCCACCTACCTGAACAGCTAGACCAGGTCTCAGTTTAACGTCTCATCTGAAAGACAGCAAATCCAACAACGCAGCACTTGCTCAGCACTGCACTGAAGTGTCAGCCTAGATCATGCACTCGAGGCCTGCAGTGCAGCCTGAACCCATGACCTTTTCACTTATAGGCAAGTATGCTGTGAAAGAAAGAACGAACTTGTATTTATAAAAAGTGTATTTCATGACCTCAAGACATGACAAACGCTTTACAACCAATGAAGTACTTTTGAAGAGTAGTCTCTGTTATAATGTAGGGAACACGGCAGCCAAATGCAAGTCTTTCTTTCTTTTTAATAGAACTGGAACATTGCCATTCCTGTTTCTGGCACCAATTCGGAATTACTGTTGGGTGTTTCATATAAAGTGCAGAATTGGTTTGCTTCTGATGTACAGGTAGAAGGTAGAGATGACTTTGTTTAAAAGGTTTTGTCCAAGTACTGGCCCTGCTCCGAGAGCTCTTTCACTGTGATGAGGATGTGTTATACCCACTTTACACATCACTTTGGAGGTTCCAGAGTTCACACTGAGCGCACGCACGCACGCACGCACGCGCGCACACACACACACACACACACACACACACAGCATGAACCTAACTAAACTCTAGCAGCCAGGTAGCTTTTACTTTACGTCCATTGCAAACTCTTGGAACACCTTAACCTGGAGCAGGTGTCTTAAAATTGTGGCTCACTTGATTCAAGGAGCATAGATCCAACTATCCAATCAAATAACCAGAAACGGCTCAATATCTGATTGGATGTTTTATGTACCAGTTGTTGGCGCCCTTTCGGTCAAGTTGACACATTGCAGGATGCATGGAGTGAGCAGGCTGGCCTTGCTCCTCCTCACCACTAGAGTGAGTCAGCGACTGTGGTAGTTGGAAGGCAGCATCTTCCCACCTGCTTCAGTCAGCAGATCGCAGAGAGAGAGAGAGAGAGAGAGAGACTTGCATTTATATGGCGCCTTTCACGACCTCAGGACGTCCCAAAACGCTTTACAGCCAATGAAATACTTTTGAAGTGCAGTCACTGTTGTAATGTAGGAAGTGAATACTAAAACAGGAGACTTCTCCAAACGACAAGCAGCTGTATTTCTGCTCAGGAAATTCGCTTGGTCCTGATTTTCCACCCGCGATCCACTAGTAGAGCCAAGAAAAAAACCCTCCACATTTCCAGACAGCACTTATTGCCTATAAAAGTATCAGAAAGTTTTTAAAAGGGTAGATGTTATCGCACAGATAATGAGGTCGTATCAAACTCCTTTCTCCATTATTTTAATGAAGGCATTAGCCCATTTCAGATAAATGGGCTACCACCTCGGTTAAAATACCGGGGCGAGAAATTTGATCTGAGCGCGTTAAGTGTTTAGATGATAGCATCGCTGGCAGAAAATCAACTCTAAAGGCCTTCATAAATGAACTGAAGTGCAGTCTGTCTGTCAGATGCTACAATCAAGCTTTCGTTAGTGATCAAGTTACTGTCCCAGCATTCCCCATTACCTGGTCATTAAATAAACACATTCCATTAATTAGTCTTTCCTATTTTAAGCCTGCGCTGCTGCTCAAACTCGAGAATGTTCTTATCTGTGCGAGCAGTTGCCATAGTGACTGTACTCCAAGCCTAAACAGGCTAACCCGATGCCAGTTCTGTCATGATCTCCTCTCCGATCAAAGGGTGTGACCGTGGAATTATTAACGGTTGTGACGAGAGAATGTTTTCTTTTGGTGAAAGACGAGGTGGGTCAAAGGAACTTTCGTGGATAGAAACCTTAAAATTGACAAAAGAAAAAATTGGCAAAATGCTCTACAACTGACCAATGTAAAGCTCGCTAACACTGTGTTTTAAAGGATTATCCAAAGCAATCGCTTTTTTTTTTTTAAAACCAGTGACAGACTGATTGAGAATCAGCAAAAGGAAAAACATTCAGGGGTAAAGCTCGCGAGCAGCGGACGAGCTCCTCATTCCTCATGTCTGAGCTCACGCACAAAGGCCCTGATTTTAACTCCCCCCACCCCGCCTGGCAGAAGCCGGGCCTCGGGGAGAGTTAAAATGAGGGGGAACGACTTCCCCCCCTCCACCCGGCCCCCACACCTTCCTTTCCCACTGCCTCCCTGACGGGTCTGAACATTAACCTGCTCTTTTTGAGCGGGCGAGCAGTTCACCCAGCCCCAAGCCAGCAGGGTCCCCTTGAAATATGCAGATCGGGACGCGGTCACCTCATCGGGACCCAATCTGCTAATTTAGTCCCAGGCCTGAGCCGGGGGGAGGGAGCAATGACGGCTTCCCAGTCAGCTCAGATCTGTCGGAGGCCCAGGCAGGTAAGTTTTTAATTTTTATTTAAATTTCCCTCGAGAGCCAGGAGGAGCAAGAGTGCTGCTAGGGGTCTCACGAGGAAGCCTTGGGCCTCCCCCACAATTGCCACCTCCTCCTCCCCCCCCCCCCCCCCCCATCTGAATGCTGGGGACCATTCCCGCAGGGGACCATTCTGCGGCTTCCTGCCTGCGATCTTCCACTCCCGCCAGCCAGGTCGTGCACCTGGGTGGGTTCGGGCGGGACACCCGATGAAAGTTATGGTAATGAGGCCCTGCCGATCCCTGTCGCCGGACTCCCAGTGTGGGGCGCCCACTTTCGGGCTGTCATGCACTGTCATGTACCCGCTCCCACCTCAGTTTTAAAAGCTCGGTACCGGTGCAGTTTCCAGCAAGCTCAGTAGCCAGCGATCAGGAGCAGCAACTGCTTTTTCCTTCTGTAACGTGGAGATCAACTGACTCAGCACAGGCCAGGGATGAAAGCAGAGGCCTTTCAGTCTGTGAGGACCAGCCAGCAGGGAAACCTGTTTTTTTTTTAAATTATGTTTTCTTTGGGCTGCCTGGTAATAGCTGGCCAGGTAGAGTTGCCAATCCAGGATTATCCTGCAGTCTCCAGGCATTAAAGATTAATCTCCTGGACACTGTTGCAAGCAACACTCAGGCGAAGTAACATAGGAGGCATTAAAAAGTGTATTTTTTCCTCTTCATTTTCTTTGAATACTTTTTTATTAGTTATAAAAAGATTGTGAGGGGGGAGAAATGACTGTTTGACCGGGCGGGGCAGTTCGAGGTGGGAGGTCATGTGATGAAACCTCCAGGAATACATCCAACCAGAGTTGGCAACCTTATGGTCAGACTACCCGGCTGCAGGTTCCTGAGGCCCGAGGGCTGCAACAACGATTTCCTCCTCCCCCACCCACCCCACCGAGGCTGGCTCTCCGCCACAAGGAATCTTGCCAAGAGCCTGCTGAATTCACTAAAAGAGCTTGACCGCAGAGAAGTACCTGGGGGCAGGGGTGTAAGCACGGGGCTGGAGAAAGTCTTGCCCTGCTGAGGTTTCACTGCTGTCGGGACCAGGAGGGAAACCTCCTGCGATCCCGCTGCTGCAGAAATTGCCACAGAATTTGCTACTCAGTGCGGAATCTCTCATCACGGTTTTTTTTCCCTCAACTTTTCCTTCTCTAAGTAGTTTCTCCATTCTAATTGCACTGGACCGAATACCTGGTGCGCCAATAATGTAGTGTGGTGTACCAATACCTGGTGCGTCAGGCTGTAGTGTGGTGTGCCAGTATGTAGTGTGGTGTGCCAGTATGTAGTGTGGTGTGCCAGTATCTGGTGCGTCAGGCTGTAGTGTGGTGTGCCAGTATCTGGTGCGTCAGGCTGTAGTGTGGTGTGCCAGTATGTAGTGTGGTGTGCCAGTATCTGGTGCATCAAGCTGTAGTGTGGTGTGCCAATACCTGGTGTGTCAGTATGTAGTGTGGTGTGCCAGTATCTGGTGCATCAAGGCTGTTGTGTGGTGTGCCAGTATGTAGTGTGGTGTGCCAGTACCTGGTGCGTCAGGCTGTAGTGTGGTGTGCCAATACCTGGTGTGTCAGTATGTCGTGTGGTGTGCCAGTATCTGGTGCATCAAGGCTGTTGTGTGGTGTGCCAGTATGTAGTGTGGTGTGCCAGTATGTAGTGTGGTGTGCCAGTATGTAGTGTGGTGTGCCAGTATGTAGTGTGGTGTGCCAATACCTGGTGTGTCAGTATGTCGTGTGGTGTGCCAGTATCTGGTGCATCAAGGCTGTTGTGTGGTGTGCCAGTATGTAGTGTGGTGTGCCAGTATGTAGTGTGGTGTGCCAGTATGTAGTGTGCCAGTATGTAGTGTGGTGTGCCAGTACCCGGTGTGCCAATAATGTGCCAACACCTAGTGTGCCTATAATGGTACCTGGTGTTCTGAATCTGAATGGTATCAGTTGACACCAGTCTTCTAACCCCCGTCAATATAAAGCTCCTCAGTCCCTGAGCATTTCACACCTTCACTTACACGTGTATTGTGCCAGGTGTAAAATACATGGGGATTACGTAACTGCATTGTGCTCTGCTCTTTAACCAGTCGGATTTCGATGAGAAACCTCGGAGCCCCGTTTGCCGTGTTTACATGGTGTGAAATGTGGGGTAATTAACAAGCTGCAGATCAGTCAGAAACTGGTGTCAACTAACCCCATTTGGATTTGGGACATCAGGTATTGATACACCAGGCACTGGTTACCACCGCTCAACACTAAGCTGCCTCTCCTGGCAAGGTGCAAAGTTAGGTTATGCAGCTAAGTGTTAAGTGGCAGCTATTACTGTAAATAGCTGAGCAGCCAGACTCCAGAGCAGGATTAAGAATTCTTGAGGTCCTGGGCACCAAGAACATTTGGGGGCCCTTTGCAGCCCCTGCACAAACCCCCCCCCCCTCCCTCCCTCCCTCATCCATGGTGTCAGCTGTGGCTCAGTTGGTAGCACTCTTGCCTCTGAGTCAGAAGGTTGTGGGTTCAAGTCTCACCCCAGAGACTTCAGCACAGAATCTAGGCTGACACTCCAGTGCAACACTGAGGTAGACGTAAAAGATCCCATGACACTATTTTGAAGAAAAGCAGGGGAGAACTCCCCTGGCCAATATTTATCCCTCAACCAACAAACATCGCTAAAAAAAAGATTATCTGATCATTATCACATTATTGTTTGTGGGATCTTGCTGTGCGCAGGTTGGCTGCCACGTTTGCCTACATCACAACAGTGACTACACATCAAGAAAGTACTTAATTGGTTGTAAAGCGCTTTGGGACACCCTGAGATTGTGAAAAGCGCTATATAAATGCAAGTCTTTCTTTTTCTTTCATTAAAATATAAATGTGTAGTAAAATGCATGAAGAAATAGGCCATAGAATGTTTACACACCGCGTCAATAATAAAGGAAATCATATTGTAACATATTACAATTAAAGGAAATTGGTTGTATGCAGTTTTTTCTGTGTTATAGAAAGTTTCACCAGGGGGCTCCATATTTGGTCAGGGTCCCTATACACCCGTGTGTCACTCTGCCCCTCCTCTACTCAACTCAAGTCTGAAAAAACAAAATCTATACCTGTGCTGTTCAGGGTTTTGTCACAGATCAAGGCGGCACAGTACAAAAATCTCACACACCCACCATTGTGATCTATCGAAATCCTAGTGACAGCACTGAGGAACCAGATGCATCAGCGATAATAGGTAACAATCAACGTCATGAGAAAGGTGAACAAAGACACTAAACAAAAGATAACAATTGCGATAGAGGCATTTAAACATGAAAGAATTTCTGTACTAATGTAAAATCAAAATGATAAGATGTAGATTACGCGAGTGTTTTTATGCGGTCAACAGCATTGTACTGGGCCTTCAGTACCGAAAACATTTGATTTATAGTATTACAGATGTAGGCTGAAAATCATTCAGACAAGAAGGATGACTAATGAGAGGGTCCTTGAACTCGCACAAGGAAAGAGAAGTTATAAGTCTGATTATGATGAGAAAAATGACAGATTTGTCAGCATGTTATTCAGGAGTCACAGGGAATATTGTTGGGTTAGTTACTGTTACTGCCAGGAAAAGCTGATGGCAATAGCTGAAGAGGCAAGCAAAGAAGAACATGGCTAGATGGAATCGTACAGCACAGGAGGAGGCCATAGTGCCTGTGCCTGCTCTTTGAAAGAGCTATCCAATTAGTCCCACTCCCCCGCTCTTTCCCCCACAGCCCTGCAAATCTTTCCCTTTTCAAGTATGTATCCAATTCCCTTTTGAAAATTTCTATTGAATCTGCTTCCACCACCCTTTCAGGCAGCGCATTCCTGATCATCCTAACTTGCCGCGTGATGGAGTGATGGAATGGCAGACTGTATCTGGGGCTGATACAGTCTACCAATGCAGAGGTCAGAAAGCGTGAAGTGCACTGGTTGTCAAAACCCCATAACGTGGTGGGAAGGGCACACAGGGAGAGAGATTGTGCTGTGGGAGAATCATTGGTGCCTCACGCAGGCAAATGGAAACAAATTAAGTGGGCAATTCACAATCCAGCACTGCCAGCTAGGAGCCAGGTTCAATGGGACACAGGTTGGAAAAGAATAAAAGACTTGCTTGTACATAGTGCCTTTCATGACCTCAGGGTCTCCCTAAGTACTTTACAGCCAATTAAGCACTTCTGGAGCGTTGGCGTTGTTGTAATGTAGGAAAGACGGCAGCCAATTTGCGCACAGCAAGGTCCTACAAACAGCAATGTGATAACGGCCAGATAATCTGTTTTTAGTGATGTTGGTTGAGGGATAAATATTGGCCAGGACACCAACTCCCCTGCTCTTGTTTGAAATAGTGGCCATGAGATCTTTTACATCCACCTGAAAGGGCAGACGGGGCCACAGTTTAACGTCTCATCCGAAAGACGGCACCTCAGACTGTGCAGCACTCCCTCGGCACTTCATTGGGCGTGTAAATTATGGGCTCAAGTCTCTGGACTGGGGCTTGAACCCACAATCTACTGACTCAGAGGTGAGAGTGCTAGCACTGAGACACGGCTGACACTGGGCTACAATGCTGTAGCTGTATCTCTGACCCACACTCTCTTCAAGCGGGCTCTCTGCTGGGGCCAGAGACCCCTTAAATCTCATAAGCAGCCAGTATTTTGTTAATCAGGTCATTGTCCACTTAACGACAGTACCTTCCCTCCCCCAAACAATAGGTTTGGCAAAACTATTAGAATTTTTTGAGGATGTAACTAGCAGGGTAGATAAAGGGAACCAGTGGATGTAGTATATTTGGATTTTCAAAAGGCATTCGATAAGGTGCCACATAAAAGGTTGTTACCCAAAATAAGGGCTCGTGGAGATGGGGGTAACATATTAGCATGGATAGAGGATTGGTTAACGGACAGAAAACAGAGAGTAGGGACAAACAGATCATTTTCAGCCTGGCAGGCTGTAACTAGTGGGGTGCCACAAGGATCGGTGCTTGGGCCTCAGCTATTTACAAACTATATTAATGACTTAGATGAAGGGACTGAGTGTAATGTATCCAAGTTGGCTGATGATACAAAGCTAGGTGGGAAAGCTAGTGAGGAGGACACAAAAGAGTCTGCAGAGGGATGTGGACAGGTTAAGTGAGTACAAGTGTAAGGAAGTCTTACTACAATTGTAAAGGGCTTTGATGAGATCACACCTAAAGTACTGTGTACTGTTGTGGTCTCCTTATCTAACGAAGGATATACTTGCCTTGGAGGCAGTGCAGCGAAGGTTCACTAGATTAATTCCTGGGATGAGAGGGTTGTCCTATGAGGTGAGGTTGAGTAGAATGGGCCTATACTCTCTGGAGTTTAGAAGAATGAGAGGTGATCTAATTGAAACATGTAAGATTATTAGGGGGCTTGACAGGGTAGATGCTGAGAGGTTATTTCCCATGGCTGGAGAGTCTAGATTTAGGGAGCATAGTCGCAGAATAAGGGGTCGGCCATTCAAGACTGAGATGAGGAAGAATTTCTTCACTCAGAGGGTTGTGAATCTTTGGAATTCTCTACCCCAGAGGGCTGTGGATGCTGAGTCATTGAATATATTCAAGGCTGAGATAAACAGATTTCTGAACTCTAGGGGAATCAAGGGACACGGGGATCGGACGGGAAAGTGGAGTTGAGGTCGAAGATCAGCCATGATCTGACTGAATGGTGCAGCAGGCTCGAGGAGCCACGTGGCCTACTCCTGCTCCTATTTCTTATGTTCAAAACCGAATGATTATCCAAAGGGACACACAGGAATTGTAATACACACAATTCCAATCTCACTGCCATCGCATATCAACAGACAGCAGTGTCAGGAGACAGTAGGAATTAGAGAAGTTTCTCAAAGCAGCAGGAACTGCACATAGTGTATACTGGCCGTAGGCATGATTCACATGATGGAACTCAGTAACAAGTTACCATCGTAATGGAGAGTTGCTGCTGGCTTCAGCATAAGTGACCAAAAACTGATCATAAACCCCCGCCCACAACATACGATATAAATAGCATACATATTGGAGTGAAATGACTGATCATAGGGAATGTGATCTAGGATGGGATGTAGGGGATAGTTATAAATTGCCTACAATCACTGAAGAATGGCCCCTTGGGAGAGACACTGACGGCTGCTGGCATCGGTCGAACCCTACCCCTACGAGGTTATCACATAGTTTGAGCCCTTCAATTAGACAACTGCTTTGTAATCACTCCCCAATACAAATTATTCTAACTCTAATATTGTGGATGAATTTCTCTAATATTGTGGTGGAATTCCATGCTGCCTGTTCTTCATTTCTATTTGGTTTTTCCCCCTTTTCTCCCCTCGAGGCACCAAACTCTTGCTGGGGAACAATTCCCTGACGACCAGCAACCCCACACAAGCTGCCATTCTCCATGGGCAAGCTGTGATGCTGAGTCTCGACAGGTTATTGGACATTGAGTAACGAATTCAGGACAAACTTTTTTTTAAACCCAGAGAGTGGAACTTGCTTCCACATGAAATAGTTGAAGCGAATAGAATAGATGCCTTTAAGGAGAAGCTAGATAAGTTCCTGAGGGAGAAAGGAAGAGATTGATAAGCTGATAGGGTTAGATGAAGTAGGGTGGGAGGAGAATCGCGTGGAGCATAAACAACGGCATAGCCCAGATGGGCCGAATGGCCCGTTTCATAGAATCATAGCATGGTTACTGCACAGAAGGAGGCCATTTGGCCCATTGAGCCTGTGCCGGCTCTTTGTAAGAGCAATCCAGTTAGTCCCATTAGCCCACTATAGAAGTTTCTGTGCTGTAAATTCTGTGTAATGTAGTGAGAAGAAGCATTACAGTTGAGCCCCATCCTGTCCTCAGTCTCTGGCCGTGCACTGCACTTTTCAGCTGCAGTCAGTCGATAACAATCTTTATTCCCCCGAATAACCCAAACATCACCTTTAATCTTCAGTTATCATAAAATATTCTGGTGTAAAGACTGCCTTAATTAACAAAATGGGAACATTGCAATTTATATTGGGACCATCAGTCACAGATGCAGGCTGCAATCTCAATGTGCCGTAAAGATTGATTTATTGATTGACCAGAGCCAGACAGAAATGCAAAATTAAATCACAAGCTTATGCTGTCTTGAAGCCATTTTGAACAGACCATCCCTCTTTATGTTACAGAACTGATTTTAGTCTGGTGGTGCTGCCAGTACTGTGGAATAAACGATGGGGCAGTTACTGTTTCATCGGTGGCAACAGATGAACAACAAATCAGTTGCTCTGAAGTCTCTCAGTTGCACAAATCATTACTTTCATTTCTGGCAGCGGGTCTTTCCCCAAGGGCTGGGGGCCCAGTGGAAAACCTCTTCACTCTCAAGCCCCCAGGTAAAATGGTGCCAAACTATAAACGCTGCTGCCTCCAAAAAATTTCCAAGATGGCCACCTCTTGAAGTGGCCCGTTTTTGTCCGGAGGCAGTGGTTAGCATCCCCTTTGCATTTACAGCACTGCTGGCCAAGTCAGGGCTGCCCTTGAAAGCTGCTCTGAAGCAAAGTGGGCACTGAATGGACCAAAACCAGACAAAGAGCTTTTCAACATTTCCCAAAAGCCTCTGAGCAACTGTAACATCCCAGATGTCAGGAGCATCATCATGTGACTCCATTGTAATGGCCTCACTTCATAATCTCGTTGGAGTCGAGTGCATTTGCGCCAACTCATTTGGAAAATTCAATTTTTGCATCAGTATTGACACTGCCAACACTTCCCTCCAGTAACAGTAACCTTCAGCAAATGACGTGTCTAACGATCACCCTCTGGTGTCCAGATGGTGTTGGTTTGGGGGGGTGGAGGGGAGCGGCAAAATTGTCTGCATGTTATCATGAATTGGGAAATAGCAAAGGAATAGTCAGCAACTGTTGTCAATTGCACAGCTCTTAAACCCTCTCCAGCAAGCAACAGAGAGCCTAGACTAGTGCGTCAGTCAGTAAAGCTATAGGCTCCCTCTATCGCTCAGCTGATGGGAATTGAGTAACTGAGCTGGACAGACAAGTCCCAGGTTTGATACTTGGTATGCATCGAGTTAGCAGTCCTCACCTTGGGTGGCAGCAGATTTGGTCTCTGTGCTCCCAGGCTACAACAGAGTAACTATGTTCCAGTAAGAAGTCAACATTTTATTATGGATGAGGAAGGGCCATTCGACCCATCTTATTTCATCCCCCCCCAGTAAAGTCCTCTCATTTCAGTATCTAACTGTTTAAAAGATTCCATTGGTTTGGCCTCACTACTCTTTCTGAAAGTCTATTCCATACATTGATCACTCTGTTTGCAAACAAGAATTTCATGATATCAGTCCTAAATTTATCTTTTACTAGCTTGAATCTATGTCCCCTAGTCTTACCCTTGCTATTTAACTTAAAAGTAATATTCCAGGTTTACCTTTTCCATTCCTTTTACTATCCGACTTATTTCAATAAGATCACCTCTTGGACGCCACCTTTCCAAACTAAAAGTTTCTCCAGACTTTCCTCATAACTCAAGACCTTTTGACACAGGGGGATCGGGCTCACAGCTCTCCTCTGCACTGCCTCCAGTGCTTGGAATTTCTCCCTTGTGTCTCAACGGTCAAAACTGGGCTCCTTCTGGCTCCACAAAAATACTGCAGGCCTCTGCCGGCCCGGCCTCACCCCACCCGGACACTGTGTTCGACCCCCTCCGAGCAGCTACCTGTGGGCCTCTGCCAGCATCCCAGCTGGGCTGACATCCCCAAGGCTAAAGAGTGGCCAGCTGCCTCAGGACCCCCTGCTCGTCATCCGCAGCTCGCCTGACAAATTCAAAAATCACTGTCGCCTCATCGCCGTCAGAAAAGGCGGTCGGCCAATGATCAAAATGGACACCATCTACTCCTAATTGTTTCTCCCCCACAACTTAAAAGCTGTTGAACTCCCTTGGAATTCCCTTCCTCCTACAATCTACATGATGTGGAGATGCCGGTGATGGACTGGGGTGGACAAATGTAAGGAATCTTACAACACCAGGTTATAGTCCAACAGTTTTATTTGAACTGTTGGACTATAACCTGGTGTTGTAAGATTCACTACAATCTACAGGCTTTTAAATACCCAGAGAGTGGTTAGAATGTGGAACTCAAGGGGTAGTTGAGGCGAACAGCATAGATGCATTTGAGGAGAAGCTAGATGAACACATGCGGGAGAAAGGAATAGAAGGATATGCTGATAGGGTGAGACAAAGTAGGGAAGGAGGAGGCTCGCGTGGAGCATAAACACTGGCATGGACCTGTTGGGCCGAATGGCCTGTTTCTGTGCTGTACATTCTATTTAATTCTATGTAAAACACGGTGGGCACCACCTAATTGCTAATCGATTTGCCTCATCTCTCTCACTCTTTCTGACTCTGGTAGTGTCTTCCACTGTGGGTCTTTACTGATTAGGCCTCCTTCCTGACGGATGGTGAAAGTAAACCTCAGGGATGGAACGATAAATATCATTTATAAAAACCAGCAGCCCCACAGCAGCTGTCGACGATTTTAGAACGCTCGGAGATTAATTGTATTTGCAAGTGAGGTGCAGAAGAGTGCCCAAACAGCACTGAAGAGGGAAAAGGGGAAGGAAATGCCAGGAGGTTTATTGAGGAAGGTAACAGGAGCCTAGGAGAATCGGGCAGCAACATGGGGGTGAAGACATGAGGGAATGTGTCAGAAGATATACTCTGATTCAACAGGCCATTTCTCCTGTTGATACTAATTATACTGATGTTTATTAATTATTCATGGTGCCAGCTGCTAAACATGCTGTCGCTTTGAAGATCAAACAAATCAATGACTAATTTGAGGACAAGGTACTCTCACATCAGGGACCTGGGTCCATAAGCTTGGGACTGTGGAATGAAAGTTTGCTCTCAGAAAACTGTAATGCTTCGAATGTAAAATTAGTTCTCGCAGTCTCAATGCACCTCTCATCGGGCATAAGTCGATTGCTTGAAAGGGTTTTGGAATTTAACACTAAACAGAATTAATATGGCCATAAGACTCTGAGAAGCAACAAGAAGAAATTATCCATGGAGACAGAAATGTCATTTTAGGAAGTGTGTTTCTGAGATAAGAATTGCAGCTTGCTAAAGCAAATTAAATTCTTTTAAAAAGGAATTAGACATTGTCTGAAAAAAAAAAGGAACATTAAAGCTGAATACTTTGCATCTGTCTTTACCAAGGAAGAAGATGCTGCCAAAGTCACAGTAAAAGGATGTAGTTGAGATACTGGATGGGCTAAAAATTGATAAAGGAAAGGCTGGCTGTACTTACAGTAGATAAGTCACCCGGTCCAGATAGGATGCATCCCAGGTTGATGAGGGAAGTAAGGGTGGAAATTGCAGAGGTGCTGGCCATAAACTTCCAATTAGATACGGGGGTGGTGCCAGAGGACTGGTGAATTGCAAATGTTACACCCTTGTTCAAAAAAAAGAGCGTAAGGATAAACCCGATAACTACAGGCCAGTCAGTTTAACCTCGGTGGTGGGGAAGCTTTTAGAAACGATAATCCGGGACAAAATAAGAGTCATTTGGACAAGTGTGGATTAATAAAGGAAAGTCAGCATGGATTTGTTAACGGCAAATTGTGTTTAACTAACTTTACTTACTCTCTGTTTCCTATCACTTAGCCAATTTCATATCCATGCTGCCACTGCCCCTTTTATTCCATGGACTTCAATTTTATTGACAAGTCTTTATCAAACACCTTTCGAAAGTCCATACACACATCACCCGTATTGCCCTCATCAACCCTCTCTGTTACCTCATCAAAAAACTCAATCAAGTTAGTTATACGTGATTTGCCGTTAACAAATCCGTGCTGGCTTTCCTTTATAAATTGAGGCATAGAGTACAAAAGCAAAGAAGTTATGTTGAACCTTTATAAAACACTGGTTTGGCCACAACTGGAGCAGTGTTTCTAATTCTGTGCACCGCACTTTAGGAAGGATGTGAAGGCCTGAGGTGCAGAAAAGACTTATTGAATGGTTTTAGGGTGAGGGACATCAGTTACATGGATAGACTGGAGAAACTGGGGTTGTTCTCCTGAGAGAAGAAATGGTGGAGAGGAGATTTGATAGAAGTGTTCAAAATCATGAAGGGTTCAGATAAAGTAAATAAAGAGAAAGGGTTCACATTGGCAGAAGGGTCGCGAACCAGAGAACACAGTTTTAAGGTGATTGGCAGAAGAACCAAAAGCGACATGAGGATAAACTTTCTAACGCAGTGAGTCGTTATGATCTGGAATGCGCTGCCTGAAAGGGCGGTGAAAACAGATTCAAACGTGGCTTTCAAAAAGGAATTGGATAAATATGAAGGGAGAAAATTTGCAGGGCTATGGGGAAAGAGCAGGGGACTGGGACTAACTGGATTGGTCTTACAAAGAGCCGGCACGGGCTTGATGGGCCAAATGGCCTCCTTCTGTGCTGTAACCATTCTATGATTCTAAACATATGGGAACTGAACAGGAATGTGGATTAGACTAGGTTGCTCATACAAAAAAAAACATTGGCAGAAACCTGATGGGCTAAATAGCCTATCTTTGAGCTGTAACATTTTGTACTCAAAACAACAACTTGCATTTAAATAGCGCCTTTAACGTAGTTAAAACATCCCAAGGCACTTCACACGAGCGTTACCAAGCAAAATTTGACACCGAGCCACACAGATATCAAGAGAGGTGACCAAAAGCTTGGTAAAGAGGCAGATTTTAAAGGAGCGTCTTAGAAAAGGAGAAAGTGGCAGAGAAGCGGAGAGGTTTAGGGTGGGAATTCCAGAGCTTAGGGCCTAGGCAGCTGAAGGCACGGCCGCCAATTGGGGAGCGAAGAAAACCAGGGATGCGCAAGAGGCCAGAATTGGAGGAACGGGAGATCTCGGAGGGTCGTAGGGCTGGAGGAGATTAGAGAGATCAGGAGGGGCAAGGTCATGGAGGTAGGGCGACCTGCATTGTATCTGATGCATGCTGCGAGATCTTAGACGTTACTCAATGAAAAACTATTCCACTCCTATGGGTTGGTATCTTATCAGTAACCTACATGTAGTATTTTAGCGGTACCAAAAATACTTGCTAAAAGCAGTCATTTAAGTATATATCGGTTGGTTTCCATTTAGTTTTCACCTTTAATTCCACACATAGCAATTTCTTTATGTCAACAGGGACAAATACCAAGTACAAGTTAGGCATTTCCCCATGGGGAGAAAGGCAAGCTCCATGGCTAGGTCACTTGCCTACCCTTCCTTCCATTTGGCATAGATCATTACCAGCAGAGAGCCCTAGAAGCAAGTTGTCTGCTTCATGGCACTTTAGACCTAAAGGACTGGAGAAAAATAAATGGAAAATTCCAGAGAGTGGGCAAAACCGGGTGGTACATTGATTTAGCACACTTTCCTTTCACCTGTGGGACTCAACCCAGATTGATAAAATGAAAGGCTCCTCTCTCCGCCAGCTGCAAGGGTCCTAAGTGAAATGAGTCTGGGCAATCCTGACCCAGTTGTGCGTTGGTACTGGTTGATAGGAAAAAAAATATTGGCCAAAATTTGAGTCAACTCACCACTATATTGGCAGTCTCACTGTAAGAGGCCCCAAGGATAGTTGGGTGTACACAATGGAAAATGTCACACTGGTGCAGTGAGAGCAGGTTTCCGAGTTTGGGTTGAGGTACATTATTACAGGGAGCCTTACCTTATTCAGGACTGGTTGATGCTGATACTGGAAGTCCAAAGTGGGTCAGTGCCCCGGCACTGATACCCTGGATTTCAATCGGCATAAAAAAAATGTCAACATTGATTTAAAAAATAAAGAGACTTGTGGAAAAGGAGGTTATGGGGAAGCTGAATGAGGTAACAATTATCGAGGAATTGCAGTATTCCTTGTCCACTCCCAGCAGTTTACCCCACACTGGTTAACAAAATGAAATTAGGGAAATTAAAGAATATTGTCACCTGTTGGCAGGAGTTAAAATAGGCTGCAATTGCAGCCTTCCTTTCTCACACATATTTCATCTGTTCAATTATTTATGTTGTTAAGAGTGATGTGTGATGTTACTATGGAAACTGCACTGGATTTACTAACTCTTTTTAGTGATAAGGCAGGGTGTTACACCACATCTTAAGCAGAGCTGGAAAATCTATAGGTCTTCACTTCATTATTCCGGCTTTCTGGGATCACGTATACAAATAGTAGGTTAACATTTATATCCATCACTAAGGCACTGGGTATCCCTGTGGATTATGTTTATAATATATAGAGGTTGAGGTGTAGTACCAGTTAATATGAGGCTATTCACTTTAGATGTGCCGTGGTGGTTAACCGAGAGTGCTGATATCAGAGTAAGTGTTGATACTTACAATGGAATGCAAGCTACCGCAGACAGCCCAGGAGGATCAATAGACTGGGATGGGAAATGGAGGTTACTCAAATGTGCCGGTGGCAATTGGCATTAAATCCCACCATCAGGGTGGTGTAACGAGCGCTCTGAATTATAGTTGATATCAGAATGTTCGATGGAAGTGACCCATTCCCTGGATTGTTTTCCCCTCCTGATCTCTGTCGCTTCCTCCAGCCCGACAAGCCCACCTCCACATTGCTCCAACTCAATCCTCATGCATTTCCCCTCCCTTCCTCCCACCATTGGCAGCTGTACCCTCGGCCACCTAGGTTCCAGCCTCTGAAATTCCCTCCACCTCCCTTTCCTGCCAGAAGAACCTCCTTAAAACCCATGTCTGTGACCATCACCCCTCTGAGTATCTCCTTCATTGGCACAGCATCCATTTTTTTGGTTACATCTCTGAAGCGCCTTGGGACATTTCCCTACGTTAAAAGCGCTACATAAATGCACGCAGTTGTTACGTCTCAACTTGTGATAAGGTATGGAAGGAGAAAAGGTCATTAAGCCGTTGAGCCCACCTCCTCTCCATACCAAGTCCGATCATGGGCTCTTTACATTTCTCTGGAGGAAGGCAGCGGGTTGTACGTTGCACTCACAATTCACGATGCTGTCGGGGAGGAAATTCTTCCACAACATGTCCTCTTGACGAGTAGTTTGTAAGTGTAAAACTTACACAAGGACTGAGGCATTCCAATCTATCCATACGTCTAGAATATTTGCTTCCAGCACGTGTCGATCACACTTCAGACGTCATAATTCGAAAAGCTCAAGTATGATGGGATAGTCAGTTATTTCCTGCTGGTTTTTCTGGTCTTGGAGACCGGCCAGGGATATACTGTACAAGCAGATGCCACTTTACAGAGAGAAAAATAAATTCGGCTGTAATTGACCTCAGGATGTGCCAAACAGGAATTAGCTTCTAATTAACCTCAGGATGTGTCTACTAATAGCAACTAGACCTTGTGGTTGTTAAAGGCCAGCCCAGGTTACACACAACTCCACCTCAGCAGCAAAACAAGACATTACGTGTTACGTAGTAGAACGGTGATGTCCTTATAAAACAGTGTATCCTTTCACTTATCACGAACGACACTACGGCAGCTCCGCTAGCAAGAGTTCAAATACACATTAGAGATTTGATAGTAGTTCAGTAGAATATACTTTTCCATTAAGGATTATGAATACATGTGTCCTCATAGCACTGCTTGCTATTGTAAACGGAGTCCCACATGTCATTTGTATCTACCAGTGATTACTTGAGATAATTTGGAGTTCCCCCAAACCTTTGTGACCAAAATTGCGTAGTTGACGTATCAAGGGGAAAAAAATGATTCTGTGTGTGCGAATGAGTGTTCGTAGGCTATTTGACTGTGGAGGACATCACAATAAGCCCGATCCTGTCCTTTACTCGACAACGACACAAAGCACGTTTCCAGCATGAATCACTGGACAACAATCGTAGGAACGTAGGAACAGGAGTCGGCCGTTCAGCATCCTCGAGCCTGTTCCGCCATTCAATTAGATCATGGCTGATCTGAATCTTAACTCCATCTACCCGCCTTGGTTCCATAACCATTAATACCCTTGCCTAACAAAAATCTATCAATCTCAGTTTTGAAATGTTCAATTGACCCCCAACCTCAGCAGCTTTTGTGGGGGGGTGGGGGGGGGGGGGGGAAAAGAGAATAGAGTTCCAGATTTCCACTGCCCTTTGTGTGAAGAAGTGCCTCCTGACAGCACCCCTGAACGGCCTAGCTCTAAATTTAAGGTTACGCTCCCTTGTTCTGGACTCCCCCCACCAGAGGAAATAGTTTCACTCTATCTACCCTGTCAAATCCTTTAATCATCTTAAATATCTCAATTAGATCACCCCTTAATCTTCTATACTCGAGGGAGCGAGAGCGGGAATCCTGGCTGATTTTTCCCTTCTCCAGCCCAGAGTCTCTGAGGTCAATTGGGTCACCCCAGCTGCTGCCTGGCCGACATCAGCTAACTCAGTGCGGAGCAGGAGGAATTATTTCTTAGACCTTCGGGTTTGTATGGCTCAAGAGCTAAACCGCAGAAAAATGCAGAAAAGGACATTTTCTTTTAAACAAGCCTTCAGTCTTCCCAAGTACCTCCAGGAGTGTACTGACTGATTCTGACAGGAAGCCAGTAAGGGAAAGTCTGAGATTATCATCAGGTACCATAGCAACCTTCTGCCTGTGCGTTTGATGCCCCAAGGGCTGGAATCAATGCGCAGTATGCATCAGTATGCAGCAGCGCACACTGACTTTGAATCACTGAGTGTTATTAGATAAATATCAAGCCCATTAAACACATACTGCCAGAAAGGTCATCAGGTGCACTAAACCCCATGGGCACAGAATTGAAGCTCCATTAGACCTAAGCTGAACCCTTCCCTGAAGACAGAAAATCGGGCAGGATAATCACAGTGACCAGCCACAACACTGGGGTCACAATTCAATATGTTGCTGACCTTTACAAACAATTACATAGAATTTACAGCATTACAGGCCATTCGGCCCAACAGGTCTATGCCGGTGTTTATACTCCACACGAGCCTCCTCCCACTCTATTTACTTGATCTCACCCTATTGACATATCCTTCTATTCCTTTCTTCCTCATGTACTTATCTAGCATCCCCTTAAATGCATCTATGCTACCACTCCATGTGGTAGCGAGTTCCACATTCTCACCACTCTCTGGGTAAAGAAGTTTCTCCTGAATTCTCTATTGGATTTATTAGTGATTATCTTATATTTATGACCCCTAGTTTTGGTCTCCCCCCACAAGTGGAAACATCTTCTCTACATCTACCCTATCAAACTCTTTCATAATTTTAAAGACCTCTATCAGGTCACCTCTCAGTCTTCTCCTTTCTAGAGAAAAGAGCCCCAGACTGTTTTGTCTTTCCTGATAGTTGTGATAGATGACCTTTGACCATCTATAATTCTCTCCATACTATGGTGCCTAAACTTGACAGAAATATGATTCTAAGAGAGTTGCTTTATAACTAGACTGGATTGAGAGAGATGGAGAGAAGGTAGGTGTGGTTGAGATTACTTACAAAGAGATGGGTTTGTTTGGCCACATGGCCTTTTACAGTCTTAGCTCTTTATCACTTGAGACTTCAGTAGGAGAAATGGATAAAATTATGGATCTTACTTAATTGCCTTGCTGAAAAAGCATTGCCAGCGACAACATGGGGCTGAAATTCCTGGGCGCGGACAGAACACGAGTGCCAGTGTCGGAGGGTGGGAGCAGAAAATGGGCCAGAACCCTTTTTGGTCAATTTCAAAACCCTGCTGGAAGTGGAGATGGTTGCTTCTTACTTCCACTTCCCACTTTGCTGATGTAATTGGAAGGACGATCTTATCCATCGGAATTCCCGCCAACTCTGCCTCGATCACCCCCAGTTGAACGACCTGGTTCTTGCAGAAGTGGGGCCCGCCGAAATTTTAATAAATTGGCAAATTTTAAATCTTGGGCACTCCAACGAGTTTTTAAAAAAAAAAAATCAAGGTACCGCAAATAAATCCCTCCCTCTCCTCCTGGAGGTGGGTGCCGCAGTTGTGAAAGCACCTGCCTAGTATTATACTCTGGGTATCTGTCGGCAGGTGCAAGTCCCACCCTGCCCACGATCCACCCCCAAACGGCCTGGTCTGGGGTTTCTGGCCTTGGGTAACTCCTGTCTGGATTCTCCTCAGTCAATACTGGGCCCAAAAACATACACGGGTCGACTTTACGAATTGGAGCTTCCAGCACGGGGCTTCGCACAGCAGGAGCACGTGTCAGGAATTCAGGCGTAAAGGTCAGCACGCATCGTGTAATTTTCATCCGTTAATTCTAACTTCAAATGAAAACAATTGAAATTTCTGCATGACAGACAAACCAGAAACGTGTCTGAAAGATGAAGGCCTGCTGCTTGCCTGAATTCGCCTCGTCTACATCTTGTGCAGTCAAACGATGAATACAAGAGATACATCATGACTTATTTTATGGAGGGCTCAAAATTAATTTCAACCAGAGAGCAAAAACACCCTTATCTTAGAAGCAATAGCTCCTGTAAAACGTCCTTTTCAAGGTAACATCAAACTGCCACTCAAATTGCATCTTAAAAGCTGTGCTTTATTAATCCCAATATAAATTTCGAGTATTATCTCATCTCTCAGCTTCTGCTAGTATATATTTGGTAATGAACTGCAGAAGCTGAGCTTACCTCCTGTCAAAAATGTCGATATTGAAAATCTGTTGTACATATTTATTATATTTATTTATGTGGACACAAATCTAAATTCAAAGAGTTGTATTTGATGAATTGGGTGCTCTTGCCTTTGATGCTGTGAGGGAAATCTTTACTGTTGTGAGTAACTCTCGAGATTTATGCTATTCAGCAGACATTGTGACTATATTTGTAGCTGAAGATAAATTTACGGAACTGGCCTAGATTTTCCTCCCCATTGGTGTCAGTGGGTCACTCACTACTGATAAGTCCACCCGCCCACCATTTTGCCCAGTGCCACCGCTGTCAACCTTCCAGTGCTGAGGACCAAAGTGTGGCCACCTCCAGTTTTAAAGGGAGAACAGCAATTGCGGATAAAACCCAGCAAGTTGATCAGTGGAAGCCAACAAAGAGGAGATGGGCTTCTTCCTTACTGAAGCAGTGGCTCACTTAGCAGAAGAAAGACTGGGTCAGTGCCGAAATGTGAACGAAAATAATTGAGGTGATTTTATCTCAGTCTCATCACTGCGCAAGATATATATTTCCTGTCCACAAACCTTACTTCCTGTTGTCATGTTTATTAGACATTGGAGATTTTAAAAAACTTTGTATGGAATGTTTTTAATGTCATAACGACGTTCCAACCCAGCATTAGAAATTAGCAGCCTCGGAATCAGAATTCCGCAGATGCGTTCAAGCACACGTGTCTTTTGTGACTAACCTCGCTTTGCTTTGCCAGCTGCACAGCTGGCAGTATAACTCCAGTCTGTTGGCTGTGAACTGTATTCCACAGATACACGTCCAAGACTGCCAGCTAAACTATAACTGCAGTCTTTAGCTATGCTACTGGTTTTACTCAGGGAGATAATCATTTGGAAAAATAAGCATCTTGCCCCTGCACTCTGTGTATCACTCACAATCTGACAATCGAGTCATCTCAATTGAACTTTACCTGTCTTAAGTCCAATTCCAATAATGATAGATTCCCCTGACACACATCTCTTCGGGTATAAACAAGCTGATCTCTAGTACTTAACTGCCATTCTGTTCTTTATCCTGAACAATGTAGATCCAGTGTACCATTGTTGTGCTGAGACAGGTAATAATAAAAGCTGCACCAGTGCTAGTTTCTGAAAAGCATCTGCCATCATTTCATTCACTGTAATTACTCCTTTCATTTGTTCAATGTTTTTTTTGCTGCAACCATCTTTTGAGTACTGTCCCTTGACCTTCTAGTCCAAGAACAAGAGAGGAGTTGTCAGGCGGTAGGCAAATCGAAGGGTTCACAAGAAATCACACACTTGAAATTTGAAACACAAGACTTGGAGGTAGGTCTTGACTTTGTGCAATCGTGTAAAACGAGCAATAGCGAATCGGCAGCCCGTTTTACATCTCTTCCCATTTACACTTCCGTTGACTTCAATAGAAATAAGAATCGGGAGAGATGGAAAACGGGCTGCCGTCTCACTATCACCCGGTTTACACTATCGCACAAAGTCAAGACTCCTAGTGACAGCTTTCAACAGACTTGACAGGTACCAATTATTTTTAAAAAAACATTCTCTCTTCCCCTCCCGAAGGCACTGATTGATGCTGGGGCTCGGCTCCACACTTGCTTGCAATCCTCTGGTAACTTACCTAAGTAGCCATTCTTCATGGGAACTTGACTGATGGAGGGGGAAGAGGCAATGGGAGGGGGAGGGCTGATAGAGGTATTTTTCTTATCTTTTTCTTGTCGCATTTCTTTTGTCACTCCCATTTCCTGATGTAGAAGATGTAGGACTCAAGCTCAAAGCAATATCAGTTTAATGATGTTGGATCTGCAGGCACATCGAGTTTGTGACAAAGGATGTCCGCTGTTTATTTCTGGCACTGAATTTCAGGAAAATTCACAGCCTTGTACATACAACAACAAATTTCCCCTTGGAATCTGGTGAGCTGACCACCAATGGTAAATAAAAAAGGGTAAGATGGCCAGAGGGATCCTGAACAATTACCTAACAAAAAAAAAAATCCACAATTCTATCGTCAAAAAGAAAAGTAAAAACAAACATAAAATTAGGCCTAAGATTTTTGTTTTTAGAATGCCCTTCTCCGAATTCCACCTATACTATTTTTGCATAGTTTGCACAGGTAAATGTGTTTGTATCTCATTCCTTACGCAAAGGCTGTAATTGTCTAAGAGTATTGGATGCTGATGACCTGCAGCTGGGTATTTGCCTGTTTTGGGGGGGGGGGGGGGGGGGGGGGAAGAACATAAGAAATAGGAGCAGGAGTAGGCCAATCGGCCCCTCGAGCCTGCTCCGCCATTCAATAAGATCATGGCTGATCTGAAGGATCAAAATCAAAATATCCTAAACTCATTCAAAAGGCAAATGGAAAAATTGACACTGGCACAGTAGGAGGTGCTGATACAAGATTCTGTAACATGCCATTAGGAGTTATATGATACCAGCCCAGAGTGGCCCACCCTTGGGATTTTTCTCAACTCCATGACCTCCAATTAAGCATTTAAATCCAATTTTGAGCTGCTGAAAAATTTGACACCGGCGTCTAAATGGCCTCTTAGCTTCCGAATGCTGCAGCTTACAGTACTCCAAGCTCATATTGTAATACTGGTCTGAAGGCATTTGTGGATACATTTTTTTTAAAAATTGACAATAAAACTCAAGAGCAGAGAAACTAACTTGGTGTTTTTGTGACTCTTATTTCACAAGAGAAACAAAACATAAGGATTTGACTGATTCCATTTGTTGTGACTGACTCTGTGGCTAATGTTGCAGCACAAGGGTTAGCCAATTAAGCAATAATAGTCGTACAAGAGTACAGCACGTTTTAACGGGACCGTGAGCCTGTTGGATGTTGAGGCTGCAGGCTGAGTTTTTTTAAAACATCTACCTTCAATGCAGCTTTACTTTCTGACTGCAAGCATGTTACTGAGTCAGCAGTGGCTCAGAGGTGGCACACTCGCCCGAGTCAGAAGGTCATGGGTTCGAGTCCACTTCCTGTGACTTCAGCATGGAATCTAGGCTGACACTCCAGTGCAGTACTGAGGGAGCGCTGCACCATCAGATTTACTCAGGTCTTTCAGACGAGACGTTTAACTAAGGGCCCCCGTCTGCCCTTTCTGGTGGGCGTAAAAGATCCCATGGCACTATATCGAAGAGGAGCAGGGGAGTTCTCCCCGGTGTCCTGGCGAATATTTATCCCTCAACCTACATCACGAAAGAAAACCAGATTATCTGGTCATCATCAAATTGCTGTTTGTGGAATCTTGCTTTGCACAAATTGGCTGCCGCATTTCCTACATTTCAATAGTGACTACACTTCAAAAGTACTTCATTGGTTGTAAAGCGCTTTGGGACATCATGAGGTTGTGAAAGGCGCTGTATAAATGCAAGTCTTTCTTTTCTCTCTTGACTGAGCTATCTTTTACTTTTAAACATTGGAATATTTGTCATTTTTTTTGCATTGCTTTAAACCCCAGTTTCTCCTTTGACCTTAAAGGGCTGAATGATGCCAGTGTACAATTCCACAGGCACTGCCAGCCCTCCAGTACCTCACCCAGGTTGCCATTCTTTGTGTGACCTTAAACACAAGGGCTGGCAGACAATTCTACCATGTAGGCATCACAGCTGAGCCTGATCCTGTCTTCACCTGAAGTCCGTTTCCCAGCAATCCAGAGCGGGGACCCTGACTGATCTTCCACTTCCCTTGCCCAGGGGAACGGAGGCCAACTATAAAGGTTCCACCACCTGCCTGGCTTAGATCAGCTAACTCACTGCAAACCAGGACACTCCTGGTCTTTATGGCCAGTGCATTTACCAACTGAGGCCATCTGGGAAGCTCCACTGAAAATGTTTGATACTCAGGGAACCAAGAAGTGACGAGAAAAGGTACTGAGGACAATCAAATCCAGAAGAAGTGCTTACTTATCATAGAAAGTTACAGCACCGAAAGAGGCCATTCGGCCCACTGTGTCTATGCTGGTATGAAAAATCCCCGTTTTTAGTTACTTCTTTATTCCTGGAAAAGCTCCTCTATGAAGCTCTGTATTTCAGTTCCAGAGCAGGCGATGTTGTGGGCTGATGGCAGGATCTGCAGAGTCCCTTTAGTGTGTCTTCTTCCTAGTGCCAGCAGCCATGGGATCAACCCAACCATGTGTCGCTTTTAACAATGCACGTGTTTGCATATTTGAATATTTCAATATTTCTGCAACTCATTTTTCAGAAAATACATCCGGCTGCACACCCAATTACAATCCAGCCCCTCAAACTGCAACTAGCTCGAACCCAACATCATGGAGATTAAGGGTTTGTCCAGAGTAAAAAGAAAAAGACTTTCATTTATATAGAGCCTTTCCCAACCTCAGGACGTCCCAAAGTGCTTTACAGTCAATGAAGTACTTTTGAAGTGTAGTCAATGTTATAATGTTGGAAACAAGGCTGCTAATTTGCACACAGCCAGCTCCCATAATCAGCAATGTGATTTAAAAAAAGCAGATTATCTGTTCATTAAGTGATGGTTGAGCGATAAATATTGGCAGGAAACTGGGGAGAACTCCCCTGCTCTTCTTCAAAATGTGGAGATGCCGGTGATGGACTGGGGTTGACAATTGTAAACAATTTTACAACACCAAGTTATAGTCCAGCAATTTTATTTTAAATTCACAAGCTTTCGGAGGCTTCCCCCTTCCTCAGGTGAACGATGTGAAATAGTGTCATGGGATCTCTTACGTCCACCTGAGAGAGCTGTTGGGGCTTCATTTTAACGTCACATCCGAAAGACGGCACCTCCGACAGTGCAGCATTCCCTCAGTACTGCACTGGGAGCGTCGGCCTGGCTTTTCTTCTCAAGTCTCTGGAGTGGAACTTGAACCCACAACCTTCTGAAGAGTGCTACCCACTGAGCCAACAGTAGAGGTCAGGTTGTGCATATAAAAGAAAAATATATATTCACTCAAAGTAGGGGATATAAAACCTGTCATTATATTTCAATACCAGTTTAATTGTAGAAAATGAATATTGCAGAGTTTTTATGGAGTTGGCTGTTGGGGGGAGGGGGAAAGAGGTCAGATTACTGGTCTGTTTGGACTGCTGGCTTTCAGATTTGCAGCATTAGACTTTCCTATTTATAGCACTGAGGCGGAGATGAACTGTCTCCTTTAACAGTATCCTTAAAATGGCAATACCCCGTAAGTTTCTCGTTGGTTGTGAGAAGCTTCCGCCATCAGGACTTAACTACAGGATTAATATAGAAAACAACACAAGGGTTTTGCTGAACTCCACTCCACCAAAGATGCATTAAAGAACGGGTGGCTGGGACCAATTAGCTTCACGATTGCACACCACATGTGGAACATTAAAGCTTGCTGAGGCATGAAACATTTGGATCATTAAGAGTGCTCATCTGATTTTTTAAGGAGACCTGAAAGGACTCAATGTTACTATGCTCCTGGCCAGCCATGTGGCCTGAATTACGACCTACTATGAGTTAAACACTACATTGCTCGAGACTCCAGGCCACGCAATGCAACTGTACATGTGACTTGAACTCTGACCTACCGATTGATGCATGGCGGTGGGAGGGGAGAGGGACTGGGTAGGATGCATTAGCGTCCAGCTTCAGCTATCTCTTATAAAAACTTCCAGTTACTCAGTTGGAGAACAACAACAACAACAACTTGTATTAATATAATGCCTTTAATGTAATTCAAGCCCTCAAGGCACTTCACACAGCAGAGAGGCGAACTGAGCAATGATGGGGGAGCCAAGAGACTGGAACGAAAGCAGTCAAAAAGGCAGGTTATTGGCACAGAGGGAGGGCTTAGGGAGGAAGTTCCAGAGGGTAGGATTTAAACAGCTGAACACTTTGCCAATGAATAAAGACTGCCTGGTTAGGAGGTGAAGGCGGTGGGGGTGATGTAGAGAAGGACTGGCTGGGAAGTGGGACTGCAGGAGGCTCTGGAAGTAAAGTGAGGCAAGTCCACAGGGGGATTTATAAAGGCCAACAAGGATTTGAATTTGATGTGATTTTTGCTAGCCAAGGGTATGAATGGACATGGAGCCAAGACGGGAGTTGGGGTACAGATCAGCCATGATCTCACTGAATGGCAGAACAGGCTCAAGGGGCTGAATGGCCTATTCCTGTTTCTATGTGTGTTAGGGGAGGGGAACCAGTGGAGGTTGGAAAGGACATGAATGATATCAAGGACAGCAGTAATGGGCGAGCAGAACCCAGTGGAGGATGGGATGTGGGCAGTGTAGTTTTGGTTTGTGGAACAAACATACCGACATGCTCAAGAAGACAACAAGCAGCAAGTGAGGGAGAAGTTATGGGAGGTGACCAAGTGCACAATTGAAGAGGTAGGCTTTGAAGAGGCAAGTTTTGAAGAGGCTTTTAAAAGGTGGAGGGAGGCGCTGGCAAGGCAAGGGATTCAGGAAGGGAGTTCCAGAGATCGGGGCATGGTAGCTCAAGGTTCTGCCACCAATGCTGAAATGGAGGGGGTTGGGAGGGAGAAACGCTGACCAGCGTTGGAAGTGCAATGGGTACAGGTGAGGATTTAGGGCTGGAGAAGGTTGCAGAGGTTGGGTGGAGCAAAGCTATGGGGGGGGGGGACTTTGAAAACGAGAAAGAGGATTTTACTCTGGTGTGTTGGGGAGGAGGAGCCCATGGAGGTTGGCAAGGACAGGGAGGATAAGTGCTCAGGACTTAGTATGGACTAAGATCCAAATGGCAGAGTTCTGGATAAATTACAGTTTATGTAGGGTGGAGCTTGGGAGGCCAGTGACTGGTGTTGGAAAAAATATATACAAAAATAAATAAATTACAATTTGATTGAATTACCAAATGCAATCCCATGCCTGCATGCTAAGAGGTTAAATGCCTTTAAAAGTGACTTGTCCTTATCTCTAGCAACCTTTCCTCCTAGTCACAGATCGGTCTACTTTATCAATTTATCATTTTCCAATCCATTATATCTTCTAAAGGAAGCCGAATACATAGACGTTACAGCTGATAATGCTAATGTACTCAAGTGTTAGATATTTTCATTCCAATTTAAATTACTCCACAGCGTGCTGGAGCATAGCTGCTGCCCTCAATCTACTTTGCTGTGTGAATTAGGGACACAAAAACTGAGATCAGGAATCAGAGAATGCTACAGCACAGAAGGAGGCCATGTGGCCCATTGTGCCTGTGGTGGCTCTTTGAAAGTGCTATTCAAATAGTCCCACTCCCCTGCTCTTTCCCCATAGCCCTGCAAAATTTTCCCTTCAAGTATTTATCCAATTCCCTTTTGAAAGTTACAATTGGGATCTGCTCCCACCACCCTTTCAGGCAGTGGGTTCCAGATCATAACAGCTCGCTGCATAATTTTTTTTTCCTTATGTCGCCTCTGGTTCTTTTGCCAATTACCTTAGGACTTCAGAAATAGTTCAAGTTCACACCAAGTTTCTCTTCGATGGGTGTCTGCGATGAGTATGCTGATGAATCTAGACTCTCTATTTTCTTCTCCTTTCTGGAAATCTGAAGTATGATAATGTAGCAGTACACAAGTATAGAGAAGCTCTCAGGAAAACAGAGTTGTGTACCGACGAGACCACCAGGGAATTGGGCACAACAGACACCCCCAAGGGAATCGAACAACATAGCTAGATAACATGACCGTCAATGAACCAACACAGTACTCACGGCACTCTGTTATTTTAACTCATTCTTTCCCAGGACCTTAAAACGATGGTCCTCCATACTTACCTTAAACTTCCCTTCTCCCGACAATCTTACAGCCTTTTGAAACCCAAAAGCTTGATGTCACGTAATCACTACTTCTCAATTTGCCATATCTTCTCTTTTCAACCTCCTTCACTATAGACCCTGGCCATTCACCTAGGTTTCTCAAATGGAAAGGATGGTTTGATAAAAATGGCCATGAACATCACAAACAGATATCCCATTAGCCTACCACAGAATTTGGTGCAATAATAAGATACCCCAACAACATCATCACTGTTACGGGCAGGTGAACAGTCATGGGAGCACCATAGAATGACTTGGATGCAAAGGCAACAAGGCAAAAAAAAAAAACTTGCATATCCATCACTCCATCTGAGCCAAGCCCACAGAAAGTTGGGAGGTCAAACTTCTTCCAACGTGCAACTTTTAAAATAACACGGTGTGTGTGTAAAATCAATACAACCACCAGGACTGTCCCACTGTGCACTTAGCCACCTTTTCATTCCAAAACACAATAGGAGTTACACAGTCCATAAATGTTCAGGGCTGTGCCAAGTTAACTGAAAGCACTATAGCAGCCAACGGTGCCCCTGGACTAGAAAGGGAGGGCAAGAAAATCAGCTTAAGGTTCCTGCTCTTGGTCACTAGCCAGTGATTGATTCTAGAATGTGCACACATTCTGTCGGGAGAAGGCAGGCTCATGCTCAGCTTTGATGGACCTGCAATCATGAAGCTCGGTGGAGGTCGAATTGGTCTCGGGCAGTAGCGTAAAACGGGCGAGAGCGAATCAGCTGCCCCTTTTACACCCAGTCTGATTTTCTTTAACCATTGACCTCATGGACCAATTTCAGTCCCACTGTCTTGGCTCATCCTTGAAGAGGCTGCACTTGGACAAGGTACTGGGGGGCAACTAGTGCCTGAGGAACCGTACCCCGGCAAGGAGTCACAAAAGAAGAAAAAACTGGAGAAGAAGGAGTGAGGGTGAAACTTTAAATTGCTGCAGAAAACTTCACAATCCCCTCCCAGAGATCCCTGGCAAGAAAAACAACTTAATTTTTTGAAGTTGATTTATTTCTTCACATGACATCACTCTGACTGACTCCATATCAGGGTAAACGTCCAACTCCCACTTTATCCCGTTGTCTCTGATTTAGACAAATTGCCTAAATTTATATGTTTAAGAGCACAACAACAGCAGCTCAAAAAACTCCACAAAAAGTGCCAGTTCTGCTCTGGTTCGAAACTTATATACATCATTCTGAATATAACCCTCTCAGCTCTTCAATTATAAGAAACACTTTACTTGCATAAATTTTTTAAATTGTTGTTTTGCTGCCATGACTGAATAAACTGCTCTAAATGACTGATGAAAAAATGCATTTTGTACCAAACAACAAAACATTTGTTGTCAAATCGCAGTGTGCAGCATCAGTGCACAATGAAGCTTAGATGAAATTCCTTGGTCCATTATTCTAATAGAAGTGTTAATCCATTTAAATCAAAAGGATTATCGCCTTCATTAAAACAGAAGACAAAGGAATGTCATGTGACCACGTAAAGCATTCATTAAAAATGTGAAATGCTATAAGCCCTTATCAGAGCTCTCGGTAGTAGCAGATACAGTGGTTTCTTGGTTACAGCACCGAACTAGGAGACCAGGAGTCAGGCCAAATTGCGAAACTGAATGCAATGAATGTAGTTACTTGTGAGCTGGTACCAGAAAAAGAGAGAGAAACTGACAGATTGTCACTAAAAAAATCCCAGCTTGTTCACTAATATCCTTCAGGGAAGTGAACCTGCCCCCCTGACCTGGCCTATAGGTGACTCCAGTCCCACACTATGTACTGACTCATGGCCTAGCAGACACACAGCTGTAAAAGCAAATCACTACAGGACAACTGAGGATGGGCAGCTAGGCATGGGCCCTCATAGTCTGGCCAGCGCTACACACATCCTGAGAACACTTTTTCTTTAAAAAAGTCTCAAAAGTGCTTCATGTACAATAAGTTACTTTGAAGCACAGCGAATTTTTTTATGTCGGCAAACACTTACATTTTGTGCACAGCAAGATCCCACAAATTACAATGAAATGAAGTCTCTCTTTGGTAGTACTGGTTGAAGGAGTAATGTTGGCCAGCACACTTCAGATAGTACCATGAGGGTCTTTAATATCAATCTGACGGAGCCTCGGTTTAACATCTCACCTGCGAGATTGCCCCTCAGACGTTAGAGTGGCCCCTTTGGAGTATTATCTTAGAGCAAGAGCTCTTGGTGCAGAGTGTGAACCAACAACCTACTGACCCAAAGACAACAGTGCTGCCAACTGAGATGAGCTGATGTCACACACCAACAACCGATGTAATTTTATCCCTATTTATTTTATAAATTGTGCATTTTGCTTGATGTTTATATTGAGATGCCAATATATCTAATTTGGTGAATTTGGAGGATTAGTCATAATAGCCCTTTACCTCTTATTTTAGGTGCACAGACAAGAAAACTGACAACACCTCCAATACACTGCCCCCCCCCCACAATATAAAGCATCAGACTGTGTAACTAGCACCAGACACTAGATCCCAGCAATGCATTATCTGCACACAGGCAGCTGAGCATAAAGTTTATTGATTGTGTCAGGGTAAAACGGGCAGACTTTTTATTTAAATGGAAGTAGTGAAGATGAATGGTCAATTTACTAGACGACTCTGGAGAGAAGAGGTTTTCTCCTAGCAACAGCTGCACATTTAGACGCGATCAATCTCCATAGCTGTTTTTGTTAGAACTGAACACTCTGATCACCTCATCAGCACTTGTCAACACAAACCTGTTTATGTAACATAATAACTTGGATGTCAAGGCAGTGGAGCACGATTCATATTGAGGCTCACCACACACACTCCCATTAAGCACTGACTTGTTATTCAGTCTCATTAGTAACAGAGAGCTCAAGTAATTCCCATGAAACAGGCAGAAAGAGGCTCAAACTACTCTTGCTCCTTCTGTCTGGTCGGCCCTGTCCTACCTTGTAGTTTCAACTGGTCTACTCAAGCTGATCTCAGCTAGGCTAGTCGTAGGGGCACTGCAAATGAACTATGCATCCCTGAAGTAGGGAAATGAAAAAAATAGCCAAGATTCCCACTACTGGATTGCTTTCCAATGATTCCTGCTGAAAAGTGCACGTCAGACAAGGACATAAATGGGTGGCTGCAATATGATTGAATAACCTGCTGCCAGAACACCATAGCACTTGGGTGAGGTGCCTGTGCAGCCAAACTTCAGTAAGAACCACTGCCTTGAGGAGATCACAGGTAAAAGGAGAAACTCAGAGGGAAAAATTGGATTGGGGAAATAATCTGACATTGATATCGATATTGCGAGTGTATCAACGTCTCGGCATAAAGTTCCTTTGGAATGCAGAATATTATACCACAGTAGAGAGATTCTAAAATAACATTCGTTTGTTTACTTTTAAACTGAGCTGTAAACAATTTTTCCTGCTGTGGTATATGAGAGGGTTCTTTTATGTGAAGTCCAAGTTCTTGCAAAGAGAAGAGAGACTCCAAACTTACCTCTGTATACATACTTGATGCTACTACACATCACGTCATAAGCATGCTGATGCACTGAACCGATTCACAAGGCTGACACGAGGACTCCCAAGTAATGATGGTTGAACGGGAGATCCAGAAAAAGTCAGGTTTATAGTCGATCGTGCCCAGAAGTCGATGGTACTGCAGTAGTGTAAAGCTGCCTAGAGATTGGCACAATGGCTGAAGTCTCCCGTGTTCCTATTGGGCAAAAGGAATTCTTGTGTGTGCACAAACTTACTTTCCCAGCGCTAAAGTGTAAATATTTTGCTTTGCACAAGTTTTCCCTGAGGGCATTGCTCATGTTTGTAACATCTGCACAGTTGTACAGGCACAGATTGGCAGGGAAAGCTGTTAATGAAAGTCTCACCTTCTCTACAAGTCATTAAAAATTGCATCTTTGTACCACAAAAACCCAGTAACATAGATATCCCATTTTAATGAATACCTTGCTACTTATTCACATGAGACAGCAAGGCAAAGTAGTATTTAATATCGGTCAGAATTTTAAAGACAGTTAAATGATTCATTCAATAGTAATGGCCTGGGGCCAAAAGGTACATCCACAATCAGATTGATTGCGGTGGCAGAGGTCCTATACAGAACCATTAGTAAAATGAAGCTCGATGCTGGCATAACACAGCGTGACTTGTCATAACAATGGGTATAACGCTCCCCGTGCTGGGTGTGCGCTTTTAAATGTAAAGGGGACGGAAAGTCTACCAACACCTTTTGTTCGGAGTACTCCCCAATTCTCTATTTTAACAATATCAGCTGAATGTGGGGCCCACTGCGTTGGGCCTTGTTGATTCTTGGCTGACGGGAGGGGAGCAACTTTGACTGGCCTGGCACCTGATCCAGAGCCCCCCAACCCCAAGGAAACACACTGTCATCTGGGTATCATTTTATTTTTTTTAAATCCATCAAGGGCATGTTTTAAACATTTATTTAAAAATAGGCAATAGGAGGGAGAGGGAGGGGAAATACTTTGAACAAATAGTTGCTCCACCTTAGACTCTGCTTCCTCATTACATACATGGGTCCTGGAAATGACCAGATCTTCAGTCACACTCCTGCCATAACTTCAATGGGAGTGCGGCAGAAGGCCCAGGAAACAGACTAGGACATGGATATGGCCGATCATACGAATTAAGAGCAAGAGTAGGCCATTCGGCCCCTCCAGCCTGCTCTGCCATTTGAGAAGATCATGGCTGATCTGATTGTGACCTCACTTTCCCGTCTACAGACTATAACCGTTGACTCCCTTGTTAATCAGGAATCTATCTAACTCCGCCTTAAAAATATTCAATGACCCTGCCTCCACCGCTCTCTGGGGAAGGGAGTTCCACAGATTCATGACCCTCCTGGCCTTTGTTTGTAGTTTTCAGGGGGCATTGTCTGGGGTGGAATTAGAAAATAGTGCCCCAAATCAGGGAGGCAAAGTATAGCAGGAATTTAAAACATCCAGTCATATTATACACATATATATATATATCCTGCACCTCATTTCCTGATTGAGAAGCAACATAATTGCCTGTGAGGGCTGTCAGCTCCCTTTATTTGAGATCTAATATTTAGTTCTTCTTACATGTTACTGTTGCTATATAAATTTAAAACTTCTCATCCTTGTTTACAAATCCTTCCATGGCCTCGACCCTCTCTATCTCTGTAACCTCCTCCAGCCCGACAACCCTCCAAGATCTCTTCGCTCCTCCAATTCTTGCCTCTTGCGCATCTCCGATTTTCTTGGCTCCACCATTGCCGGCTATGCCTTTAGCTGCCCTAGGCCCTACGCTCTGGAATTATCTCCCTAAACCTCTCCACCACTCTCTCTTCCTTTAAGACACTCCTTAAATTCTACCTCTTTGACCAGCCTCTGTCCTAATATCTTCTTATGTGGCTCAGTGTCAAATTTTGTTTGATAACACTCCTGTGAAGACCCATGGGACATTTTACTATGTTTTACTACGTTAAAAGGCTCTATATGAATGCAAGCTGTTGGTGTTATAGACAAAGATCTTTCCACTTGCCACTAACTGTACTTCAGTGCAATCAATCTTTTGGACAAAATGTTTTTTATTCGTTCATGGGATGTGGGCGTCGCTGGCGAGGCCAGCATTTATTGCCCATCCCTAATTGCCCTTGAGAAGGTGGTGGTGAGCCGCCTTCTTGAACCGCTGCAGTCCGTGTGGTGACGGTTCTCCCACAGTGCTGTTAGGAAGGAAGTTCCAGGATTTTGACCCAGCGACAATGAAGGAACGGTGATATATTTCCAAGTCGGGATGGTATGTGACTTGGAGGGGAACGTGCAGGTGGTGTTGTTCCCATGTGCCTGCTGCTCTTGTCCTTCTAGGTGGTAGAGGTCATGGGTTTGGGAGGTGCTGTCGAAGAAGCCTTGGCGAGTTGCTGCAGTGCATCCTGTGGATGGTACACACTGCAGCCACGGTGCGCCGGTGGTGAAGGAAGTGAATGTTTAGGGTGGTGGATGGGGTGCCAATCAAGCGGGCTGCTTTATCTTGGATGGTGTCGAGCTTCTTGAGTGTTGTTGGAGCTGCACTCATCCAAGCAAGCGCAGAGCATTCCATCACACTCCTGACTTGTGCCTTATAGATGGTGGAAAGGCTTTGGGGAGTCAAGAGGTGAGTCATTCGCCGCAGAACACCCAGCCTCCGACCTGCTCTTGTAGCCACAGTATTTATATGGCTGGTCCAGTTAAGTTTCTGGTCAACGGTGACCCCCAGGATGTTGATGGTGGGGGATTCGGCGATGGTAATGCCGTTGAATGTCAAAGGGAGGTGGCTAGACTCTCTCTTGTTGGAGATGGTCATTGCTTGGCACTTATCTGGCGCGAATGTTACTTGCCACTTATCAACCCAAGCCTGGATGTTGTCCAGGTCTTGCTGCATGCGGGCTCAGACTGCTTCATTATTTGAGGGGTTGGAAATGGAACTGAACACTGCAATCATCAGCGAACATCCCCATTTCTGACCTTATGATGGAGGGAAGGTCATTGATGAAGCAGCTGAAGATGGTTGGGCCTAAGACACTGCCCTGAGGAACTCCTGCAGCAATGTCCTGGGGCTGAGATGATTGGCCTCCAACAACCACTACCATCTTCCTTTGTGCTAGATATGACTCCAGCCACTGGAGAGTTTTCCCCTCGATTCCCATTGACTTCAATTTTACTAGGGCTCCTTAGTGCCACACTCAGTCAAATGCTGCCTTGATGTCAAGAGCAGTCACTCTCACCTCACCTCTGGAATTCAGCTCTTTTGTCCATGTTTGGACCAAGGCTGTAATGAGGTCTGGAGCAGAGTGGTCCTGGCGGACCCCAAACTGAGCATCGGTGAGCAGGTTATTGGTGAGTAAGTGCCGCTTGATAGCACTGTCGACGACACCTTCCATCACTTTGCTGATGATTGAGAGTAGACTGATGGGGCGGTAATTGGCCGGATTGGATTTGTCCTGCTTTTTGTGGACAGGACATACCTGGGCAATTTTCCACATTGTCGGGTAGATGCCAGTGTCCTTGTTGTACTGGAGCAGCTTGGCGAGAGGCGCAGCTAGTTCTGGACCACAAGACTTCAGCACTACAGCAGGGATGTTGTTGGGGCCCATAGCCTTTGCCGTATCCAGTGCACTCAGCCGTTTCTTGATAGCACGTGGAGTGAATCGAATTGGCTGAAGACTGGCTTCTGTGATGGCGGGGATATCGGGAGGAGGCTGAGATGGATCATCCACTCGGCACTTCTGGCTGAAGATGGTTGCAACACAATAGATTATAAAGATTATAAAATCCAGTAGATTATAAAGGGAACAATCTACACATTGCTTTGTTAGTTTGTACATGCACTGCCTGTCAATACTTAAAAGGTTTTTTTTTACAAAATCCAATTATACAGCTGGATTCTTCCCCTCCACAATTGAGGAACATAGGAACAGGAGTAGGCCATTCAGCCCCTCGTGCCTGCTCTGCCATTTGATAAGATCGTGGCTGATCTGTGATGTAACTCCATATACCTGCCTTTGGCCCATATCCCTTAATACCTTTGGTTGCCAAAAAGCTATCTATCTCAGATTTAAATTTAGCACGTTAGCATGAGGTAACGTGTTTCAGGATAGAGAGAACGACTTTCGGTCTAAAAATTCATTGCCTCCAGCCAAAAGGGCAGATGATGCCTATGAGTAAGCTGCTTGTTGCCCTTTTGATCTATTACAAATCCGTCACTCAGCTAGATTTTAAGCCAAGGATTCTTTCACTCTGTGTTTCCAGGAGTCTCCTCTGTCTGGTTCCTTCAAATCTACTTACAGCCACATTCATCAAGCAGAAGGAAATAACGAGTTAGGGTGATATTCATTTTTTTTTCTGTAGCTTGCTAAATTCCCTACTCTTCTAAGTATAACGATCATTTGCGCCTGAGAATTTAGGGAACACGTCAGATAATATCTGCCTTAGTTGGCCTGACGTAAACTGAACACTAAGTAAAGCATTAAGCCCGCGATCCAAAGAAATTTTGTAAGTAAGGCATTTTCAATTAAATAATGAACTAAAGACAATCTCAAGTAGCCTGAAAATAAGTGTACCTTAAAACACACAGCAACTATTGTACAAACTATTGTACAAACAGAAGATGCAGTGCGCATCCCACTGAACCCAACATTATAATGTTCCTTTGACTTCATTGCTGGTGCGTTATTTGGACCAGCTTTGACCTTGGGATTCAACAAGACTCAAGAATTGTAGCCTTTATTTATCACGTAACATTTTATACTTATTAAAGCATTCCAGAACAGAAGGTCATTCCCTATAACTTATTGTCTCTAGGTCTATTCATTAGGTTAACTGTGACAACAACTTGATTTATATACCACCTTGAACATTGAAAAATGTCCCAAGTTGCTTCACAGAGGCTGAAGTTAAAAATGGACAATGGGCCAAAGATGGAGCTATTAGTAGGGGTGACCAAAAGCTTTCTCAAAGACGGTCTTAAAGGAAGAGAGGGAAGTGGAGAGGTTGGTTGGGTTTTAGGAGGGGATTCCAGAGCATGGGGCCTACACAGCTGAAGGTATGGCTGAAGGGGGAGGTTGAACAAAAGACTGGGGTCAAAGAAATGTTGAGCTTGGGGGTAGGAGTCGTAGTACTGGAGGAGGTTACAAAAATGAGGAGGGTCAAGACCATGGAAGGGTTTGCAAACAAGGATGAGAATTTTAAATTTGAGGCATTAGAGGACTGGAATTCAACGTATCTCAGCAAGACAGGGGATGATGGGAGACTGGGACTTGGTGCGAGATGGGATAGGAGCAAGAGAGTTTTGGATGAGCTAAAGTTTACAGAGGGTGAAGGATGGAAGGCCAGCCAGGAGAGCATTGAAAGAGTCAAATCTGGAGGTGACAAAAACACGGACAAAGGTATCAGCGATAGGAGGGCTGAAATGGAGCGGAGGCGAGCGATATGGGAGTTGAAGTAGGTGGTCTTTACGATGGAGAGGAAAAAATGTAGGTCAAGAATACAGTTACTTGCTGTACACAAAATAGTTGCTGCATTTGTCTACAGAAGAACAGTGACGTTAAAAAATCCTATGGCACTATTCGAAGAACAGCAGGGGCGTTCTCCCGGTGTCCTGGCTGATATTTATCCCTCAACCAACACCGAAACACAGATTATCTGGTCATTATCACATTGCTGTTTGTGGTACGTTGCAGTGCGCAAATTGGCTGCCATGTTTGCCTATATTACAACAGTGACCACACATCAAAAAAGTACTTAATTGGCTGTAAAGCACTTTGGGACGTCCTGAGGTCATGAAAGGTGTTACATAAATGCAAGTATTTATTTCTTTATTATCTTTCAACACCTGTACGTTCATATTAAGATTATATTTCACAATAAGGTGAGATAAAAAAAAGTCCCAGACAAAATTGCAGTAGTAAAGTATTGCTTGAAATTAATGTATTATACAGTTTCTTTGTCTCAGTTTCCCCCGCCTGCAGTGGCGTCCTGTATAAATTGTGTTATTGACTGCTAGTTTTGGTGAGTCTAGTGCAGCCATATTGGTTCCTGGTGAAAAAAAATAGGAGCCATTCAGAAAGAGCATGATGGTATATGTGACATGAGAGGGGTGAACCACAGGATAGAACACAAGTTAATAATCAATGAAGGGACGCTGTTTGGTCCCACTGATTGCCTGTTTAGTATTATGCCGAGGCAGAGGTAGACTTACCTTGGCAAGACAATTTCACTCCCTGCCTCTGGAGGAAAAGTGTGGTCGGTGGCATTTGCAAGTGGCAGCAGTGCTGGAAACAGGGGCTGCTATTTTGTTCAGGCCAATAATGGTCCTACCTCCAACACTGGGTGTGGTCTGTGGCCAGTATCATCAGGTGGGTGGGAAGACCATTCAGCCTATCTTAGCTCAACCATCCTGGAAAACCTACAGTTCTTCCATCACAGCACCCAACTGTCTCTTAAATGATTACAGCAGGTTTGTTCCATTATCCCACCCAGAATTTCATTCCATATGGTGCTCACTCTTCGAGGGGAGGAGATTTTCATCACCTCAGCTCTACACTTGCCGTTTGCCAGTTTGACCTTGTCTTGCCGTCACAGTTTAACCTGAAGTACTATTCTTGATTTACCGTTTCTTTTTTAAAATTTGTTTTATTGCAATTGGCATGTATTATTCAAATTATATAGTGCACAAAAAGAAAACAGACTTGTGTTATACAGCACCTTTCACGACCTAAGGAGATCCCAAAGCGCTTTACAGCCAATTAAGTACTTTTGAAGTGCAGTCACTGTTTTAATGTAAGAAACGTAGCAGCCAATTTGCTCACAGCAAGGTCCCACAAACAGTAATGTGATAATGATTAGGTAACCTATTTTAATGTTTTTTGTGTGATAAATATTGGCCAAGACAAGGTATAAGATATACAGAATATCAGAGTTATGAGCGAACTGGGGCTGTGTACTAATTCCAGCTAGCAGCTGGTGCATATTGCTGTGTTCATGCTTGAGGGATTTACCTTTTCTATGCCAGTTACTATTTTCCATATCTCTGCGAGATTGCCTCTCGATCACCTCCTTTCAAGACTGAACAGCACAGGTTTCTCCAGCGTTCCCTCATAACTCAGTCCTCTGATGCTGCAGCACGACCCCGTGGCCCTCCTTCCATCTGCCTCCAGGGCTTGAAGATCTCCCTTGCGTCTCAGCGACCAAACGAGGGCACACAACTCAAGGTGCAGTTAAACCAAAGGAGTGCACGGCCATTTTAATGTTGCTGCCAGTGCCTCGAGTTTGAAACACTGGCACTTCTACATCATGGAGCCACCTCCACTTTCTGAATAAAAATTGAGCCGAAGATCTGTCAACAAATACTGCAAAAATAAAATAAAGCTCCCAAATTCTACCACTGCTCGCTTGTTTTTGTAATTCATTTCACACCATCAATTTGGCTGCCAGACTCTGGTGTGATAATAATGGGGCTGCTTAGAGTCTATTTCAGACTATGTCTAGTCCTCCTAATAGGGCATTCTTTATATTTGTATGCGTGGGGGAATTCTACAGATAAACATGAAACACAGATCAAAGTTTGTTCAAGATTAAAAATCAGATGCAGCGTAAATGACTGAAGTTTCATAATTCTATTGCTGTGCTTAAAATAACTTAAATTACAAACTGATCCCATCAGCCCCGCCTTGAACTGAAGTGTATTTTTTTTTTTGCAATCGCACCAGATTTTTTAATTAGAACATCTTAGAAAGCAACAAATTAATTCAGTTACACAAAAAAGCAAAATACTGAGGATGCTGGAAATCTGAAAGAAAAAAAACAGAAAATGCTGGAAAACACTCAGGTCAGGCAGCATCTTGTCTCGAGAGAGAAACAGGTCATTGACCTGAGTTAATTCTTTCATCAAAACTGATGTTCGACGATTTGAAACGTTAACTGTTTCTCTCTCTCTCTCTCTCTCTGCAGATGGTCCCTGACCTACTGAATGTTATCTAGTATTTTCTGTTTCTTAATTCTGTTAAGTGGAATTTAAATAAATGTTCTGGATTGATGTGCCATCACATTTAATTAGGCTATACCGTTTATTAAGGTGAAAAATATAGAAGATTTTAGGAGCAATTGAGTGTATTAAAATATAATTACATTTGGTGAAATTTACTCTTAAAAATGAATAATACAACAGGGCCTGTCACAATCCACTGTAGTCAAAATCTTGCTTCATAAATCAATTATGTTCTTTGGTATCAAAGATCGCACAATAATTAAAACTGAGGAAATCCATTCCGCTCATCTTAGTTCATCCACCCAGAATGACCTTAAAGTTGCAGCTTCCAACTTTTTCCTAAATGATTCCAGGGTTTCCAATTCCACTACTCCACCCAAAAGTCCATTCCAAGTATTGATCACTCTTTCTGTGAAGAACTTTCTGATATCAGTCCTAAATTTGCTTTTTACTAGTTAGAACCTTTCATTTCTTTAAACTAAATTGCCAGAGCAGGACAAAGTAATTTTTCCAGATTTACCCTTTCGTACCACTTAGTATCAGGTATTCATTCCTCTTTAGATCACCTCTCAGATGCTTCCTTTTAAGGCTGAAAAGCCTAATTCTTTCCAGTATTTTCTCATAACTCTAATAAGGATGAGCCTTGTGGTTCTTCTCCGCACCGCCTCCAATGCCTAAATGTCTCCTATGTCTTGGCAACCAGAACTAGACATAGACGCTATGATTTGACCAGACCACGATGCAAATTGAGCGAGACTTCCTCTAATTTGCACTCGACTGTTTTGGCTGTATAGTTCAGCATTTTATTGCCTGTTGATTGCTGCTCTGCATTGGTTCGACATGTTGACCAAGGCTCCTGAGTCTCTTGTAACTTCACCCGTAGTGATTTTAACATCAGCCCGTGGGTTGTCCATGTTTCTTCCTATGTGAAATGGACCACTGCAGTTTACTAAATGCCAAAATGTTTAAAGCATGTTGGATTGGTTGGTAACTGCAAATTGTAGTGTAGTACTGAGCCGTGTAGACTAATGGTCCCGGGTTCAATCCCCAAAACTTAGTAGATCTCAGCTCGGGGAGGAGTTGATCTCAGCACCCTTGGACAACAGTGGCAGAAAACACCAGGTAGGGTTTCCACTAATGATTCCTATCTAGTAACCTATGCTAGTGATTCCTATCGAGTAACCCATCCGTGTGGATGTTGGCCCAGGATAGAATTGGGCTTGGTTGTGATGATACCCGTGATTGAATATCCTGCCACTAAATGAATGACCACTGGGCAAGCTTGGAACTGTACCCTAGTATGAGTAAATGCCTTCAGTAGAACAGTGAAGAAATCTGGGGGGGAAATAATCAGGATGAGAGCATTTCCTATCGCCCCCCCCCCCCCTCCTCTACCCACTCTTCATTGTCAGTAGAGAACTTAACAGCTCCTGCACAAAACTGTTTACAATTTAAACCAAATGGGATATCACAATACTGGACTCTCTCGAAGTTTACAGTAACTTGAACTTTACTTAAGGCTCCTAAAATGAAAGATTTGCCCCAAATTTCTGGGACCAGGAATCCAGGATGTAATCCAGTTCCAATGGGATTCCACCCTCTTCAAATTCCAGAAGGGAGTCGGTGGCATATCTTCTGCCTTCCTATCTCCTTCTCTTCCCCGCCCCACTTCAAGGAGTGTATTTGAGAGTTCCCAGGGTTCGGTGGGAATTCCCCCTCACCATTATGCTCTTGATAGACCTCAATGGAACTCATGCCAGCCGAGAGCTATGACGAGTCCCGTTAAGACTTTCCGAAAGGCCCCAAGCCTTTACTAGGCCAAGATAAGGGGACTGATTAGCTCCCAACAGACAAGATAAAGGCTTTCATGGCCAGATTTTTTTTTTTGGCCCTAAAGGCACCTCAAGTGGAGCGGTTTTGGGCTGCTCCACCTTCCGACAGGCGGATCACAGCAGCAACCGCTGAAGCACACTTCCAGGCACAACATGCAGGATTTGGAATGGGATTTCCGGCTTGGTGCTAAGTGGACCGGGGTCCCACTGTGCTGAACTCGCACGAGTAGAATGAGCCCCTGGCAAATTCAGGGCCACTGTGTCAGGAATTATTCTCTATCAACCAATCGTAAGATTTTTTTTTTCCATAAACATCAACTAATTATCTTCTTCACCTACCATTCTGTCAGACCTTAAGAATGAGTCGACCAAGTGTGCAAGCTGGTGTTTGGAACAGAAATTATTTAGTATATTTGCTGTTCCCATGCTCCTTATTGGTCCCTTGGGTGAGGTTGAATTGTGTTGATTACTGAAAGCGCATCCAATTTAAATGGCATTTTTTTTGATAGCTGACATGGTTTTCTGACCTCTGTAAATGGGGGATTACTTGAATTACAGAGAAAGACATGAGAAAGCCAATGAGTATTACAGTATACAAGTTTTAATGCTAACAAAGGTAACAGACTAATTAGAGTTTCAGAGTCTACTCTTGCTCTACTGACAGGTGGCTGACTAATAATATTGTACATATGTGCAGTGAAGATCTATAACCAGTCAAAGGTCAAGGAGGTCAACTGTGCAAAGCATGATTGTTCCTAAACTGGTGAAACTATGGTATCATCAGGCTGAAGAAAGCAGGCAAAGATTTGCAATCTAACCCTAACCCAATGCATGGCTAAAATAGATATTCTGGAGTTTTGCTTTATTTATCTTTGGGGGAACAGGAATAAATTCTTCCAAACTTTTCATTGGGAGAGCATATGGATTGAGTGGAGTCCATGGGCATGGCCTGATAGCCAAATGACATTGCTTGGGTGGGGAAGGGAGATGGCATTGGTCAGGATATGGTCCCTCGTTTTAGATTATTGCCAATGGAATCTGTGTGATCCACCAGGATGGGTAGATAGGACTTCAGTTTAATGGTGATTCCATCAGAGCAGCAGCCCCTGAACACTGAGCTACACTACAATCTATGAATAGTGGCTCTCAACTCAAGTTCTCTTCTGGGACAGTCTTAAGGTAAATCCATATAAGATGGCAAAAGGTTAAAGCACTTTTATAAACTGTGGTAACAGTTTCTTGTCTGTTTTGTTAAGTTTCCCACAGTGGGTCAGGAGGTTGGTTTGGAGAGCAGCTGAGTCTCAGACCAGAAAGGTCCCAGATTTGATCCCTGGTCAATGCTAAGTGAGCTGATCTCATCTGTGGCAGCAGTGGGGGCCATACAATTGGTCGCAGTGCCCCTGGGTTAAGGACTGGATAATTGTCTCCAGATCGCTATACAGTGACCATTGCTGAAGATCCGTGTGTGGGCATCAAATGAGAACAAGACTGCCCTTGGCTGTGATGTCCTCCACAGTCAAGTAACCTGCTAACAACCACTGCCAAAGCTTACGCATGAATAATAACTATTTGGACTGCGTATCATAGGGTTACTGGTGCCTGTGGGATTGTATCCCAGCAAATAGTCAAAGCCTTCAGGAAAGAAATAAGAGAAAAAAATTGGCAAGAAGAAACTAGAAATTGTGGTAAGGTGATACAAATATTTTGGATCTATCGCATCAGATTACAGATCTAAAAGGAACTTTTACATTGGGTGACAGATGCTCCATTTTCCGTTGCATCAGCTGCAATCCTTCAGGGTCTGACTGGATCATAGACCATTGAATCTGCCATCAGGTTAAGGCCACCAGCTCCTGTAAAGTAAACACTGGGAGCGCCAGTTCCTCACAGACACATTCCATTGAGCAATCGAACCCAGTATGACCGGCACCCAGTTGAAAAGTAAAAGATGGAGAGTGGTGCACGGAGGTCGCTAATCCCACCAGACAGCAACGCAAGATTGAGATGGTGCAAAAAGTGGCATGATTGAGCTAAAAGGCAGCAGAAAAATGCAGACCGGTTTCGAGATCAGAGCCTATTCTGGGTTTACCATGCACTGTGCACGCTGCATTTCAAGTCGACATGGTCACAGGCATTAAGAAGAAAATTAAAAGCAAATGAGATCATTTTTGTTAGCTGCGCAAGATGTAATGGCAATAAAGAAATCACCAGTCGGCTCTTGTAAACTGCAGCTGGGCACTGTGTGCCAAAACAAATACTGCTGCAAGAAACTAATGGAAAATACATTTGTTCTTCTTCACTATTGTCCAAATAATACTCAAGCTGCAATCTCAGGCACTGAGCCACAGTGGTAAATACACAGGCTGTTGGCTGTGATCCTCACACATCTAGCTTCCAATCTCAGGGGGATCTTCCGGTTTTGGCTGGGGGGGTGGGGAGGGGGGCCATTGATGAGTCGGTGTCAGCCGTGGCTCAGTTGGTAATGAGCAGATCCTTCGTCAGTACTCAGTTCCCGGAAAAGGTCCACACCTGAAAAGTTAATTTATCTCGTCTCTTGCTGAAAGTTTTGCTGTGTACTTTTGATATTTTCTATGTTTTTTTTTTCCTCCCACCAGACTTTTAGCATTTGCATTTTCTTCCTTTTTAAGCTTAAATTAATGCTCTGCTTGGCCCATCTGCAAGAATAGACTCGAAAGCAGCCTGACCTCTACACAGACGGGAGGTATTTGACTTGAGTCAGTGTCACATTGGGCCAGTGTCACATTGGGCCAGTGAGATTAACAGCAAAACACACAGTGTGATGGACAGCATGGTCTATTCCTTTCCTGAAGGCTTTGACTCCTTGCTGGGATAACATTCCACAGGCATCAGTGACGCCAAGATATGGGAGCTGGGCCCGTTTACACTATGGAGTGCAGCCTGGTCTTCCTGCATCGGCAACACTCCTTAGCTGTCAAACCTGAGAAACTACTGGTCCATACAGTGCAGTACCACACCTGGTGGTGCTGGTACCCAGTGAAACATTGGGGGGGGGGGGGGTGATTTTAGGAGGCAACTGCGGGTGCATTGGGGGGGTGGGGGGCTCCGAAAATCGCGGAAATCCCGTTCGGGTCCGGAAGCCGGCTCCAACCCGCCGACTTCCGAGTTTCCCAGGGACCCACCTGTACGCGTGGGTGACCTGAAAACAGAAGTCCTGCCGGCGACAGTTAAAGAGCAAAACGTACCTCATTGAGGTACCTACGGCACTTTATCTGTGACAGAGTAAGTCATTAGAATGATTTTTAATTACCTGGGCGGCTTGCCCACCGCCTGTGAATCATGCCTGGGCCTGATCAGGAAACAAGAAACTAAATAAAATTAAATTAAAAAACCACAGATGGAAGTGAAAACACAAAATGAACCTACCTTTGCACCCTGCTCTGATATCCGATGTCTCCCTCTCCGATCTCCCCCTCTTCACCACCGTCTCCCCCCCACTTCACCCCTGCCCCTCACCCCCGGTCTTCCAGTCCCGCGCCGGATGACGTCTCTCTCTCTCTCTCTCACCACCACCCCTTACGTTGCAGCTCCTGACGGCAGCCAGCCTGTCAATCAGGCTGGCCGCCGGGCGCGAAACCCGGAGAGGACGTTAATTATCATCAATCAACATACGGTCACGTCGGAAAGGGTAAGTTTTGTTCATGCGGGTTTGCCGCGGGCACGTTCACCCTCCTCCCCGCTGCCAACCCGTCACCATTGCAAAAATCAAGCCCATGGAATGGAATCATGATGGCAACTCAAATCCTACCATGCTATGGTACAAAATGATTATTCCCACAACTATCTAAATAGATGGTTGCTTTTAATTGCAATGTTTTTGAATTTTAGGCTTTAAAATATTACTTGTCAATTGAGTTTGAGACTCAACTTGTGTGCTTTCATGAATGATTTATTGATTTTGCACTGCTTTTTTAAAATGAATGATTAATGATGAGAGTTTAATGTTATTTCCAGGAATTGCATGAATTAAAATAGTACACAATTAATGAATTGTTAATGAAATCGTGGCTGCTGAAAATATTACAGCTCAGCAAGAGTAAATTAATCTTAGCCTAGAATCATAGAATGATACATCACAAAAGGAGGCCATTTGGCCCATCGTGCCTGCCCTGGATCTTTGAACGAGCTATCCAATTGGTCCTACTCCCCTCTCTTTCCCCACAACCCTGCAATTTTTTTTTCCCTTTTTAAGTATATATCAAATTCCCTTTTGTAAGTAACTATTGAATCTGCTTCCACCACCCTATTACTTGTTTTTCACTTCAACAAACATCAAACATTTTGAAAATAGAAACTGCCCATCTGTGGTTCCTTCCTGTCTTGACTGCAACTTCACAGCACAGTATCCTCTGGAGTACTGCACAGGAGGCTGAAGGAACACTCTTGAAACTCTTTGGTCACCTTTTCATCTTGAGAATCATATAGTTACAGGGCTGAAAATATTTTTTGATCTTAACTCGCATGTAGTACCTCGTTGAAGATTCACAATTGTTATATTAACGAGTTTCTCACAGGAACAGAAGATGACAACTGATAACTCGCACCCACTGTGACATTGCAATGAAGCTGTCTTGTGCTGCAAAATCTATATAGTGTCAGGTATTTGGAGTTTTGAGGGTATATGGGCCCTGAATTTCTGTGGGGGGGTGGGGTTCTCATTCAATGGGGGAAATCGCCAGAATTCCCGGAGAAACATACAAATGGACGTTTTCAGCTATTTGAGGTTTTTTGCCAATTTTCTGCCGCAGGAGACCGGAACAAACCCCGAGGAAGCTCAGAGCCATATTTATTACGCTGCAAAAAGTATTAACAACGTTATGGGAACACCATCACCACCAGGTTCCCATCCAAGTCACACACCATCCTGACTTGGACATATAATCGCTGTTCCTTCATCATCACAGGGTCAACATCCTGGAATTCCCTATCTTAATAAGATCGTGGGAGCACCATCACAAGGACTGCAGCGGATCAAGAAACAGGCCCACCACCACCACCTTCTAAGGGTGATGAAGGATGGTAATAAATGAGACCTCGTGAGCACCGCCCACATCCCAAAAGCAAAATACAGAGAAGATTTATATTGACAATTGTGAAGCCCTAAATTATTACACAACTTCATTTCAGGTACAAATATTTCAGCCAACTCCAAAATTAATTTACTGCTTTGTCCAATCACTCCACATGGAGGGAAGAATCACATTGGTAGTGACAGATGTAAATGCGTTCTAAAAGAACCTGTTTCCAATTTTGTTACACATACATCGGAACTATCAACTTGGAAGGGGTAGAAAAGCAGGTGATATTGGTTCGATCGCCCGTTATACATCCCGCCAATTTTTGGGTGAAGTGTATAAGGGGCGGCCAATCCCATATCACCCACTTTATACCCCCCGCCAAAGTTGAAAGTTCCACCCATAATGACCACAGCAATTCTACAAGCTCTCAATCTCAAGCAACATGGGGGCAGGGGTGGAGTAGAGTTGAAGGACTTTGCTGCAGAGATAGAGAGAAAATTAACCTGGGGTGAAAGATCTCAAATACCTCAGTGCAACTGAGCCATACAAAGCAGGACAGTCTACATTGTGTTGAGTTAGCTGATCACAGTCTGGACAGGATTAGCGTCCGTAATTGACCTCAGTGCCCCTAATTTAGGGAGAGACAAGTCAGCCAAGATTCTTACTACTGATCTTTATCCAGTCACTCTTGTTGGAAAGCGTACTTGAATGGACATCAGGCGAAGACAGGATCAGTTGCGGTGTCCTCCACAGTCAAACAGCCTGCCAGCATTCATTGTCTAGGCTCCCGCGTGAAGAATGGTCACCTGATGTAAAGATACAGGAGGTTGGCCAGTGCCCAATGAATGGTACTCCAGCATGAGTAGGCATTTAGCAAGTGTAGCCACTCAATACAAAGCTCCTTGGGGCAAAGCTGTGCTCTATTGACTGTGGAAAAAGGAGGAAAACTCCATTCCTACTATCTTAGACCGATGAGCAAAAGTCAGTGCGTGTGTTGGGCGGGTAATTTATTACCATGTGGAGTGTGGAAGGACCAAAAAGTGGCAGCCGTCACCAACTGTGTATCCAGCGGTTTGTTTAATTCCACTGCCAATTTTGTTTAATTGACTTATCCAACTGATTGCATAAAATTTTCAGTTCCTGACATTTAGGCAATTAAGTGGGTTGCATTTTGCACTGTGTTGTTTGTATTTCACATTTTGAAATCCTTGACTGCCAGCCCAGTGCCATGAAGAGTAATTACAACGCGGACTTGTATTCTCTTTAACAGCTGGCTCTGGGCCAGTTTTCCTACCTCATGGACTCGCTGCAAAAACAAGTTGGATACAGAACAGCCAGGAAGAGGGGTATCACACACTAACTTCTACTCCGATACAAATACGATTACAACTTTTGCGCAGGTATTACATTAAACTGAACATGAGCAATATCTGGAATATATTCATCATGTATATGCCACATAGAATACTGTGTGTCACTCCACACACTATATCTTCGTCTCAGACTCATTCCCAAACAGTTTCATGCCTGGAACTCTAACCCCATTTGCATTTCTTTTCAATCATGATCTATAAATTTAAGGTGAGTGTAGAACCTCCAATTGGTGAAGTTCACAATCAATAAGTTTACACTACATTCCTGTGCACACCATTTTAATGCCTCTGGTGAGCTGGTTAACGTCTGTTTAAAAATAGTCCACGCAGGAATGTAGCATAGAATATTAAGAGTTTGTACATGAACTTCATCAATTGGAGGTTCCACCCTATAAGAAACAGTAGGAGGAAGAAAAGCTTCACCCTCACAGATAGTCTCTGTTTTCTGCATTTATTTAAGAGATGCTAAAATTCTCCTCAGCATCCCTGCACTGGGGAGCAGAGCAAATAAAAAGATTCGGGCAACGGTCCCAACTCCTTAGCGATGACATTGGCAGAAAGTGTGAGAGAGCCAACATAGAGAATGAGAGATAGACAAGCAGACAGAGGTAACAGAAAGAGTTCGAGTGGGAGACAAGCAGAGAAAGAGACAGCTACTGGAAGTTTTTTTTAAAAATAATTGCAAGTGAGCAATACCATGAGAAATCAGCCAGTATTAAAAAAAAACAGTAACCCTTTCATTGTTGCTGTAACTCCATTTTCACCATTTCTTGGGGGTTGGGGGAATTAACGGCAGGAGACGAGTCGGATCCTTGTGGAATTTCAAGTCCACCATTTCTAATTGAAGGAATCACAGAATTATTTGCCCCACTATTTTCCCACTTTCTTTTCACCCTTTGAAGATTTACTGCCATGCAACATTATGACCTAGACTCCAGTGCAGCACTGATGGAGCGCTGCCCTCTTCAACATGTTCTTTAGAAGAGGCATTAAACTTAGATCCTCTCTGCCTTTTCCTGTGGATGCTACAAATCTCAAAGCACTATTCAGAGAAGAGTGGAGCTTTTCTGGTGCCCTGAACCAACCAAAAGCAAAATCAACTGTACATTCTTCACACTGCTGTCAGTGGGATCTTGCAATACACAAAATGGCTGCCATGTCTACCTACAAAACAACAGTCATTGCATTTCCAAGTAATTTGGTGTATGTGAAGTGTTTAGAAATGTTTCCGAGATCCATGATAAAATGCGATAATTTCTTTCTTCTTTTCCCCTTTCATCTCTAGACCAAATATTAAGACATGCAGAGTTAGCTAATTATTCCAAAATTTGTTGAATCTTTTGAAGACCATCGCTTATCAATAAAATATCAAGTGCATTTAGATGCGCTAAATACGAGGACATCAATGGTTCATGTTTCATCTCTGTTGACTTGACTTCCTCTAATCGTCATTTGCTGGCTTTCTCTGCCTTCCGGATGTTTCTGCCTCTCTCTGTTTTTTTTCCTGTTTGTTTTTTTGTTGAATGTGTATTCGGGGGTTCTGCAGGTGACACCTCTCTGTCTGAACACGGTGATTGCCTTGGCAACGGGCAGTTGCAGGGGCATTCTGTAAACACCATGTATTGTTCTATATGTATAAATGCGTAGGCTTCGAGGAGCTCCTGAACATTTACCTGAGGAAGGAGGAAGCCTCCGAAAGCTTGTGAATTTAAAATAAAATTGCTGGACTATAACTTGGTGTTGTAAAATTGTTTACAATTCCTCTAAATCGATAAAAGAAACCAACATTATTGACTTTTTATTAATAGGACAAGAGGAGTGTTCAACGACAGTGATGTTTTCATTCTAACTCAAAATTATTCATTTATATCTAAAGAAAATCTATACAAAAATTTTACTTAACTTTTTAAAAAAAATTCCACACATTTTGAAACAAGAAGTCTTTTTAAACTTAAATGTGCATGGTTACTTTGAAAAAACCTATATTAAAGTTGGAGCTTCTCTAAATCCATCTGATGTTCTGCCTCAATCGCACATTTTGATTCGACACAATTGAGCACGGCATCAAACTCAGAAACTCTGCTTTGAATCCACTCTCTCATGCTGTCTATGAAAGTTGTGATTCATAGAATTCACCATCTCCCAGTTCAAATAATGTCCACTTAGAACCACCCTCTGCTTCCTAATGTCCGATTAATTTTCAGCAAATTCACTACTTGTCCACCAGTTCTATGATTTATTCTCTTCACTATCGATCGATTGTAAATGAGGCTGATATGATTTGGTGTGAGCTGAAGATAGATCATTCTAAAGCCACAATAAATCTCGAGTGATTCTGATTAAATTTCTCATCTTGGGGTGGATTAGTTAAATTGATTCCAATGCTCTCCTGGTCAGCCTCCCACGTTGCACCCTCCGTAAACTTGAGCTCATCCAAAACTCTGCTGCCCGTATCCTAACTCGCACCAAGTTCCGTTCACCCATCACCCCTGTGTCCACTGACCTACATTGGTTCCCGGTCCGGCAACGCCTCAATTTTAAAATTTTCATCCTTGTATTCAAATCCCTCCATGGCCTCGCCCCTCCCTATCTCTGCAACCTCCTCCAGCCCTACACCCCTCCAAGAACTCTGCGCTCCTCCAACACTGTCCTCTTACGCATCCCCGATTTTAAACTCTCCACCATTGGCAGCCGTGCCTTCAGCTGCCTAGGCTCTAAGCTCTGAAATTCCCTCTATAAACCTCTCCAGCTCTCTCTTCCTTTAAGGCACTCCTTAAAACCTACTACTTTCACCTGTCCTAACATCTCCTTAAGTGGCTCGGTGTCAAATTTTATTTTATAATGCTCCTGTGAAGCGCCTTGGGACGTTTTACTACATATCAAACTGATACTAAAATTATCAGTGTACCATGCAATTGTTCAAGGTACACACATGATTGTGTCACCCTCAATGCGCTACGGTCCAACTTGTACATAAGATTTTGTCATCCCGGAAGAGTTTTGGTTGAATTAGTACCTCGATATATCTGCCATCCTGGATGTTGCCTGGTCAAACTGGTGTACCGGATTGTAACATCTTGAATGGGGTTAATCGAAAGGCAAGCCCTGCGAACGAGGGCTAGAAAAAGAGCATTAGCAGGAGACTAAAATAAACATCTAAAGATTATTATTTAAATGAGTCAAGTCAAGCTGCCCTGGGATTTATTACAATATGACTATGGATGTGTTATCTGGAGCATCTATCCAAAGCAGTGCCATATGGCCACGAGCACTGCCAACTAATTGAGTCTTTTGGGACCACTGGGCTCAAGATCTGCTGCCACTTGACACAGCTTGTGGCAACTTCCCCAGCAATGCTGATAAAGGAGACGGCTTCCACAGCATCACTTCATCACTGGGTTCAACAGTACCTGTGTTGATCACTAAGCTTGTTTCCATAGAGGGAAAGTGCAATGGCTACTCACATCGACAGAATAATTCTCATTTGCCAATCTCATCCGTATAAAACTTGCACCGGTTGTTTTCTGAGTTAATTTACCTCTTTAGGCATGAGGAGGGAAGTCTTAACCCCTAATTGACTGAGAGTGGGTCGGAGTAATAAGATAAATTGCTTCTTTCACATCTTCAGGACAACCCCAAGCACTTCACAGCCAATGAATTACTTCTAAAGCATAGTCATTGTTGTTTTTGGAGGCAAACACAGTAGCCAGTTGACACAAAGCAAGCTCCCACAAACAGCAATGAGGTGAGTGCCCAGTGAGCCAGTTGTGGTGGTGTTGGCAGAGGAATTAATATCGACCAGGACACCAGCGGAACTCCCTGCTCTTCAAAAAAGTGCCAGGGGATCTTTTACGTCTGCCTGAAGAGGCAGCCAAGGCTTCTGTTCAATATCTCATCTGAGAGACAGCGCAACCAACAATGCAGCCCTCTCTCAGCATTGTTGAGTGTGCTGAGAGAGTGCTGCATTGTTGGTTGTGCAATGCAGCACTCTCAACAATGGAATCAAGTGTCAGCTGAGATTACGTCTTGAAGTCCTGCAGTGGAGCTTGTACCCACAGCCTTTCGGATTTAGAGGCAAGAGCACGACTACTGAGCCAAGACAGAAGCTTCAATTCTTTACTGTGTGGTATCTGCTTATGTAAACTGGACTTTTTGGGGTAGAAACTGGGCCTCTTTGCACCTGTTTTACGGGCATAAAGTGGGCCAATTTCAGTGACCAACGTCCCTTGCTCAAAGTACGCCTGAAAGATGTCTGACCCGATATTGGGTTGGGCCATTTTTCAGGTGTCCCTCGCAGCCTAACGCCTGCATTAGGTCCCCACATCGAAATCGGTTGCCGATCAGCTGAGCAGGTGCCAGGCCTGCTCCACTCAGGATTCTTCAGCAGCATTTGCAGTCAGCAGGTAGTAAGTATCTTTTTAAAAATGCATCAATATTTGTTGCTGTGGGGCCAGAAGGAGCAGGGATGTGCCCCCACTCCGCAGCACTCACGATTGCCCCCCCCCTCACCCTCACCATTGCCTAGGTTATTGAAGTGAGGCCCAAGTCCCAATTTTCGGGCCGGCCTATGGCCTCCTGGTTTGGGTGTGCGTTGCTGATGTACCGCTGGTCACGGGCTTAAAAAATGGGCCAAGTACAGAACAAGTCAAGTACCAATTCAGGTAGTGGTCAACATTTGCATATTCAGATGCAAGGTAGTCAACCTTGTTCTCACTATGAAAATAATGTTGAAGAATCTGTCCAACAGTCACGAGATTGAATTACATAGAATCTACAGCAGGGAAACAGGCCATTCCGCCCAGTTGGTCTATGCCCTGGTGTTTATGCTCCACACGAGCCTCCTCCCACCTTACTTCATCGAACCTTATCAACATATCCTTCTATTCCCTTCTCCCTCATGTACTTAACTGGCTTCTCCTTAAATGCTGCCACATATTTGTTTACAGTATTTGTAACATGCAGTAGTCTGTATTGTGTGTTAGACATTTTAAGGCATACCCTGGGTAATTATTGTAATTAAATTTTCAGTGACACTAGGCTCATATTTGGCAAACAAATCCCCAGTCATAGGTGCAATGGAGACCTACAACTAATTATAGTTAATTTTTAAAAATGCCATTTTCAGATAGAATGTAAATTAAATTCCATAAGTTTTAAAATCAACAAGGTTGAAATATTCATGATCAGCATGTTAACATTTCATATGAAATTCTTCGGTTTTCTATTTTAACATTAGCCTGTTAATTTTAATTGCAAGGCACAATTAAAACCCAAACATCACAAAAATATATCTACCATCGAGCTAACCAAAGCTAGTATTATCTCAACAAAATAATCTTACATGTGTTGTCCTTAAAATTTACAAAACCTTTTGTATTTGTAAATTAATTCTTCTTTCTTCCCAAAATTAGAATCACACAATACAGCACAGAATGTGGCCATTCAGCCCATCGAAAAAGCTATCCAATTAGTCCCACTCCCTTGCTCCTTGCCCATAGCTCTGCAAATTTTTCCTTTTCAAGTATATATCCAAATCCTTTTTGAAAGTTACTTTGAATCTGCTTCCACCACCCTTTCAGGCAGTGCATTCCAGATCATAAATCGCTGCGTAAAATAAATTCTCCTCATCTCCCCTCTGGTTCTTTTGCCAATTAACTTAAATGTCTCCTCTGGTTACCGATCCTCCTGCCAGTGCATTCCAGATCATAACACAATTGTGTTGCCTCACACCAACCAGGGCTGAGAGGATGCACAGGTGACCTGCTCTCAGGCGACTATCAGTTGTTCCCCGGGAACCAGACTGCAGGCTCCCGCTCTTGTTTTTGCCTCCTTCCCTATGAAATCCTGGTTGATGTTTCCTCTCTCTTGCGCAGAGATGCTGAGACTGGTTATGACTCTCCAACCAGATTCGCTTTGATAATTAGGGCACTGCATTTCAGCACAGATGCCTGGCACCATGGGTTGGTGAGAGATGGGGACATGCCCACAATGGCTCATTCTGCTTAGTTCCCAGTTCCAGCCCCTTTGATTCAATGCTTTGAGTGAAGAGAATAAGATATAATAACTTGGAAGACGGTTGTTATAAAATTGCATGAAAATACGGTTCTCACTTTGGGAAAATGGCCTGGTTGTTAAATAATTCAGGCATTTTTGTTCGGGTAAATTTTGACTAATTTACAAATTACAGGATGAAAAGCAAAATGTTTCCAGTCTGTTTTCAGGGGGGCGGGGGGTCTCCCTGCACACGACTAATGTATTCAGTCTCACCAGTCGCATTTTAATTTTCTTCTAACAATTTTCTCCCCTTTTCTGTCCTCTCCTGAAGCCAATGGGGTTTGCTGGCGTATGGCAGCCTCCTTTTAACAAAGGTGTCAGACTGGTTAAAATGAAGAGGCTAGTCATAGAATTTCACATCCATGTATTGCACACATAGGAAAATAAACAACATCGGAAAATATACCCCAATGAGCTTGCAGAGGACTCCTGTTCCCAAAGTAAGCGGGAAAGTAGAACTCATGGCACCATTAGGATATGTGAATGCTTGATTAACAGTAATGCTGGTTGGTGTTTCAAAAGCACCCTAATCACAGTATGTCCTGCTTTCAGTGCAATGTATGAAAGAAGGCATAGCAGCGCGATCTTCAGCCAGCAAAGCCTGATTGGTGGCATATTTGGTGGGTGCAGCCAACCATCTGTGCAGGCATAGTCACGCCTGCCTGGCAATGACCATGGGAACTGGTTCCATAAGGTCCCGGTCAGCTAGATACACAATTGTGCCAACTGCTACTTGGACATTTGCAGTTACCATGTACTATTTGGCAGTCAAAGCCAATGGTTTCACCAGTCAGCTGAGGACTCAAAGCCTGCCTCCATCTTCTTCTAGACACGTTGCAATGTGGACTTATGGAGATGGTAATAATGGAGTAGCAAAAAGGGCAACCCTCCTTGCAAACATCTCATGCAGCACCACCTCCAGACACTATTGGGTTTCCTTTTCCTTCATTTTTGCTAGTCACTCCTCTGCCCTCTGCCCTTTTAGCCTCGGTAAAACCTGCCAATGGGCTGAGATGCCTTTTGAGCCTTCCAAAGTCTGTAAAAATTTGTGTCATCCTGTTGTGTCACTTTCCTTTCATTGTCCACATTCCTTTAAATTTCAACCTACATGCAATTTTCATTCCCATCACTATTGTGTTCCCTGAACCTGTCCCAAGTCCACACCCGGAGCTGTGAATAATTATGCAAAAGAACCAACGTGAAATTTGAGTGCTATCGGAAATGTAACCATTCTAGGTGAGATTTGCACCGGTTCTTGATCGCCGAGAACTGACTTACACCAGTCCACAAAAATCAGCCCTAGAGTTAATGGCAGAGTAAAACCAGTTCCTTCGATCCCTCTGATTGAACAGCACACATCCTTAAGGCGCCTTGTAAAACACAGTTAGCAGGGGCCTGAAAGCAATGTTTAATGAGCAGATGATGAATGGGGATACAGCCATCATTGTTAAGGGCTACAGGCTAGAGGTATTAGTAAACAACATTCCACACTCCAGATGTCATGGGAATTCATCAGTGACTCTCAATATGACTGGAGGTCACTTGAGCGTGCATTTATATAATACCTTTACATGGTGAAATATCTCAAAAGCACTTGAAACAATGAATTACTTTTGAAATGCAGTGACTGTTATGTTGACAAATTGCAGCCCACCTCCCCATTACTTGTGGCTCCAAATCAGACATGATAATGCACAATATGAAAGTTCTTCTTCTAGGCGAGCCTGCTGCTCGGTGATTATTTTTTTTGGTGGGCCTCTAATTATGGTCTGTCTGGCTGTGGAATGTCCCAGAGATAGGATTTAACTTCTCATTATTTTACTGCCCGGTGACAGAAAGCATCAGAACGCTACTGAGAGAAAGAACTATACCAGGATCAATAGAAAGGAGTCTCTTAAAACTGTAGGATTTCTGGTTTGAATGGAACGATCAGCCCTGTAGTTATTTTTCTTCCCATCAGGAAGTGTTTGGCCTCCACTCCGCAACTTCAGAGGGGACACAATTGAAATCAGGAGCTCCATTGTATGGGGCATGGTATGGTATGTGTTGGTGAATTCCCAAGAGCATACCTTGAGAAAAACACTGCGATTGTGACCATCTGCAAAAAAATAAATCAGTAAAGGACACTGGAATACATCAACATTATGGCACTGGTTGCAGCTTCAGAGAACTTCCACTATCTTTTCACAGGTGATTGTCGGAGATACAGGAATTATAGGCCGGGGGGGGGGGGGGGGGGTGGGGGAACATGTCTCGATTTTAATATTCTCATCCTTGTTTTCAAATCCCTCCATGGCCCCTCGCCCCTCTTTATTTCTGCAACCTCCTCCAGCCCTACAACCCTCCGAGATCTCTGCGCTCCTCCAATTCTGGCCTCTTGCGCATCCCCAATTTTCATCGCTCCACCATTGGAGGCTATGCCTTCAGTTGCCCAGGCCCTAAGCAGATGATGTGGTCTAAGAATAGCATTAAAAAAAAAACCAGTCAGGTCTGAAGCAGTGTCGAACCTGGAGATCCTGTGAATGAATTAAAGAGCCACTATTCAAAATGGTTATTTTTGGACCATAACAGCGTTTAACATACATCACAAGGTAAAGGTAGATGAGGAAAGTCAACCAGTTCATCTTAGCTCATCTTTTTGGGAACATAGGAACAAGAGTAGGCCATTCAGCCCCTCGTGCCTGCTCCGCCATTTGATAAGATCATGGCTGATCTGTGATCTAACTCCATGTACCTGCCTTTGGCCCATATCCGTTAATACCTTTGGTCGCCAAAAAGCTATCTATCTCAGATTTAAATTTAGCAATTGAGCTAGTATCAATTGCTGTTTGCGGAAGAGAGTTCCAAACTTCTACCACCCTTTGTGTGTAGAAATGTTTTCTAATCTCGCTCCTGAAAGGCCTGGCTCTAATTTTTAGACTGTGCCCCCTACTCCTAAAATCCCCAACCAGCGGGAATAGTTTCTCTCTATCCACCCTATCTGTTCCCCTTAATATCTTATAAACTTCGATCAGATCACCCCTTAACCTTCGAAACTAGAGAATACAACCCCAATTTGTGTAATCTCTCCTCGTAACTTAACCCTTGAAGTAGGAACAACCTACAGTCCTGCCCATCACAGTAGTCAGCTGTCTCTTAGATGAATTAATGGTTTTCGGACTCAATGACCTGACCTAGAAGGCACACACGTTCCAAACAGCATTTAATGTGTCTTAGCTGGATTCAATACATCACGTGTAGAATAAGTAGAGCTACTCTTTTTGAATGAGTGCAAATGTTTAAGAGTAAGATTATATATTTATATTTTCTTTATTTGAAAAAGTCTTTGTATTTTTTTCCTACGTCTTCAACTACAAATCAAGAGGACGGCTGATGAGAAATCACTAGTCTTCCACCAATGCTATTCCGATATCATCTATTGAGAGGTGTGGGAGTCGCTGAGGATATCTTCCCTGCCCTCCTTCCCTATGCCTGCTGCCGTTTGGTGTCTCCCCACATTAGCACGGTCGACAGTGGGAGCTCCGAACGTGAATGATCACAAAGTGAACACACAGCTTACTGCTTCACACCACAGGACGTAAGGTCGGTGTGCCACAAGGCATTGGAAAGCGTGTCATTTGGCAATGTGGAGGTGCACAATGGTGGGATACAGCCCCTCCGGGAAATTTAAGGATAGCTTTCTATGTGCTTAAATTTCTAGCACGAAGAGGTACAGATCAGCCATGATCTAATTGAACGGCGGAACAGGCTCGAGGGGCTAAATGGCCTGCCGTTCCCGTGAGTGAGCATGCAATAACTTAGCCAGATTACAGAACTCGCAAGACAATTCTACATGTTGATAGTGCTGAACCGGCCTGGTGATTAATTCTTAACTTTTTTTTTGGATGGGGGGGGGGGGGGGGGGAGGAGGAGGAGGAGAAGGGAGAAGATTGCATTTAAAAAAAATATGGCTTTCCGACATTTCCAGCAGCTGCCATGGGCCGCAAACCACACAGACTAATTGGATGCAAGAGATTTGTCATTTACTGCAAGCTACTAAGGCTGCCAGAAAAGCAAAGCCTTTTGGTACTGCTAGCAATGTACACTAGCTACAGGCAAATATCTACAGGAGCAGGAACTTATCAATCTGATTATGTGATTTAATGGTCAAACAGGGGAGGGGAGGAGTCCTCTCAACGTGTCCGATTAGATACAATAACATGTGTGAGGTTTACTATTTCCTTGCAACATTCAGTAAGTCCATGGCCTAGAAATTGATGTTGGCTATATTATTGGATCAATGCAATCCGATGTTCTTCCTTTGTCAATTATTTTAATAGAGGTGTCAACCCACTTAAAATAAATAGACACAGAAGTGCTATACTAGCGCGTTAAGCATCTGTCTGCTAATATCACCAAGTGATTTCTAGGCTCAGATGAGTCACATGGTGAAATAACACTGAATCATCAGTCGTATGATACAGTAAAAGATTCCTGCCATTCAGGATCTCACTGCTCAACTCGATTAAAACTTTTTTTTTTCCCCTCGAAACTGGGAGGTATTTCTGTGTAAATAAAACTCCGATAATGGACTTCTGGTAATGGGGACAGAAAGACCGGAATCTTTTCTGAATAAAAAAAAAATAGGTGCTGTAATGGGGGAGAAACTGTAGGTCTTTTTGGTTGGATGACAATAGATGAATTGAATGGCCTTCCTCATCCACGTGTGATCTTGCCCCTGTGCAGTTTCGTTCCAGGTTTCATCACTGGCCTGTGGTGAGTCAGCTGGTGTGGTGACAGGGGCATTGCAATTGGCCCTGGGCTAGGAGGAGAAAAACATCAGCCAGGGTTCCTGCCCCTGACCACTACCCAGCGATCCGTGCTGGGTTATTTGGAGATGTCTGTTGACGGCAGGACAGGATCAGGCTTGGTGCCATGTCTCCAATGGTTAGGTAGCCAGCTGAAAACCACGGGGCAATTTTAACCTAGCCTGCCAGTCGGGATCAGGTGTAACGCTGGGTTTTCACCCTGCCTGAAGTCAGTGGAAAGTTAATGTGTAAAACCGGTGTTTTGTCCGATTCCCCCTGGGTTTCCCGCCCTGCGAGTTAGGTTAAAATTATCCCCTCACTGTCTGGGTTCACACGTGAAAAATGAATAAAAAGGAAATTTAAAACCTATATTGGGAAGAACTTATTTACTCAAAAGGTAATGGATGTTTGGAATAAAGTGCTGATCAATGGAGCACAACAAAGAACATCAGGAACCAGTCAAGCAACAGCTGGATGATAAACTGGGTGAGATGAAAGGAAAAGCTTCAATGCTGAAAATAGGGACAGGTGTAGGCCATTCAGCCCCTCGAGCCTGTTACGTAGGGACAGGTGTAGGCCATTCAGCCCCTCGAGCCTGTTACGTAGGGACAGGTGTAGGCCATTCAGCCCCTCGAGCCTGTTACGTAGGGACAGGTGTAGGCCATTCAGCCCCTCGAGCCTGTTACGTAGGGACAGGTGTAGGCCATTCAGCCCCTCGAGCCTGTTACGTAGGGACAGGTGTAGGCCATTCAGCCCCTCGAGCCTGTTACGTAGGGACAGGTGTAGGCCATTCAGCCCCTCGAGCCTGTTACGTAGGGACAGGTGTAGGCCATTCAGCCCCTCGAGCCTGTTACGCCATTTAAATTATATCATGGCTGATCTGTGCCTCAACTGCATTTAGCCACCTTTGCTCCATATCCCTTGATACCATTACCTTATCTTTTAAAAAAAATCTAAAATAAAACAGAAAATGCTGGTAATGCATATCAATGAGCATCTGCAAAGAATAAAAGATAGGTTAACATTCCAAATACAAGCCCAGGCCAAAGGATATCTCCCTGCATTATTAATATATCTTTTCTCTTTTTGGACACTGATGGACCTGCTGCAATGAAATAGTTAGTGTGCTGGAGGGATAGCAGTCAATGGGCCGACTGGTTATCCCTCATCCTTTCACATGCCTTCTAGTCTTGTATTTTCTTAATAAGTACAAAATGGATGAAGGCCTTCAATAAATATTGTGATCTACCCAAGCAGGATAATCTACATTTATTTTTATTTTTCTGAAAGGCTCCAACATGTTGCCGAGACAACAAGACTGCAAAGTTGTCCAACTGACGACAACAACAAGGAGGTTAATCAGAAAGAAGGAAGAGGCAGATTTGCACAGTGGCACCTAAATGAAACATGGCTCAACAGAGCAGAGGAAATTTAAAAAAAAACTGCCATCCAGTTTATTGAGCGCTCAACTAGTCAACTTCAAGTGGCTTGCTTCCACAATACTCAGGGCATCAAACCACATGAAGACTCCCACCATAAATAATTCATCCTGCTCTTCACTATAGAGGAAAGCTTCTCTCTCTAATAATTGCCTGGCTCCTGCTGTCTATCACAACATTTTTAAACTTACTAGAGCCAATTATCTTCTTCCCCATTTCCCCCCCCCCCTCTTCCTCACTGCCATTTGGGCAGGAGCAGGGTATCAAAAGTGGATCCATAGGGATGCCTAAACTTCCTGCCCTGGTCTATGTCAATACCTCGAGGGAGCTTCCGACACAGGCTGGGTCAAGCATCAGAAAAAAGGGACAAACATAGGAACAGGAGTAGGCCATTCGACCCCTTAAACCTATTCCGACATTCAATGTGATGATGGCTGATCTGTACCTCAACTCCATTTACTCGTCTTTGCTTCATATCTCTTGATACTCTTACCTAACAAACATCTATCGATCTCAGTCCTGAAAATTTCAATTGACCCCCAGCCTTCTGGGGAGTGAGTTCTGGATTTCCTCTACTCTTTGTGTGATGAAGTGCTTCCTGATTTCACTCCAGAATGGCCTAGCTCTAATTTTAAGATTATACCCCCTTGTTCTGGATTCCCCCACCAGAGAAAAAAAAAGAGTTTCTCTGCCTCTATCAAATCCTTTTACCATTTTAAACATCTCAACTAGATCACCCTTCAATCTTCTGAACCCTTTAATTGCGCCGGTTGCAATCAGGAAAACCAGGTCTACATGCGGCCTAACAACCGGACCTTAAAGAGTGCTCCTCCCGATCTCACATTCAAACCTTGCAGGCCGCGGCCAGTCCTACCCCCTCGACAATCACCGCCCCCACCCCCCCCGCCACCCTATCTCCATCTCCACCACTACCTCCCGTCCAGGTTCCCCCTGAACCGACCCAATTGCCTCACTTCTTCGCTAATCCCGAGGGCTAATCCCGCTTAACTGGCGAGCTGCCCATTGCTGTTCGCAGCTCGCCGGCTTGTTGGAAATGAGGCCCGAGGCCCAATATCGGGTGCACCTCAGGCCTCACCATTCAGGGGCAGGGATTGATCCCTGCGACCCTCACGTGTCCAAAAATAGGCACCCCTGAATTTGTAGGCCATTAACTTTAGCTTTTAAGGCCAAGAATTCGATGTTTAAAAAAAGAGATTCTTGTTCACAATGGTTTTATCCTATTCTTTTGGATTAATCTCAAAAACAACACCATATAAATTCCTAACATGTGGTGTTTAAAGGGGGAAAGTGTTTCAGAAACTCTTCTGTTTCATTTGGGAATAAGAGCCATTCTCGACACACAAATGACTCAAATGATTTATGCCATTGGAGCATGTTTTTATAAATAAATAAAAGATTTGCCACTTTTTAATGAAGACGGTTCCCCTTTAAAGGTTAAGATCCCACAAGGTAGGGGCTGGATTGTATCACACTCCAGTTTTGCTGGTTTTCTCCCTCCCTGCTGGTACAATGAAGAGAGGAACCTGTACCTCGGAGTGTTTACAAGGCAGCAATCTGGAGGGCTTGAGCTGAAATCAGAAATCGTGAGACCTCTGCTGGTATACAAGCCATGAAGCAAAAGGGGCTCACTTTCTGACGTTGCGCAGCAAGCCTCGCTCGCTGGCCAGCGTACATCGAAAATCCGGGCGTGTGCCGGGTAGAATCTGTGATCTGATATACCTGTTGCAGTGCAGCCCAAGTTTCCAACGTGCACTGTGGAGATCAAGGCTCCCACCAGCAGGACCAAGTTCTTGCTGCTCTCCAGAGCCCTTCGCTCCAATCCTTGGTCCGCCTCACACTCAGCCACTTGGACGGTGCTGGCTTCCCCTACCCTATTTTGCACGAGCATTGCTGCCTGTGCTGAGACACACCAGCTGGGACCCCAGTGCCTCTCCCTAGCCCAGCCTAACAGCCTCGCTGCCCTCCCACTCCAGCCAGAAACCTCTGCACCTTCCCATCTTGCTGCACGCCCTGGACTTAAAAATGAGGCAAAAAAAAATACAAATTTAATGAAGCCCCAATGAATCCACATAACTTAGCAACAAGGTCTGTAGGGTATTCGAAGTCTAAGCCCATCCCCTCAATAATGCAACTCGAGACACATGTTCCTTCACGAATACAAATTCTCAAGTACTTCATTTAAAGGGTAATTATTGCAAATCAGGTGGAGCTGGCAGCTGGCAGCTGGCAATATGCTCGAAACAGCAAAGGGCCTCATCGCGACCCTCCAGAAGCTCAGTGACCACTCCAAACTCAAAATATTTTTCCAAACGAATTGAATTAATATGTAGACAGCAACATGCAATTTGCACTCACATGAGGAATCTAACTGCTCTATATACACAGATGCTGTTTTTGCTGAATCTCTGAGCTCGTCACATAATAATCCATCAGCAAACCTATATTAAAAAAATCCTTCAGCCCTTCTGGGAAACTTATCTCTGATCTTGCCCTGAATGTACGGCGTCAGTCTCGAGCGCTGTTGTAATTGTTTGCTGCTGGTTGCTTCATTTTAAAGTTTTAATCATTTTTAATTGCACGTCTGGGGGTGGGAGGGTTTATATATAAAAAAATAAACCATTTGTGACTCAAATCTCATAATCCATTTCCACCACAAAGCCATATAGCAACGATTCCCCATTGTGTAACCTTTAATTAATTTTCTTAAATGCCATATATTTTGCGATATTACTGGGCTCCACAGCATGCAGTGCGCTTTATCTCAGTTGGGGTTTAACTCAAGATAATTAAACAACTGAGACACACAAATGTCATCCTGCACTCTGCCCTACAAGCCACCGGTTAATAAAAATATTTTAAGAAAGAAAGACTTGCATTTGTATAGCGTCTTTCACAACCTCAGGACGCCCCAAAACACTTTACAGCCAATGAAGTACTTTTGAAGTGTAGTCACTGTTGTAATGTAGGAAATGCGACAACCAATTTGTGCACAGCAAGATCCCACAAACAGCAATGTGATAATGACCAGATAAGTTTTTTGCGATGTTGGTTGAGGGGATAAATATTGTCCAGGACACCAGGGAAAACTCCCTTGCTCTTCCTTGAAATAGAACCATGGGATCTTTTACATCCACCCGAGGGGGCAGACTGGGCCTCATCTGAAATACGGCGCCTCCGACAGTGCAACACTCCCTCAGTACTGGCACTGGGGGTGTCAGCCTAGATTTTGTGCTCAAGTCCACCTTGTGACTCTAGGCAAGAGTTCTAACTGAGCTATGAATGTCACCTCACTTTCAAGAAAAAAAAACTGCTGTCGGTATCTCTTCAATTGACGTGAAAATGCGCGTGTTTTCTTAAGTTACTTTCTGCCATCCTTTGGTCTCCTCTCACACACTCCTCTCCTTTCCTATTAAGGTGTACAAAATCCCATACCTTAACTGTTGTTGCTTTGCAAATGGCCACTAGCAAGTGGACAAGAACAGTTTGAGAACATCTGGCTGTTAATTTTTTTCTCTCTCTGGGGAAATGAATGGCCTACACGCGGCACCTCAACTGAATGGCCGAGTTGGGGGAACTTGCCAGAATGGGGTTCACAGATAAGAAACCTCGAGTGTCAGTAGATGAGCTCCAAAATACCTCAACAACGCTGGGCAATAGAAGGGAACAATCTACCAGGGTTCCTAGTCTTGTTCGCTGTCCAGTGATTCCTACTGGAATGTCATGTGTGGACATTAGGGCAAACTCAGCTCATCGCACTCAGCTACAATAGATGAGGAGCCTGTTGACACTTACTACTGTCTCGCCTCACACATGGAAGACTGGCCACATGGACATGGTAGCTGAAGGCACCATACCCCAGCAAAACTCCACCTGGTGGAGGGAAGGGGTGAACGGGCAATTCTTTCGTGAATAAGCAAAAAACTTGTCTTTTCCCTCCACGTGTTTCAGAAACAGAGAGATATAAGAACTACAGCCATCTAAAAGGCCCAGTACCCCAAAATCTTACATCTGCAATTAAAAAGGCCCCTAGAATAGGAACTTACAAAATCCAAATGTTGCTTCTGATTTAAAAAATATTTAATGATAAAAAAATTTAATTTGCAGAACTAGGAGATTTGATAGAGATGTGTTCGAAATCATGAAGGGTTTTGATAGAGTAAATAAGGAGAAACTGTTTCCAGTGGCAGAAGGGTCGGTAACCAGCGGACACAGATTTAAGGTGATCATCAAAAGAGCCAGAGGCGACATGAGGAAACATTTTTTTTTAACCCAGCGAGTTGTTATGATCTGGAATGCGCTGCCTGAAAGGGTGTTGGAAGCAGATTCAAGAGTAACTTTCAAAAGGGAATTAGATAAATACTTGAAGGGAAAAATTGTACAGGGCTATGGGAAATGAGCAGGGGAATGGGACTAATTGGATAGCTCTTTGGAAGAGCCAGCGCAGGCACGATGGGCCGAATGACCTCCTCCCATGCTGCACCTACAATACTATGAAACAGTGTGAACAGAGACTCACTGGCAACCACGTGTAGTAAGAAACAATCAAATCACATAGCTACTTCACAGTAACATGCAAGACGACATCGGCTGTGATTGACAGCAGGTCTGTATCGATGAACACTTGATGCTCCACAGCAGTGCTGTTTATAATACCTGGAGTATACTACTCAACTTGAGTGGTGCTGGAAGGGTGAATTTTGGACGGAACGATGAGCTTTGGTGAAGCCAACGAGTCCGCGGATTTTGCCGGCCCTGTTTAATGTCGGCACATCCCGAACAAAACAGGACAGTTGAAAGGAACAGTCAGGAAACCGGGGTCCAAAACAATTTTTTGTTTTCGCGATGGGGGCTCTGCTGGCCTTTTCCTGGATTTCAAATCCAATCTGCCCCGATGATAAAACAAAGGCCAATTTATGTGGGCCATTCTACGATCCGGCACTCCCAGCCAGTTACAGCACTTGCAGGGAGCGTTCCTCTGGAAACTGCGGGTCTGGAGCCTGTAGTCTGCCGTCCAAATGGACAGAGTGTGACGGGCTGCATACTCATGATTCCCCAAAAAATCGCTTCCCATTGGTAGCGCCAGGTCACAAAATCACCCCTTATGCAACAGAATGTCAGCAGGAAGACGCCCCTATTTTCACCAATGACCATTGTATTCTTTGAGAGAAAGTGGCCCGTTTCTCTATGTCCCATGGTTACAACAATAACAACTTGTATTTAAATAGCGCCTTTAACGTAGTAAAACATCCCAAGGCTCTTCACAGGAGCAATTATCAAATAAAATTTGACAACGAGCCACATAAGGAGATATTCGGACAGGGAAGAGGTGGGTTTTAAGGAACGTTTTAAAAGGAGGAGAAGTAGAGAGGCGGAGAGGTTTAGGGAGGGAATTCCAGAGCTTAGGGCCCGGGCAGCTGAAGGCACGGCCGCCAATGGTGGAGCGAAGAAAACCAGGGATGCGCAAGAGGCCAGAATTGGAGGAGCGCAGAGATCTCGGAGGGTTGTAGGGCTGGAGGAGGTTACAGAGATAGGGAGGGGCGAGGCCATGAAGGGATTTGAAAACAAGGATGAGAATTTTAAAATAAGAACATTCTTAGCTCCATGAATTCCAATAGGTTTGCCATTTGTATTGATTCCATTAATGCTCTGACCTCGACAACACGGTGATTATTTTATCTCCTCCTCATGTTTTGTTTCTTGAAACCTGGATGACAGGCCACAGCCCATAGTGTAAGACTCAAGATTATTAAATAGAGTCAAGAGAGAAATTGAAACAAAAAAAAAAATCAGGAAATAGTGCTTTGGTGATGCCAGGCATGGTTTCGAAGCCTGCCCATAGTATAAGGAAGAGAGCCCTGAGGAAGTGACCGTGAAAGACCGTTGATGTGAATCGTACAACTGGGCCCAAGGGGGAGGTAAGTGCATTTCGAGGTCCTGCAAAAGAATCAGTTACAACAGAATTTCAACTTAGTGAGGATGCAGTAAGAGGACTGAGCTTGTAGAATGGAGTTTTTAGAGCTTAGGAAGAACTAGGGAGGAGTAATTACCATAGTATTATTGATAAAATAATGAAAGCACATGTACAATCGTTTTGTAGTGCCTTTGGTCATCCACTCACCTGTCTAACAAAGCTGTTGGACGTCGTATCCGAGGACGTGCTGCCATCGGAGCGTTTGAATCGACTTTTCCTCTTGGCATATTTTCCCTTTAAAAACAAATTAAGAAAAAATAAGTTAAGAGATCTGTGATGGGTAAATGCCTAATTCTTTAGAACCTGATGTGTAAACTTGAAGCTTCCCCGATGGCTCACTTGGTACATACGCAGCCCAGAGTGGTTCTGAGCCATACAGAAGGTGGTCCTGCGTTTGATCCTTTGCCCGTCCCAGAGTTAGCGGAGGTAGTGATTGTGGGGGCTAAAGTTAGCCTCAGTGTCCCTAAACTAAGGAAAGGGAAAATCGGAGCCAGAGTTCCTACATCTGATCACTAATCATTGGTGTCTGACGGACAGTGCATGTGTACAGACATCAGGTGAGAATTGGACTTAAATGTGAAAGCCCCTCTCCCCCCACTCCCCACCAACAGTTTAAAAATCCACCAATGTCAAGGTTCAAACATGAAGAATAGCCAGGCAAGTGGCAAGAAATAATTGCATTTATATAGCCCCTTTCACAACCTCAGGACATCCCAAAGCACTTTACAGCCAATGAGGTACTTTTGAAGTGTAGTCACTGTTGCAATGTAGGAAAATGCAGCAACCAATTTGCGCACAGCAAGGTCCCACAAACAGCAATGAGTTAAATGACCAGATATCTATTTTACGTGGTGGTTGAGGAATAAACATTGGCCGGGACACCGGGAGCATTCCGCTGCTCTTCAAACGGTGCCATAGGATCTTTTGCGTCCACCTGATCGGGCAGGGGGGGCCTCGGTTTAATGTCTAATCCAAAAGATGGCACCTCTGACAATGCAGCACTCCCTCAGTACTACACGGGAGTATCAGCCTAGATTGTGTGCTCAAGTCTCTGGAGTGGGACTGTGAACCCACAGTCTTCTGACTCAGAGGCGAGAGTGTTACCAGCTGAGCCAAGGTTAAAACTCAAGGGTGGTCTACGCCTGCGGAAGTATTTCCCAGCGTTAAAAGGAGTAGAGAAAACTGAAAGAAAAACATTTGAAGAATAAAATGCAAAAACATCCAAAAAAATTTTGTGCATGCAGAGATTAGTGAAAGGAATTGCTTCAGTCATGTAGTTTGTAATTGATAATCACTTCAAGACAAAATCAGGAGTAACTAACTTTAAACATTCACATTTATTGGTAATACATGCAAAACTGTATTTAAATTTTCTTTGTAATAAACCTCAACCTTTTCTCAATGTCTATCACAGTAGAAACTCTGAAACATGCTCTTCAACAAACTCATCATACTGAAAAACCAAAGCATACACAATACCTAATCAATCAAACAGTACCTTCATCCGGAGAACATTTTTTCAGCTCTTGTTGCCACAACAAAGCAAATCACAAAACACTTGTTTAACACAGAATGAAAATATAAGGTTATTTTACAGTGCGGTATTTATAACTCCTGAAAAAACTAAAGTCAAACAAAATTCCAGTAATCAATGCAGCTACTCAGCGATTGTGATAGATGAATGGTACACTACTGCATTCACACACATATTTCGGAAATCATGATTTGAGTGCTGTACCTGCACAATCACAAAGTTGGTTCCAATGTATACTCATAGCAGAGCAAACATGTGGCAAAGAATGCTAGAATATATAATAAAACAATGTAATAAATATATTTCAATATAATTAGGATAGGGACATCCAAACATGTGGCCCTAAGCCCCTGTAATCAGCCCTCAAAGCCGAGGCAACTCAGTCCTATTTGCACTTGTATTTCTTACTCACTAGTTTATCCGGTTTGATCTGACTGCACAGTGTTCAGCTCCATTCGCAATTCCACAGCTAATGAAGCAGTCCACGCCCGCATGCAGCAAGACCTGGACGACATCCAGGCTCGGGCTGATAAGTGGCAAGCAACATCTGTGCCACACAAGTGCCAGGTAATGATCATCTCCAACAAGAGCGAGCCTAACCATCTCCCCATAACATTCACTGGCATTACCATAGCCAAGTCCCCCATCAACATCCTGGGGGTCACCATTGATCAGAAAGTCAACTGGAGTAGCCACATAAATGATCAATAAACAGTTTTTAGTGATATTGGCTGAGGCATAAATGTTGGCCAAGACACTGGGTGGGGTGGGGTGGGGTGGGAGGGGGTGGGAGGAGAAATCCCTGACTCTTCTTCAAAAAATGCCATGGGATCTTTTACGTCCACCGAGAGGGCAGACGGGACCTCGGTGTAGCGACTCACCCGGAGTACAGAGAAGGGATGCCATGGTTCATTGCAAGTATAGTCTTGTCTTCAGAAGTTATTTACATTTAGATAGCACCGTTCACATAAGAAATCCCACGGTGCTTTACGGGACAGGGAGGCAATAAACACTGAGTGGGAAATAGATGATGTGTTAGGTGACAAAAGCCACAATCAAAGATGTAAGTTTCGTGACCGTTTTCGAGGGGAGAAGTTCAGATTGCAGGGGGCGTTAATGATTGAAGGCTCAAATTACACTTCAGTGGCAGAAAATTACAAGCCAACAAGTACACTCAGGTACAAGTACAATCATTACAGCTGCAGTTAAAACACAACCGGGAATTGTGAAAAGTGCTGCAGCTACACAATGAGGGAACAGCAATGTTTATCCAGTAAACAATGATACTAATGATGTTTGAAACCAGATGCTGTACGACACGACTTCACAGAACTGGGCAGATTGCTCTAGGAGGTGGCAACACAGTGGTGGGAGGGTTGGGGTGCGGGTTGGGGGAGGGGTGGAGAATCAAACTCACCACATTTGATGTGGGCAAGCAGTAATGAAAAAATTCCCGGTTCGATGAAGTGTTGTTGATGTTAGTGAAACACTTAACGAAGGAACCACTGAGAGTGGCAATGCAATCAAACAAATTGGTGCCTAAAGAATTTCTCATCCAGTTTGAAAAGGCTGAGTGACATGTTCACACTTAATTGTGACATCTGATCTGTGTTTTGACTCCAGTATCTGTATTTTGTGTGGGCTTTTTGCCTGAGGTCACAGATTTAAGGTAATTGGCAAAAGAACCAGAGGGGAAGAGGAGAAGAAATGTTTTTACGAAGCGAGTGGTTATGGTCTGGAATTCACTGCCTAAAAGGGTGGTGGAGGCAGATTCAATCGTAACTTTCAAAAAGGAATTGGATAAATACTTGAAAAGGAAAAGTTTGCAAGGACTCTGGGAGTGGGTCTAATTGAATCACTCTTTTAAAGAGCCAGCACAGGCACAACTGGCCGAGTGGCCTCCTTCTGTGCTGTCAGATTCTATTATGTGAATTCCTTCATTTTTGTCCATTCTACTGGGTGTCTGGGACCACATACTGCCTGTGACTATGAGGTCTGGCACGGCTTTCCACTTGTCTGGTTTGGGGCTGGTTCTTGGTTGAGCTTTCCACAAATTTCAAAATACAAGTCAGACACCAAATAAATAGTTTTTCTAACAAAAGTCAGTGTTTCCCACTTACTTATCCATCTCATGATGTGGAGGTGATAATTATTAAGGTTTTAATTAACTTTAGTAACAGCAAAACAAATCTCAGCCATCATGCCACCATCCCATCACCTGACCGACACTTATCCACCATCGGTCCAGTTTTGGACTGGTCAAAAGGTGGCAACCCTAGGCAGACAATCTATTCCTAGGCTACTACTAATGGGCTGAGCCACTGACAAAATGTGTGCAAGATTGGCCCCAAGATGATTCTGCTTCTAATTTAATGACTCAACAGCCTTCCCCACCGCAACTCACCAGGGGGAGTGTGTGGCCTCTGTTTGATGCCTCTCTACAAAGCCACAGATTGGGCAAGGATGCTTGAATCTACAGCTCCCAATGTCAACTGGTGACATCTGCAGCATTTGTTGAGCCAGCCTCCTAAGGCATTATTTGCTGGAGCCAAGTTCCATCAGAGAAAATTTAAATTAAAAAAAAAATAGATTTCCAAGTTTTTTTTTCCAACTCCCTGCGCAGTTCATGCCTCACTTGCTCTGTGACAAATATCGCAAAGGTGCTTAGTCCAAAGTAAGAGAGAGTGTGTGTGTGTGTGTGTGTGTGTGTGTGTGTGTGTGTGTGTGTATAAAGTTGAGTCATGCTAGTGGAATATAGAACCATAGAAAAGATACAGCACAGAAGGGGGCTATTCAGCCCGTCATGTCCACGCCAGCTCGAAGAACAACCAGGTGCCCATTCTAATCCCACCTTCCGCCCTGCAGCTCACAGCACTTTAGGTGCAGGTCCAGGTACTTTTTAAAAAGAGCCGAGAATCCCTGCCTCTACCACCAATTTGGGCAGCGAATTCCATACACCCACCACTCTGGGTAAATAAGTTTTTTCCCATGTCCCCTCTAATCCTTCCGCCATTCCGGAATATGGCTTCTTGCTGCTTGGAGTGAAATCGGTACAAGCCTGTGAGGGGTGATAATTCCTTGCTTTGCAGGCAGCACACTGGACATGCATGGTGTTTGGTCCAAGAATGTGGCAAGGCCAGTCATATCTCTGACAATTATGCACGACCTCTATCAAGAAACGCTGATGGCTAGGACAGGACCAAAACATGTGCAGGAACATGCCCTTGTGGATGGAGTTCTGCCAGCACTTGTCTATCCAGGTCAGGAAGAATTTTCAAAGTTGGTACAGTGTGGGGTATACGGGGTGAGAGATTTTGACCTAGCCCACCCTCATTCTGATCTCACAATTCTGCGGGGAGAAAAGATGTTCCAATTTCTATCCTTGTTTTTAAGCGTCTAAATTGCATAGAAGGAGAAAGATGAGGAAGGATGAGAAAAAAAACGTAAGTTCAGAGCTTGAGCTGAAGATTTCGATATGAATCTTGTATATTACTCAATGTATCTCACATATTCCTTCCCAATCAAGTTCCCCTCTTCTGTAACCACTGGACTGAAATTGAGCTGTGAGATATCACTAATGAACACATTAAGGTCGTCGTATTAAATTTCTTTGTCTCGACTACTCCAATGTTGTCCTTGTTGGTTTCCTATTGTCCACCCTCCATGAACTCCAACCTGTCTAAAACTCTACTCCAGGTATGCTGTCCTGCACGAAAACCTACTTGCCCATCACCCCTATCATCACTGACCCACACACAGCTGAGCAAAGAATGCCAACATGACAGTCCCTGCAGTTCATAAAGTAATTTGTTGTTTAAAGAGCTGTGAGGCGTGTTGATGTATTACATACATACATAGAATGGGTTAAGTTACGAGGAGAGATTACACAAATTGGGGTTGTATTCTCTAGAGTTTCGAAGGTTAAGGGGTGATCTGATCGAAGTTTATAAGATATTAAGGGGAACAGATAGGGTGGATAGAGAGAAACAATTCCCGCTGGTTGGGGATTTTAGGAGTAGGGGGCACAGTCTAAAAATTAGAGCCAGACCTTTCAGAAGCGAGATTAGAAAACATTTCTACACACAAAGGGTGGTAGAAGTTTGGAACTCTCTTCCGCAAACGGCAATTGATACTAGCTCAATTGCTAAATTTAAATCTGAGATAGATAGCTTTTTGGCAATCAAAGGTATTAAGGGATATGGGCCAAAGGCAGGTACATGGAGTTAGATCACAGATCAGCCATGATCTTATCAAATGGCGGAGCAGGCACGAGGGGCTGAATGGCCTACTCCTGTTCCTATGTACAGCACAGAAACAGACCATTCGGCCCAACAGGTGAATGCCAGTGTTTATGTTCCACACAAGCCTCTTCCCGCCTTACTTCATCTCAACATATTCTTATCAACATACCTCTTCAAAAGTTTCCCCAAATCTACTGTTTCTCCAAGATTCCTCCCCCTTCACATTCTTGAAATCCTCCCCCAGCCCAGCATAACCCCCGAGCACGTTTTGGCTTCGCATTCTCTAATATCTTTGCTTCAATCCATACCACCCCCTTTATTGCTTGCCTGGGGTCGGCTAAAAACACCCCTCAGCCTACTCTCCGCCATCACCTGCTTTCCTTTTTTGCTCCAGCTCCCCCCCACCCCCTCACTGCAAGGACAAGAGTGCGATCCCACCATCGCAGGGGCCAGCGACAGCAGTCCATTCCTCTGGCTGGTCCTGCAGATCCTGGGATAGCCCCTTGCATGATAGGTGCCATATAAATGCCATATAAATGATTGTAATTAATAGTAATTAATTGCCCACCCATTGAGGAAAAGGAAAGACAGGCCAATATATCTACAGTCACAATGAATGATCCTGTATACAACGGGACTGAATAGATAGTAATCTGAATCCTGTTAAGATTGGCCTACAGTTGGCTTTGCTGCATTCATGGCGATGACTACTGATGAATAGTTGTTTGTGTTTTTCATGAATTTAGGCTGGAGAGTATGATAAAACCAGAATACAAATTTTCCAGGTAGCAATTAGACTATTGCTCACAGCTTGAAGATAGACCTCTAGTGGACAATTCAGTTTCCAGTTTCAGCTGTTGCACAGCACATAAACGTAGATTGAACATAACAATAGCCTTATATTCCTCTCTGCCACACAACATACTTTGTTAAAGCGTTCTGCAGTGGAACCTTATGATGCTTCCGAGACTGTTTAAAGGCCACATTCAAAAGCAGGCATCGTCCACTCTGTTCTGGTTGAATCGTGCTCCTTGCCAGCTGATCACCAATTGGCACCGTTGACGGTTACCGAGTAGACCGCGACCCCTGATCCCAGGCCGCTGCCCCTTCCAGTTGAAGGAAGTCACGCACTGGCGACCAGCATTCAGAGACAGGCGAACTGGGATTTATTTTCTTATTTTAATGAATTTCTGTTTAAGCACAGAGAATATTGAAATCAGACTGAGGGGTGACCTGATCGAGGTCTTTGTAAGGTTATGAAAGTGCTTGATGGGGTAGACGTAGAGAAAATGTTGCCACTTGTGGGGGGAGACCAGAACTAGGGGGTCACAAATATAAGATAGTCACTAATAAATCCAATTGGGAACTTCTTTACCCAGAGAGTGGTGAGAATGTGGAACTCGCTACCACATGGAATAATTGAGGCGAATAGTGTAGATGCATTTAAGGGAAAGCTGGATAAGTACATGAGGGAGATAGGAATCGAAGGTTATGCAGATAGCGTTAGATGAAGAGGAGTGGGAGGAGGCTCATGTGGAGCATGAACACCGGCATGGACCAGTTGGGCCGAATGGCCTGTTTCTGTGCTGTAAATTCTATGTAGACCCTTTCCTTGTTCCTGCAATTCTTCTCCTGAAGGATTTTGTTAGGGTAAATAAGGAGGAACTATCTCCACTGGCAGACGGGTTGGTAAACAGAGGACACAGATGTAAGGTGACTGGCTAAAGAAACAGAGGGGAGATGCGAAGAATTTTTTTGTATGTAAACGCAGTGAGTTATGATGATCTGGACTGCGCTGTCTGAAAGGGTGGTGGAGGCAGATTCAATAGTAACTTTCAAAAAAAGGGAATTGGACAAATACTTGAAAAGGAAAAATTTGCAGGGCTATGGGGAAAGCGCAGGGGAGCGGGACTAATCGGATAGCTCTTTCACAGAGACTGCACAGGCACAATGGGCTGAACGGCCTCCTTCTATGCTGTATGATTAAATGAAGGTGCTGATTCACCCTGGGGTACACTCGACCCCAATTCTGTCCTCGGCCAGCATCCACACATGCACGGTTTCCAGCAGGAGCCGCTCTCTAGCGATCAGGAGCAGGAAGCCTGTCTGATGCTTCCCCCTCTCTTAGCCCAGGGTAGCTGGCCAATTGCAGCACTCTTACTGCCTCGGCTTGAGGTCAGTTAACACAGCACAGGGCCAGGGATCAAAGCTGAGGCCTTTCTCGTAAACTGAAATTGAGCAGTGTACTTAAATTGGGCATGTGTTACGTGGAACGAATCATGAATTTTGTGATTCTTCATTCCTCATTTACTTTCTTTCTCGCAAACCAACTTCAACATTCAGACTGTTCTTTTATATTCAACGAAGGGAAGAAAAGTCTAAATGGAATACCTTATGTTCAAAGGACACCCCCTCCCCACTTTTATAGAAGAAAATAATCGACAGACCACATTTTCAAAAATGTTTTTAGATAAGGTCATTTTTCTTGCCACCATGGAGCCTCTTAACTCAGGTCTCCCTCTGTTGGCCGGGGGGAGGGGGAAAGAGAGAGAGACAAAGAGACAAACGGAGACACACAGAGAGGACAGGACAGAGCCAGGGGAGAGGGGAGACACAGACAGACCCCATCTTTAGTTCCTCCCTGGCCATACAGCAATCCCCAGAGAAATGAAAGGCAGACCTTTGCCAGTGTTGCTCTTAATCTGACTGCGAGATGGATAAAACCCCCTCCAGCGCTCTTGTCCTTCTCAGGTGGTAAATCCCCGGCCTCTGCTCAGGATCTACTCGAATAATCGTAGTGGAAATTGGGAGAGAATCATCCAGATTTAATGTGTCTACCTCAGCTGCAGATTTGGCTGTAATTTACTCAATAGTTCAATCACTTGGTGACACTCTCCCGACTCGTACGGAAGGTTCACGTATAGAAAATACTTGATCGATGCCTTGACCCATGGAACTGCACCCCAGCATGAATTGAAATTTACAGCAGGTGTCTGCTGCAGCGTTTTGCCAAACGCTCAAATCATATTAACTGCATCTAACTGAATTTGTGGTAACGTTTCATTACTTTCCCCATTTTTTTTTAATAATACAGACAATAGGTAATGGCCTCAAGACCACTGGTTTACAGTATTCAAGGAAAAATGGATGGAATCGCTGAATGTGATTCCCAACACGCTAACAAAAATTCCAGAATCCCATGCAATAAGAACACAATCTGTCTTACTTAGAGACCATGAATCAGTGGCCCTGAACATTGCTTTTTTAAAAAGTTAATTTTACTCTTGCTGTCACTAGAGTGCACTCAATTGGAGCAAACAATCCGGCCAATTCCTTAGGAGTTATAAGAATGATTCACCTCTGATGGGAGCACAGGTCGGAGAATCAGAACTATCATATTATAGCCCAGTCTCTGATCAGGACTCACGTCAAGCAAGGCTCCCTGATGGGAGTACAAGATTGCTGAATTGCCCTTTATGAGACTGGGGAAAACAGAATCAGAATTGGTTTTGGCTTACAATGATTAGCAGCTGCATTTCTGATCTACCGGTTATAAATTATTCTTGCTTTTGTTGTTTTATAAGCTGAGCACATAATCTAGGCTGACGTGACAGTGCAGTACTGAGAGAGCGTTACGTTGTCAGAGCTGCTCTCCTTTACATTGGACAACTGTGGGAGAACCTTCACCACACGGACTGCAGCAGTTCAAGGTGGCGGCTCACCACCACCTTTACAAGGGCAATTAGGGATGGGCAATAAATGCCGGCCTCGCCAGCGACGCCCACATCCCATGAATGAATTTTAAAAAAACATTAATTGAGGTGCTTTCTACCTGTTCGTGATTCAGGTGGACATTCAAGATTCCACAGCACTATTTTAATTGGGGCAGGAAGTTCTCCCAGTGCCCTGGCCAACATTCCTCCCTCAGACAATACCAAATAAATGAACTGGTCATTCTGCTCTTGCCTGCTTGCGGACCATTTCCGGCACTGAATGCTCCCATATTTACCTGCATGAGAAGAGCCACAATAGTTCAACAGGAACTCATTACGTGAAATGCTTTGGGATGTTTCAACAAGATATGGTGCTATATAAATGTTAAATATTATTATTTATACTTTATAAGCATTGGTTACAAACTCTATTTTAAGTCACACTCCTAATATAAACAATCAAACAGCCTCCCAGGATCACTAAGAGCACTAGGGTCATCTGGTAAAGACACTGTTGGCCAGGGGCTGCAGAAACTACTGAGTTTATTCCGAACTGCTGACACACAGGCAAAAGCAACTTTTGAACTGAAGTAACCTGAGTTCAGTCGCTGGCCTGAGCTGGCTGGAACCGGTTTGAATTAGCTAAGTTTTGTGAAAGACAAAGGAGATGTGATAAGGCACAAGTCCTTATTTAGAAAAGGAGTAATGAGGTAATGCTACCTAAGTCCTTGGGACAGAGCCAATGAGGAAAAGACACGGACTAGGCGAGCAAGCCTAAACCAACGGCAGAGAGAGACAGCACAGCTTGAAGAGATAACATTCAGAATAAGAATGAAGAATCTCAGGCGTGGAGCCAGAGCGAAGACTCCGGAGGCCAACCATCGCGGAAGTGGAAGAACCTACGTCAGGGACGTAGAGACGACGTCGAAAGAGAGAGAGAACGGAACGCCTGGCCAGCGTCAGCTCTCCTTTTCGGGTATTAGCCTTTATATTCTGTGACCACTCAGGGAGTGTCAGAGAAACCTAGTGGGTGTGCGTTTGGATCCTAGTTTTGGTATAGAACTGTAAAACCTGGTGCAAACTGCATGTCTATATCTAACCAGACATATAAGCTATATGTATATGATCTAACGACATGAATAAAGCGAATTGAGAGTTGAGAGAATTGACTCTTCTCCTCTTTGTACTAAGCCAATAACCGTAACTGGTGACCTCCGGTCAACAACACTTAACCAGGTTTGTATAAAGGAGGGTATAACGATGCGGCTGATGGGGTGATGCTGATGTATAACCAGCTAAACCTGCTCATAGAAATTTTAAGATAAGGATGAAAGCTGTGACGTTAACAACATACTAAGAACCTAACCCAGCAAAACAAGTCATCATGTAGACAACACCTTCCGTATCCCCCGCAACCCAGCAAAACTCAGAACCGTCGTTGAATTATCCCATTCCCTAAACCACACGTTATTGGCAGCGTGTGTGTTGACAACCGCAATGTGCAAATGCATTCTCCTGCAAGTATGTGACAAAACTGTACCAGAGAATTCACAAAATACACGTATGTAACTCGCAGCAAGTCCCGTTCACCCATCACCCCTGGACACAACAGGAAACAGCAAGGTAATGGAATGAATCACTCCTGTGTAAAACCTCCAAATAACAATTATCTCTCATCAGTCCTGAGATGGTCTTTTTTTGTGCTGTGAAGAAATTGTCTACCCTTCTTTGTAAATACTTGTAAAGATCGGCCATCCTGGAAACATTTTTTTTTTAAAAATCACATTAGCACAGTAACCGCACCATCCGCAGGAATGTAACTCGGAACAAAAGAATTCACAGTCACTGTAATGCCCAAATTTGGGAGCTTTGGCATGTGGCTGATGAATGGCCTGTCGCAGGGAAACAAAGCGGCTTGAAAGGCTGCCTCATCTTTAGTGCAGCAGCCTTTAAATAAACTTGGAAAAAATATTTACATTTTTTAAAATCACATAATAATGATAAAGCTATAAAAAAAATCATACCAACCCTGTGATTCACCACGTAAGTGGCTGTTGTCTGGGACTAAGCCAGCTCCTTCGGTTCAGTAATTAACCCCCCGTCCCCTCGCAGTAACTAAACCCCCACCCCGTCCCCTCGCAGTAACTAAACCCCCACCCCGTCCCCTCGCAGTAACTAAACCCCCACCCCGTCCCCTCGCAGTAACTAAACCCCCACCCCGTCCCCTCGCAGTAACTAAACCCCCCCCCCACCCCGTCCCCTCGCAGTAACTAAACCCCCCCCCCACCCCGTCCCCTCGCAGTAACTAAACCCCCCCCCCCCCCGTCCCCTCGCAGTAACTAAACCCCCACCCCGTCCCCTCGCAGTAACTAAACCCCCCCCCCCCCCCCGTCCCCTCGCAGTAACTAAACCCCCCCCCCACCCCGTCCCCTCGCAGTAACTAAACCCCCCCCCCCACCCCGTCCCCTCGCAGTAACTAAACCCCCCCCCCCCACCCCGTCCCCTCGCAGTAACTAAACCCCCCCCCCCCCGTCCCCTCGCAGTAACTAAACCCCCCCCCCCCACGTCCCCTCGCAGTAACTAAACCCCCCCCCCCCCGTCCCCTCGCAGTAACTAAACCCCCCCCCCCCGTCCCCTCGCAGTAACTAAACCCCCCCCCCCCCGTCCCCTCGCAGTAACTAAACCCCCCCCCCCCCGTCCCCTCGCAGTAACTAACCCCCCCCCCCACCCCGTCCCCTCGCAGTAACTAAACCCCCCCCCCCCCCCCCACCCCGTCCCCTCGCAGTAACTAAACCCCCCCCCCCCCCCCACCCCGTCCCCTCGCAGTAACTAAACCCCCCCCCCCACCCCGTCCCCTCGCAGTAACTAAACCCCCCCCCCCACCCCGTCCCCTCGCAGTAACTAAACCCCCCCCCCACCCCGTCCCCTCGCAGTAACTAAACCCCCCCCCACCCCGTCCCCTCGCAGTAACTAAACCCCCCCCCACCCCGTCCCCTCGCAGTAACTAAACCCCCCCCCACCCCGTCCCCTCGCAGTAACTAAACCCCCCCCCCCACCCCGTCCCCTCGCAGTAACTAAACCCCCCCCCCACCCCGTCCCCTCGCAGTAACTAAACCCCCCCCCCCACCCCGTCCCCTCGCAGTAACTAAACCCCCCCCCCACCCCGTCCCCTCGCAGTAACTAAACCCCCCCCCCCACCCCGTCCCCTCGCAGTAACTAAACCCCCCCCCCACCCCGTCCCCTCGCAGTAACTAAACCCCCCCCCCCACCCCGTCCCCTCGCAGTAACTAAACCCCCCCCCCCCACCCCGTCCCCTCGCAGTAACTAACCCCCCCCCCACCCCGTCCCCTCGCAGTAACTAACCCCCCACCCCGTCCCCTCGCAGTAACTAACCCCCCACCCCCTCGCAGTAACTAACCCCCCACCCCCTCGCAGTAACTAACCCCCCACCCCCTCGCAGTAACTAAACCCCCCACCCCCATCGCCGTCCCCTCGCAGTAACTAAACCCCCCCCCCCCTCGCAGTAACTAAACACCCCCCCCCCCTCGCAGTAACTAACCCCCCCCCCCCCTCGCAGTAACTAACCCCCCCCCCCCCCTCGCAGTAACTAAACCCCCCACCCCCATCGCCGTCCCCTCGCAGTAACTAAACCCCCACCCCGTCCCCTTGCAGTAACTAAACCCCCCCCCCACCCACACCTCGTCCCCTCGCAGTAACTAAACCCCCCACCCCCATCGCCGTCCCCTCGCAGTAACTAACCCTTCCTCTCCTCCATCTCTGGACCTCAAGTTTCAGTTTTATTTTGTTTACTACCTTCGGAAAAAATTCAGCCCAAGTTCAGTCTGCTCTTGCTTTCCCGAGTTCCAGTCATATATCGGTTTTAGTTATGAGAGACCTTATCCAATGGCAGACAAATTATGCCTCACTCATAGAAATAAAAATTATATTTCGTTATCCTCCATCGTTATTCCTGACACGATTACGGTTTTGAAGACCAACATTTGTTGATTCCATTTCTGTTTTTTTAATTCCCCCCACCACTCCACCCCAATATGTCGGTCTCCTGCATCCACCAGTTGTAGAGCTGAGCAAATACAAACAAGAAAGTCCCAGGCTCGATCCCCGGCCTGTGCTGAGATAGGAGATGTCCAGGTGTCGCAGTTGACCTCAGCAGTCCAAGCCAAGGAGAGGGGAATAAAATCAGCCACGGTTCCATCTCACGATCACCATCCAGCGAGGATAACGTAAGAAATAGGAGCAGGAGGAGACCACACGCCCCCTCGAGCCTGCTCCGCCATTCAATAAGATCACGGCTGGTCTTCTACCTCAACTCCACTTTCCCGCTCTATCCCCATATCCCTGAGTGTCCAAATACCCATCGATCTCAGTCTTGAATATACTCAACGACTGAACATTCACAGCCCTCTGGGGTAGAGAATTCCCTCTGAGTGAAGAAATTTTTCCTTATCTCTGTCCTGTGTGGCCGACCCCTTATCTTGAACCTTGCTGGGAATTTGGGGGTGTGGGGCCGGCAAGGATAGGATTGACGAGACTGTGACTTCTGCCAAACGTCGGACAACCAGTTGACACTCGACTGTCCATGCTCGTACGTGATGAACAGCCATTTGAGTGAGGTATCAGAGAGTTGCTGGCCCCTGTGAAAATCGTCCCTCTTCATGAGTTAGCACCTTCAGGAACAGGAGAAGAGAAAACTGGAGAGGCAGGGGGGAATTAAAATAAAATTACGCTGTTCACCATTTGTTCAGTTTTATTACCATTTCATGCTAACAATGATTCTTCACTTTTTCACTGTGACGTGCTTACTGATTACCCGACACAAGGGCGGAGAGGTCAGTGGTCATATGGAGTTTGATTGTAAAAAGAGAAATGCATAGTGAGTGGATACTGCACGGAAGCTTTATTGGTTCTTACGTGTTAAGCGTGAAATTATCCTACACTAGTTGGATTCAGCCTCCTGCCTGTGCTTTTATTTTTCATCTTCTGTGAGTGACTGCAATCTTTTTACTGAGGTCATGTATTAAATTAAAAGCAAACACAGGCCCGTTGTCATGGTGTTATATTACAGCATTATTGGTTTTTGTGGATTGAGGAGAATAATTTGCTCGGCTTCCTTCGCTTTCAATAAATAAATAAATAAATAAATAGAAACAAGAAGTAGCTTAATCGTCATAACTAGCTCATATTTCAGTATCCTGCTTTGTTGTGTCAAAGTCCATCAAATTCTCAGAATTACAGAGGCAGTTCCTGTGTTTTTAAGCAAGGCCCAGGCTGTAAAGCTGGTCTATGCTTCAATTTGTATAGAACGTAAAACTAAGCAGACTGTTTGAGCACGCACAGCATACTAAACACCACGTTATTTTGAAAAAAAAAAATTATTTTCCTGTATGGAGTTGTTAGCTTTCACTACAACAAACATTTTATGCTCTGATGTTGTTTGTCCAATGCTTTTAATTGCAAACGGTGCCCCTGTCTGCTTCCCTTTGAAATCTGCTCACTTGTTCAGTCTACTTATTACGATAAGCCGTTCATACAATAAAGGGGTGAGGGGGGATGGATTTTAAACCCCTTCCCCTGCTCTTCTTCGAATAGCGGGATCTTTAACGTCCACCTGAGACGGCAGACGGGCCTCGGTTTAACGTCTCATCTGAAAGACAACACCTCCAACAGTGCAGCACCCCCTCATTACTGTAGTGGTGTCTAAAACCACACATCAAGGTATATTTTATATGTACAAAATATAGCTAGGAGGGAGTAAGTACAAAGGAAAGTACAAAGCAAAAAAATTTCAGGCAGCAAGGACAACCGCCTGAAGCCAGCGAGGTCATCAGGGCCCGGTTGCAATAGTAACCCATGGCCTGAGCAGGAGAGCAGTGGTGGCTTCCCCTCCAGGCCAAAGCTCCTCCGGGCCCCACAAGGAAACCTTGGGCCTCCCCTCCCCTATCCCGTGCCCTCTGGTCCCCTTCAGCGGCCTCCCGACGCCCGATATAAACGGCTGGGCTACCGCTTCCCGCCGACTTCCAGGTGGTTTTGGTTGGGAGTCCACAGGGGCATGCAAATGAGGATCCATAGGCCACTTTCCCGCCAGAGACGTAAAATCGACCCCTACATCTCAGAGACAACAGGTTAGTTTGTCACAATATAGGCCCACATTAGTGAGATTAAACAGGTTTCTTATTTCAAATTTCACCGGAAGGGGCCTAAAAAAAAAAATTCAGGTTGCCGTGTTCTCTGGAACACAGGAACAGGAGCAGGCCATTCAGCCCCTCGAGCCTGTTCCGCTATTCAATCAGATCATGGCTGATCTAATTGAGCCGAGGGGAGAGTCCTGATCATTTAGGCTGGTGTGTAAGTGCCCCAAACCTTCTGGGAACATTGCCACACACTTCCTATAAAGCTAAGAATTGGGCATATGCCTCCCCCCTCCCCCACAGCCAGCAATGCCACCACAGTTCTCAGCCGCATTCTCACCACTGTGTTAGCAGGCATAGCAGAATGGCACAAAGCTACCCACAGTCTGGCATAGGTTAGCAATGTTTGTATGGTGGGAGGTGTTATACCATCCACATGATGCATTTTTACTGCCCCCCTCGTGCTCTTACTGGGGTACGCCTTTCCCTTTTTAATTTGCATTTTTGGTAAACATTCGAGCTCAAGGTTGAGTCACGTAACGTTAGTGCTGGGGAACAGAAAACCTGTCAGTCAGCATCTGGCAATCCCAGGTGAGCAGCAGCATGGTTAGGTGCGCAGTAAAGCTCCTTCTGCTCTTCAGCAACATTTAGCCTTCATCCAAACTGCGCCAATGTGAATCTTCCCCATCCATCTTTATCGGCCCTTGAGAGTCAGCTGCCAATTCAGTGTCACGCTTTGGGCAACTTAGTGCTGTGGATCCATGCCAGCAAGAAACTTAACCGAGATTGGCCCAATTCATTTCATGAAAGACCCTTACAGCTGGCATAGAGAGGAGATGGCCATCCCATCAGTTTGAACTAGCTTTGAACCCAGGTTCCAGAGGTGATTCTATGCTAACTTATTTCACTAGACAGTCTCCCTGTTCCAACTGTATCCCAAATGCTATTGAATATAAATGCAGTTCCATGCATTTATTATTTGCTCTATAACACACAAGAGTGTATACCTCAATGAATCAGAGTAGTACAGGATTCTCGGTAAAAAAAATCTGGTTTGTCAGCCGAGTCTAAAGGGCGAGTGGGTAAATACACTGCCTGGTGTACTAACAAGCACGGAGGACCAGACGATCAGCGGGAGAATTCCCCTGCTCTTCTTCGAATAGTGGGATCTTTAACGTCCACCTGAGATGGCAGACGAGCCTCGGTTTAAGGTCTCATCTGAGACCTCCAACAGTGCAGCACCCCCTCACTACTGTAGTGGTGTCTAAAAACACACATCAAGGTATATTTTATATGTACAAAATATAGCTGGGAGGGAGTAAGTGCAAAGGAAAGAACTTAACCATGGGGTTCAGAGAACATTTATGCCTTTCTCTGAAACTTTCAGTTGACGTTTTTCCTGGTCGCTGGTTCCACCCATCCATTACTCTGTACACAAAGTGCTTTATTTTCTTCATTTACTTCCAGCAAATGATCAGAATCTGCAGGCTATTTCCTGCTGTTTTTGCGCCTCTGCTACAAGATGATCACTTGGCCCTTTGGATCGTACTCCCGTTGTTCATCACTGCCCAGGGTCCTCCAAAGTGCAATTTCCAAGAAGCCAAACAAGAAGAAATATGAAAACAGATGGGCAGGGCAGAAATTACAGATGGCTATGGGAGTGCCTTCTTCAACTCATGTATGCAGTTGTGGCTCCAACACTCGTACACTCTTGCCTAAAGCCACCGCAAAACTGTCTTCACTTGGACCTGTAATTCAGCATTGACCAGTATTCTTACATACAAGAGGCAGAGGAATGATTAGCTTTCCTACAAATACTGCAAAAGAACTGCCTGGTAGAACTTCAAGTCCCACATCAAAGATCAAATATTCCTAGCAGCTGCAGCACAAGAGGGAGAAAATTCTAAGTTAAAAAGAAATAACAAATGCAGCACCAGAACAGTATAAAAAGAACTGCAGAGAAATGTCATTGCTATTTATTATGAGCAGCAACAGGCATCTCCTTCTGAATTTAAGGCAGTAATTTAATATTGGGAGTTTTTAAAATGTTAAATGCATACAGTTCACAATGTCATCTGAGCCTTATGATGTGGTTGCTACCTGAAAATTGACCAAGAATGCTCACTGAGATCTATTATCTTCTATAGAAACACAAGCCTGCTTGTTCATTACTACCTATACAGTGTATAAAATAAAACAGGCTGAAGGGGCAGCTGGTTAGAGTAATGGTTAGTGTTTGATCAGCATTGTCAGAGGTGCAAAAACTGCAGTCAAATGCATGTGGGGCCGAGTTTAGGTTGAGGGAATAGATTCTCTATTTACCTTCTTTTTCTTCCTTCCTTCCCCTCTCCTTTATTAATCCCCTTTTGCCAGGCACCCTGCCCCCAGGCCAATGCCAATCCTACCCTTGGCATAGGAAGGTGGCCTGGTGACTTCTGTCTATTGTTTTTCATCCATTGCAAAGGGGGACCTGGAGGGGGGTGGCAGGGGACACAGATTGGGTGATAGCGGATCGACCTCCCATTATACAACTCGCCCGATTCTCGTGTCTATTGAAGTCAATAGACTGGGTGTATAATGGGCAGTGGTCCTTCTACTGTGGACTTTTTGGTAAACATTCGAGCTCGAGGTGAGTCACGTGGCATTAGTGCTGGAGAACAGAGAACCTTCCAGCCGGCATCAGACACCAGCACCCATTATCTGGTCTCTGCTCATTGCCTTTACTGATACAGGGAATCTGGCTCCTTGTATAGGTAAATTGGTAAGCAAGCAGCCTGTATGGAACTGAGCTTTACAAACCAAGAAGGTTCCAGCCCTATTCCCTGGTCAGTGGCGTGTTATTAGTCTTAGCCAGTGCTGAAGTAGGCAGAGCTAAGTGGCGGGGAGAGGGAGGTCTACAATTAGCCTCAGCAACCCTGGGCTAGAGAAAGAAATAAAATAAGCTCGGGTTCTCACTCCACACCCCCGTGGACGGTATGAGATAGTGAACATTGAGTGACAACAGGATTGGGCTCAGTTGTGAAACCCCTCACAGTCAAATAGCCCTGCAATAGTTACTTTTACTCACACAAAGAATGATCACTTGGACAGCTATAAGAGGACATTCATGAAACCACATCCAATCATGAATAAAAGTCACAGTGGAGGTGCAGACAAAAATTGGAGAGGGGAATTTTTTTTTTTTTTTAAATGAAAGGAAACCTGAATCCCATCACTCCTTGGCACTCCGATGCATTTTGCCACTGTGGAGGGAGGTTGTTAACCACAAACCTACCTAGAACACCTTCAGTAAATGACAGTGGACTATCTCACCTCAGTAGAGGGAAACAACATTTACACAAGACATCTTCTGCAAGAGCAAGCAGATGTGTATGAGACAAGAACTGTGTTTAAAGTACAATTTTATTTTTAACTCAAGATATATTCATCTTTAATTAGCCTGTCTTAAGTACACCTGTATCCAAATTGTCTAGAAGTACAATTTACCAAGGAATCTAATCATGGAATCATACAACACAGGAGGCCGCCATTCAGCCCATCGTGCCTGTGCTGGCTCTTTGAAAGAGCTATCAATTGGTCCCACTCCCCTGATCTTTCCCCATAGCCCAGCAAATTTTTCCTTTTCAAGTATGTATGTATGTATATCTGATTCCCTTTTGAAACTTATTATTGAATCTGCTTCCACTGCTTCAGGCAGCGCATTCCAGATCATAATAACCCGCATTCCAGATCATAACGATGTATACACAACATATGGCAATTCCTTGTAACCTACTAAAATAGATTACCTCTCTTTCACCATCTCTCACACAAGATGCTCTCCCACTGTTATTGCTGTCATTGCCCCAAGCCCAGGGAATGTGTCATTCGCAGCACAGCTCATGATACAAGTTTGATTTCAGTTCTCAGAAAAAAAAAACACTAATATCTGGTGGTTTGTACCATTTTACGATACCGACTTGGTTCTATTTTGGTTTCACTCCAAACAAAGTGGAGAAAGCGAGGGTTGAATTAAGTCCATTCAGTCAGCGCAAATAGAACCTGGGCATAAGGGATAGTAGCATTTGCAGTTGAGGCAAGCACTAAATGATCCTGCCCATTATTTCAGGGTTTTTGCTGGTTAATATGAGGGTTAGGAAATTGGCTTGCGAGTTTGGGAAGATTAGCACACTGTGCGCAGAACTAACCCATTTTCCTTTACATTTCAGCTGCAGATGTAGGAACCCAAGAAACAGCAGGGCTTGACAAAGGGTGCAATGGCCCATCCTTTTTTTGTTAACAGACTTATCTCTCCAAATGGGATAGGAGAAACAATCCTTTTTTTCAAAAATCTTTTTTTAAACGCTGGGAGAAATGGATATTTCATTTATCCATTCCACCCATGGAGTAAAGGGATGGGCAGGGTTTCGGAATAGAAATGGAAATGAGAACAAACTGCAATAGATACCACAATGTGTCTCAGCAGTATTCACAGACAAACAGCATGTCCCCCATATAGGGTTGGTCTGGCAATCCTACCCTGGTAAATATTTAATAATCATGCAACAACACACACATTTTAGCCACAGAAAACCTTTATAAAATATAAATAAATAAATACATAAAATGTTTGTAATATATAGCACTATTTGAAAGAAAAATGACAGGCTAACATTTCAGATGTGGACTTGTTCTGATGACAGGTCCCCACCCAAAACATTAATCAGACTTTTCTCTCTTCAGACTCTGCTTTTCCAGCATTCACAGTACTTTTCATCTTTTTTTAAATTGTAATCCTGGCGACTTATGACTTAGTGTTTGTTTTGCCCTGTCTCAGAACACACACCCATGCATGCCATATCGTACAAGTAGCTATTCCAATGGCTTAAGAGACTTTACTCACCAAATCAACCTGAAACATTGAGTTACCAGCACAGAAAGAGTTAAAATAAAAACAAAATGCAGGGGGGGATGTGCACCTGTATGCGATTTGTACTTGTGCTGCCAAAAGTGGGGGGGAAAATCAGATCCCGAGTATTGTACTAAAAGCCAAGGTAAATTAGTGCTGTGGTCTTGATGAAGGGTTACTATATGTACAAAAACAGAGGGACAGACAGACAGGTAGACAGACACACATGACACACAGAAATAGACAGACACTAAGATAAAGAAAATAGTGCACTCCCTCCTATATTATTGCACTCCCTCCTATATTATTGCAAAGTAGACGTGCAATATTAACAAAGAGTTAACTCCAAAATGCAAAAATCATCAGAGCATCTTTTAAAAAAAATCAGAAGTTTGCACAAAGAAAAAACGAGATTCATATGAACCATGGAAAAATAAACCTCAGTAAATATATATTGGAATATGGTAGAAGATGCTACAGATAAATAAATATATCTATAGGGAAATGCAAAAAAATATCGGCAGCATATATATTGGTTTCCACAAACACTACTACGGTATGGTTGCTATGCATTCAGGGTATTACAAGAGGGGAGGAGAGGAGAGAGGATGACACCAGGATACGAATGAGAGGCAGCGCTGGCGTTTGCAGGGTTTCGGTAGACGCGAGGTGTAACAGGTCGGGCGCCGCCAGCCTCTGGGGACCGCTGTCCGCATCTCACGCAGCCCCAAACGGACAAGCAGCGGGGGTAAGGGGGTGGAAGAAGCAAGAACTGGGACCATTACCCATCGCAACGAAGTTCGATTTTAAAAACACACACACGGGCGCAGGAAACACAAAAAAATATTTAGCAATGCAGCCAATAAATAGAACGCAAGGGAAAGAAAATAACATTTTCCTCCCACACCCAAGAATTAGCCTCCTCAGTACCTGCACGGGTGGGTTGTCAAACACGTCCATCTGTATCTCCTGGGAAGTTGAGGGTGTTCTGGACATGCTGTTTTGTACCATTGGAGACTGCTTCCAGTCACAGGTAGCACATTTTTTAAAAATAAAGATTATTAATTTCCTTTCTTTCTCTCTCTTTTCCTATATAATAGCCAGCTCTGCTCTTCAATGGAATGTGTGCCTTTGCTTTGCTCTCCTTTCCCTCAAACAATGAATCCCGTCTCCCTCCAGCGCTGAGTCTCCACCTAACTTCATGGGTGCATTGATGGACAGACCACTGAACCAATCGGAAATGGATGGCAGCCTGACGCCTTGCTAATTGGTTGAAGATGTGGAAAATGCACCAGTAACAGAAAAGTATTGGGAAGGTGGGTTGTGCATAATCAGGTTAGGTCCCCCCCTACCCTTGCTGTCGATTTACCTTCCCTTGAGGAAAGGGTGGTTAGTTGGTAAAATCCCTTTGGAAATGAATGGTTGCATCTCAGATCTTTCAGTAACCATTTCACTGCTCATGTTCGGTCTGTTGTATGTGAGAGGTGATTGTGGTTTAGAAAAAAATGTAATCGCTCCTGATTAAATCCTAAATCTACTAATCTTGTAATGGATACATCCTACTTTTCTTTTCAAATTGTTATTGAATTAGCAAAGTTGACATGCTTTATTGGATTATGGTATATTAGATTACACGGTAGTTACACATAGATACCTTCACGATATTATGCAGTTCTGTAAATTTAGATGAAACTATATATTGAGCATGGACAGAGCCAAGGATTGGGTCCAGCCGGGAGAGCAGAATAAAAAATAATTTGAGAAAATAGAGTTTTCCAATATATTGCTTATTACATACAAATAAACATTGTATATCTCTTCGCTACCATTGCAATAGTAGTTCATAGTATCTAGAAAAACTGTAATACATTATTAATCACTTTATAGTTACAGCTATATTGTAATAGTTTTATGGGATCAATTTAGTCATTGTAGCTTTAAATAAAACATTAAATAAATAGACAGTTACACAACAGTCATCACGATTAACTCGACAAAACATGTAATATAACAATGCATCTGTTTTCAATCACAGATTTAAGTGCTGTTCATTAAAGATCCTGTGAATTGCTCTTGTTTGTGCGTGAGATCCAGTGTGTTTTGCTAGTGTGAGGTCACAGTGCCCATGTTAATGGCAGTGTGAGGCTGGACTGTCTGTTTTATTGGCAATATGAGAGGTTGGACTATCTGTATTAATGTCTGTATGACTGGAGTGATGTGTTAATGGCAGCATAGGATTGGAGTGTCTCTTAATTTTAGTGTCAGATTGGAGTATCCATGTTATTGGCAGCGTAAGAATGGAATACTTTTTAATGGCGGTGTGAGGTTGGAGTGCCCGTGTTAATGGCGGTGTGAGGTTGGAGTGCCCGTGTTAATGGCGGTGTGTGGTTGGAGTGCCCGTGTTAATGGCGGTGTGAGGTTGGAGTGCCCGTGTTAATGGCGGTGTGAGGTTGGAGTGCCCGTGTTAATGGCGGTGTGAGGTTGGAGTGCCCGTGTTAATGGCGGTGTGAGGTTGGAGTGCCCGTGTTAATGGTGATGTGTGGTTGGAGTGCCCGTGTTAATGGCGGTGTGAGGTTGGAGTGCCCGTGTTAATGGCGGTGTGAGGTTGGAGTGCCCGTGTTAATGGCGGTGTGAGGTTGGAGTTCCCGTGTTAATGGTGATGTGAGGTTGGAGTGCCCGTGTTAATGGTGATGTGAGGTTGGAGTTCCCGTGTTAATGGCGGTGTGAGGTTGGAGTGCCCGTGTTAATGGTGATGTGAGGTTGGAGTTCCCGTGTTAATGGCGGTGTGAGGTTGGAGTTCCCGTGTTAATGGTGATGTGAGGTTGGAGTGCCCGTGTTAATGGCGGTGTGAGGTTGGAGTTCCCGTGTTAATGGCGGTGTGAGGTTGGAGTGCCCGTGTTAATGGCGGTGTGTGGTTGGAGTTCCCGTGTTAATGGTGATGTGAGGTTGGAGTGCCCGTGTTAATGGCGGTGTGAGGTTGGAGTTCCCGTGTTAATGGTGATGTGAGGTTGGAGTGCCCGTGTTAATGGCGGTGTGTGGTTGGAGTTCCCGTGTTAATGGTGATGTGAGGTTGGAGTGCCCGTGTTAATGGCGGTGTGTGGTTGGAGTGCCCGTGTTAATGGCGGTGTGAGGTTGGAGTTCCCGTGTTAATGGTGATGTGAGGTTGGAGTTCCCGTGTTAATGGTGATGTGAGGTTGGAGTGCCCGTGTTAATGGCGGTGTGAGGTTGGAGTTCCCGTGTTAATGGTGATGTGAGGTTGGAGTGCCCGTGTTAATGGCGGTGTGTGGTTGGAGTGCCCGTGTTAATGGCGGTGTGAGGTTGGAGTTCCCGTGTTAATGGTGATGTGAGGTTGGAGTTCCCGTGTTAATGGTGATGTGAGGTTGGAGTGCCCGTGTTAATGGCGGTGTGAGGTTGGAGTTCCCGTGTTAATGGCGGTGTGTGGTTGGAGTTCCCGTGTTAATGGCGGTGTGTGGTTGGAGTGCCCGTGTTAATGGTGATGTGAGGTTGGAGTGCCCGTGTTAATGGCGGTGTGTGGTTGGAGTGCCCGTGTTAATGGCGATGTGAGGTTGGAGTTCCCGTGTTAATGGCGGTGTGAGGTTGGAGTTCCCGTGTTAATGGTGATGTGAGGTTGGAGTGCCCGTGTTAATGGCGGTGTGAGGTTGGAGTTCCCGTGTTAATGGCGGTGTGAGGTTGGAGTGCCCGTGTTAATGGTGATGTGAGGTTGGAGTTCCCGTGTTAATGGCGGTGTGAGGTTGGAGTTCCCGTGTTAATGGCGGTGTGTGGTTGGAGTGCCCGTGTTAATGGTGATGTGAGGTTGGAGTGCCCGTGTTAATGGTGATGTGAGGTTGGAGTGCCCGTGTTAATGGCGGTGTGAGGTTGGAGTTCCCGTGTTAATGGCGGTGTGAGGTTGGAGTTCCCGTGTTAATGGCGATGTGAGGTTGGAGTGCCCGTGTTAATGGCGGTGTGAGGTTGGAGTTCCCGTGTTAATGGCGATGTGAGGTTGGAGTGCCCGTGTTAATGGCGGTGTGAGGTTGGAGTTCCCGTGTTAATGGCGGTGTGAGGTTGGAGTGCCCGTGTTAATGGTGATGTGAGGTTGGAGTGCCCGTGTTAATGGCGGTGTGAGGTTGGAGTGCCCGTGTTAATGGTGATGTGAGGTTGGAGTGCCCGTGTTAATGGTGATGTGAGGTTGGAGTGCCCGTGTTAATGGTGATGTGAGGTTGGAGTGCCCGTGTTAATGGTGATGTGAGGTTGGAGTGCCCGTGTTAATGGCGGTGTGTGGTTGGAGTGCCCGTGTTAATGGCGGTGTGTGGTTGGAGTGCCCGTGTTAATGGCGGTGTGAGGTTGGAGTGCCCGTGTTAATGGCGGTGTGAGGTTGGAGTGCCCGTGTTAATGGCGATGTGAGGTTGGAGTGCCCGTGTTAATGGCGGTGTGAGGTTGGAGTGCCCGTGTTAATGGTGATGTGAGGTTGGAGTGCCCGTGTTAATGGTGATGTGAGGTTGGAGTGCCCGTGTTAATGGTGATGTGAGGTTGGAGTTCCCGTGTTAATGGCGGTGTGAGGTTGGAGTGCCCGTGTTAATGGCGGTGTGAGGTTGGAGTGCCCGTGTTAATGGTGATGTGAGGTTGGAGTGCCCGTGTTAATGGCGGTGTGAGGTTGGAGTTCCCGTGTTAATGGTGATGTGAGGTTGGAGTGCCCGTGTTAATGGTGATGTGAGGTTGGAGTGCCCGTGTTAATGGCGGTGTGAGGTTGGAGTTCCCGTGTTAATGGTGATGTGAGGTTGGAGTGCCCGTGTTAATGGCGGTGTGAGGTTGGAGTGCCCGTGTTAATGGTGATGTGAGGTTGGAGTTCCCGTGTTAATGGTGATGTGAGGTTGGAGTTCCCGTGTTAATGGCGGTGTGTGGTTGGAGTGCCCGTGTTAATGGCGGTGTGAGGTTGGAGTGCCCGTGTTAATGGTGATGTGAGGTTGGAGTGCCCGTGTTAATGGTGATGTGAGGTTGGAGTGCCCGTGTTAATGGCGGTGTGAGGTTGGAGTGCCCGTGTTAATGGCGGTGTGAGGTTGGAGTGCCCGTGTTAATGGCGGTGTGAGGTTGGAGTGCCCGTGTTAATGGCGGTGTGAGGTTGGAGTGCCCGTGTTAATGGTGATGTGAGGTTGGAGTGCCCGTGTTAATGGCGGTGTGAGGTTGGAGTGCCCGTGTTAATGGCGGTGTGAGGTTGGAGTTCCCGTGTTAATGGCGGTGTGAGGTTGGAGTGCCCGTGTTAATGGCGGTGTGAGGTTGGAGTGCCCGTGTTAATGGCGGTGTGAGGTTGGAGTTCCCGTGTTAATGGCGGTGTGAGGTTGGAGTGCCCGTGTTAATGGCGGTGTGAGGTTGGAGTTCCCGTGTTAATGGCGGTGTGAGGTTGGAGTTCCCGTGTTAATGGCGGTGTGAGGTTGGAGTTCCCGTGTTAATGGCGGTGTGAGGTTGGAGTGCCCGTGTTAATGGCGGTGTGAGGTTGGAGTGCCCGTGTTAATGGCGGTGTGAGGTTGGAGTGCCCGTGTTAATGGCGATGTGAGGTTGGAGTTCCCGTGTTAATGGCGGTGTGAGGTTGGAGTGCCCGTGTTAATGGCGGTGTGAGGTTGGAGTGCCCGTGTTAATGGTGATGTGAGGTTGGAGTGCCCGTGTTAATGGTGATGTGAGGTTGGAGTGCCCGTGTTAATGGCGGTGTGAGGTTGGAGTGCCCGTGTTAATGGCGGTGTGAGGTTGGAGTTCCCGTGTTAATGGCGATGTGAGGTTGGAGTGCCCGTGTTAATGGCGGTGTGAGGTTGGAGTGCCCGTGTTAATGGCGGTGTGTGGTTGGAGTTCCCGTGTTAATGGCGGTGTGAGGTTGGAGTGCCCGTGTTAATGGTGATGTGAGGTTGGAGTTCCCGTGTTAATGGTGATGTGAGGTTGGAGTGCCCGTGTTAATGGCGGTGTGAGGTTGGAGTGCCCGTGTTAATGGCGATGTGAGGTTGGAGTTCCCGTGTTAATGGCGGTGTGAGGTTGGAGTGCCCGTGTTAATGGCGGTGTGAGGTTGGAGTGCCCGTGTTAATGGCGATGTGAGGTTGGAGTTCCCGTGTTAATGGTGATGTGAGGTTGGAGTGCCCGTGTTAATGGCGATGTGAGGTTGGAGTTCCCGTGTTAATGGCGGTGTGAGGTTGGAGTTCCCGTGTTAATGGCGGTGTGAGGTTGGAGTGCCCGTGTTAATGGCGGTGTGAGGTTGGAGTGCCCGTGTTAATGGTGATGTGAGGTTGGAGTGCCCGTGTTAATGGTGATGTGAGGTTGGAGTGCCCGTGTTAATGGCGGTGTGAGGTTGGAGTGCCCGTGTTAATGGCGGTGTGAGGTTGGAGTGCCCGTGTTAATGGCGGTGTGAGGTTGGAGTGCCCGTGTTAATGGCGGTGTGAGGTTGGAGTGCCCGTGTTAATGGCGGTGTGAGGTTGGAGTGCCCGTGTTAATGGTGATGTGAGGTTGGAGTGCCCGTGTTAATGGTGATGTGAGGTTGGAGTGCCCGTGTTAATGGCGGTGTGAGGTTGGAGTGCCCGTGTTAATGGTGATGTGAGGTTGGAGTGCCCGTGTTAATGGTGATGTGAGGTTGGAGTTCCCGTGTTAATGGCGGTGTGAGGTTGGAGTGCCCGTGTTAATGGCGGTGTGAGGTTGGAGTTCCCGTGTTAATGGTGATGTGAGGTTGGAGTGCCCGTGTTAATGGCGGTGTGAGGTTGGAGTGCCCGTGTTAATGGCGGTGTGAGGTTGGAGTGCCCGTGTTAATGGCGGTGTGAGGTTGGAGTGCCCGTGTTAATGGCGGTGTGTGGTTGGAGTTCCCGTGTTAATGGCGGTGTGAGGTTGGAGTGCCCGTGTTAATGGTGATGTGAGGTTGGAGTTCCCGTGTTAATGGTGATGTGAGGTTGGAGTGCCCGTGTTAATGGCGGTGTGAGGTTGGAGTGCCCGTGTTAATGGCGGTGTGAGGTTGGAGTGCCCGTGTTAATGGCGGTGTGAGGTTGGAGTGCCCGTGTTAATGGCGGTGTGAGGTTGGAGTGCCCGTGTTAATGGTGATGTGAGGTTGGAGTTCCCGTGTTAATGGTGATGTGAGGTTGGAGTTCCCGTGTTAATGGCGGTGTGAGGTTGGAGTGCCCGTGTTAATGGCGGTGTGAGGTTGGAGTGCCCGTGTTAATGGTGATGTGAGGTTGGAGTGCCCGTGTTAATGGCGGTGTGAGGTTGGAGTTCCCGTGTTAATGGCGGTGTGAGGTTGGAGTGCCCGTGTTAATGGCGGTGTGAGGTTGGAGTTCCCGTGTTAATGGTGATGTGAGGTTGGAGTGCCCGTGTTAATGGCGGTGTGAGGTTGGAGTGCCCGTGTTAATGGCGGTGTGAGGTTGGAGTTCCCGTGTTAATGGTGATGTGAGGTTGGAGTGCCCGTGTTAATGGCGGTGTGAGGTTGGAGTGCCCGTGTTAATGGCGGTGTGAGGTTGGAGTTCCCGTGTTAATGGTGATGTGAGGTTGGAGTGCCCGTGTTAATGGCGGTGTGTGGTTGGAGTTCCCGTGTTAATGGCGGTGTGAGGTTGGAGTGCCCGTGTTAATGGCGGTGTGTGGTTGGAGTGCCCGTGTTAATGGCGGTGTGTGGTTGGAGTGCCCGTGTTAATGGCGGTGTGTGGTTGGAGTGCCCGTGTTAATGGTGATGTGAGGTTGGAGTGCCCGTGTTAATGGCGGTGTGAGGTTGGAGTGCCCGTGTTAATGGCGGTGTGAGGTTGGAGTGCCCGTGTTAATGGTGATGTGAGGTTGGAGTGCCCGTGTTAATGGTGATGTGAGGTTGGAGTTCCCGTGTTAATGGTGATGTGAGGTTGGAGTGCCCGTGTTAATGGCGGTGTGAGGTTGGAGTGCCCGTGTTAATGGTGATGTGAGGTTGGAGTTCCCGTGTTAATGGCGGTGTGAGGTTGGAGTGCCAGTGTTAATGGTGATGTGAGGTTGGAGTGCCCGTGTTAATGGTGATGTGAGGTTGGAGTGCCCGTGTTAATGGTGATGTGTGGTTGGAGTGCCCGTGTTAATGGTGATGTGAGGTTGGAGTGCCCGTGTTAATGGCGGTGTGAGGTTGGAGTGCCCGTGTTAATGGTGATGTGAGGTTGGAGTGCCCGTGTTAATGGCGGTGTGAGGTTGGAGTGCCCGTGTTAATGGTGATGTGAGGTTGGAGTTCCCGTGTTAATGGCGGTGTGAGGTTGGAGTGCCCGTGTTAATGGTGATGTGAGGTTGGAGTGCCCGTGTTAATGGTGATGTGTGGTTGGAGTGCCCGTGTTAATGGCGGTGTGAGGTTGGAGTGCCCGTGTTAATGGCGGTGTGAGGTTGGAGTGCCCGTGTTAATGGCGGTGTGAGGTTGGAGTGCCCGTGTTAATGGTGATGTGAGGTTGGAGTGCCCGTGTTAATGGCGGTGTGAGGTTGGAGTGCCCGTGTTAATGGTGATGTGAGGTTGGAGTGCCCGTGTTAATGGCGGTGTGAGGTTGGAGTTCCCGTGTTAATGGCGGTGTGTGGTTGGAGTGCCCGTGTTAATGGCGGTGTGTGGTTGGAGTGCCCGTGTTAATGGCGGTGTGTGGTTGGAGTGCCCGTGTTAATGGCGGTGTGAGGTTGGAGTGCCCGTGTTAATGGCGGTGTGAGGTTGGAGTGCCCGTGTTAATGGCGGTGTGAGGTTGGAGTGCCCGTGTTAATGGCGGTGTGAGGTTGGAGTTCCCGTGTTAATGGCGATGTGAGGTTGGAGTGCCCGTGTTAATGGCGGTGTGAGGTTGGAGTTCCCGTGTTAATGGCGATGTGAGGTTGGAGTTCCCGTGTTAATGGCGGTGTGAGGTTGGAGTTCCCGTGTTAATGGTGATGTGAGGTTGGAGTGCCCGTGTTAATGGCGGTGTGAGGTTGGAGTTCCCGTGTTAATGGTGATGTGAGGTTGGAGTTCCCGTGTTAATGGTGATGTGAGGTTGGAGTTCCCGTGTTAATGGCGGTGTGAGGTTGGAGTGCCCGTGTTAATGGCGGTGTGAGGTTGGAGTGCCCGTGTTAATGGCGGTGTGAGGTTGGAGTTCCCGTGTTAATGGCGGTGTGTGGTTGGAGTGCCCGTGTTAATGGCGGTGTGAGGTTGGAGTTCCCGTGTTAATGGCGATGTGAGGTTGGAGTGCCCGTGTTAATGGCGGTGTGAGGTTGGAGTTCCCGTGTTAATGGCGATGTGAGGTTGGAGTTCCCGTGTTAATGGCGGTGTGAGGTTGGAGTTCCCGTGTTAATGGTGATGTGAGGTTGGAGTGCCCGTGTTAATGGCGGTGTGAGGTTGGAGTTCCCGTGTTAATGGTGATGTGAGGTTGGAGTGCCCGTGTTAATGGCGGTGTGAGGTTGGAGTTCCCGTGTTAATGGTGATGTGAGGTTGGAGTGCCCGTGTTAATGGCGGTGTGAGGTTGGAGTGCCCGTGTTAATGGTGATGTGAGGTTGGAGTTCCCGTGTTAATGGCGGTGTGAGGTTGGAGTTCCCGTGTTAATGGTGATGTGAGGTTGGAGTTCCCGTGTTAATGGTGATGTGAGGTTGGAGTGCCCGTGTTAATGGCGGTGTGAGGTTGGAGTGCCCGTGTTAATGGCGGTGTGAGGTTGGAGTGCCTTTGCTAGTGACAATACATGGCACTATGTTAATTGGGGCTTTGATTGGGTTTACTTGGGACTATATTAATGGTGCTTTTGTTACTAAAAATCAAGATTAGACCTCTACTCCCCCGCCCCCCCACAAAAAAATCGAGGCTTCATTGGCTCTCCAAGCCAATGTTTCATGAGGGGTTTTGTTGAGCAAACTGGAAGCTCTTGCTGAAAGAGACAGATGATTTTGTGCCAGCCTATTCAGTAAAACCTATAGTTAAGCAGATATTCCCACAACAGACTATTCATTGGTGGTTCACTAATGGTTTCATAAAGGCTTCTTTCATTTTTCATCTGGCCTACTGTACTTGTGACACAGGAAACCAGTTAAAGTCCGTAATTATATTTAAAAGATTTATTTTGATTGTGACCCAAATCAGAATTAATTGTATTTCAGATTCAGCTTTCCGTTTCCATTAAGCATATGCTTTACTGAATGCCATCCATGCACAGAAATTATTTGCATTTAGATAGCGCCTTTCACATCCTCAGAACGTCATAAAGTGCATTGTGGCCAATGAATTACCTTTGACATGTAGTGACTGTTATAATGTAGGCAAACAATTTGCACACAGCAAGGTCCCACAAACAGCAAATGAGTTTGTTGAGGGATAAATGTTGGTCAGGACCCCAGTGTACTTCCCCAGCTCATCTTTGGATAGTGCAATGGGATTTTTTGCATCCTTCTGAACAAAAATACAGGGACTCGGTTTAGCGTCTCATCCAACACCTCGAACAATGCAGCACTCCCTCAGTACTGCACTGAAGTGCTAGCCTAGATTATGTGCTCAAATACTGGAGTGCAGCTTGAATCCACAACTATCAAACTCACAGGCAACAGTGCTACCACTGAGCCAAGCTGACACTCAAAGGTGAGGTAGATGAGTTAGTAGAACTGTTATTAATCTTCGTTCAGACAAAATGATGGCGAAGTAGATGGACAAAGCGTGGCAGTCAGTGAATCTGTTCCCAAATGCGATAAAGCCAGGCAGAAACAAAATCTTGGAAATCTGTAATTTTATTAATTCATGGTGTTTCATATAGTGGATATGGAATAATGGATGGCTGGGAGTGATTATAAGATAGTAATCTAATTGGTAGGAGTAAGGTGGTTTATACCTGGAATAACAAACACCCAGGGGTGATTTTAGGGCAGCAATCTAATCATTTAAAAAAAATACTCATCTAGTTGAGTGCCGTTAATGCCGGGGAACGGAACATTTTCCATTTCAGGCACCGAGGGAAAGAAAATGGATCAAGGTGTAAAACATGCTGTCGATTCGCAAACCCACCCCCCCAGTGTTAGTATCAGGCAATGCAGGTCAGGAATACAACAATTCGGCGCAAAGTAAAGCCTCCTCTGCTCTGTCCCAGCAATATGCCACGGACCCAAGCCCAGCAGGGCATCTAATTCTGCACCTGTAGCCTTTCTAAGCGACATTGGCAGTTAATGTCGAATCCCGGAGGAAGTTTTGTACCATGGGCCCATGCCCCGCTAGAAATGGATTGTGACTGCTAATCTGATTTCACTCAGGACCCTTATAAGACAGAGGAGAGTGTCAGCCCATCAGTTTGGACTGGATTTGAACCTGGGTCCAGAAAAAAAAAAGGGCAAGTCTGCCCACTGCACCATCTAATTCCCCAGTTCAGATGATTAATAGATAGAACTAGAATGGATAACTGCAGGTGGTACTGAATCAGTAAAGCGTTCAAGGGATTGATATGATTTATATATGAAATAATGGATACCTGGGAGTGATTATAAAACAAAAACAGTATGGAGAGGTGGAGAATACTGGATGGCTGGCAGTGGATAAGAAAATACTAATACAACTGAGAGATTCAGATGACAGTATAAACTGGAAGAGCAATGTTAGAGCAGTTTACTTGTCACCTGAAGGTTGAGATAACCAACAGTAATCATTTGCCAGACATCCAGTACTTTTTATATTGTATGAAGTAAAACATTTTTGCAACCACACATGATTTCCCTTGGGGGCATTTGTTAGGATAATAGGCCTGTGACGTAGGAACCCCTCCCTCCCCCACCACAAGGCTATCAGGCCAGTGACGTAGGGATCCCCCAGGGCCTGTTGCATAGGAAACCCCCCCCCAGGGTATCAGGCCTACGACACAGGAGCCCCCTCCCCATCAGGATATGAGGTTTGTGAGCGAAGTCCCCCAGGATATCAGTCCGATGATGGAGGATCCCCCCAGCATAACTGGCCTATGACGCAGGAGCCCCCTCCTCAGCAGGATATCAGGTGTGTGATGCAGGGACCCCTCAGGAAATGAGGTTTGTGACGGAGGACAACAAAAACAACAACGACTTGCATGTATCCAGAGCCTTTAAGCATAGTAAAACGTCCCAAGGCGCTTCACAGGAGCGATTATCAAACGAAATTTGACTCCGAGCCACATAACAAGATATTAGGACAGGTGACCAAAAGCTTGGTCAAAGAGGTAGATTTTAAGGAGTGTCTTAAAGGAGGAGGGGAGAGGTAGGGAGGCAAAGAGGTTTAGGGAGGGAATTCCAGAGCTTAGGGTCTAGGCTGCTGAAGGCACGGCTGCCAATGGTGGAGCGATTAAAATCGGGGATGCGCAAGAGGCAAGAATTGGAGGAGCGCAGAGATCTCAGAGGGTTGTAGGGCTGGAGGAGGTTACGTAGGAACATAGGAACATGAGTAGGCCAATTAGCCCCTCGTGCCTGCTCCGCCATTTGATAAGATCATGGCTGATCTGTGATCTAGCTCCATATACCTGCCTTTGGCCCATATCCCTTAATACCTTTGGTTGCCAAAAAGCTACCTATCTCACATTTAAATTTAGCAATCAGCAAGACCATGGAGGGATTTGAAAACAAGGATGAGAATTTTAACTTGAGGCATTCCCAGTCTGAGACCCAATGTAGGTCAGTGAGCACAGGGGTGATGGATGAATGGGACTTGGTGCGAGTTAGGATACAGGCAGCAGAGTTTTGGATGAGCTCAGGTTTACGGAGGGTGCAAGGTGGGAGGCCGGCCAGGAGAGCATTGGAATAGCCGAGTCTAGAGGTAACAAAGGCATGGATGAGGGTTTTGGTTGCAGATGTGGTGAAGCAGAAGCGGAGATGGGTGATGGTACAGAGGTGGAAGTAGGCGGTCTTGGTGATGGAGCGGATAAGTGGTCGGAAGCTCATCTCAGGGTCAAGTAGGATGCCAAGGTTGCAAACAGTCTGGTTCCGCCTCAGACAGTGACCAAGGAGAGGGATGGAGTCATTTGCGGCGGGGACCAAAGACAATGGTTTCGGTCTTCCCAACATTTAGTTGGAGGAAATCTTTGCTCATCCAGCACTGGATGTCGGACAAGCAGCGTGATATCAGGATATCTCCCAGGATAACAAGCCTATGATGCAGGAGGTCCACCCCACTCCTCCACCCAGCAGCATATTAAGTCTATGATGGAGGATCCCTCCAGAATATCAGGTTTGTTACACGAGGCCCCTTGCATATCAGACCTGTGAAGCAGGGGATAGCAAAATACAGAAAAATTAACAGTCCTTAATACCACATTATACGGTGAGCAGTGCTTTCACAAAAAGTAAACCATACCTGACATTACGGTTGCCAACTCTGATTGAACATATTCCTGGAGGTTTTCATCACATGATCTCTTGTCCCACAACTGCCTCGCACTGTCAAACAGCCTATTTTCCATATTTTTTTAACTAATAAACGAGAGTGTTCAAACAAGATAAAAAAATACATTTATTTTTTAATACCCCTATGATTTTTCTCCTGGGTTTTGCTCGTAGCAGTGTCCAGGCGATTAATCTTTAATTCCAGGAGACTCCAGAACAATCCTGGAGGGTTGGCAACCCTACTTGACATCAGAGGAGATAACCACGTGCCCTAAAACCTATGGTCCAGACATCAATCAAATGTTTTTGTAAGTTTTTAAAAAATAATCGCTTATATTTTCCCTCCACTTATTTTTCCCCATAGATTCCCCTGATCACCTGATTGAATTGCTATGCAGGGAACCAGGTCCTCAGCCTCTGGTAATGCAACTCTGTGACCAAGAAAGGGCCAAGGAGAATCCACCTGAATAAATCCATTGATTTATTGGAAAAGGTGAAGGGTCAAAGCCAGTATTGCAGGACAGCACCAAGGCTGAAAAGAATAGGGAAGAAGATGAGATAAATCAAGAAGAGGTGATTAAGTTAAGTGCATGCTTGGATATTCCTATCCACTGCCTAGTATCGGTATTGCCAACACTTGTAATTGACTCGTCAGTCCGCTGATTCGCTGAATATCAGCCTTGGTTCAGTGGTAGCACTCTTGCCTTTGATGTTAGAGCTTTGTGGATTCAAGCCCCAGTCTGGAGATTTGAGCACATAATCTCGGCTGACCCTCCCAGTGCAGTACTGAGACAGTGCTGCACTGTCAGAGGTGCCGTCTTTTGGATGAGACATTAAACCGAGGCCCCATCAGCCCTCTCAGATGGATGTAAAAGATTCCATGTCACTATTCTAAGAGTGTCCTGGCCAGTATTTATCCTTCAACCAACACCTAAAAACACAGATTATCTGGTCATTACCTCATTGCTGTTTGTGGAACTTTGCTGTCTGCAATTTGACTGCTGCATTTCCTTACATTACAACAGTGATTACACTTCAAAAGTACTCCATCGGCTGTGAAATGCTTTGGGATGTCCTGAGGTCATGAAAGGTGCTATATATATATGCAAGTTTCATGCCTTCACGAGGGAGCTGGACTGGTTCTTGACTGGGGCAGAGATCGCATCATATAGAAGGTAAATGTAAGGAATCTTACACCAGGTTATAGTCCAACAGTTGGACTATAACCTGGTGTTGTAAGATTCCTTACATTTGTCCACCCCAGTCCATCACCGGCATCTCCACATTATAAAAGGTAAGTGGCTTTATCGATTACACTTAGAGTCATAGAGTCATAGAGTTATACAGCACGGATAGAGGCCCTTCGGCCCATCGTGTCCGCGCCGGCCATCAGCCCTGTCTACTCTAATCCCATATTCCAGCATTTGGTCCGTAGCCTTGTATGCTATGGAATTTCAAGTGCTCATCCAAATGCTTCTTGAATGTTGTGAGGGTTCCTGCCTCCACAACCCTTTCAGACAGTGAGTTCCAGACTCCAACCACCCTCTGGGTGAAAAAGTTCTTTCTAAAATCCCCTCTAAACCTCCCGCCTTTTACCTTGAATCTATGTCCCCTTGTTATAGAACCCTCAACGAAGGGAAAAAGCTCCTTAGTATCCATCCTATCTGTGCCCCTCATAATTTTGTACACCTCAATCATGTCCCCCCTCAGCCTCCTCTGCTCCAAGGAAAACAAACCCAATCTTCCCAGTCTCTCTTCATAGCTGAAGCGCTCCAGCCCTGGTAACATCCTGGTGAATCTCCTCTGCACCCTCTCCAAAGCGATCACATCCTTCCTGTAGTGTGGCGACCAGAACTGCACACAGTACTCCAGCTGTGGCCTAACCAGTGTTTTATACAGCTCCATCATAACCTCCTTGCTCTTATATTCTATGCCTCGGCTAATAAAGGCAAGTATCCCATATGCCTTCTTTACCACCTTATCTACCTGTTCCGCCGCCTTCAGGGATCTGTGAACTTGCACACCAAGATCCCTCTGACCCTCTGTCTTGCCTAGGGTCCTCCCATTGGTCCATGTGATCTCGTTGGACTGGTTTCGATCACTTGAGAGGGTCGGAAAGGAATTTACCAGAGTATATTTTCCCTTATTGGCCTTGGGTTTTTTCTTGCCACTCCCAGAAGATTACACGGCCTCAGGGAAGGGGACTGGGGGGGAGGCGGAGGAGAGAGAGCGAGCAAGGTGGGCAGTAGTGGGGGGTGGGAGGAAGTGTTTAGTCATAATGTTCCTACCATCATGGTGTGGAGCAGGCTTGTTGGTCTTTTCCTGCCCGTCAATTCCGTATGTTCGCATGTAAGTTCTTTAATGCTGCGATTGATGCAGGAAATTTAAACATGGAACAAATTACGTTTGAAACCCGTGTGAATGGTGAATACGGACCAGGCTGCAGTGATCACTCTGAGGTTGCTCGCTATAATATATTGCAATAGCTAGAGCCAGCTCGGGATGGTGTGTATACATTAGAATGGATTGTCTGCGTTAAAGCAGAGCAGCACTGCTGCAGAAAGGATGCATTCTCCATTTTCCACTGGTTGTCATTTCAATGTAATTCAATGGATTGCTCCCGCTGTGTAGATACCAAGGTAACCGTGGAAACAAATAAATAATTACAAAAACAGCAAAGTAACACTGAAATTACAGTAGCAAGAGGCTATTACAATGTCACTGCTACATAATAATATTCACAGGATTCGCAGGAGGATGTAATAAAGGAATTATTTTGCAGTTTGCAAGCAGTTATTGAGACCATGGTACAGAGTTCCATGCAGAATAACAGATGCTTGAGGTGAATTAAAAAATTAAAAAACAGGAAATCTTAAATAAAAACAGAAAATGCTGGAAATGCGCAGCCTCTCGACCAGCATTTTAAACGGAGAAGACGGTTTGATGTTTCAGACCCTTCTCTCTGTGTATTTCCAGTAAGATTGAACCGCGTTTAACCTGGCTTGTCCCATTTATGGCCATTGCTCAGGTGCTCACTGTGGTGAAATGGTCTAAATAGCCACAGAGGGCAACTAGAGGTGAATTGTTGAGTTCATTGGCAGCTGCTTGTAAATCCCTGGCTCCTGCCTTTGTACGGCTGAGGCTAAGTTACCAAGGTAGGAAAAGCTAGCAGGAAATGATTAGCTTTCTTTCGTCTTTAAAAAAAAATATTTCAGCCTTTGAACATCTGGAAGAAAGACTTGCATTTATATAGCGCCTTCACGTCCAAAGGTGCTTTACAGCCAATGAAGTACTTTCAAATTGTTGGTTGAGGGATAAAATCCGCTGAGCCTCCCTGCTACTGCTCTCGGACGAGCCAGCCACACACTAGGCTGCTTTCCCGTCGGGGGGGGGGCGGGGTTAATAGCGACCCTTTACTGTCCAGGCTCAGATGAGATGAAGTGTGGGCTGCCAGCATCGTGGAACTGAAGAAGAAGAGGGAAGAAAATTGAGGAGCGGGACAAAAAAGTATCTAAAAGTAGAGATGAGAATATCTGGAACGTATAATGGGTTTGAACAGAATGTCGCCATTGCTGTAGCCAGCCTCCGAGCTTCCATCAAAGTAAATGTTCCTCAAGTTGAGAAACAAGTTCCTGCTGAGGGCAGAGGTTTCCCCTATATTTAAGGGCTGTGCTGTTGAATTTTCTTTTTTTGTGCAGGCCCTCATATTTACAACTGTGTGGAATTCTATAAATGAACATGACACAAACCAGATGCAGTTCCCGAAATATCAGTTACTCAACAAATGTAAGTGAACTTCATAACATCTGTACAGCCGCCAGGCCCTACTGCAGCTCTACCAAAATTAAACAAACAAAGAATGAGGCAGGAAAAGGGGATCAGGTCAGAATCTACACAAGGGGCTTTAAAGCGGAGCATGTTGGAGGGAAGAAAAGTGAGGAGAAGGAGAAAAAGTGATAGAAAACTAGGAGTGAACATTCGCCCCATTGGCAGGAGTCTGCTTTTCTTTTACTGAGGAACATTCACTTTGCTGGAAACACATGAGATTGGCCAAACAAAGGCAACATGGCGGGGGGGGGGGTGATTTTAACCCCCAAGAATGGGTGGGTTGGGGGCGGGTGGGAGTTGAAAATAATTTGTTTTCTTTTGGGTCGCAACCGCAAAATTTTCGGACTTTGCGTTCCCAGTGGGAAGCCTGGATTTTTACCGTCCGCATTAAACCCAGAAGTGAAGCCGGGTTGCATTTGCGACCCAAAAAACCCAACAATTTTCAACTCCCACCCGTTTTTGGGGGTTAAAATCACTCCCTAGTGTGTTCAAACCCATCTATGCGTATCGGGGATGGAATTGGTCAATGCCAGTACAGCGAAACGCTATTCACTTCAGTGGGAAAGAAAATCAGGCATGGAGTACAAGGGGCTGGCCCTTCGCTATGAGCTCATTTCATGCCACTGGCCAGTTAACCAATTTCATCTCCGTAATATATTAAAGGTCATGTGTACGCAGGCATTTCCTGTCCACAAACTTCACTTCCTGCTGTCGCGATTTTTGGTCATGGTTTTTATGAATATCTATGTAATCAGTTATAATGTGAATTCCCTACGTAGACGATGCTGGAATTGCAAACCGTGGCCACCAGGCGTCAGTGTAGGCCAATTGTATCCTGTACCACGATCGCCCCCGACCCCGCCATGGCACAATGGGCTGGATTTTTCTCCAAAGGACCACTCGTTTTGGGGTGGATTTTGCACAGTGAACCGAGTAAAACCAGTTCTTAAAGGCCACCCCCTCAAATCCCCTGCAAAGAATCTGCAGCTGAATTATCCTCCCAAAAAAATCACCGGTTCCCTTTAAGGCCCATTGGGAACCCAGTCCACCTCATGTAAATGGGGTCAAAGGGGGGTATGGTTAACTCATTCAACACAAAGTCGCCCCAAATAATCACTGCCATTGTATAAGTAGTGGTATGAGTTGCAGTGAGATATCCCTGAGTTGGATACCACAGTGAGGAGACCATTTTGTTTACTGCTAATGAAGGTTGATATCACTTTGCTTGCATATCGATCTCTTTTGTACTTTGGAGGTTCAGTGAGAACTTTTAGTTTTACTCAATTCTGCTCAAAGTACTGCTCTGCATTGGGGACGTGGATTTCCAATTGGGAATCCCTCAATTATTATGCTATGGAGAGCAGAAGGTTAAGGATATGGAAGAGGTTAGATTGGAGGCTTTTAGAGTCAGGCTTCACAGAAGACATCTCTCTCCTACACGGTCATTACCCACTCACCAGGGTCCACAGGCCAAGAAGGTCTTGCATAGAATCTGCTGACCATCAGTGCCTCAGAAGGCTGTATTTCCCCCAAGAGTCTACTGGGGAAATCAATCACTGGCTGAAGACCTGCAGTCCAGTTCCAGCAGGAGAGCAGCATTGTCTGTACCAGTCAAGGTCACCACTGCCATGAATTTCTTTGCATCTGGATCCTACCAGGCGGCATCAGGTGAACTTTGCCGCATTCACCAGGCAGCTGCTCACCACTGTATCAAGCAGGTGACTGATGCTCTATTGAGGAGGGCTGCACAATTCATATCCTTTCTAATGGAAGCAGACAAACAAAGAGAGAGAGCTATCCAGTTCTACAGACGGGCCGGGTTCCCACAAGTGCAAGGAGCAAATTACGGTATGCGCGCAATGGCACTCAAAGCCCCATATAAAAAAAACATCAATTTTATGAATAGGAAAGGCTTTCATTCACTTAATATTCAGCTAGTGTGCATTGCAAATCACCTTTTGCTGCCAGATACCTAGGAAGCTGCCATGACGCTTTCATCATGTAACAATACACTACACCAGCCCTCTCAACTCAGAGCCATGTATCCAGATGGTTGATTGGTGATTAGGGTTATCCCCTGCAGTCATGGCTGAGGCTTCCACAAACAGAAGGAGACAACAGATACATTCAAGCAATGCTCCTACAAGAAGTATTATAGAGGAGGCCGTAAGAATTCCCAAGTCCCGTTGTAGGTCGCTGGAAAGATCTGGTGGAAGCCTGCAACACAGCCCATCGAGAGTCTCAAGAACCTTGGCCCTGACCTACCGAAAGGACCTCCGTGGATGCACAGCAGCAGAGGAACAACAACAACAACGTGCATTTATATAGCGCCTTTAATGTAGTAAAACGTCCCAAGGCACTTCATAGGAGCGATTATCAAACAAAATTTCACACCGAGCCACATAAGGAGATATTAGAGCTTGGTCAAAGAGGTAGGTTTTAAGGAGCGTCTTAAAGGAGGAAAGAGAGGTGGAGAGGACAAGGAGGGAATCCCAGAGCTTAGGGCCCAGGCAGCTGAAGGTACGGCCGCCGAGCGATGAAAATCGAGGATGCGGAAGAGGCCAGAATTGGAGGAGCGCAGAGATCTCGGAGGGTTGTAGGGCTGGAGGAGGTTACAGAGATAGCGAGGGGGCGAGGCCATGGAGGGATTTGAAAACAAGGATAAGAATTTTAAAATTGAGGCGTTGCCGGACCAGGAGCCAATGTAGGTCAGGGAGCACCGGGGTGATGGGTGAACGGGACTTGGTGTGAATTAGGGAATGGGTAGCAGAGTTTTGGATGAGCTCAAGTTTATGGCGGGCCATTCAGTCCCTTGAGCCTGTTCCACCATTCAATTAGATTATGGCTGATCTGAATCTCAATTCCATTTGAACGTCTTAGAATCTGGAAGTCTAATTTTGATGCTGCTGCTGCTTCAGCCATTCAGGCAGAACATTTTTCTCCCCTTTAACTGGCTTCAGAACTGCATTTCCCTCCATCCCAGTGGTGGTAAGCCCCACCAACCCCCTCCCATCATAGCAAATGGGGACCTTGAGAGGATTCACATTAACGGGCAGTATTCCTGCTCTGCCGCTAACCCACCAATGGAAGGGAAATCCAGGCCAACATGAGCAACACCATGGGGGGTGGACTAGTTAGAATCATAGAATCATAGAATCATAGAAGTTTACAACATGGAAACAGGCCCTTCGGCCCAACATGTCCATGTCGCCCAGTTTATACCACTAAGCTAGTCCCAATTGCTGGCACTTGGCCCATATCCCTCTATACCCATCTTACCCATGTAACTGTCCAAATGCTTTTTAAAAGACAAAATTGTACCCGCCTCTACTACTGCCTCTGGCAGCTCGTTCCAGACACTCACCACCCTTTGAGTGAAAAAATTGCCCCTCTGGACCCTTTTGTATCTCTCCCCTCTCACCTTAAATCTATGCCCCCTCGTTATAGACTCCCCTACCTTTGGGAAAAGATTTTGACTATCTACCTTATCTATGCCCCTCATTATTTTATCGACTTCTATAAGATTAATAGTTGCAATTAATTTCGCAAAATATCCTTACCTGTACTTTTGGATCCCTTTCTCTCCTTCCCCTCTATTTTTCACTCCTCTGCTGAGAGTGTTAACTGATGCTAGAATCCGTGCATTAAATCACACCATGGGAGTACTACTGCATCAGTATTTACCGTGTCAGTATGAAATTCCATTGTCCGCTATTTGAACAAGGGGCATTTCTCCATCTGAAATAACACACCACTTCCATTAAAGCAGCATCGATTGTTCAAGCACTAATGGCTTAATTTCAAGGACAATATATTTCTGTGAAATGTCCTCTTCACCTCAGCTCCCACCCCCATCCCCCCAACAACTGTTTTAACCCTGCTGCTACAAAGTTAATGCAAACAAAATACCCCTTTCCTGGGAGTTTAACCGTGGGTGGCTGCACTGCGCAGTGTGCTGCTTCGCCTGACAGACCAGTCTATGCGAAGTTAACTAAAGCTCAACCAGGGCAACGGTTACAAGTGCTGTAATTGGCCCCGGGCAAGGTGGAGTGGGGGTGTGGGGGTGGGAATCAGCCTGGGGTTTGTGCTATGAAGTGACCTCTGCGGAAAAATGTGGGTATGGACATGGTCTTGGATAGTGGCACAAAACAGGGGGCAGCTAATTGGTATCTCGTTATAAACCTCCTGCTATTTTCATTGGGCGGGGTGTTAAACAGGCTGCCAATTTACTATATCTCGTTTTGCATTATCGCCAAGATCAATTTCACCCCCATGATGTTGGAACAGGATTGGGCTTAGCGGTGACTGTCTTCATAGTCAAACAGCAATGACACTTTGCACTGACATAGCACGTTTAACGTAGCAAAAATGTTCCTAGGATGATACCAGAACTGAAAGGTTCTCCCCATTAGGAAAGATTGGGGCTCTTTTCTCTAGAAAAGAGAAGACTGAGGGGTGACCTGCTAGAGGTCTTTAAGGAAAGGTTTGATAGGATAGACATGTAGAGAAGATGTTTCCACTTGCGGGGGAGACCAGAACTCGGGGCCATCAATATAAGATGGTCACCAATAAATACAATAGGGAATTTAGGAGAAACTTCTTTACCCAGAGAGTGGTTAGAACTTGCTACCACATGGAGTAGTTGAAGCGACTCGCATACATGCATTTAAGGGGAAGCTAGATAAACATGTGAGGGAGAAAGGAATAGAAGGAAATGCTAATAAGGTTAGACGAAATAGGGAAGGAGGATGCTCGTGAGGAGCATAAACACCGGCATGGACCTGTTGGGTCCAATGGCCTGTTTCTGTGCTGTACATTCTATGTAACAATGGAGGGAGGGGGAAATGGGATATTGAGGAGGGATTGGGGGGGGAGGAGTTAGGGGGAAGGTGACCGAAGGCATGGTCAAAGAGGATGGTTTTGAGGATGCCTCCCCGCTCTCACTGTCTCGGCTCACACACAGAGCACGGCCACTTCAACCATGCCACAGGATGAACAAGGACCTTCAGGAGAGAAGGGAGGAAAACTAAAGGGTGATGGGGGTGGGGGGGACCTAATTGGAGAAAGAGAGACAGAAACAGAATGGGAGGCAGAGTGCGAAGGTGGGAGAGAACAAGGAAGACGATGAATAAAACCTTATTTTTCTATCTGTTTGGTGATGTTTATTTACTAGATGGTGTTTAGTGTCTTTGAATTGTTCTGGTCTGAGACAACGTGGTGCTATTGGTGATCTCCTACCATATCGGTGCTATAATGGCCTAGAAATGAGTGGGTGCTCTCCTCTTTTTTCCCATTGGGCCTGTTAGGGACTCACATAGTAAGGTGTGGATAGAAGGATTCACCTGCTTTACACTGTCAGGGACCCTGACAATGGGATGACCACATGGCAAGATATCAAGGTAAAACCACCTTGTGAGTTATCTAATGCAAAACTGCCATCACACTGCCCCAGTAACTATATCCAATGCATAAACCCATGTAGCACATTCCCAGCTTTATTTTCTGAAATAACTTCATGTACGTTGCCTATCATTTTTCTATAATTTTACATCTCTATTTTGCTGTCATGTCTGTGGCAACACATGTCTCTTGTTCTCCAGTATTGACACGTTCTTTACCTGTGCAATCACTGTTGTTTGATCTGATGCTCAGCTTTTTTTAGGAATAGAATCGGGGAAAAAAGTACCTTGTACATCTCATCGAGACCAACAGATGGTGAAAGATTGGATTACAGTTGGATAGGGAGCCCCATATCAGCTGTGGGCATGTACGTGCCATAAATATAAGCAGGAAATGCCGGAAATACACAGCAGGCCCATCAGAACCTGAAAAGAGAAAAGACTGATTAATATTACAGGTAGCAAATCTTTGTTCGAGCTCTGTATGCATCAAAGCCACTTTGCAATTCGGGCAAAATATTAACTCTGAAACCAACCAAAAACTGCATTGATGATGTATCAGTTCTCGATATGATAGTTTTGCATCTAACATTGTTTGTCACACTGGAGTTTGTCATGGTATCAGCTGTGGCTCAGTTGGCAGCAATTTTGCCTCTGATGGCAGAAGGTTGTGGGTTCAATTCCTATTCCAGAGACTTTGAGCATGAAATCTAACCTGACACTTCAGGATCCCATGGCACTGTTTTGAAGAAGAGCTGGGGAGTTCTCCCCAGTGTCCTGGCCGATATTTATCTCTCAACCAACCTGTGAAAAACAGATGACCTGGTCATTTATTTCATCGCTGTTTGTGGGACCTTGCCGTACACACACTGGCTGCCGTGTTTCCTATGTCACAACAGTGACTACACTTCAAAAGTACTTCATTCTCTGTAAAGCGTTTTGGGTGTCCTGAAAGGTGCTTATATAAATGCAAGTCTTTCTTTCTTGTCTGTACCACATCATGCAGTACAATTACTCACCGATCCAATAGTGCAGCTCTCTTTTTCATTTAAACAAATAAATTGGAGAATGGCTTTTGCATGAAAATTAGTTCAAAATCGTGCTGTGCCTCTCCACACAAGCAGGCTGACCGTGCACCCATTCACACGTTGACCACAAGATAAACATAGAAGACAAAGACCATTTGGCCCATTTTAGCTCATCCGTTCAGAAAAGTTACAATTCCCCCATCACAGCGCTGAACTCTCTTTTAAAGGACTCGAAGGTTTTGCCTCCACTACATGATAATCCATGCCCAGCGTTAATCAATGTTTATGTGAAGACTTTCTTGAAGTTGGTCCTAAATTTTCCTTTCATCAGTTTGAACCTGTGCGTCTTGACCTACTTGCATGGCTCACCTGGATGTAATATCCCAGATTTACCTTTTCTATACCATTTCATATCTTTGATATGGATCTGATAGGGTAGATAGAGAGAAACTATTCCCTCTGGTGGGAGAATGCAGAACAAGGGGGCATAACCTTAAAATTAGAGCTACACCATACAGGGTTGATGTCAGGAAGCACTTCTTCACGCAAAGGGTAGTGAAAATCTGGAACCATCCCCCAAAAAGCTTTTGAGGCTGGGGAGTCAATTGAAAATTTCAAAACTGAGATTGATAGATTTTTGTTAGGCAAGTGTGTTAAGGGTTACGGAACCAAGGTGGATAGATGGAAGCAAGAGGCAGATTAGTCATGATCTAATTGAATGGCGGAACAGGCTTGAGGGGCTGAATGGCCTAGTCCTGTTCCAATGTTTATACATCTCTAGAAAGTCTTCTCCCCGTCACCTCCTTTCAAGCCTAAAGAGCCCAAATTTCTCCAATCTTTCCTTATTCTTTAATCATCTGACTCTGAGGATCAGCCTTCTGCCTATTTCCTGCATTGCCTCCAGGGCTTAAATACCTCCCTTGTGTCCCGATGACCAAAATGGAACACAGCAGTCAAGGTGCAGTCTGACCATAGTGCTCTACTGTTTCAGCATGACACCCTCTAATTTATACTCCACTGATTTAGCAATATAATACAGCATTCTATTGGTTTTCTTCATTGCTGCTCCATAGTGACTGGACATATTGGCCTAGAAATTGGTCTGCACAGCGTCTGCTTTTCAGGCGCTATGCGGACGACTAAGGCCCCAATATGGCGGTCATGAAGCGTTCATTCATTTCTGACCGGCAGTGCACTGCCCGCCATGTTGGGTAAGGACAATAAAAATAGGTGTCCTTTACCCATGCTTGAAACAAGCGTTAGCCATTTGCATTGCAAATCAGGGGCCAAACGCCTGTTTGAGGCCCCCTCTCCAAGAATGACTTGGCTGACTTTTTCTTTCCTCTTCCTAGCACTGAAGCCAATTTCAGTTCCAGTGCAGCTCTGCCTGAGATTAGGTAACGCGGCACACAGTGGAGATTAAACATACCCAATCTGTGTGGCTGAATTAAAAACTGGCCAACTGAGTTCAGGAAAAATCGCTTCGAATTTATCGTTGCAATCGCTGCAATCCAACAAGCAACGAATTGCTCTTATTTTGAATACAGTGCAGTTCACCCTATGATAGTGAAACCTGAACAACCAAATACTTCTGTTAAATTCAATATCCAGCCTCATCCAATTCATGTTGACTGAATTATTTCAGCTGCTTACTTCTGTTTAAGTGTATGATTTACAGCCCAGTTTGCACATTCAACTGTGTTTACAGGCTAACTTACACATAGTTGTCTCCCTGTATAAACTGCAAGGCTTGAATTATCCTGCAGTCGACTAACAGCAAATGAAAAATAACCACACCGTGAAGTGGTTTATATGTTGGGAACTATTCCACCCAATGCTTGTAATGTCTCAGCATTTTTCTGACATCGATGTGCTCCAGACTCCCATTCACACTGGGACCAGGATCTCCTCCTCTTGCCAAGACTTTGTCAGTGGACAGGAGGGAGATGGCACAGAGAGAGGGTCCCAATATTTTGTTTGCTGTTGATGAAGATTTGTCAAAAACCTTACCACAGGACGCATTGTTAAGTGGAAAAAATAACTTCTATTTTAAAAAAAACTGACTTGTGGCATCCAGTTTACATGTGAGAAATTTCTAGACAGCCCACTTGTAAACCAGACAATCTGGCCCAAAACCGGATACATGGCAACCTTAGTTAGGAGCAGGACCCCAGCTGACGACAGCCCCATCCTGAAGTGAAATTTATGCTAAACACAACCTCAGACCATACAATTGGAGGATGATCCCTTACCCACTCCGAGCAGATCGTCCATCTTGTGGACAAGCCAACTCTGAGTATCACAACTATGGTCAAACCACACACGAGTTATGTGAATGGCTTATGATTAGCCAGGGCTACACACAAGTGCAAAATTACACATGTGCATTGGAGAGGGATTTATGCTCTGTGTTTGTGTATATGTGTATGTGTGCCTGTGTGTGTGTATATGTGTGTAGGTATGCGTGTGTATGTATGTGTGTATTTATGTGTGTGAGTTTATGTATATGTGTATGTTTATGTGTGCGTGTATATTTGTGTGTATATGTATGTGTGTGTGTATATACTTGTGTGTGTGTATATACGTGTGTGTGTGTGTGTATATATATGTGTGTGTATATTTGTGTATGTGTGTGTGTACCACGACAGACAGCAAACCTATGCCCTCCACATAAATGTATTCCCAGCCCTGGTTTCTGTCCAAAGGACATGGTACATTGTTTTTAATGCTCTGCCCTCTTAATCAATCTGTTTAGTATTTTGCTGCACATAATGCAGGCTCACTGAACCACTGCTGCCATAGCCATTGGCAACTTTTATTATGTCTCCTTTTATTGAAGTAATTTTTTACGCTGTGTCTCATTTAGCCATCAACCTTTCAATCACCCATGTAATTTCTAATTTAGTTTGTTGCTGGGCTAGAAAATGGAAGTGGGCTGGAAGGTGATAAATGTGTTTCACTTGTGGAAAAAGAAAACATTTATTTATTCAAATGAAAGCCCAGAATGATTACATCCTCCTGTAAAAACAGTTACAGTCGTCCAGCGAGGAAAAGAATCTAATACTCCTCATCTAAGATTCCAAAGCTTCAACCGTACTCCGCACGGTGTTAGAGCATCTTAAGCACGATCATAAGAATTTCTTTTAATGGAACCACAAAACAGTTTGAAAAAGCGAATTAACACCTCAGTTAAAATAGCAGACATGGTAACTTCATACAAATGCATTAAACATTTATACACTCATACCCACAATGTCATTCCCGGGTGTATGGTTCAACGCACTGTCTCGTTCTTTCCCGGGATCTCGAAAACTGGAGTAAGAAGGCGGATCACCACCACCTTCTCAAGGGCAATTAGGGATGGGCAATAAATGCCGGCCTCGCCAGCGACGCCCACATCCCATGAACGAATAATAAAACAAAAATTCCTCATGTCCCTCCCCGGTCTTGCCTTCCTCTTTCAGTCTACAGGCTTTTAAACAGAAGCTTAACATCACTTACTCACTACTTCCTGATTTACCTCATCTTATCTCCACTATATTCCAACTTGGTGGTGTACTGCACTGTGGGTCATTTCCCTTCACCTACGTTTCTCGATAAAAAGATAGCAATATGAAAAATAATAAAGAATAATAATTAAAATCCTCATCTGCCAGAGGCACTGTGCTGAGCAACTGGGCACAGTCAGACTAATAAATAATATGTAAAGCTTTTTCCTGCCATTAGAAACACACAATTATGTAATTCACATCAAAAGACATCATTTTTAAATTAAGAACATAAGAACATAAGAAATTGGAGCAGGAGTAGGCCAATCGGCCCCTCGAGCCTGCTCCGCCATTTAATAAGATCATGGCTGATCTGATCCCAACCACAAATCTAAAGAACACAAGAAGTCGGAGCAGGACCCGGCCACATAGCCCCTGGGCCCTCTCCGCCACCCACAGGGCATTGACCGATCCGAACTCAGCTTCATGTCCAATTTCCTGCCCGCTCCCCATAACCCCTAATTCCCTTTACTTCGAGGAAACTGTCTATTTCTGTTTTAAATTTATCTAATGATGTAGCTTCCACAGCTTCCTGGGGCAGCATATTCCACAGACCTACCACCCTCTGAGTGAAGAAGTTTCTCCTCATCTCAGTTTTGAAAGAGCAGCCCCTTATTCTAAGATTATGCCCCCTAGTTCTAGTTTCACCCATCTTTGGGAACATCCTTACTGCATCCACCCGATCAAGACCCCTCACAATCTTATATGTTTCAATAAGATCGCCTCTCATTCTTCTGAACTCCAATGAGTAGAGTCCCAATCTACTCAACCTCTCCTCATATGTGCGCCCCCTCATCCCCGGGATTAACCGAGTGAACCTTCTTTGTACTGCCTCGAGAGCAAGTATGTCTTTTCTTAAGTATGGAGACCAAAACTGTATGCAGTATTCCAGGTGCGGTCTCACCAATACCTTATATAACTGCAGCAATACCTCCCTGTTTTTATATTCTATCCCCCTAGCAATAAAAGCCAACATTCCGTTGGCTTTCTTGATCACCTGCTGCACCTGCATACCAACTTTTTGATTTTCTTGCACTAGGACCCCCAGATCCCTTTGTACTGCAGTACTTTCCAGTCTCTCGCCATTAAGAAAATAACTTGCTCTCTGATTTTTCCTGCCAAAGTGCATAACCTCACATTTTCCAATATTATATTGCATCTGCCAAATCTCCGCCCACTCACCCAGCCTGTCTATATCCCCTTGCAGGTTTTTTATGTCCTCCTCACTCTCTACTTTCCCTCCCATCTTTGTATCATCTGCAAATTTTGATATGTTGCACTCGGTCCCCTCCTCCAAATCGTTAATATAGATTGTAAAGAGTTGGGGACCCAGCACCGACCCCTGTGGAACACCACTGGTTACTGGTTGCCAGTCCGAAAATGAACCATTTATCCCAACTCTCTGCTTCCTGTTTGATAACCAATCCTCCACCCATGCCAGAATATTACCCCCAATCCCGTGATTTTTTATCTTAAGTAATAATCTTTCATGTGGCACCTTGTCGAATGCCTTCTGGAAGTCTAAATACACTACGTCCACTGGTTCCCCTTTATCCACCCTATACGTTATATCCTCGAAGAACTCAAGCAAATTTGTCAGACATGACTTCCCCTTCATGAAGCCATGCTGACTTTGTCCTATTAAATTATGCTTATCTAAATGTTCCGTTACTGTCTCCTTAATAATAGACTCCAAAATTTTACCCACCACAGATGTTAAGCTAACTGGCCTATAATTTCCAGCCTTCTGCCTACTACCCTTTTTAAATAACGGTGTTACATTAGCAGTTTTCCAATCTGCCGGGACCTCTCCTGAGTCCAGGGAATTTTGGAGAACTATCACCAAAGCATCCACAATCCCTACTGCCACTTCCCTCAAGACCCTAGGATGGAAGCCATCAGGTCCAGGGGATTTATCCGCCTTGAGTCCCATTATTTTACTGAGTACCATCTCCTGAGTGATTTTAATCGTATTTAGCTCCTCCCCCCCGAGAGTCCCCTGTTTGTCCAGTGTTGGGATATTCTTAGTGTCCTCTACTGTAAAGACTGAAACAAAATATTTGTTCAGCATTTTTGCCATCTCCATGTTTCCCACCATTAATTTCCCGGTCTCATCCTCTAAGGGACCTATGTTTGCCTTAGCCACCCTTTTTCTTTTTATATAACTATAGAAACTCTTGCTATCTGTTTTTATATTTTTTGCTAATTTCTTTTCATAATCTAACTTCCCTTTCTTAATCAATCCTTTAGTTACTTTTTGCTGTCTTTTGAAGAATTCCCAATCTTCTATCCTCCCACTAAGTTTGGCTACCTTATATGTCCTTGTTTTTAGTCGGATACTATCCTTGATTTCTTTACTTAGCCACGGGTGGCTGTCATTTCTTTTACACCCTTTTTTCCTCAGTGGAATATATTTATTTTGAAAGTTGTAAAATAACTCCCTAAATGAACACCACTGCTCATGTACCGTCTTACCCTTTAATCTATTTTCCCAGTCCACTTTAATCAATTCCGCTCTCATACCATCATAGTCTCCTTTATTCAAGCTCAGTACGCTTGTTTGAGAATCAACCTTCTCACCCTCTAATTGGATATGGAATTCAACCATGTTGTGGTCGCTCGTTCCAAGGGGATCCTTAACTAGGACATTATTAATTAATCCTGACTCATTACACAGGACCAGGTCCAAGGTTGCCTGCCCCCTTGTAGGATCAGTTACATACTGCTCAAGAAATCCATCCCTGATGCACTCAATGAACTCGTCCTCAAGGCTGCTCTGCCCAATTTGATTTGTCCAGTTAATATGATAATTAAAATCCCCCATAATTATGGCTGTTCCCTTATTACATGCCCCGACTATCTCCTGATTAATACTTCTTCCAGCAGAGTTGCAACTATTAGGAGGCCTATATACTACGCCCACTAATGTTTTTTTTCCCTTATTATTCCTTATCTCCACCCAAACTGTTTCATTATCTTGATGCTTTGTCCCAATATCATTTCTCTGTATTACAGTGATTCCTTCCTTTATTAACATAGCCACCCCACCTCCCCTTCCTTCCTGCCTGTCCTTCCTGATTGTTAAATACCCTGGCATATTTAATTCCCAGTCGTTGTCACCCTGCAGCCATGTTTCTGTAATGGCCACAAGATCATACCCATACGTAGTTATTTGTGCCGTTAACTCGTCCATTTTATTACGAATGCTACGTGCATTCAGATAAAGAACTTTCAAATCTGTTTTGTGACGCTTAGTTCCTGCTTTTTCCTTTTTTAACACTTTACCTATTACTCCATACCTTCTGTCCCTTCCTGTTAGGCTTTCCTCTCTCTCCCTGCTCAGGTTCCCAACCCCCTGCCACTTTAGTTTAAACCCTCCCCAAGCGGGCTGCTTTGTTCATGGGATGTGGGTGTCGCTGGCGAGGCCGGCATTTATTGCCCATCCCTAATTGCCCTTGAGAAGGTGGTAGTGAGCCGCCTTCTTGAACCGCTGCAGTCCGTGTGGTGAAGGTTCTCCCACAGTGCTGTTAGGAAGGGAGTTCCAGGATATTGACCCAGCGACGATGAAAGAATGGCGATATATTTCCAAGTCGGGATGGTGTGTGACTTGGAGGGGAACGTGCAGGTGGTGTTGTTCCCATGTGCCTGCTGCTCTTGTCCTTCTAGGTGGTAGAGGTTGCGGGTTTGGGAGGTGCTGTCGAAGAAGCCTTGGCGAGTTGCTGCAGTGTATCCTGTGGATGGTACACACTGCAGCCACTGTGCGCTGGTGGTGAAGGGAGTGAATGTTTAGGGTGGTGGATGGGGTGCCAATCAAGCGGGCTGCTTTGTCCTGAATGGTGTCGAGCTTCTTGAGTGTTGTAGGAGCTGCACTCATCCAGGCAAGTGGAGAGTATTCCATCACACTCCTGACTTGTGCCATGTAAAAGGTGGAAAGGCTTTGGGGAGTCAGGAGGTGAGTCACTCGCCACAGAATACCCAGCCTCTGACCTGCTCTTGTAGCCACATTATTTATATGGCTGGTCCAGTTAAGTTTCTGGTCAATGGCGACCCCCAGGGTGTTGATGGTGGGGAATTCGGTGATGGTAATGCCGTTGAATGTCAAGGGGAGGTGTTTAGACTCTCTCTTGTTGGAGATGGTCATTGCCTGGCACTTGTCTGGCGTGAATGTTACTTGCCACTTATGAGCCCAAGCCTGAATGTTGTCCAGGTCTTGCTGCATGCGGGCTCGGACTGCTTCATTATCTGAGGGGTTGCGAATGGAACTGAACACTGTGCAATTATCAGCGAACATCCCCATTTCTGACCTTATGATGGAGGGAAGGTCATTGATGAAGCAGCTGAAGATGGTTGGGCCTAGGACACTGCCCTGAGGAACTCCTGCAGCAATGCCCTGGGGCTGAGATGATTGGCCTCCAACAACCACTACCATCTTCCTTTGTGCTAGGTATGACTCCAGCCACTGGAGAGTTTTCCCTCTGATTCCCATTGACTTCATTGTGTTCTGATGAAGAGTTACACCCAAGGCCGCAAGCTGTCTTTGGATTTTACAGATGCTGACTGACCGGCTGTAGATTTCAGCATTTTCTGCACTCCTCCGACTCTGGCCTCTTGTGCATCCACCAGTCCCTTCACTTCACCATTGGTGGCTGTGCCTTCAGCCGTCTAGGCCCTAAGTTCTGGAATTCCCTCCTGAAACCTCTCCGCCTCTCCACCTCTCTCTCTCCTCCTTTACGACGCTGCTTAAAACCTCTTTGACCAAATGTTTGGTCACCTCACCTAATGTTTCCTTCTTTAGCTCGGTGTCAATTTTTCTCTGGTTAGGCTCCTGTGAAGCGCCTTGGGATGTTTTACTATGTTAAAGGCGTTAAAGGGGATGTTCGCTGATGATTGCAAAGTGTTCAGTTCCATTCGCAACCCCTCAAATAATGAAGCAGTCCGAGCCCGCATGCAGCAAGACCTGGACAACACCCAGGCTTGGGCTCATAAGTGGCAAGTAACATTCACGCCCGACAAGTGCCAGGCAATGACCATCTCCAACAAGAGAGAGTCTAACCACCTCCCCTTGACATTCAACGGCATTACCATCGCCGAATCCCCCACCATCAACCTCCTGGGGGTCACCATTGACCAGAAACTTAACTGGACCAGCTGTATAAATACTGTGGCTACAAGAGCAGGTCAGAGGCTGGGTATTCTGTGGCGAGTGACTCACCTCCTGACTCCCCAAAGCCTTTCCACCATCTACAAGGCACAAGTCAGGAGTGTGATGGAATACTCTCCACTTGCCTGGATGAGTGCAGCTCCTACAACACTCAAGAAGCTCAACACCATCCAGGACAAAGCAGCCCGCTTGATTGGCACCCCATCCACCACCCTAAACATTCACTCCCTTCACCACCGGCGCACAGTGGCTGCAGTGTGTACCATCCACAGGATGCACTGCAGCAACTCGTCAAGGCTTCTTCGACAGCACCTCCCAAACCCGCGACCTCTACCACCTAGAAGGACAAGGGCAGCAGGCACATGGGAACAACACCACCTGCACGTTCCCCTCCAAGTCACACACCATCCCGACTTGGAAATATATCGCCATTCCTTCATCGTCGCTGGGTCAAAATCCTGGAACCCCCTTCCTAACTGCACTGTGGGAGAACCTTCACTACACGGACTGCAGCGGTTCAAGAAGGTGGCTCACCACCACCTTCTCAAGGGCAAATAGGGATGGGCAATAAATGCCGGCCTCGCTAGCGACGCCCACATCCCATGAACGAATAAAAAAATATATAAATGCAAGTTGTTTTTTTCTTTCAAATGTCCAGCATTTGAAGCTTTGAAAAAAATTTGTATTGTAGCACCCTCTGCTGCTTTCATACAGATGTGCACCTTTACATCGGAGCTGGTTGTGGGTAAAACTAAAAATGATTTGCTTGGTATTAAAAAGTGTCACTGCTATTATTGTTCATTCAACAGCTTTTGTCGGAGCCCAGGTCTGTCCTCCAAATTGGAAGTTCGCTGGTAACGTAGAAAGGCCTTTCTTCTTCTGTAGAATTGCCTCTAGTCCAGTCTCGAAAGGGGGGTTCTGGTTTCTATGTGGGCTGTCCAGAAATTTCTAAAATGAAAACTGGACGTTAAAAGTAATTCCCCTCCCCCCCACCGTTTCTGTATGTGAGTAGGTGGAGATATTAGTTATTAAGGTTTCAGATCAATTTTAGTCAGCAGCAAAGCAAATATCCAGTCCCTCACCACACAGTTGACTCCTGGTGCCCTCTGTAGTGGGCTAGCAAGCCCCTCTGTTGTAAAATAATTGATACAAAGCTTCCTACCTCCAGCATGGGAGCACCATCACCATAAGGACTGCAGCAGTTTAAGAAAAAAGCCCGCCACCATCATCTCCGGGCAATAGATGCGGCCTGGCCAGTGTCACATCACCCCAGGGTTGCCAACCCTCCAGGATTTGTCCTGGAGTCTCCAGGAATTAAAGATTAATCTCCTGGACACTGCTGCGAGCAAACACTCAGGAAAAAAAATCATCGGGGCATTAAAAAATATTCTGTGTTTCTTTTAATTTTCTTTCAACACTTCTGCTTATTAGTTATAAAAATATTAGAGACGGGAAAAGAAGGCTGTTTGGGCAGGATGGTTGAAGGCAGGAGATCATAGATCATAGGAATATGGCCAACCAGAGTTGGCAACCCTGCAGCCCCCAGAACAAATATTTTTTTTTTAAAAAACGGCACTGGAGCCCTGACCACCACCAATCCTGCATCTAACCTGGCTGTTGTCCGGCTTTGGACTTGGCAAAAGATGGTGATTCTACCCTTGTGGTACCTCTAGACCGCAGCACTGACAGCAGCGATGCAAGCAGGGAGCTGCAACTACACTGCCCCTCTGAATCGCTGTAGTGTGGGAGAAGTGCTGCCTCTGGCTGTGGTTTAATTGAAACGTCAGTGTCACCGCTGATCTCGGCAGCGTTGCTAACCCTCGCAATTCACTCGCCAATACCACGATTTTAGTGCTCCCCCCATTGACTCAGGCAGTTTAAAGAGGTAGCTACACTGCCAGTTCTGATGAAAGTTTATCGACCTGAAACGGCAACTCTGTTTCTCTCCCCACAGAAGCTGCCTGACCTGCTGAGTGTTTTCCAGCACTTTCTGTTTGTATTTCAGATTTCCAGCGTCCGCAGTATTTTGCTTTTGTCCTAATGAAGTAAAGAAAAATGGACTTGCTCTATTTGGTGGAGGATAATGAGAACATTGAAAATTGTGGGAAGATTATTCGAAGAGAGTGGCACTTGTATCTTTAAGATACTGAATATTAATACTGACTCTTTAGGGTAGCAAATGAGATGTGTGAGGATGACCATTGTTGCCTTACTCACATTATAACATGAGATGGTGATATAGTATTGCTGCCGTCCAGTTTATGCCTGTAAACGGGGTGGTAGTGGGATAAATTTGCAACAAAAAATGTCTCACTGACTTACTGCTGGAAATCCGCCCATTCTAATTATCGTGTGGATCTCGGTTTAGGTGACCAGTGCTAATGCTGGAAACAGGATGCAATGTATAAACCAATGTCACTAAAACAGATCATCTGGTCATTTATCTCTTTGTTGTTTGTGGGACCTTGCTGTGTGCAAATTGGCTGCCGCTTTTCCTATATTGCAACAGTGACTACACTTCAAAAGTACTTCATTGGCTGCAAAGCGCTTTGGGCCATCCTGAGGTCATGAAAGGTGCTAAAGCAATGCAAGTTCTTTCTTAAATAGGAGTCAAATGACCCAGTTAGGACCCCAACGCAATTTTCATGTCAATCAGGGCTACCAGCACTATTTCCTTAACTCGCCGACACTCCAGATCGGGAGACAGCCATTTAGTACCTTTTAAAGGGATCATTGTCTGCAGTAAGGGAAAGCTGGGTGCGGGCCTGGCACTCATTTTTCCCTTGATTTTTTAGGGAGTTTTGTGCCTTAACAGTTTCTTCAACATCGACTCCTTGCTGCCGGGCGTGCTCTTTAAATTTCTCCGATGCTGTGATAAGCTGCTCCAGTAACTCCCTCGATCCATGTTGTACACCTCTCCCAATCTCCACATCTATGGACTTCAATGGGAATGAAAATCAGGAGAGATGTGGAATGGGAGGCCAATCCTTTATCGTCCATTTTACACTATCACCCAAAGTCAAAATGACCCCCATTCAATGCTAATGAGGCCCGACCAAGAAAATCGATGGCCCCTCCTTGCCAACACCATCGAGCGGGCACGGTGGTTCCCTGCCCACTGCCTGCTCTGTTTACGCTGGAGATAAAGATTGTCCCCATGTCTAATGGAACCGTAACCTGCGCCATTAGCAACAGTGAATGTCAGGTCACGTCGCTGGACTGCATCAGATCCGTCCCAAAACTGAACTTAGAAAGAGAGAATTAACAATTTTTAAAAAACGGAATCAATAGAATAAGTGACATTTCCCAACACTGATTTAAGCAGAATTACAATTGGGCCCTGATTTGGATGATATTTTTTTACAGTCTAGCTCTTGTATCTTATTAGTTGAGTCACTGGTTATGGAATTCTAGTATCACACCAGTAGCTAGTTAATGATTACATCGACAGACCACATGCCCTCTGTAAAGTTGGCATAATGATGCCGTGTGCTGTCTCCCCAGGCTTTGTTACTGCCCAGGCAATTATGCCAAATCGTGTCTTTAATAGTGAATTACTTAATGCTGGTATGACTTGCAATAAGCTTTAGTAATCATGTTTGCAGGATGTGTTTTCTCAGTTCCCCACCTTGCAAACTACAATCACCATTTAATGAGCCATGGTTTTATGAGTCACTTTGGCCATATGTTCACTGCTACAGCTTCAGATGGAGGCCCAGATTATCATGGGAATTGTAGATCATATCTAACAGGGCAATCATACAGATCGTGTCCATAATTACATGACTGCCCCATGTGATCCCCGTTTTATCTCTGTAGGATTGAACTGGGCCAGTACCTCATTGGATGGTATCTAGAAGCACTCCCACCCCTTAATGTTCCCGACCTCCTCATCATTGAAGCCACATGAATTGAGACGTCATACAACAATTTGGGTTGCATTGCACCCGACTGTAACATAGATAAGTCATATGGTATTGCAAAGATGCAGAGGGCGATTGTGATACAAGCTGTAATAATGGAACACCAAGTTATGTTCTGTGCACGCCATTAATCTTCTAACTCTTATTTTAATGTGTAAACGGCAAACAATATAAGAAAAGGAAATTGATAGTGATACAATATCGCATATTGCAACATCAAAAGGAGTTTACGATCTCAGGCTTGATGTGAAAAAAAATAAAGGCTTGCATTTATACCTCAGGACGTCCCAAAGCGTTTTACAGCCAATAAAGTATTTTAGAAGTGTAGTCACTGTTGTAATGTAGGAAAACGTGACAGCCAATTTGCGCACAGCAAGATCCCACAAACAACAATGTGATAACGACCAGATAATCTGTTTTTATTGGTTTTGGTTTCAGGATAAATATTGGCCGGGTTGTGCCATGGGATTTTTTACGTTCACCTGAGAGGGCATACGGTGCCTCGGTTTAACGTCTCATCCGAAAGACTCCCTCAATACTGCACTGGAGTGTCAGCCTAGATTCTGTGCACAAATCCCTGGTGTGAGACTTGAACCCAAAACCTTCTGACACAGAGGTGAGAGTGCTTTCGGATGAGACGTTAAAGCGATTATTTTTTCATTATCATATTGCTGTTTGTGGGAGCTTGCTGTGTGCAAATAGGCTGCCGCGTTTCCTACATTACGCGTAGGAAATTGTGTCTGACAAACCTACTGGAGTTTTTTGAGGATGTAACTGGTAGAATAGATAAGGGAGAACCAGTGAATGTGGTGTATTTGAATTTTCAGAAGGCCTTTAGTAAAATCCCACATAAGAGTTTAGTGTGCAAAATTAAAGCACGTGGGATTGGGGGTGATGTACTGGCATAGATTGAAAATTGGTTAACAGACAGGAAACAGAGAGTAGGAATAAATGGGTCTTTTTCCTGGTAGCAGGCGGTGACCAGTGGGGTATCGCAGGGATCAGTGCTTAGGCCTCAGCTATTCACAATATATGTCAATGATTTGGATGAGGGAACCAAATGTAGTATTTCTAAGTTTGCTGACGACACAAAACTGGGTGGGATGGTGAGTTGTGAGGAGGATGCAAAGAGGCTTCATGGCAATTTAAACAAGTTGAGTGAGTGGGCAAATACATGGCAGATGCAGTATAACGTGGATAAATGTGAAGTTATCCGCTTCGGAAGGAAAAACAGAAAGGCAGAGTATTATTTAAATGGTGATAGATTGGGGAATGTTGATGTACAAAGGGACCTGAGTTTCCTTGTACACCAGTCACTGAAAGCAAACATGCAGGTGCAGCAAGCAGTTAGGAAGACAAATGGTATGTTGGCCTTCATTGCAAGAGGATTTGAGTACAGGAGCAAGGCTGTCTTACTGCAGTTATACAGGGCCTAGGTGAGACCACACCTGGAGTATTGTGTGCAGTTTTGGTCTCCTTACCTAAGAAAGGATATATTTGCCATAGAGGGAGTGCAGCGAAGGTTCACCAGACTGATTCCTGGGATGGCAGGACTGTCGTATGAGGAGAGATTGGGTTGACTAGGCCTGTATTCACTCGAGTTTAGAAGAATGAGAGGGGATCTCATTGAAACATATAAAATTCTGACAGGGCTAGACAGACTGGATGCAGGGAGGATGTTTCCCCTGGCTGGGGGTTCCAGAGCTAGGGATCACAGTCTCAGGATACGGGGTAGGACATTTAGGACTGAGATGAGGAGAAATTTCTTCACTCAGAGGGTGGTGAACCTGTGGAATTCTCTACCACAGAAGGCTGTGGAGGCCAAGTCGCTGAATATATTTAAGAAGGAAATAGGTAGATTTCTAGACACAGAAGGCATCAAGGGGTATGGGGAGAGAGCGGGAATATGGTATTGAGATAGAGGATCAGTCATGATCATATTGAATGGCGGAGCGGGCTCGAAGGGCCGAATGGCCTACTCCTACTCCAATTTTCTATGTTTCTATTACAACAGTGACCACACATCAAAAGTACTTCATTGGCTGTAAAGCGCTTTGGGAAGCCCTGAAGTTGTGAAAAGCACTGTGTAAATACAAGTTCTTTCTTTCGTTGCGTGGGGGTAGAACTGGGGACGTCGGCCGTGGTGCTGCAAAGCGATTGGCCTACTCAGAAACTGCACTTTCGTTTAAGATTGCACAAGTTGACATCAGTGCAGATCCGATGGTCTCCTGGCCGCACTCCTGCAATCCTCCAGCTGCCTTTATCAGTTTAAGTTTAGAGATTGATTTTTAAAATTATTTGTTCATGGGATGTGGGCATCGCTGGCGAGGCCGGCATTTATTGTCCATCCCTAATTGCCCTTGAGAAGGTGGCGGTGAGCCGCTTTCTTGAATCGCTGCAGTCCGTGTGGTGACGGTTCTCCCACAGTGCTGTTAGGAAGGGAGTTCCAGGATTTTGACCCAGCGACGATGAAGGTACGGCCGATATATTTTCAAGTCGGGATAGCATTAGACTTGGAGGGGAACGTGCAGGTGGTGTTGTTCCCATGTCCCTGCTGCTCTTGTCCTTCTAGGTGGTAGAGGTCGCGGGTTTGGGAGGTGCTGTCGAAGAAGCCTTGGCGAGTTACTGCGGTGCATCCTGTGGATGGTACACACTGCAGCCACTTTGCGCCGATGGTGAAGGGAGTGAATGTTTAGGGTGGTGGATGGGGTGCCAATCAAGCGGGCTGCTTTGTCCTGGATGGTGTCGAGCTTCTTGAGTGTTGTTGGAGCTGCACTCATCCAGGCAAGTGGAGAGTATTCCAATCACACTCCTGACTGTGCCTTGTAGATGGTGGAAAGGCTTTGGGGAGTCAGGAGGCGAGTCACTCACCGCAGAATACCCAGCCTCTGACCTGCTCTTGTAGCGACAGTATTTATATGGCTGGCCCAGTTAAGTTTTTGATTAAGATTAAAAAGAAAAGAAAACACCTTTTTCAACCGGGGGGTGGGGGGAAATATAATGGGGGTAAATTTAATCCTGGGAAACTCTGGATCAGTTGGAATGCTGGTTTTACACCCTGCACCCCGCCCAAAATTGACTTCAATGGAGAGTAAAATGGGGCTGGTTGTAAAACCAGCTTTCCACCTGATCCTGTCAGTTTTCCAACAAGCAGATTAGGTTAAAATTGCTCCCATATAAACTGACGTGGAAAGTGCACTATTTAAACAAACTGGGAAACAAGGACACTTAAAAGTTTTAAATGTAGAAAGCTTGAAGATATTCATGAGAATCTTTCTCCTGGTCCAGTTCTATCACTATTTCATCCAGCTCCAGTGCACGCAGAAATCACAGACTGACCTCACATGTAAAACATAGATTTTTTTTTTTCCCCTGCATTTCTTCCAGTAAAGAGAAAGGAATGGAGTTTGGGATCTATACTAAGCCAGCGTTGACATTTAAAGCCAACAAACTCAAGAGAGTGATAGTAAATTAAATCGGAATCCAATTCCATTTTAGTACCGTGTAGTCCTCGAGTCTGGAAAACGTCTGAGTGCTCAAGATTCTCAGAGGTTACTACAGGTTGGGGGTTTTAAAGAGGCACTGTTAGTATATCGTAACTTGTAAAACTAACCAAAATAAAAAGCACCAGCTGGTATCCAAGATGGGAAAAGTTTTCAAGTCTGCCGTAATCTTTACGATGTCACTGCTCTGAAATGTTTCAACACAACAATCTTTACATTAGGAAGCTTGAGCTATTGAGCATGTGCAGGTCTACATGTCCACCTACATGTCTGATTGGTGGGTGGAATGAGTGTCAGCTGGGCTCAGCCTGTCGCCCTCTATCCTCTGGGTCAGAACGCTGCGGTTTCATCAGCCTCAGACACCTCAGTTTTGAGGAATGCATTTTCAGAGGCGCAGTTCTTTGGATGAGATGTCAAACCGAGGTTGAGGTGACCGGTAATGCGGTATTCTGGAAGGATGATATCAAATGGGCTGAGGGCCTTCTTCATTTGAATATATCTTGTGGACAAAGGATCAAAGGTAGACACACCAACAATATAATAAAAATAAAGGTGGTACTTTGGCACTGGATGTCACTAGTACATTAAAAAAAGGATCTAGACACACTGGAGAAAGTGCAAAAAAGATTTACAAGGATGATACCAGAACTGAAAGGGTACAACTATCAGGAAAGAGAAAAAGAGATAAGAGAAGATTGGGAGGTGATCGGATAGAGGTCTATAAAATTATGAAGGGGTTCGATAGGGTAGAACTGGAGAAGATGTTTCTACTTGTGGGGGAGTCAAAAACTAGGGGCCATTAATATAGATAGTCACTAATAATTCCAATAAGGAACTCAGGAGAAACTTCTTTACCCAGAGAGCAGTGAGAATGTGGATCTCACTACCGCATGGAGTGGTTGAGGCGATTAGCATAAGGGGAAGCTGAATAAGTACATGAAGGGGAAAGGAACAGAAGGATATTGGTTAGAGCACACTTTGAATACTGCGAACAGTTCTGGTCTCCATATTATAAAAAGGGTATAGAGGCACTGGAGAAGGTGCAAAAAAGATTGACTAGGATGATACCAGAACTGAGAGGTTATAACTATCAGGAAAGATTGAACAGGCTGGACTCATTTCTCTAGAAAAGAGAAGACTGAGGGGTCACCTGAGGGGTCTTTAAGATTATGAAAGGGTTTGATAGGGTCGACGTAGAGAAGATGTTTCCACTTGCAGGAGAGACCAGAACGAGGGGCCATAAATATAAGATAGTCACTAATAAATGCAATAGGGAATTCAGAAGAAAATTCTTTACCCAGAGAGCAGTTAGAATGTGGAACTCGCCACCGCAAGGAGTAGTTGAGGCGACTAGCAAAGATGCATTTAAGGGGAAGCTAGATAAACACATGAGGAAGAAATGAACAGAAGGATATGCTGATAGGGTTAGATGAGGTAAGGTGGGAGGAGAGTCGTGTGGACCATAAACACTGGCATAGACCAGTTGGTCCCAATGGCCAACTTCTGTGCTGTAAAATTCTATGTAATTCTACGTAACTACACACTATCTGCCTTTCCTTAGCTTAACTACCTAATTTGCCCAGGTCGTTTTTAATGTTATCAATTTCTATTAAACGTTTCTATTTCTGATTTCCTCTTCTGTAGACAGGGACTCTTGCTGGGGTACAGTTCTATAGCTTTCCAGTATTTAATACAAGGAAATTAGAACTAGGCCATTTAGCAGTGAAATCAGGAAGCACATTTTCACTGCAGTGGAAATCTGGAACTTGCTCCCCTAAAAGGCTGTGGATGTTGGGTCAAATGAAATTTTCAAGATTGAGATCAATAGATTTTTTTCTTGGGTAAGGGTATCAAGTGATAGGGGAGAAAGGCAGGTAAATGGAGTTGAGGTACAGATCAGCCATGATCTAATGGTGGGACAGGCTCGAGGGTCTGAATGGCCTACTTCTCTACCTCGGAGGGCTGTGGATGCTCAGTTGTTGGGTGCATTTAAGACTGAGATCGATAGGTTTTTGGACTCGAAGGGAATCAAGGGACACGGGGATCGGGTGGGAAAGTGCAGTCGAGGTCGAAGATCAACCATGATCTTATTGAATGGCGGAGCAGGTTCGAGGGACCGTATGGCCTACTCCTGCTCCTACTTCTTATGTTCCTAGAATCATACAGCACAGGAGTCCATCCAGCTCTTGATAGCTCTTTGAAAGTCCTATCCAATTAGTCCCACTCCTCTGTTTTTTCCCCATAGCCCTGCAAATTTTTGCTTTTCAAATCGATATCAAATTACCTTTTGAAAGTCACTGTTGAATCTGCTTCCACCACCCTTTCAGGCAGTACATTCCAGATCACAACAACTCGCTGCGTAAAAAAAATTCTTACATCCCTTCTGGTTCCATTGCCAATTATCTTAAATCTGTGCCCTCTGGTTACCGATAACGGAAACAGTTTCTCCCTATCCATTCTTCCAAAACCCTCCATTATTTTGAACACCTGTATTAAATCTCACCCTCAACCTTCTCTGCTTTAAGAATAATATTTTTTTTTAATATATGGATGCAAGATCCAAGGGGGAGATTTTGCAATAGAAACACAGCAACATTTTATTTTGGAATAGAAGCATAGTGTCCAATTCTGGGCACCCAGACTTTAGGAAGGCTTTGGAGAGGGTGCAGAGGAGACTTAACTGAAGTCCCTCATCCCTGGTACCATTCCAGTTAAGTCTCCTCTGCACCCTCTCCAAAGCCTTCCTAAAGTCTGGGTGCCCAGAATTGGACACTATGCTTCTATTCCAAAATAAAATGTTGCTATGTTTCTATTGCAAAATCTTCCCCTTGGATCCTGCATCCATATAATAAAAATCTTAGCATTTTCCCATTTCCTCTGTTGCTTTCCCTGAGACCCACGTGAACCAGGCAAATGGAGCACGTTTGGTTCATGCAGCGCCGCGTTGACGTCATCACGTAAAACGTAGGTGGAATGTAGCATTCCGAGCCATGGTGGAGTAAGAAAAGCTTTTCCCTGAATTTAAGCTCTTATTCCTTGCGAACTGAATCAAAAGAAACATCTTAAAGACGAATACGTGATATTTTATTGTTATTGCGATGTCGGTGTGCAGTTAAGGGCTGCTTGCAAGGCTGAGATTGAGCTGTTCTAACCTCGTCTTCCCCCCCCCCCTCTTTCTCTGGAGCAGATGGATCCTTCCGAGAGTGGGGGGGGGGGGGTATGAGCGGTGGGTTCTGCGCATGCTCGGTCTTTTTCGGTGAGCGAGACGCGGCCGCCATGAGGTGAGTGGGACGGAGCGCCCGGGGCCTCGGGGGTCTCCCCGGGGAGAGAGGGGAGGCAGCCGGCGCACACACACACACACAGAGAGGGGGGGGGACTATCGAGTCCTTCGCGGCCGGAGAGAGCGCGTTTACCGGGGAGGCAAAGACTTCCCCGAGAGACCCAGGCCTGCGGCCTAGTCATCCACGCAGCCGTGCGACAGGCGCGGGGCGACGGTACTCGGCCTGCTCGTTCCCCGCCCAGGGGGAGGAAGGCCAGAGCGGTGGTGGGGTGGGGTGGGGTGGGGGGGTTTAATTAGACACCGCGGCCTTCCTTCCCCCCCCCCCCCCCCCACCCCGGGCCTGGGCCGCGGGTAGAGTGAAGGCCCGCCCCAAGGCAAGAAAGCGGTCACTCGGGGCCGCCGGCGGCGGTGGCAGCCCCTGGAGGCCGGGCTCGGCAGCTGTTGACCCCGCTCAGCATCTGTCCTGGTCACGGGAATCGCGAGGGACCCACTGGAGGTTTAGAATCAGCATAGCAGGAGGCCATTCGGCCCATCGTGCCTGTACTGGCTCTTTGAAAGGATTGTCCAATTAGTTGCATTCTCACCCTTGCAGGCGGCGTGTTCCAGATCATAGCTCACCGTGTAAAGAAATTTCTCCTCCTCTCACCACCAATTATCTGAAAATCTGTGCCCCCCCTGCCAGTGGAAACATCCCCTCATGATTTTTGAACATCTCTTCAATCTGCCCGTACCTTTTTCTGCTCTTGCGGAGAACGCTCCCAGCTTCTCTGGTCTCTCCGCATAACCGGAGTCCATCATTCTGGTAAATCTCCTCTGCACCTCCTCCGAGGCCTTGACATCCTTCCTAAAGTGTGGTGCCCAGAATTGGACACAATGCTCCAGCTGAGACCTAACCTATAATTTATAAAGGTTCAGCATAACTTACTTACTTTTTGTACACTCTGCCTCTATTTATAAAGCTACTGTGTACTTTTTTAACAACCATATAAACTTGCCCTGCCATCTTCAAATTGGGATCGGTGTTCCATTTTATATAGTTAGAGGTGGACTGATTGGTATTTAATTTCAATTGTAAGTAAAGGGTGCTCAAACCTGTGGCCTGTGATTAAGTGGCTGGCATTTAGGTCCAGGATTTTTTGGGAGAGGGCAGAAATGAATTTTGCATTGAATCCATTTTCCACACAGGATATTAAAACAGCTTAAAGGGTGGTAAATATTGGATTTTTATTTTATTAAATAAAGGAAGTAACACATTCCTCTCTGGAAACTGGGCAGGTTGCATCTGTAAAACTTTAAGCTCTTCATATTACCAAGGAATTGCTGTTTCAATAAAGGTTTTCTATTAGATTATTTCATTGACTGTAATTTTGTTTTTTGTTGTCTTTTCTCAATGAGCCTTTCCAAACTGAACAGCGTCTCAAGTTTGATTTGTGTTTTAGATTTTGGTAGCTGGCAGTAAGTCTCCTGGTTTCCTACAGGAGGATCTCTAGCAGAATGAGGCTTCAAATGGTATTTTCTGCATGCAGGTCCAGAAGTACTAGCACACTGCATTTGAAAAGGGAGTCTTTATTTGTACAAATCCAGGTTAAGTCACTCTGTCCAAGATTGATGGCTGGGATTGGTGCAACTTAATTGCATTTCTTTATAGGTAGCGGCTAAGAGATTATAAGTGTAAGTTCTCTAAAGTGATGGATGTCAATGCTGGGAAAACAAAACCTTTCCTCAACATTGAGTGTTTGTTTAAAGCACAGGTTAGATGCAGTGTAAAGCTCGACAGTATACACCCTATCCCCCCTGCACCAATAGTATAGAATTTCCATTCATTGTACACCTATCTAGCTGGTTCATGCAGTACAGAGCTATGGGGAATTCTGCAGTACACAGGTGTCCTTAAGTCTGCCCAAGTTCATTCCACTTGGAATATTTCCAGCTGTCTGATACTTTCATCCCATTAATAGAGGCTGAATTCAACTTCAAGAAACAGAGGAAAAGACCAGTGTTCAGATTCATACTACTGTAGATTAAAATTTCCATCTTCAGAAAACACGTGACAACACGTCTACAATGTACATTATTGATACAGCCACTATTTTGCTGTTTGTTTTAATGGAAAATTGGATGGAATATGATTCTCAAATCACTAATAAAATTCCATTAGTCATGAAATGACATTTGATTTATTCAATGGCCCTGATCAATTTCTTCAATTTGATTTTCTTCCGGAGCTTTGCTCTCAATGCACTTGTCCTTGTTCCTGTCCCCCTCTCCCACTTGCACATTTCCTTTAAAGGATGGCCTTGGTGGGATTGATCCCAAGTATGCCTCTTATATATTAAGAGCTCCTGGATCATAATATCTTCATTATCTGTTGATATCTCAGTTTGAAAGTGCACATAATGTGTGGAAACCTTGCTTCTCCAGGCAAACTGTTACCTTATTGCATCTAATGTGTAACTAGAAAATGAAATGGGGGGGGAATGGAATATGCCAGCAGCATATTCTGCATTGGCACAATTCAGATAGCCTTTGGACAGTCTGTGATCGGTTTGGTTTTATGACATCATTAATGGGGTGAATTGTAATGTCATGCTAGTAGCTCAGCCTGCAACCATCTGTTCTTTGTACCTGGACAACTAGAACCAATGTGTTTATCAATGTACGCTTTTAGAAATCTAAACAAACTGTTTTGTACTCAACTCTTTTTTTTAATATAGTATGCTCAGGCTTCAAAAAAGGCTTGCCTCCAGCGTTTTGCGCTGTGGCAAAAAGAAGGTATGGCTGGATCCCAACGAAACCAATGAGATTGCCAATGCCAACTCTCGTAAGTAAAAGTTTTATTCTAACCAAGAGGGAAGGGTTTGCTTGCAGTTATTTTCCTCAATGTCTTGTGCCAGTAATCCTTCTGGTTCATCTCATTAGATTGTGCTAGACTTGGATGGCTTTTTTAAGTTATTCTCTGTCTGCCCCCTCAAATGGATGCAACAGATCCCATAGCACAATTCAAAAGAAGAGCTGGGGAGTTCTCATCGTGTCTTGGCCAACATTTATCTTTCAACCAGTACCACTAAAACAAATCATCTGGTCATTTATTTCATTGTTGCTTATGAGACCATGCTGTATGTAAACAGGCTGCTATATTTGCCTACATTACAACAACGACTGCACTTCAAAAAGTACTTAATTGGTTGTGAATTATTTTGTGCCGTCCTAAGGATGTGAAAGACGCTATCTAAATGCATGTTCTTTTTTCTTTACCGCTGATGAATTTTAAGGGTCCTCCGTGTTTTATAGCCCTGGTTTTTTTCCTAAATAAGATCCTTTTTGTCCTGTCAACATAACCTATAGCAAGGGGGGGTTGTACTTGATTTGCAGGCTTGGTTGTGTACACTGCTAAGCCTTTTAGTCTGGTTTGTTGCATATGATTATAGTGATAGACTCTTTGCCATTGAGCAGTTGAAACTGCAACGTTAGCTTGAAAACAATCCTATAATTTCATTAGAGCATTCATATTTACAGTTACTGAAACAAAATACTGCGTAATCCGGACAAGTGACTTTGCTTCTGTTGCAAAGTTGACCTTAATGTATAAAATTTTGTTTACTTACCAGATGCATTGATGGACTATGAGGAGTTATGTCTAACAAACTTTCTTCCCCTGTGCAGGCCAGCAGATCAGAAAATTGGTTAAAGATGGTCTGATTATCCGCAAGCCCGTGACTGTACACTCCCGTGCTCGATGCAGGAAGAACACTCTTGCACGCAGGAAGGGCCGACACATGGGCGTCGGTGAGTACCACTTTTGCCTTCACGATAGGGAATAAAAATGTTATGAGCTCATCTTAGGAACAGGAGTAGGCCATTCGGCCCCTTGTGCCTGCTCCGCCATTTGATAAGATCATGGCTGATCTGTGATGTAACTCCATATACCTGCCTTTGGCCCATATCCCTTAATACCTTTGGTTGCCAAAAAGCTATCTATCTCGCATTTAAATTTAGCAATTGAGCTAGTATCTTATGTGACTCTTTGGTGAAAATTATTCTGGTGGTGAATGAAGTGTAATAACTATAAACCTTAAATCTAGTGCTTTGAAATTCATAGTACTTAATTTTGCAGTAGGCAAATAAAAGTTTATCGATATTAGCCAGTGACTCGTTTTAGCAGTGAATTTAACCCTTGGTGACCCCCCCCCCCCAACCACTACCACCAAAGTAGCGCCCTGAGAGTTTAGAACTGCAGTAGTTAGTACCCATCTGCTGTCCAAAGATAATGAATTGCAGTGCAGATTCACCAGAATGTTACCAGGGCTCCAAGGAAGAGATTACATAAACTAGGCTTGTATTCCCTGGTTAAGGGGTGATTTGATTGAGGTTTTTAGGAATGGACAGGGTAGATAGAGACTTTTTCTGCTGCTGGGGATAGTCTAGGACAAGGGGACATAACCTTAAAATCTGAGCCAGGCCATTCAGGAGAGAAGTTAGGAAACACTTCTCCACACAAAGGTTGGTAGAAGTATGGACCCCTCTCCCACAAAAAGCTATTGATGCTAGCTCAATTAATAACTTCAAATCTGAGATCGATAGATTTTTGCTAGCCAAGGGTATTAAGGGATATGGAGCCAAAGCTGATGGATGGAGTGAGGATACAGATCAGCCATGATCTCGTTGAATGGCGGAACAGTCTCGAGGGGCTGAATGACCTCCTGTTCGTATGTACAATCATTTTTTGCCTGAGATGGAGTTCTTATTGACATTCGAGTCCAGAAGACTGTGGCCTGGGGAGGGCATACGGTGGGTTGGAGCAGTGGCTTCACTTCTGCCGTATAGAATTGAGTGCAGTAAAGGTGCCTTTAGTTGGTGATATTTAAGCCTGTTGCCACGTGATGGGGGGGCTCAATAACACAACTTTAGTTTGTACACGTGGGATGTTTTTAATGAGGAACTGATTTGTGAATGGGTCCATGATGCTCTAGGCTGCTGGTGCTACAGGGTCCATCATCTTTATAGTATCGTGGATTGTGTACCAAACATCTGTACAAGGTCAATGGTCAGAATTTCACAACAGGCAACTTTATTTCCTGAGTCCTGTGCTTCCTCAGTGACTGAGAAAGTCATCTTAATACTCAGTCTGCAATTAGAAAAAGATGGTAGCCTGTGCTGCCAGGGATAGTAATTTTGTTGCTGCCTGTGGTGGTGTCAGGTGCCGTTCGGCCCATTTTTTCCCATCCAGCTAGACAGGTGCTATATTCTCCACATTGTAGATAATTGTTAAATAATTCCAGAGTTTTCACCTCTACAACTAATCATGGAAGCTCATTCCATGTGTTGATTGCTCTTTGTGTGAAGACCATCACTCTGTTATCAGTCTGAAGTTTACTAGTTTGAACCTGTATTCCCTTGTCTTGCTTTCAATTTAATTTAAAATAATATCCCAGCCAAACCCTTACTCTCTCCCATCCTGGTTGACCTGCTACGACCCCCATCTTTGCTCCCTTAAGTCCAAGGACAGCAGACTTGAAACATATATGGCACACAACTAGTTTAACCATTCATTGCCAGATCCAGGTGGACCACATCAAGCACTATCTGGTCCAGATCTCCTCTGCCAAAACTGCTCACCGGTCCACGGTCGTCCTGGGCTGCAAAGATAACCTCCGGCTTTTCTCCACTACCAACAATCTCTTCAACCCCTCTCCTCTGCCGCCGCCACTGTCACCTCCAACAAGTGCGAGGAGCTCATGGGACTTCTTTGTCAAGAAGATTGAGACCGTCCTTTCTGCTGCATCCCTCCCTTGCCCACCAAGCTACGGTTCCCCCAATTCAACCGTCATAATATTGTCCGTCTCCGCCCCTGTCTCAGCCCATCTGCTGCTGAAATCTTTATCTGTGCTTTTGTTACTTCCAGACTGACTATTCCAATGCTCCCCTAGTTGACCTCCCATCTGCCAGCCTCCATAAACTTAAACTCATCCAGAACTCTGCTGCCTGTATCCTAACTTGCACTACTTCCGGCTCAGCCCTGTGCTCGCTGACCTACATTGGCCTCTGGTCCAACAGCGCTTGATTTTAAAATTCTCACGTTCAACTGCTTCCCTGGCCTCCACCCATCGTATCTTTCTAACCTCCGACAGCCCTTCAAGAGCTCTGTTCCTCCAACTCTCGCCTTTAATGCATCCCCTACTCCTTTCGCCCCATCACTGGCGGACGTGCCTTCAGCCGTCTGGGCCCTAAGCTCTGGAATTCCCTCCCTCCTCCTTTAAGACCCTTAAAACCTACATCTTCAACCATCTGAATATCTCCTCCTTTGGCGTGGTGTCAGTTTGTGTCTGATTACACTACTGCGAAGCGCCTTGATACTTTCCTACGCTAAATGCAAGTTGTTGTATTCCAGCTTCACCTTGTCTATGCACTTAACTATCTTGAATAACTCACATATCACCTCGGATGCCTCCTTTGCAGGCTAAAAAGCTCAATTCCTCATAGCTTACACTAGGGATCAGCCTTGTAGCTGTTTGCATCTTGTTTCTCGGTGGCTGGAACTGGACACAGTACTCGAGGTGCAGTCTGACTCCGAGCGCTGATCATTTGATCTCGACTTCTTGGATTTGTATTTTATTCCAGCTGTGTAGGTCAACATTCTGTTGGCTTTGATTGCTGCATTGTGATGCAGTGATTGGAGATTTAAGTCTGTTAAATGTGCTCTTTCTGTTTATTGGTGTGTCCCTAATTAGGTAAGAGAAAAGGTACAGCCAATGCCCGTATGCCTGAGAAACTGTCCTGGATGAGGAGAATGAGAATTCTGAGGCGTCTGCTTCGCAGATACAGGGAGTCCAAGAAGATTGATCGGCACATGTAAGATTTCTTGCTGTTTATTATCTCTGGCAGAACTATTCTCTGAAGGAGGTGAACTGGCCTGAGGTTGGTTTTGGTGTGCATGCAGCCTTCTACTTTGCCTAAGTACTTAACTCGTATATGAATCTGGACTCTCCTGTCTTGCCCTGATGCCATGTGTGCTATCAGTTGCTGGGTAGTCTGGCTTGAATTTCTCCCTAAACCAGAGATGCTAGGACTACTTGTAATGTGCCCCCACTGTCTCCCTGGCCCACATCAGCTAACTGAGTCCAATGGAATCTTTCTCACCAGGAAGTCCTAAGCAAACTAACCGCAACCGTTTACCTGCAATCTGCAGTGTACAATAGAATTGTCCTTTTGAATACAAAGTCACTTCTGTTCTCAACAGATCTCTGTTCCATACAGCCTTTTGAGGTGGCTTAACATAAGAGTTTACTAGTGGTGAGCTGAATTCTGACTTGTGTTTTTCCACAAAATTGCCAGGCTAGCCCACTCAGCTCCTTTTATGCTTGGCTCTTGCGCTTTCAATTACTTATGTCCTGGCGTTGTCTTGCTGCCTGGGCAGTCTTGGAATATCTCTGGATTTTCCAGTAGCTAATGGCTTATTTTTGTAGGTTTTTTAAAAACGTCAGGGCTTCCATGTTAGAAAGTTATTCTGGTAAGTGACATTGAAATACCTTGAATTCCCCTTTGACTTGAGTAATTAGAAATGTAGCACAAGGCCTATGATGGTTAATGTGGCAGTGACAGCTCTGATTTCAAAATTTGAAATGCAAATTCACGGATCTTGTGTTAAATATTTCAGAACTGCTTTCAAGCGATTCCAGAAATCCTGAATGATTAGTTTGTCATGTTCAAGGTTTAGACTAAGATTGAAAATGGGTATTTAATTTCTATCCACACTGCATTAACCTGGCAGATAATGAGAATTCTTCACTTATGAAATGAACTGAGAGTTGCTCTATCCTTCCAGCTATTTCGATATGATGCCACTACCTGGCAATATTGTGAAGAGATGTGTGAACTTTTTTTTTCACATTGCACCCTTTCAGGTACCACAGCCTGTATCTGAAGGTGAAGGGTAATGTGTTCAAGAATAAGCGTATCTTGATGGAGCACATTCACAAGCTGAAGGCAGACAAGGCTCGCAAGAAGCTTCTGGCGTAAGTACTTTGCAAAGATCAGCGAGATGTATGCTGTTTGGCATTTTGGAATTGAGATAGCAGTTCAGAGTTGCACTTGAAGGTATAACCTTTGCCTGTTTTCTAATTGGAGACCTTTAAGCTTATGCACCTTAATGTATTTTAAAGTCTTGTGTAATCCTGAATCTGTCTTGTATTGGTTTTCAGAGAAGTTCACTTAAAAATGGATTCTGTTCTTTGCACTTGTATTGCACTAGTTGCTATGGGTATTGATCTGCGATCATTCGCTATTCTAACTAAAACCTAAACTATTAGATGTGTTGCTGTTTAGATAGAGATTAATACGGTTATTAACTTGTAAGAGGTACTTAACCTGGTAACAATGCTGACCAGAGTTCATTGTGTTGCAGTGACCAGGCTGAAGCTCGCAGATCCAGGACCAAGGAAGCTCGCAAGCGCCGTGAAGAGCGTCTGCAAGCCAAGAAGGAAGAGATCATTAAGACTCTGTCCAAGGAAGAAGAGTCTAAAAAATAAACTGATCCCCTTGTACAGACTTGCAAATTAATTAAAAAATTGGTCGTTGTATCAACTCGGTTGTGATTTTCTTTTGTGCTGACTGAGTATGAATATCAGTTTGAAGTTACATTATAGAATTAACGTTCGGACTACTGATATTTAACTGTAACCACAGGGAGAGCTTTACAAGTATATTAAGAACTTGGATGTGTGGGAGCTGTTTGGACCGGGCCAAATTAGGATGGAAATCTCCTTTCTCAGTTAGCTGAAAGTCTTAAATAAAATTTTAATCCAGATGGGTATGTTTCCATTGCACAAATCTGAATCGATTCTTGTCCGACATCAAAGTGTGACTGTTATAAAGTAAGTTGTGTTAATGAGGGTGTGCTCATGAGGTGAAGAGGAGGGTGACGTGTATGCTGCCGCTGACTTGATGTGTTCCTCATCTCAAATACACCCTTCAATCACTTTTTAAAAAGGAAAAGCATTTTAGAACTGACATTAGACATATCGAGGGCAGGAGTGTCTGTGGCAGGCAATTGTTCAGCAGAGGCCAGTGTGCAAAGGTCAGCCTCGTCAACAAGGAATTGGTTGGAGAGCTCTCTCAGACCACCCTACTTAACAGCTGATTGTTGATATTGTACAACTTAACACTTTGAGGAACTGATGTGGGGGTGAGGGGTATAGAAATAAGGAAATGTTTTAAAATTTCCTGCTGGGATAATGTGAAAAGTTGAAATGCAGGGCTGAATGTAAAAGAAATAGGGATAAATTTAAATTAGAGGTCCAGGTGCACGCAGCAGTTCTTGTTAAATGTTAATCTTAGGCCAGACGCTACCGAGATAGATTTTGACCCAGCTGTACTCTCCCTGTCACGTGCACCTTTTTTTTGTCCATATTGGCGAATAAATTTACGTCAATGTATATTTCAAAATCATGTTTCCAAATCCTCCCATTCTATCTTTACAATCCTCTCCAGCAGTTACCTTTTGCTCTTCTGACTTAAGCCTCCATGCCTCTGCGTTCTAGGATATTCCTGAGCCTTTTTGTTTCCTCTTACCACTTTAAAAGCCTCTTCACAAGATGTACCTCTGATCATTGCCTTTCTTCACCTCCCCTAATTTCTGCTCCTATAAAATTAGGTTGGCTAAACTATACAGAATACAAGATGTGATGTTGCACTTTCTGTCACAAGATGGCACTATAAGTGCCTGTGCTGCATGGGATATAGTTAGAACAGGCTGGAAAATAGGAATTTGTTAGCCTCACGTTGTCATACTTTAATGCTGCCACATTATCCAGGAATCACTATTTACATAGAATGTACAGCACAGACACAGGGCATTTGGCCCATGCTGGTGTTTATGGTCCACAGGAGCCTGCTCCTACCCCTCTTCAACACTATCAGCATAACCTATTCCATGGCTGACCTGTACCTTAACTCCATTTACCTGCCTTTCTCCCATGCTGACTAAACGCACGTAAAGTACAATTTAAACACATGTAAACAAATAGGGACTGAAGTCTGTCTTGGGCGGTAGTGAATTGGCAGCCCGTGATGTGTAAACTGATTCACTATTGGCCATTTTACGCAACCATCTCCACCAGCCCCCCCCCCCCCCCCCCCCAAAAAAAAAATTGCCCACGTGCAGTTGGAATTGAGGCAAATAAACTTTGAGCACAGGTCTAACCCCTCTCATGGGTGAGGGACTTATATTGGCTAATTGAGCCTGCTATTTTTTTTTGGCGGGGTGGGGGGGGGTTTGTGGTCACTAATTCTTCTGTCCTGGCCACTATCCTGCCACAGCTGCAGTTGTTATCTTTTAACCCCAATCTTTCTCAGTTACAATTTCTTGGGGTGGTTTAGTTCACTGTTCCCCCCCCCCCCCCCCCCCCACCCCAATAAACTACCCATCCCCTGCTGTATGCGTCTGGGACTTATAACTTCAGTTTTAAAACATTTTTCAGTTAAATCTAGACTTTATCTGATGTCCAGAGGCTTGAGCCCATAATCTAGGTTGACACTCCCAGTTCAGTGCTGAGGGAGTGCTGCACTGTCGGCGGTGCCGTCTTTTGGAGGAGATGATAAACCGAGGCCCCGTCTGCCCTCTCAGATGGATGTAAAAGATCCCACGGCACTATTTGAAGAGCAGGGGAGTTTTCCCAGTGTCCTGGCCAACATTTATCTCTCAATCAACATCATTAAAACAGATGATCTGGTCATTATCTCATTGCTGTTTGTGGGACCTTGCTGTGTGCAAATTGGCTGCTGGGTTTTCTACATTACAACGGTGACTACAATTCAATTGCCTGTAAAGTGCTTTGAGACGTCATGAGGTTGTGAAAGGCACGATATAAATTCAAGTCTTTTAATTTGATGCCCTTATTTGTACCTAGTTTTAATATTTCAGGCAATGTAACAGTTAATGAATTTACATAATTAATTCTGACATTTTTCCATGTTGAGTCAAATGTTTTGCAATGAGGCAATCAGTAAAACATTTATTGGTTCCAGATATGCGCAAATAAATAAATGGACCATAGATTATTGTGCAACTGCACCGCTTTCAGTGATTTGTATAGAAAAAACAGATGGTTTTGCAGCCACTGTATGGGGAGACAGGAAGTAGATCACAGTTCTTGTGAAATTTGCCATGAGAAATCAAAATCACATCAATCCTAGTCAATAAGAGATGTTGTTGAGAATGTTTTTTGGGTCTGACCCTCAGTTGTTTGGGATGAATCTTTAACGCTTAAAAGTATAGAAACTAGTAGTAACTTCCCCTCCCTCAGTGGAAATATGGGGCCTGAGATTTTCTAGGGCAAGGAGGGTACTACCAACACAAACACCTCCCAGAGGGGTTGAAATTTGGGGTGAGGTCCAATTCTGGGCCTTCTTCACTTCTCCCTCCCCACCCCCGCCAATAACAAATTTTGGAGGGGTGTGTGCTTCTATCAACATCACTCCAAACCAACCTGAGACTCAAGCCTTTTACTTTCTCTCTCACTTGTGCGAGATCCACCAGCTCCTGTACAGCCTCTTCCCACCTTTAACAAGTATCTGTGGCCTCTTGCTGTGTATCTTGGGCTTTTAATAAAGTAAGAACTAGAAATCGAGTGCATAGATAAAGGAACGTACAGACAGATTGAGAGAGATACAAATAAGAGAGCAGGCATAAGTGAAAGAGATACGTACATAGTGAGAAAGTGAGAAAAAGATTCAGAGGCAAATAGACACCACTGCAAAAAGAGCATGTGACAGCCATACAGAGAGAGAAAAAAAGTGGAAGGCAAACTAATAGAAGATACCAGGGGTGATTTTAAACCCCAAAAACGGGTGGGTGTTGAAAATAGTTGTTTTTTTTGGGTCGCAACTGCAAAATTTTCGGACTTTGCGTTCCCAGTGGGAAGCCTGTACTTTTCCGCGCTGACGTTAAACCCGGAAATAAAGCCGGGTTGCGGCCGCGACCCAAAAAACAACAATTTTCAACTCCCACCCGCCCCCAACCCACCCGTTAAAATCACCCCCACAGAGAGCGACACAGAAAGATTTGGAGGATTTAAGGTGATCGGCAAAAGAGCCAGAGGTGACATGAAGACATATTTTTTTTACGTAGCAAAGTGCAATGATCTGGAATGCACTGCCTGAAAGGGCGGTGGAAGCAGATTCAATAGCAACTTTCATAAGGGAATTGGATAAATTCTTGAAGGGAAAAAATTTACAGGGCTATGGGGAAAGAGCAGGGGAATGGGACTAATTGGATAGCTCTTTCATAGAGCCGGCACAGGCCCAGTGGGCTGAATGGCCTCCTTCTGTGCTGTACCTACTATGATACTATGATATTATAGGAGGAAAGAATGAATATGACAACTCTAGGAAGAGCAAGACAATTTAGTTTTTATTTTTCTTGGAAGAGTAACAGCACTGGAGTTCAACTGTGTTATATGATTTAATAATACATCTGTGTGTTCTAAATAATTCCAACTATTATAAAACAGCGTATCATCGCAAGCAATGTCGTGGGAATTCCAATAATTTACTGAAAATTCTAATGACTTGAATCGTTCAAGCTTTGTTCTCACACTTTATGACCCCGAACACAGCTTGTTTGTGTTACTGTGTCAGATATCTTATTCTATAAATAATCCTGTCATGTTAATTGGATCTCAAATGCACTTACCGATCTTAAGCGCTCCACTACTGGCAGCCGTGCCTTCAGCTGCCTAGGCCCTAAGCTCTGGAACTACCCCCGCAGCCCCAAACCTCTCTGCCTCTCTCTCTCCTCCTTAAAGACGCTCCTTAGAACCTACCTCTTTGACCAAGCTTTTTGGTCACCTGTCCTAATATCTCATTATGTGGCTCGGTGTCAAATCTTTTTTTGAATAACGCTTCTCTGAAGCGCCTCGGAACGTTTTCCTACTTTAAAGGCGCTGTATAAATGCAAGTTGTTGTTGTTATCTAAACAACAGTAGTTGGCAGCAGCATCAAGGCAACTGAATCAAGATCTATTTTTATAACTTATTGGTGACCACTGCTGCCATCTGTTCCTGCAAAGCTCACATCACTTTTTTTTGGTGACTACAATTGTATTTCTAGAGGGATAGAATTGAAAAGCAGAGAAGTTATGTTAAACTTGTATAGAACCTTGGTTAGATCAAACTTGGAGCACTGTGCACAGTTCTGGTCTCCACAGTATAAAAAGGACATACAGGCATTGGAGAAGGTACAAAAAAGATTTACAAAGATGATGCCAGAACTGAGAGGTTATACCTGTCAAGAAAGACCGAACAGACTGGGAATCTTTTCTCTGGAAAAGAGAAGGCTGTGGGGTGACCTGATAGAGCTCTTTAAGGTTATGATAGGATTTGATAGGGTAGATGTAGAGAAAATGCTTCCACATGTGGAGGACACCAGAACTAGGGGCCATAAATCTAAAATAGTCATGAATAAATCCAATAGGGAATTCAAGAGAAACTTTACCCAGAGAGTGGTTAAAATGTGGAACTCGCTACCACAAGGAGTAGTTGAGGTAAGTAGCATAGATGCATTTAAGGGGAAGCTAGATAAACACACGAGAGAGAAAGGAATAGAAGGTTATGCTGATAGGATGAGATGAAGAGGAGGCACGTGTGGAGCATAAACACCGGCATGGATCAGTCGGGCCGAATGGCCTGTTTCTGTGCTTTACATTCTATGTAATTCTATGTAAAGCTTTAGTTGACATCACGGGGTACAAGAAGTTAGCCTAAATGAATTCATGCAGCTGGGCACGTTGCACAATATGGAAATCACAGGAGGAGACGCCTCTGAGCAGTCCAGTCCAGTTGAGGTAAGATGGAAAGCAGAAGGCCAGTCGTTTTCCACAGTTAACCATAATGCCAGCTGAATTAATAGCTAACAATGGACCCTAGCAACCGTCAGTTTTGCCTTGAAACAGTCAGGAACACAAAGACCTGTCAAGTGACATGAGTTATTTACTCAAAAGCAAAATACCGTGGATGCTGGAAATCTGAAATAAAAGCAGAAAATGCTGGAAATACTCAGCAGGTCAGGCAGCCTCTGTGGAGAAGGAAACAAAGCTAATGTTTCAGGTCAATGATCTTTCATCAGAACTGGAGGAAGTTGAAGATTTAACAGTTTTTAAGCAAGTACAGAGCCAGGGAAAGGGGGGAAGGAAAGAACAAAAGGGAAGGTCTGTGATAGTGTGGAGGGCAGGAATGATTAAATGACAAAATGAGTTATTTACTAGTCGATATAGTAAAGGACTTACTGTATCCACTAGTTTGAGAATTTGAATTCAGTTTTAAAAAATCTGGAAATAAACAGCTGATATCAGTAAAAGTGACCTTGAAGCAGTTGCATTGTCATAAATTCCCAACTGGTTCACTAAATACCCTTTAGGAAACCTGCCACCTTACCTATTCTGGCCTATATGTGACTTCAGTCCCACACCAACGTGGTTGACTGTTAACTGCCCTCTAAAGTGGCCAGTTGTATCAAACCACCACAAAGAAGATCTATCGCCACCGTCTCAGGTCAACCAGGGATGGAAATTAAACACTGGTCTTGCCAGTGACGCCTGTATTCCAAGAATGAATTAAAAAAATATAAAGAGTGCATCCTAGTGGAATGCGGGCAGCTCAGACTGGAGACACTGGAGGTCAAGCTCAGGGTGTCTAGGTTCATCCAACTTGTAAGTCTGCTTGTAAATATTTTGAAGAAGAGTAGGGGAGTTCTCCCCGGTGTCCTGGCCAATATTTATCCCTCAACCAACATCACTAAAAAACAGATTATCTGGTCATTATCACTTTGCTGTTTGTGGGACCTTGCTGTGCGTCCAAATTGGTTGCTGCGTTTCCTACATTACAATGGTGACTACACTTCAAATGTACTTAAATGCAGTAAAGTGCTTTGGGATGTCATGAGGTTGTGAAAGGTGCTATATAAATGTAAGTCTTTCTGTCTTCTTTCTAGTGTGCCACTGATGAGTATACTTGTCCATTGAAAGCCCTATTCTGTTTGGAGGCAAAAGAACGCAACAAAAACTGATATGACTATATCAACCATTAGACCTCTGTCATTTGTCAGTTCGCAGCAAATTACCCAGCTTTCAGGAGAACAGCGCCCACGACACCACACAACCCTGCCACGGCAACCTCTGCGAGACATGCCAGATCATCGACACAGATACCACCATCACACGAAAGGACACCACCCACCAGGTACATGGTTCATACTCCTGTGACTCGGCCAACATTGTCTACCTCATACGTTGCAGGAAAGGATGCCCCGGAGCATGGTACATTGGCGAGACCATGCAGACACTGTGACAACGGATGAACGGACACCGCGCAACAATCGCCAGACAGGCGGGTTCCCTCCCAGTCGGGGAACACTTCAGCAGTCAAGGACATTCAGCCTCCGATCTTCGGGTAAGCGTTCTCCAAGGCGGCCTTCGAGACACACGACAACGCAAAATCGTCGAGTAGAAATTGATAGCCAAGTTCCGCACCCATGAGGACGGCCTCAACCGGGATCTTGGGTTCATGTCACGCTACACGTAACCCCACCAGCGAAAAAAAGTTATCTGTTTTTAATACAACTGGTCATTCTCTCTCTCTCTGCCTTTCGGGTCTCTCTCTCTCTCTCTCTCTGTCTTTGTGATCTGACCGCTTGTGTATTCAGTATTCTTGGATGTAATGTGTCCCTGTCTGAACACCATCCACTCCTTTGATTGCTGTGATTATCTCTCTGCCGAGGTGTGATAACGGGCAGTTGGAAAGATTATCTGTAATCACCAGGCATTGTTCTCTGACTATATATGCTGTGCCTTTATGGAACCCTTCACTCACCTGACGAAGGAGGAAGCCTCCGAAAGCTTGTGATTTCAAATAAAGCTGTTGGACTATAACCTGGTGTTGTACGACTCCTTACATTTGTCAGTTTGGTTGAGTTGGTTCCACTCTTGCGTTTGACTCAGAAGTCTATAGGTTCAAGCTGGACTTGAGCACAAGGCTGTCACTTCAGTGTAGTACTGAGGGAGGTGCTGCATTGTTGGAGGTGCCATCTTTTGGATGAGACATTAAATCAAGGCTCCATCTGACTTCTCAGTTGGATGTAAAAGATTTGATGACACTATTTGAAGAAGAGCAGGGGAGTTCTTCTGGTGTCCTGGCCAACATTCCTCTCTCAGGAGAAACAGTTTCCACTGGTAGAAGGGTCGGTAATCAAAGGGCACAGATTTAAGTTAACAAAAGAGCCAGAGGTGAGATGAGGAGAAATTGTTTTACGCAGCGAATTGTTATGATCTGGAATGTGCTGCCTGAAAGGGTGATAGAAGCAGATTCAACAATAACTTTCAAAAGGGAACTGGATAAATACTTGAAGGGGAGAAAACTGCAGGGCAATGGGGAAGAGCAGGGGAGTGGGACTAATCGGATAGCTCTTTCAAAGAGCCGGTACATGCATGATGGACCAAATGGCCTTTTTGTGTGCTGTAACATCCTATGGCCCTGATATTTACGGGGACGCAGTGGGGGTGGGGACGGTAGTGGGGGAAACCCGGAAATCCCGGGGACGTGGAGATCCTGCCGAATTTAAGGGCAAGACCTCATCATCATTTTCTTCTTCCGTTTCCCACTGGATTGACAGCCTCGGCCGGCTGCAGGGCGGGAAGCTAGCGGCAGGAGGCCAGGGACCGTCGGGGATGATCCCCGGCAATTGGGGCTTGGTGGTGGGAGTGGGGTGGGGGGGGGGGGGGGCGGTGGGGATGAATGGAGCCCAGCAATCGGGAGGGAAAGATCGTGGCTTGGTGGTGGAGGCGGGGAGGGAGGGGGTCAGAGCCTGGCAATTGGGAGGGAAGGATCAGGGATTGGAGGGAGGGGGTGTTTGGCCGATCGTGGGTTTGGCTGGAGATCGAAGGTTGGGGGGGGTGGTCGGCCGATTACGGGGCTGGCTGGAGATCGGGGGTTGGAGGAGGTCGGCAGATCACGGGGTTTGCTTGAGGGGCCAGGGGGAGTACTCCTGCTCCTCCTGGCCCACAAGGAGTGCGCTAAAAGGCACGTACCTGCTGGAGCCAGCTGCTTCCATCTCCATTTTGCTGCTGGGTTTCTCGGGCCCTGGGAAACCCGGCTGGCATCTGTTAAATTTATATCTGGTTCCCAATTGCACCGTGGGAGCCTGATTTAAATATTATAATGAAGTTTCCCGCCACACGCACGCCCGCTACCCACCACCGTAAAAATGGTGGAAGGCACGTACGCGATTTTTAATGTTTAACCTCCCCCACTCCGACCCTCTCCCGCCCAACATTTCGGGGGGTGGGGGGGGGTTAATATTGAACCTTATGATTCTACGTCGGGCCAGTTTATTACCCGTGTTCACCCCGTTACAGCACATAAGCTGAACAATTCACAAAACCAGTCCAGGGTGACAGGCGCTCGTGTGGACCTGCCAGCAGTCTGGCAGTTAAGTAAGGTTCTTCCTTTCCAGATTCTAATTTCATAACATTTCTAAGAAGTAATGTGGTATAAACAGAAAATGCTGGCAATGCGCTGCAGGCTCTTCAACATCTGAAGAGAGAAAATACAAAGGTAACCTTTCAGGCCAGAGCCCTTCATCAGAATTCATGAGCAACTATTTAAGATTAAAAAATCCCTTAAACGTTTTAAAAAGGTTGGTGTTTTTTGGTGCAGTTTATGTTGTCGAGGACATTAAGGGATTGGGCAGCCCTGAGCTGTAGCCTGATTTTGAGGAATGTTGGATGAAACACGATACAGTAAATATAATCACAGGCTCTCTCAGGCTTGGAAAATAAATCTGTTTTGAATTACTGTAATCATGGGGGATAGGAGGAAGTCCCACCTTCTTTGGCGCCATTGGTGCAAGCAGAAGAAAAGATGCACAAAACATGCCAGTGATTGGCTCTCAGTAATGCCTGTCTCTGAATCTGACCTTAGCTGGAGAAAGAAATACAATTTAATAACCAGGGGGGGGGTATGAACACGAAAGGAGGTTCATTTCTGAGACAGCTTTTGGGATCATAGTGCATTGCAACACAAGGCTAGTGATTTTCTCCATTTTTTTCCCACTGTGTTTTTTTTTTACACAATTGCTGCAATGGGCGGACTGTCCCTTTAAATAACTGAAGCCAAAACCCTCAGCTTCTCGAGCAGCTGGTGTCTTTATCAGGGTCGGTGTGGAACGTGTGATCAGTGACTGATCTCATTGTAGGACATGTCACAGCTTGAGAGGCAAAAATGCACCAAGGGATGGGAAACAGACAGAAAACAGAGCAGCCCGCCTCTTGCTCTCAATGCATCAGACTGAAACGCTGAATGATCTGTGCTGAGGGGTTCACGTGACGAGTCAGTGTTGTTCCTTTTTTGCGAGGAAAGGAATCGTTTTTGAGCTGCCTGCGTTCGAGCAGCTGCTCTGAATGACATGGCTTCTCAATGTGCCTTGAGAACAGTGTTGATCAGCTGTGCTATTTGCATTTTTCTGTGTGGGATACTACTGGTGAATTTCGAGGAGCCACTCAATTACAGGTACGATTTCCAGTTGCAAATAAAAACCTCTCCCCCCCGCAAAAAAAAAAGGAGCCTTTACAGGGAATATGTGCAGAACACATGGCCACTTACTGCAGTCTGCGTCCTTGTACTGCTGTAAGTTTCTGATGTGCCTTGCGCCATGTATAGGGGAAATGGTGCAGGCATCTGTCTATTGCAATGATGCAGAGGGTTTTCAGTCAAGGAAAGCTTCGACCCGTGTAAAGATTTTTCTCATTCATTTCTGGTGGCACTGAATTTTCTACTGAGACCAAACGATTCTCGCTAGCGACCTTTTCCTGCCAGCTGCTCTCCAGTTAGTCAACGACTATCTTGCACTTCTCTGGATGTGGCAGGTTATTTAATCCAGTTTAGTTTGAATGTCCACACTGTGTGCTGTTTTCTCCTGCTTTTAAAAACGAACCCTCAAGCAGTTTACATCCTGCTGAGTTTTGGACCAATTAGCGCAAAAAGGAGAATTTCTGATAAAAGCAAGTTTTTTTTTTGAAGGGGGGGGAGTGGGGAATGACTTATTTGCTTCTTGAGAACTGAAGGGGAGTCTCATGCGGGGTGCCGTGTTGCTGCTGTGGGTTTCTGACCTTGACTCTGCTATCAGGGGAGGTCTGGAGCCTGAGGCCAAGCAAATTCCCCACAGGGATTAGAGGACAAAATTAGATGATGCGTCTTCATGGGCTCTGCCTTCTACCTCTCCTAGTAATTGGGTTACAGATCTGGGAGCAGGTTAGCCGCCTGCTTTCTGAGGCAAGCCAATGCATTTGAGTTTAGAAGATAATGAGACAATTAGTAATTATTTTTTTTGCTTGGGGGGGGGGGAAAGACAATTGTTCAGTATAAACAACCTGATTTAGAGCGATAGTCACCAAAATAGCGATGAGAGAGGAAGCATATTCAGATATATTTGGATTAATTCAGATTTAGAATGTACATGTTTGAGGGTGTTTTTGGTTGCTGGATAGGGTTGAAGTTGGTTCCTGGGTGTGATTTATGAAGCGGATTATCTAACTTTGTGCTTTTTGGCACTACCTGTTTTTTTCATGATATCCATTTATAATGGTGATGGCTTGGAGTCTGATGCATGATGGCACTGTGGTCTAGTACTCGTGTGTCTCCGACTCGTGGTGGATACAAGCTCTTTTGCTAATGTCTGGGTGCCCATTCCCTACTGGTATATATTCAAATGTAAGGCAGCCAAGTTTGACTTTGGTCTCCAGTTGCTGAGTTTTAGTACCAATATGTGTTCATTCCTGGTGGCCTTGTGATGGGTATGAAAAAAAGATAAAGAACAAACTTGCATTTATATAGTGTCTTTCCCATCCTCAGGACATCCCAAAGTGTTTCACAGCCAATGAAGTACTTTTGAAGTGCAATCCCTGTTAGCCTAGCAATTGGGATCTAGTTGGCTAATGGAAGGATACGATGATGTGTCCCAACTTCCTGCCAATGTGGGGAAACACTTGTACCAAACTGCCTTTTCAGGAATTGGTTTCAGATTCAGGAAATTTCTAGTTTTGGAAACCACTCCTGATCCAAATATATATTTATTGCATTCAATGTTCTACTTTTTGTATAATTTTATGGGGATTTTTTGAGCCATACAAGTGAGGCCTGACATCATCACCAATACAGGAAGTGGTGGACCTTTTTAAAGGGGGGAAAAAAAACAGGAAAAGGAATTCGTTTTTATATGAAAAAGGAACATGTAACATTTAAAAATAAATGCACATAGATTTGCTTTACCTTGTAAACGCCTTGATTTTTAAAATTCTCATCTTTGTTTCCAAATCCCTCCATGGCCTTGCCCCAACCTATCTCTGTAACCTCCTCCAACCCTCAGATCTCTGCCCTCCTCCAATTCTGGCCTCTTGCACATCCCCAAATTTTATTCGCTCCACCGTTGGCGGCCATGCCTTCAGCTGCCTAGGCCCTAGGCTCTGGAATTCCCTCCCTAAACCTCTCCGGCTCTCTCCCCCTCTCTCTCTCTCTCTTAAGTTCCTCCTTAAAACCTCTTCGTCCAAGCTTCTGGTCACCTGCCCTAATATCTCATGTGGCTCGGTGTCAATTTTGTTTGATAATTGCTCCTGGGAAGCACCTTGGGAAGTTTTACTACATTAAAGGTGCAAGTAGTCATTGTAGCAAAGGAATCACCACACTGAGAGAACCTTCCTGTATACTGCCGCTGAAATACTTTACCTCTGTTGCTCCCTGGCTCTTTTTTTTTCTTTTCAGGTATATGGTCCAACTGTCAAAACTGAAGTTTAATTATGTATTTGGTTCAAGTTTACAAATCAATGACAGTGAAAGGAAGAGAGCAAATGACAGTGAAAAAACAGAAGGGGACAGAGATTGTGAAGAGTGTACTTTCAGGTAAGAAGCAGTGGGGTTGAATTTCCATGGAGGTTCTACCGATTGACCACCGTAACTTTGGCAGAAGATTCACGGAAGTCCCAGAGAAACGGTGCAAATTCAATCTCAATGGGGGTAGAGTTTTGGGAGCGCCCATTTCTGGGGGTGCTGGGGGGGGGGGGGCAATCCCCCTGTGCCTGAAATGGTGAGGCCTGAGGCGCCCCTGATATTGGGCCTCAGGGCCCCATCAACATCAAGCCTGTGTGGAGCCAAGTGTTGCAGTGGCCCTCGGGTAAGTGAGGGTGGAGGAGTTGGGGTCGGGGCAGGGGGGATAGTGGCAGCAATCGGGAGGGGGTTAGCGGTGGCCTGCATTCTTTATAAACAGTGTCAAGAGGAGCACTGCTGCTCCTCCCTGCCTCACATTTAGGTAAGTAAATTTCAAAAACGTACCTTTTTGGTAGCAGGCGGTTCCCAAGGCCTGGTTTTACTGAGTGGCGCTGGCTGTCTCCAGGCAAACCTATCTTGCCGTGGGGGCCTCGACTAGGCATTAGGCCCCATATTAGCATATGCAAAGGACCTAATGCCTGTTTCAGGCATGGACCCTACACAATGGCCTTTTCTCCTTTCCCAATATGGTGGCCGCGCGGTTCCTGCCCACCATATTGGGGGGGGCTTAGCAGGCTGGATAGCGCCCAAAAAAGACGGGCACTGCGCAGCCGAATTTATAGGCCATTGCGTCCAACTGGAGTCAGAATGCACCACCTTCTTTATTATTGAGAAAGCTAGACCAAGGGCTGTCGTCCACAGTGCTGAACAACACCGTGGTGAAAAAGAGTAAGAGAGGAAAAACAAGTCAATTAATAAGCAACACCAAACTTGGGTTTAAAAGGCCTTAACATTCAGGAGGAAGGGAAGACTGTGGCAGGTAAGGAGTGCCACAGTTTCACGGTTGCGGGAAAGAGTTGAGTAGAAGAGTTTAGGGAAAAACACAGTAAGATTCGGAGCGGCACTGACCATAGTGTTGATTAAATAGAGAAAAAGTTATGATGGAGAGAAGCAAGAGAAAATTTACTGATTAAACAGTGTTGGATAGGACTGGAGGTTTAAACCCAAAAGTGGGAGGCAGGCAGTTAAAAACATACAAATTATTTAGGCAGGAAAAAGGTTCATTCACCACATTCTACCATTTACATCCTGTTTCAAAATGTGATTTGACCACTTTTCTTTCCCTCACCAAACACTAACTTCCACTCCCTTTTTGAATGAGGAACTGGTCCAGTTCCTTTTTGAATGCTTCAGCAGGGCTAGCATTTACTGCCCGAGGTGGTCATCTGTTTTACAGGACCGTGGTCTAGAAATTTGGCTGCACAGCCTCCGTTTTTCAGGCACTAAGTGGCTTCCTCAGCCTCCAATATGGCAGACAGGAAACGCACGCTCATTACAAGTCGGAAGCATGCCGCCTGCCAAAAAATTGGTCTGCACTCCTCACCCCAGAAACGGCCGTTAGACCCTCTACATGTGCAGATAAGGCACCTGACGCCTCTTTGAGACCCCCCCCCACACTGCAAGATTGGTTTTCCCTGAGGGAGCCAGAGCTGGCTGCAATCAGGACGACCAGGTCTACGTGCGGCCTAACAGTTAGGCCGCATCCAAGAAGGTAAGTTTTTAAAAATATACTTGCCTGAATTTGGAGCTGGAGGGAGCAGGAGTGCTCCTGTCGTCTCCATATTTGAAGAATGCAGGCCGCTGGCAGTCACTCCCCCCAACCCCGATCGCCCCCACCACCCCCCCACTTCCTGACCGTCATTTTTAAAATTGCACAGAAAAAATAACGGTGTCTGAAGGACGCACGCCGTTATCAATGCGCAAATCGACCGGCAACTTGTAGCGGAGAAGAGAGACCCCGTTAATTTTGAATCATCACAAATTGCTGACCAATTTGCGCCGTTGTCTTCGCGAAAATGGCATCTCGCCCTTAATCTCCCTGTGAGTTTTATGAAATTGCTGCATTTGCACATCAATTGCCCATTAAACTCACCACAGAAAGTTAGGGCTAGTAATTGATAGAGTAAGTACCCTTTTAACAACATGATAATTGTTAGTGACTGTGAATCAATGTCTCTGGCCCAGAAAGTGAACAATTACGAGTGGAGTCTCATTCCTTCAGGTTGGGAATTGTTGTTGAAGATTTTAAAATTGTGGAAATTTTAATTTTTTTTCTTGCTTGTCTTTTTCAGTTTTTTTTTTCCCTCTCTCTTAATCCAATTTTTCTTTCCCTCTCTTTGTATTTCTCTTTCTGTACGTGATTTTGACATTTAATTCACCCACTCTAATTCATCCTCTTCCTCAGTCCTTCCTCTGTTTATTTCCCAATCCTCGCTGTGCCGTTATCAGCTCGCACTTCCAACAACTTACAGGGCCAAAAAAAAAAAATGTTTCAGCTGAAGGGTGCAGGAAAAAGTCAAACTAACCGGGCGCATTGTGAGATGCCTCGCTCCAGCAAATTCTGGCCCTTTAATAGACAGCACTATTTTCTGTGCGCTCAAAAGGTTGCAGGTAAGAGACTCTTCCGCACGGAAATCCTGCAAGACCAGGAGCATCCACACAAGTCCAGTGCTGCCAACGTACCTTGTACCAGCGTGTTTCATATCTTTATCAGGAAGTTGGGAAGATTTTTGTGCAACACTGATTTTAATATAGAGAACAGAGAATTCAACAGGCAGAGGTTCCAATGGGAACGCCGTCAGGATGTTAAAATTTGTAAGTGTGATTAAAACTGAACGAGGGGGTCATATTGGAGATGGGTGGGGTCTCAAAACAGGCAGAATCGCTTTGGCCGCCCGTTATATGCCCCGCCCAAAATTCAGTTTTGTTGACTTCATTCTGCCCATGTCCAATTTCGTCCCCTATACGATCTCTGACCTCTCATTTTAAATTATACTATTGAATCATTTTACATCTAAGCACAGTCAATTTAAGCACATCCACTGGCTATGGTACTAGGTAGTGCACTGACCATGAGCAACATGGCAGCTTATGGCTTCATGTTTGACCAGTTGGCCCTCTTGCCTTTTTCTTTTTGTTTTCCTCTCCTGTTTTTTTTTTTCTCTCCTGATGACTGTGCGTGCTGGGGTACAGTTCCAGAGGCTCGCGCTGCTCTCTGCTACCTCCTCCAAGTAGCCATTCATCGTGTGTGAGCCTTGAGAGTGAGTGGCAGCAGGCTATTTGACTTTGGGAGGCACCACATCTTAGCCTGATTCTGTCCTCATCCCAGTGTTCCCACCTCGGCTGATTTTTCTTTCCCCATGTCTGGCCCAGGATCAGTTGTAGTGGTCCTTATTGCCATCTGGCCGAGATTAGCATAAGTGGCAAATTGTACAGAGGGATCTTCCTGGTTTGTAGGGTTCACTATCTCTCTGGGCAGTGGATTTACCCACTAAACTATTGGCAAGGCTCCTCCGGCCGCCTCCTGGGAAGTCAATGGTGCCCAAGTCTAACTTTGATTTTTGGCAAAAAAAAAACCATGCAGATCTGTTTAATTCTAACAGGTTATAGAGGATTCTTTACAGGAGAATTATGATTTATATCAGATGGTTCCCTCATGCTGGGGAGTGTTTTTGAGGGGCTGCATTGCCCAGCGCAGAAAGCTTGTGCTTCAGTAAATGTTTCATTTGGTGCAGTACAAACTTTTACAATGAAGTTTCCATTTTGTTAGACACTTATTATCAGTCTCCTCCGTTCCTCCAAGGTTAGCCTGCATCGTGTAGCTGATGGGCAGGTGACCTAGTCCCAGCTTTCTGGTTTTTGCCCCTCTTGGACCAGTTGTTCGGATGCATGCAAGAGTGTCCACGGCCCAAGGGCAACTCTCCTTTCAATTTTCCCCTTTTTGTCTTTGGGAAGAACCCATTCTGTGCTCAAGTTAACAGCCCATCCCATGTAATCCAAGATGGGAGAGGATCGTGAGTCTCTCACAAGCCAACCAATGGTAGTATTTATGAAGTATTGAATTATCTACTTTCCTTTTCCCCCCCTTCACTTAAATAGTTATTGGCAAAAATCTGGAAAATGAGAAAAAGGGATTATATTTTATTGTATGTGAATATGTGGTCAAACTCCCCAAATTACTACATGTACTAAATTAGTGATGCTCACAACACAGTTCTCCAATTAACAACACTTTTTTGTTTAGTCAGGAGGAGATCTCTTGGTCCCTGCAGCAAAGGAATTCTTCAGAGTGTGAGAGGGTTTACAGGGAGAGTGCATCGTCTCCCATTCAATGGTGAGACATCCTTTTCTCGTTTCTTACCAACTTGCATTCTTGCAAGCACTCTCCGTTACCCAAAAGCTGATTAAACTAAATAAAATGACATGCGTATCTCTGCGAAGTTTCCACAGTTATATTCCTCTCCCCCACCCCGACACTGACGACAACCTTTATGCTCCTTCCTACACCACAGATCAACCCACAGCTGAAAAGGTGGGTGGAGTTGCCTGCTTCCATTGTTTTGTGACTGTCCAGTAGGCAGCGCACTAGAGCAGAACGGGCACAGGAGAAAAGCTCACGCTCTGTTTTACCCACCTTTCTTTGGCCTAGGCTCCAGTCAGCAACTCTCCACGACAGTGCGGCCAAGAGAAGGATCTTGTCCTCGCTCGCGCGCGTCCTTAGTCATTCTGTGTTTCATCCATAATTGTTCCTTTCCATACACATGCCATCTTCCTTTTTATTTTCTCAATGTGAATCATTGCTCTCGTGACGATTTAGGCTCTGTGACTTACTTGTACGACAGCTCACTGTGCGAGAATCCCAGAATAAATAGGTGAAGCTCTACAGTGAACAGTACTTAAAACCCAGGAAAGTGATTGAGAACAAAGAAATTGCTAGACGAAGAAAGACTATGGTCTATCCAGTTCGCCTTCTATCATCCTGATAGTCACATGATACAATGATAATAGAGTTGTTGACAAATCATAGCAATCGACAACAGACCCAGATATGACACGAGGAAACCACCAGTGGTGGAGAGCTTTGGGAAGCATAGATCCAAAGTCATCTTTTTTTCCTCCCAAGCATTGCTACACTTAACACATGAGAAGGTTACTGAAGTGTGTAGCAAGCCATTATAAGGATCATTTTACTGTTTGCAGAATGTGGCATCATGTTCTATTCCTGTATCACATTAAAGGGAGACAGTCTGCATGAAAAAAGTGTTTGCCAAACTTTTCTTCATTCGTTTACAAACACACACAATGCAACAAAGTCAACTGGATCAAAGTATGTTATCACTGCACGTGTCGATAACACCATCAAGCGGTCAGTGTTGCCGGACTCTTATCCTCTCCAGACAAAGAAAGGGTTTGCAAAAACATTGTCTTGTAGGTTTACCCCTAATTTGGCTGTGTTATTCAGAAAAGCCTTAATGGTAACTGATAGAGAAGCCAAGGTTTAAAAATTCACAGTAGCGCAGGGGTAATCTTTTGGGTTTGGGGACAAAAGAACATATGTTGGGCAGAGCTGAGGGGGTTTTAGTCTGTAGCTGGCTATCTTATGCCTGACCTGGCAGTGCTTGACCAAAACAGAAAAAAGTGTTCCGCACCCAGAGATTTTTTCATCCTTTCATCTGCATCCTTTACAATGCAGACAGAAGTTTTTCTAAAGTGTTTAGTGGAGAGAAGAATATTCTCCGTAATGTTATCTCTGCTAAATACTTTAAGGGCACTACCTGCATGAAAAATGTATGGGTACAGTAGCGTGGTGGTTACGTTACTGGACTAGTAATCCAGAGGCCTGGACTAATATTGCAGAGAATGCCAGTTCAAATCCCACCATGGCACTTTGAGATAACACACTACAGAACCATGTATTCAAGTTTGCCAATGACACAAAGAAAGCTGGCATAGTAAATAGTTTAGACGGGAGCATAAAATTGCAAAGAGACATTGATAAAGTGAGTGGGCAAAACTGTGGCAGATGGATTTCAATGTAGGTAAATGTGAGGTTATCTGTTTTGGACCAAAAAAGATCGATCCGAATATTTTTTTAAATGGTGAAAAGTTCGGAACAGTGGAGATCCAAAGAGATTTAGGGGTCCATGTACACAGATCACTAAAATATGGTGGCCAGATACAAAAACGCTAATTGGATGTCAGCCTTTATATCTAGAGGGCTAGAATATAAAGGGGAGGAAGTTTTACTACAGCTATACAAAGCCCTGGTTTGACATCTGGAGTACTGTGTACAGTTCTGGGCACCGCACCTTAGAAAGGATATATTGGCCTTGGACGGAGCACAGCGCAGATTCACCAGAATATTACCAGGGCTCCAAGGGTTAAATTATGAAGTGAGATTACATAAACTGGGCTTGTATTCCCTGGAAAATTGAAGGTTAAGGGGTGATTTGATTGAGGTTTTTAGGATTTTGAAAGGAATTGATAGCGTAGATAGAGAGAAATCTTTTCTGCTGGAGGGGGAGTCTAGGACCAGGGGGCATAACCTTAAAATCAGAGCCAGGCCATTCAGGAGAAAAGTTAGGAGACACTTCTTCACACAAAGGGTGGTAGAAGTGTGGAACTCTCCCACAAAAAACAGTAGGTGCTAGCTCGATTAATCATTTAAAATCTGAGATCGATAGACCTTTGCTAGCCAAGGGTATTAAGGGATATGGAGCCAAAGCAGGTAAATTGAGTTAGGATACAGATCACCAAGATCTCATTGAATGGCGGAAAAGGCTCAAGGGGCTGAATGGCCTACTCCTGTCCCTATGTTGAGAATTTGAATTCAGTTTACACAATATGGAAATAAAAAGCTGGCATCAGTCTCAATGAAGCTGTCGGATTGTCGCAAAAACCCAACTGGTTCACTGGTGTCCTTTAGGGAAGGAAACCTGTTGTCCTTACTAGGTCTGGGCCTATGTGTGACTCCAGTCCCACACCAACATAATTGATTTTTTAACTGCTCTCTGAAGTGGCCTAGTAAGCCATGCAGTTATATCAAACTGCTATCAGTGGTTCAAGAAGGTCCATCGCCAACTTCTCATGGCAACTAGGAATGGGGAATAAAAAAATGCCAGTCTCACCAGCGATGCCCGCATCCTGAGAATGAATGTTTAAAAATGTAATTTGGTAACAGCAGAATATGAGTTGAAAGTAAGTCAGCTTTTATAGTGTCAGCTTGTGAAGCGCCTTGAGATGTCTCACTACGTTAAAGGCACTATACAAATGCAAGTTGTTGTTGTTGGCGGCTTGCCTGCCTCTGGGTCAACGTCGCTTTGAGACATAATCCGTGGACCCAAGTGCAGAATCTAAGCTGACCCTCCGGAACAGGGAAGTGCCGCATTGTTGGGGATGTTGTCCTCCGAATGAGACTTTAAACTGAAGTTCAGGTGGAGATTAAAGATCTGTTCCTGAGGATGATGTTGATTGGGAGAAGAACGTCGACAAGGAAGGGATGAGGACCTGAGGTTAGCTGCTTGGGGACCCAGGAGGTAACGGCGTGGGGTGGGGGAGTGACAAGCCATTGGCACTATTCGACAAAGGACAGGGAGTGTTCTCGGTGTTTGGCCAGCATTCCTCTGACAATCAATACTATATAAAAAAAAAACCCCAAATTGGTCATTCATCTCATGGCTGCTATGGGCTCTTCCTAGCTCTGAGTGGCTGCTGTATTTGACTACATAAAAACAGTCACAGCTCTTCAGAGTAATTCATGCGGCGTTGACTGTAGTCTTGTGAAACACTTGGAAGCATTTTGATGTGATAAGAGCACTCTACAAGAGCTAGTAGTGATTATTATTTATAAGACTGCGTTCAGGATTTTCAGCCTCTGTATGTTCTGCGGCTTAAGAGAAACTCTTGCAAAAGTGACAGTATCTCTCCAGGGCTGTGAGAGTGATACTGCAGAATGGAATAATAATAAGTATTTATACTAGTGAAAATGTTCCAAAGTGTTTCACAAATAGATGTAAAGAAAATGTATGCTCAGTCAAGAGGGAGAGATTACAACAAGAACATTATATTACATTTATATAGTGCCTCAAGGCACTTCACAAGAGCGTTATCAAACAAAATTTGACACCAAGCCACATAAGGAGATATTAGGACAGGTGAAAAAAAGCTTGTTCAAAGAGGTAGGTTTTAAGGAGGAGGGCATGAGGTTTAGAGAGGGAATTCCAGAGCTAAGGGCCGAGGCAGCTGAAGGCATGATTAGGAGGGATAATTGAAAGCTTGGTCAAATAAATGGGGCTTGAGCAATTTTAAAGGTGGAGACGGAGGTGGAAAGGTTTAGGGAGGGTAGGACCGGGCTGGCTGAAGACTCTGCCACCAATGGTGGGGGTGGGATGTAAAGAAGAGGAACGGAGCATTCATAAGGGTTTATAGAGGGCTGTAGGAGAGTGCAGATATCGGGTGGGTCAAGGCCATGGAGCAATTCATAGACCAGGACAAGGATTTTAAATGTGGTTTGTTGGAGGATTATGAGCCGGAGTAAGCCAGTGAGGATAGATGAGTGGGACCGAGGGGGTGACAGAATATATGTGGCAGAGTTTTGCACAAGTTGGAGTTCATGGAGGATGGGGGGGGCCAACAAGGAGGGCATTAAGATAGCCAAGTCTGGAGGTGGGAATGGCACGGATAAAGGCTTTACTGGTAGAGGAACTGATGTAAGGATGGAAGTGGGCATGTTGTGAAGATGGAAGTGGTCTTGGTGATGTATAGAATGTAGGGTTTAAAGCTCAGGTCAGGGTTGAACAGGGCGCCAAAATTATAGATGGTCCAGTTCCACCTGACAGTGGCTGGGGTGGGGGATGGAGCCATTGGCAAGAGAGTAGAGTTTGAGGTGGGGGCTGAAGGCTCTAGCTTTGGTCTTCTTGAAGGAATTGACTTGATTTTGGTCAGGCAGCACAGAGGACATCAAGGCATTGAACGGGGTATCATCAGCATACATGTGAAAGCTGACCCCATGCCTAAGGATGATGAAGATAAGGGAGAGGACTGACTGAGGTTAGATCCTTAGGGCCACATATCCACAGAGCTAGGAAGGGAATAGAACCCGTTGCTGGAGATATCCTGGTCATGTTTCGATAGGTAGGAAATGAACCATGCAAGGGTAGTCCTATGTTGCAGGATAATGGAGGAAACAGTGGTTGATTTTCTGGGGACAAATACATTGTAGACGGAAGCAAGGAAGCGATTAAGCCAACAGCAACAGCAGTGTTGAGATGGCAAAAAAGCTAGAGGTGAGGGAGTTGAGAATTTCTAAGTGAACTTGTGAGGGAGCTGGGAGAGTTTTTCTATTCGTGAATGGTGAAAATAGTAAGATTCAAGAAGGATGAGGGGATGTGAATGGTAAGGGAGACGAGGAAGCGGCGAAAGATTACCTTGTTACTGATTGAGCCCTTGGGTGCAGAGAGGCCCTAAGACATCACAAGCTCAATTGGATGTCCAAGGATTCGGGTGGGGGAGTTTATATGGAAAGTGAGTTTCATGGAGGACAGTATACTTGGGCAAGATACTGGAAATCAATCATGCCCACATGAAAATTAGAGAGAAAAATGAAGGGTACATTTTCACCCAGAAAATCTGATGAGCCGGAGGGATTCAACATTACGAAAAGCTCAGCAAAATCTTCTGTTCCCTTTTTTCGATCAATGATGCACTCGTTAGGAATGGGTAATCGTTGGGAACATTCATCTTTTAGAGCTGCTGTATTTTTTAAAAAAATGTCATTCTTGTTTGGCTTTATTCAATATAAAGATATGTTTTTGATCATGTACTGTTGAGGATACAAAGAAGTGTTTGGAACCTCATCCTCTGCATCTCCCTGTGCAGCTGAAAAAAAAACGTCAAGAACCAAATCTCAGAAAAATCACCACGTCCCATGACATTATCTGTGTCGGCAGGTCTGGGGAGAAAGTCTATAAAAATTGATTTTGAAATCTTCGAATTTATTGGGGGAAACATATCAGTAATAACTGAAACAAAGAGAATCTTACACTGGTGTTACACTGCAACTTTACACTGGGGTGTGGGCTTGGTCCTATTTTTGATCCTTTTGCACACCTTAGTAAGAATAGATTAAGGAAAGGCCAATTGACCCATCAAACCCACTCCTTCCCCAGACCAGCTACCATTGACTCCATCATTGACTCTCACCAATTTAATTAATCTCCTGAGGGAAAGCTGTGTTTCATACTCACTGCTCTCCAAAGGGAATTGAACAAAAATTCCCGGATATTCATTCATGCTTATGTCTCCACTGGCCTACTGCACTTCAGGCAACAACCCCCATCCCAGCAGCACAGAATTCGCAGTAACCATCGAATCTTACAGCACAGAGGGAGGCCATTCGAGTCCGTCGTGCCTGTGCTGGCTCTCTGAAAGAGCTCGCCAATTATTCCCACTCCCGTGCTCTTTCTCCATAGCCCAGCAAATTTTATTCCTTTTCAAGTATTTATCCAATTCCTTTTTTGAAGTTACCATTGAATCTGCTTCCACCGCCCTTTCAGGCAGTGAATTCCAGATCATAACAACTCGCTGCGTAAAGAAATTTCTCCTCATCTCCACCCCTGGCTTTTTTTGCCAATTATCTTAAATCTGGTTACCAACTCTCCTGCCTTGTAATATTTGATCTTCTCAGTCTATAATTATCCTTATAACCTGCAATCCCATTCCCAATTTATCCAACCAGCTTTATTTTAAAAATAATCCACTGCTTTTTGCTGAGAGCGTAGTCCACCTTCACTAGAGGGAAATAAAAGTAGGAGGGGAAAGAAAGGTTTCTTCTGTTCTAGTGTCGCTGGAGGCTTGTTCGTTTTAGACCCAGTGTCTCTAGTTCTGTGCAAATCAAACGGCCTGCTTACATCTTACACCATCTGTGTCTGCATTTTAAAGAAATCAATAATTCTATTCTCCCAACTGCCTCATCATCTTTTCTCTTACGTTCATTTGCAGGCACTCTGAAGAAGATGTTATTCAAAGTGTCTCACAGCTTCAGCAATGCAAGTGGCACAAAGAGGAAATAGCGGCTGAAAAATTCAGGTACTGCTCCAGGAGTTAACTTGGAAGTGAACTCTTTAACAACTTTAGGATAGGGTTTGCACCTTTATGGGTGAAATGGTTACTTACAAATCCCTGGATCCTCAGGGTGTTGAGAGCAGTGAAAAGTAATAACAATATCCATTTAAGCAAAAGAAAAAAGTCTACCCGATGGGTGAGGGGGCAGTGGTCTGGAGCATCTCAGCGATCATTTTTCTCATAGAATCTTACAGCACAGAAGGAGGCCACGAGAGCAGGTCAGGGGCTGGGTATTCTGCGGCGAGTGACTAGCCTCCTGACTCCCCAAAGCCTTTCCACCATCTACAAAGCACAAGTCAGGAGTGTGATGGAATACTCTCCACTTGCCTGGATGAGTGCAGCTCCAACAACACTCCAGAAGCTCGACACCATCCAGGACAAAGCAGCCCGCTTGATTGGCACCCCATCCACCACCCTAAACATTCACTCCCTTCACCACCAGCGCACAGTGGCTGCAGTGTGTACCATCTACAGGATGCACTGCAGCAACTCGCCAAGGCTTCTTTGGCAGCACCTCCCAAACCCACGACCTCTACCACCTAGAAGGACAAGGGCAACAGGCACATGGGAACAACACTACCTGTGCGTTCCCCTCCAAGTCACACACCATCCCGACTTGGAAATATATCGCCGTTCCTTCATTGTCGCTGGGTCAAAATCCTGGAACTCCCTACCTAACAGCACTGTGGGAGAACCTTCACCATACGGACTGCAGCGGTTCAAGAAGGCGGCTCACCACCACCTTCTCGAGGGCAATTAGGGATGGGCAATAAATGCTGGCCTTGCCAGCGACGCCCACATCCCATGAATGAATTTAAAAAAAATTTTGTCATCGTGCCTGTGCTGGCTCTTTGAAAGAGCTATCCAATTGGTCCCACTCCCCTGCTCTTTCCCCAGAGCCTTGCAATTTTTTCCCCTTCAAGTATTCAATTCCTTTTTTGAAAGTTACTTTTGAATCTGCTTCCACCACCCTTTCAGGCAGTGCATTCCAGATCATAACAACTCGCTGTGTATAAAGTGTTCTCCTCATCTCACCTCTGGCTCTTTTTTGCCGATTACTGTAAATCTGTGTCGTCTGGTTACTGACCCTCCTGCCAGTGGAAACACTGTCTCCTTATTTACTCTTATCAAAACCCTTCATGATTTTGATCACCTCTATTATATCTCCTCATATTCTGCACTAGGGTTGGAGTGGTCCCTTTAACTACCCGTTGAAGACATTTCCTTTATTTTCCTTTGCAAGGTGTGCTCGTTCTCGAAACACAGAACAGTTCTGATATTAAGATTTGCTCTCAGAGGCGAGAGCGCATCACATCCAGCATCACTTCTGACCGACGCCAGTGTTCACATATCAGTGCACTTTCCAGCATAGGTCACTGGCTGGTGATCAGGAATGAGTCCTCGATACTGTTTTCCCCTTCTTAGCCCTGAGATGCTGTGGGCCCCACAACTGCCCTTGCTGAGAACTGCTGCTTCAATATAGTTGAGCAGTCCATGGTACTGTACCCCAAGCGAGAGCCGAAACCTTGAGGGATGATAGTTAGAAGGGAGAAAAAGAAAACAGTGCATTTATATCGCACTTTTCACGAACTCAGGACCTCCCAAAGCGCTTTACAGGAGCAATAATTACATTTGAAAAGAGAGAATTCCAATGTAGATTGTAAATTAGGCTATTTTTGCAGAGGGACATCAAGAATGTCACTTATGTGGACTACAGGATGGTCTTTGCATCAAGTTTCCTTGGCTATTCACTACCTTAAATAAATTCTGAACTGGAGGGTATGTTTGGAATGTGCCAGAAATTAACATCAAATTTGAGAGCTGAAATTCTATTCTTGCTTAGTCTGAAATTTGTTGAAGTCCCTGCAGAATCTTTATTCTACTATATATAGTAGAAACTACCTCATTCATATGATTATGGATATTAAGTGTTCTAAATAATATAAGTTTAGCATTACTTAAATGCCAAGAGAAACCAGATAATTGTCTCTTTGAACCAATCCCCAATTTGCTAATGCGTTTAGGAGAATGAAGAATGAGACGACATACAGGACTGGGTTTAACTCTGTGATCCTGGCTGAAATTCAGTGGAATGGTGGTGGATGATGAGGGAATATTCTGGCCTACTGCCACCTCACCGCCCTGAGCTGGATCCCCCCCCCACCGACAATGGGACCACTGCGGGCTGCTCCTTCTTCCTCTGCTGCACGCAAATGGTGGCAGCGGGCAGCACCCAGGTCCCCAGTTGATTATACTGGTATTGGTTCCCAATTACTGCCGCTTTCTGAGGGCTGCGTTGTGGAAAGCAGTGCAAGGTCCCGGGAAGTGGCAGGAATGGCCCCTCTAAATAGAGGCCTCATCTTGGGCCCAGCGTTTACCCGCTGAAGTCTTCAGTGGGGAGCTTTGATGCAGTCTTCAGGGTGCGTCTGTCCCTTTTAAATGATGCTCCGTTACCTTCTGGTGCTGCAGCAACATCCCCACTGCAGCACTGTTGGAATTCTCCTCTTTGTATGAACGGGCTCCCTCTTGGTGGCAGAACTGGCTCGAGGGGGCTGAACCACCTACTCCGCCTCTTCTGTCTACTATGAAAGAGAAGAGGCCTTCTCCAGGTAAGCAGGAGACCTCCTCTGAGGCCCACAGAAATAACCTGGGCCACTGCTGCCCCGGGTCCCACACCCTCCGTGATCACAACCCCCCCCCCACAACTTACCTTACTGAGGAGAGCTCGGGCCCGATTTCCAGGCTTCAGTCTGACGAGCTGCCTCTTTGGCCCCCGCCACAGGATCTGCCCCACAGAAAAGTTTGATCCCTTCTGAACTACAAAGGAAAACAGTAATTACAGACAATGGTCATAAGAGGGGGAAAAAATTGGAATCCCTTCAAAGTCTACTCAGAGCGATCCTGATCCTCACCTCTTGTTCTGATTCGAAACTAAAGCAAAATGGTGCGGCTGCTGGAAATCTGAAATAAAAACAGCAAATGTTGGAAAACGTTTAGCAGATCAGGCAGCATCTGCGGAGAGAGAGAGGATCAGAGTTAATGTTTCAGGTCGATGACCTTTCATCAGAACTGGAAGAAGTTAAAAATTTGACTGTTTTTAAGCAAGTACGGAGCCAGAGGGAGAGGGGAGAGGAAAGAACAAAGGGGAAAGGTCTGTGATAGGATGGAGGGCAGGAGTGATTAAATGACAAAAGGAATGATGGTGCGAGGCACGGAGGGTGGTAATGGGAACAAGAAACAAAAGATGGGTCTAGAGGAGCTGTAAATGGCAACAGCAGGACCATTACCAGCACCTGCTGTCCAAAAAAATGGGAGCAGTGATTGTGATCTGAAGTTGCTGAACTCAATGTTAACATAAGAACATAAGAAATAGGAGCAGGAGTAGGCCAATCGGCCCCTCGAGCCTGCTCCGCCATTCAATAAGATCATGGCTGATCTGATCCTAACCTCAAATCTAAATTCATGTCCAATTTCCTGCCCGCTCCCCGTAACCCCTAATTCCCTTTACTTCTAGGAAACTGTCTATTTCTGTTAAATTTATTTAATGATGTAGCTTCCACAGCTTCCTGGGGCAGCAAATTCCACAGACCTACTACCCTCTGAGTGAAGAAGTTTCTCCTCATCTCAGTTTTGAAAGAGCAGCCCCTTATTCTAAGATTATGCCCCCTAGTTCTAGTTTCACCCATCCTTGGGAACATCCTTACCGCATCCACCCGATCAAGCCCCTTCACAATCTTATATGTTTCAATAAGATCGCCTCTCATTCTTCTGAACTCCAATGGGTAGAGTCCCAATCTACTCAACCTCTCCTCATATGTCCACCCCCTCATCCCCAGGATTAACCGAGTGAACCTTCTTTGTACTGCCTCGAGAGCAAGTATGTCTTTTCTTAAGTATGGAGACCAAAACTGTATGCAGTATTCCAGGTGCGGTCTCACCAATACCTTATATAACTGCAGCAATACCTCCCTGTTTTTATATTCTATCCCCCGAGCAATAAAAGCCAACATTCCGTTGGCCTTCTTGATCACCTGCTGCACCTGCAAACTAACTTTTTGATTTTCTTGCACTAGGACCCCCAGATCCCTTTGTACTGCAGTACTTTCCAGTTTCTCGCCATTAAGATAATAACTTGCTCTCCGATTTTTCCTGCCAAAGTGCATAACCTCATGTTGAGGCCAGAAGGTCGTAATGCGCCTAATTGAATGTTGAGTTGCTGTTCCTCGAGCTTCCATTGAGCTTCGTTGGAACAGTGTAGGAGGTTGAGGTGGGAGTGGGAGTGGAGATGGAGAATTAAAGTGGCGTTTTCTGTTTTTAATTGTTGTTCTGACTCAAACCCCACTGCTCATTTCAGACAGATCCTGCAATGCTAGTGGAATTAGTATTGGTTGAGTAATTGCTAACTGCATGCCTTTCAGATTAGAACTGAGGAGATGTTGCCATGCTGCATCCCAATGCCTGGTTACAC